>NC_134180.1:31237073-31855213 GCF_964188355.1 Buteo buteo
GGATGCAATTACTTTACAGGCATGTCAAACAAGCTTTTATTTAGCTATCAGAATACCAAAGAAACTCCACAATATTTTGGTTAACCTAACAGAAATACGGTATGTTTTTTACAGACTTTTTTGCAGATATTACGGATAAATGGCTTACTAAAGATGCAAGCAATATGAATCAAATAATCCCTGACATTTTCCTTCCCCCCTGCCCCCCACCAAAGTTTTGGTAATGCCAGTACAAGACACCGGATGATGACCTGAATTTTACATTTGAAATACTTCCGAAGTATGATTTAAAGACATCTTCATACATTCTGGCTCATAGTCAACATTATATGTAGACTTTAATATAGTAAAACTTCTGTTAATATGGATAATTGCTGGGTAGCACGTTTAACTATACAATACAATCATTATTTTCACTTCAGCTCACAAAACTGGGAAGTCATCATTTATAAGGTCCTACAGTTCCCAGCAGAAGACAAGGCTGTCTCAATGGTGTCTGCTCCATGATAATGGATTGACAGACTTCCACAATATTCAACTGTATGTTCACCTTCAATTAATTTTTCTTCTTGTAATACTGTTCTGGGGATGTGTGAAAAGTTTATTTAAACTTTTGGCCTGACTAATTCCAGCTGTCTTGCAGCTGCGGGGATGTGTGAAAAGTTTATTTAAACTTTTGGCCTGACTAATTCCAGCTGTCTTGCAGCTGCGTGTAACTGAGAACAGATTTTAGTCACTAAAGCCCAAGAACAAGCTAAGTGACATCACAAAAATTAATACTGTTAATTAGAAGAAAATAATAACCAATAGGAAACTTGTATGCAGTAATCTTAAAGTTAATATGCTAAATGGTGAATGATGGTTGAAGAGCTCACTGCTGGCCAGGCACTGTCTGATTTCCAATCAAATAAATGGATGAGATCATGAAATACAAACCAGAGCTGCTTTTCACCATGCTGCTTTTAACCCATGAAGAGCAAACAACCAATAAAACAATATACAGTTCTTAGTGTAGAGTTAGCATACAGACGACTTTCTATTGAGTGTATTTCCAGAACAAAGATTTCATCTAAAATAACATACCACATGCACAAAGTCCAGATACCTCTCAAGAAAGCAGTATTGCTTTGAACAGCATTTTAATCACGACTGTCAAGTGCACGTGAGGTGAGGCTGTGTATACACTGTTACTGCGTTTCTGTTGAAAAAGAAAATGCTGCCTCTTCCTTTTTCAGAAAAGAGTCAATTGTCTTGCAGATTTCCAGAAAAACATCCTCCTGTGTTCCTTCTGCATCAACCTGTGAATCAGACAAAAACCATTAGTTTTGATTAAGTTACAAAAAATCTCAGAATCTAAACATTGGCACAAAAATACGGTCCAATATAAAATAAAAGTTGTTCTGTTTCATGTTATAAGCATTCTGATGTAGAGGAGCAGATTCCATAAACCAAACTATTCACTGTGTTTCCACAGATTTATGTGGGAAGGTTCTGTAGGCTCCATCATCTGGAGCAAAGTACATTAATCAAATGAGGGAGCTTAAGCTCTTTCTCCTAAGTACTTACGTTTTAAAGTAAAATTACACCTTTGATATACAGAACAGTTTCCAAAGATTTTTAGAAACTATTTTAACACTTAATACCCTCCAAAAGAGTAACTTCGATATCATACCGTTAATGAGATGAATAGCACTGACTTGTTAATTTGTTTCTTGTCATCTGAAGTGTCAGAGTATGTAATGCTGTGACTGACCTAAAAGCTTTCAAACAGCAGTAACTTCGCAAGGTTGTGTGTTTCTGTGCATTTGTATTTGCAAGCTTGTTGAATTTGGTTCTGGTTTTATGATGACCTTTGGGCAACGCGTGTTTTATAGCGGCACTGGTTTTGTTGTATAAGAACTCACTTTCATTGAAGACATTTTTTTCTTTAACACCCCAAAGGTTGTTTTGGCCAGAGATTGTCCAGGCTGTTCCAGTTATTTTTCATGACTGGACTTCAATAAAAACAAGACCAATTTATTCTCCTATGCTGAGGAAGAGAGAGCTGCATTTAAGCAAAGAGGAATGATGTTTGTAGCCAGTAACACTTCTGTGTGTTCCCTAGGAAATGTAATGTAGCACTGAGCTTTTCTGAGCGATGAGTGTCATGTCCATCCCATGCAGTGAGTGTCATGCAGGTCGTACTCGAAGAAGGGGAGCTGTCTTTTCCCTTCACAGTAGTGACAGAAGAAGCTTTCGTGCTGGCTGTGTACACCATGCAGATTGCTTCTGCTGATTATTCAGCTCCTCTCAAATGCCTGGTGAAAGCCTTGATTCTCTACTCAGAAGTGAGCTTCCTCTCTGCTTCTCCATGCTTAGTCTTTCATGCATGTGTGCCATGGAGTTTGCACACATTTAAATGGACCCATGACAGCTTTTCTAAAGCCTGTTTTTCTGAGCTATTGCTGCATTTTCATCTCCAAGTTGCTGACTAGGATGCCAGACAATTGTAATGTTTGAAGGGGACATTCCTGACCATCATACTTTCTGCCACCTCTTTGTTCTGCAGCAGAATAAAAGGAGTTTCAAACTCCAAAACATGTATTTTTGAAATAGGCCATGAAATTCTTCTCAGATGCGGTGTTGACTTGCAGCCAGCTCCTGTACAATCTGACTGCACTCAATGTACGTTTAAGTCGCTCAGTGCTAAGTCTTGCGTGGGTGTCAGCAGCTGCTCTTCGCAGAGTTCCAGCAAGGGATTGCATGCACGCTCCGTAGCTTGGTTTTGCTCTTGGTGGCATCCGCAGATGCTGAGAAGTTTGGTCCCTTGCTGAATCCTGTCGGAAGTGCTGGCACATCCAGCCAGTCTACCTCCACACACAGCAGTGCCAGCACTGGAAATGACCAGCCTGGCCAACCTTTAAGGAGCCGTGCCTGACTGGGTCCAGTCCCCTTGGACTCACTGCAAGGGTATCTTACAGTCCGAGTTGAACTACCCCCTCCTCTCCCCTCGCAAGCTTTCAGAAGCACGGTTCTCTTGCTTCCCTTGCTCTCTATCATGTCGGTGTTTGCTGACATTGGTGCTTTATGTAATGCTGAAGTACGGACATGCTGGAAGAGTTTGTGAAGCAGCAGGTGGTGCCTTAGAAAGGTCAGTTCTCAAACAAGGCCTGCATGCCTTTCAGAAGCTTTCTATGCCACAGAAACAAAGGGGTTAGGAGGGGGTTACTTTCTCGTAGCAAAGAGAAAAGGGGAACAGTGAACCATTCTGGACCAGATGCCTACCTTCTCCACTTGCAATAAAACTAGCAATTCCAATCTCAGCTGCTATAAAGCAGCTTGTTTCGTCTGCCTCAACTGCCGAGACACCTATTTTCATATGGCTATCCCACAGGAAATACACTTCACAAAGGGTGAAGGCCACAGCCATTTCAAAGCTCTCTTGTGTTAATATGTATTTTTACTATCTCTTTATTCCATAAATACATCTGCACTGGCTAACTGATCTAATCTAATCAGCACAGCTGATTGCCATTGGCCTTCCGGTGACCTCTTCTAGAACTGGGACTGACACTCATGTCTAGATCTAGGCAGTTGTGATGAAGAAATTGCCGCCCTTTATGACTAGCTGGAACGCTGACTTCCTAACACTCACAGTAAAATACGGATGAGCATGACTAATGACAGCCCCAGTGCTTCCCATTCTGGCCTGCTAAATAACAAACGTCCAATTCATAAAACCAACCTAAAGTTGTGGCACAAAACTAACTTAATGTGACAATAATTCACAGCTAGTACTACAGAAATTCAGTGACACTCTGCAGCTCCAGGAAAGAAAATTTTGTATTTCTCTTTCTCAGTTTATAATAAAGCTTATAAATTAGGACTGTTTTCAAGATTATTCAAGGCTACTGGCTTCTCATAAAAGCAAGATCCAGATACAGTTTTCCATGGTGCTTCCAGTTTTGAAATGCTACTATGGCTTTAGGTAACTTCAAATACAGAGAAATTTAATGAGCTCATATGAAAAATTACTAATCATCTCCATAGTACAATATTGCTCCTTTTGGCATTAAATTCAGCCAATTAAATTATCTGTCATCAAATCTCCATTTGTTGTAGGTTTGGGGATTTAGAACCCTAAATGCATACTGCCACTGAGAAAACCCCAACTGTCTGTAGACAGGATGGGTGAGGACCACTGTTTTCAGAAAGACAGACTGAGACTCTGGAATAAACTCACTAGTTAGAAGCTTCTTATTGAAGGTCAGCCAAGTCCAGCTGTGTTGTCACTAACATTTATTTCTTTGTCATTAAAAAGAGTGTTAAAAACCTCTCTGAGGCAGTGCAGTACCTGGTTCTCAGAGCAATGGATCAAGCTGTCTGGAGATCCAGTGGAAACATGCTGCCCCGATACCTATTTGCATTTGGCATGAATTTACCGCTGTGTTTTATCTATAATCCCCTGCTAGTGTTTCTGATGTATCTTTCTAGACTGGTGTCTCATCTAATGGGTCACAAGCCACCAAGGGGAGTGACATAGAAACACTTGTTCCTTTGTTCCCCACCTACTTACCTACCAGGGTTAATGATTCTCTGACAACCTTTCAAAAGATGGAAATAAATTACATACCTGCTATCATTATTACCATTTATTATCCCTTCCCTAAAGGGAAAAGTACACATTTGCCCCTCCCCAGAGACACTTCTAACAAAGGATCAGCGTGAGAAGGCTCAGAAGTGGAAGATCTTGAGAGGGTGGATGGTCACTTTTTGTCTCATAATGGTTATGAAAAATGTTTGTGGTAAGAATCTAATAACTACTGCTTACCCAGCATGTGACTTCAACTGATTTTAGAAAGAAACGGTAGAACAACACTGTGAAAAAAGAAGAAAGAAAAAGAAAAAAAAAAAGAAAAATGCATTTTGGTTGAACTTTGTAGTCTCAGCTTCCATAGCATGTGATCTGAAATAGTGAAGGTGTTTGGACATCCTTGAAAATCCTCTGCTCTGGACTGCCTACCTTATTATACTCATGCCCCTTTTCCTCAGATGACTTTGAACAGGGAACCTGCATTTAAGACACCTACTAGGTGTCTTACGTTACCTAGGTAGGATCAGTTTTGTCTTCCTTGACTACCAATGCATTGCTCTTCTCTATTACTTATTACCCTCCTACATACTGTCACTTGAAAAAAGCTTTAAAGGATGAGTCAGATATTAAAAACAATCAGGTTTTTTTTCTCCCTTTTTTCTTCATTGACAGAGGGCCATATATTCAAAGGTATTTACATTTAGCCACATTAAGACACAAGTAGGTGCCTACTGAAATTTCAGATGCACTTTTCTGTCCATCTGCCTTGGAAATCACTGAGAAATAAACTTAAAAACAAAAGTATCTACCTGCTTACTACAGCTACCATAGTGCATTTTGTTTCATTTCATTCATCTGAAACATCTGATTCCCACAGAATCAGGCAGCTTGCAACTGTTGTCTTTGTGAGTAGTGCTTGCAATCCTTGCATTTCCAGTATGAGGTCTTTGTTAAAAAGCACCTGTTTGCTGTCCTTAGCAGCAGGTGGGTGTTCTGTAAATGACTATGAAAGAAATTATGGAATATTAAACTATATCCCCAAAACATGATTTTTTAAAAACTAATTGGAAAATTTCTAAATTATTGTTACAACTACTTTACCTTCCAGAACACAATTTAGAAACTTAATGCTTTAGCAGAAAAGTGAGCAGAGGACACTAATTCTTTGCCCTTCATTCTTCAGTCAGTTTATCTTCCCTTGTAAATACATCCCCATGAGTTACATCACAGTTCTTCATCTCTGCTGGGTGGCTGGAAGGATCACTATTATTTATTCCTGTCAGGTTCACAGATGTTTCATCTGCACCCAAAGTCTCCACCCTTTGTGCATGCCTCACACTTCCACTGCTGAGCAGAAACACTAACAGGTAATCTTGGTCAAAGGGAAATTTCAGACGGAGTCCTGATCTTTGGCAGCTTCATCAGGTCACTGTTCTTGTTCAGAGGTCAGGGGAATGGAAAAATGTTCCATTTCCAAATATCGTAATAGTTATTTATGAATGCATCAATACACAATTGTGGTGGGTTGACCCTGGCTGGATGCCAGGTGCCCACCCAAGCTGCTCTATCACTGCCCTCCTCAACTGGACAGGGGAGAGAAAATATAAGAAAAGGCTCATGGGCTGAGATAAGGACAGTTTAATAAAGCAAAAGCAAAGGTCACACGTGAAAGCAAAGGAAAACAAAATATTGTATTCTCTACTTCCCTTCAACAGGCGATGTCTGGCCACTTCCTGGGAAGCAGGGCTTCAGTACCCATACCGGTTGCTCCAGAAGACAAATGTAAATAACAAAAGTCATCCCCCCCTGTTTACTTAGCTTTTATTGCTAAGCTGACGTCATATGGTATGGAATATCTGTTTGGTCAGTTTGGGTCAGCTGTCCTGGCTATGTTCCCTCCCAAGATCTTGCCCACCCACAGCCTACTGGTAGGGGGGAATGTTGGAGAGAGAGCCTTGATGCTGTGCAAGCACTGCTCAGCAGTAGCCAAAACACTGCTGTGTTACCAACACCCTTCTAGCTACCAATACAGAGCACAGCACTGTGAGGGCTGCTATGGGGAGACTTAACTCCGTCTCAGCCAGACCCAATACTCTAGGTTTACAGAAGGTCATAAAATTTTCATTGATTAAAATGGGAATGCTGTTACAACAATACACCCTTGTCTCTTCTGTGCAAGTAAAGCGAAGTGAGACTTTCTAATGACTGCAGAGGAAGCTAGGTCAGACTTGAGTTTTTCTGCCTCTACTGTGTTTATTGGGCTCCTTCCATCCACGCGTAACACCAATTCCAACACAGAGAATAAGGAAGCTAATTTGATAATGTAGTCTCAAGCACACCTTGATATGGCATGACAGATCAGTTCCTCCTCCACTGAGTGCTCATTTAACATCTAATTCCCACACCAGACTTTTTGCTGGCCTTATGGCCAGAACTGAATTTTACATTTGCACATTTAATCTGCCTGTTTCAGGACTGAAAACTTTTAGGCTGGATAGGACAAGTTAAATACTGTCCTGACTTCAGCTGGAATAAAGTTAATCTTCTTCCTAGTACCTGGTATAGTGCTGTGTTTTGGATTTAGGATGAGAATAACGTTGATAATGCACTGATGTTTTAGTTGTTGCTAAGCAGTGTTTATACTAAGTCAAGGATTTCTCAGCTTCTCATACTGCCCTGCCAGTGGAGGCTGGAAGTGCACAAGAAGTTGGGAGGGGACACAGCCAGGACAGGTGACCCAAATGAGCCAAAGTGGTATTCCATACCATATGACATCATGCCCAGTATATAAACTGGAGAAGTTCGCTGGGGGACACTGCGGCTCAGGGATTGGCTGGTTATCGGTCAGCGGGTGGTGAGCAATTGTATTGTGCATCACCTGTTTTTATATTCTATTGTTATTATTATTAATATCCCTTCCTTTTCTGTCCTATTAAACTGTCTTTATCTCAACCCACAAGTTTTCACTTTTTTTGTTTTATTCTCCCCCCATCCCACTGTAGGGGGGGAGTGAGTGAGTGGCTGTGTGGTGCTTAGTTACCAGCTGGGGTTAAACCTTGACAAACATGTACCACCATTGCCATGTGCTGTTCCCAATCTGTGGAAAACCTTGCCCAGTCCTAAATACACTTAAAATGGAGAAATCAAATAATACCGATATGCCAACCCTAATTTCTTGTTAAACAGGTCTATTTAACAATTCTGATTTTCTTTTCTGTGGCAAAGCAGGGACTGGGTGCTACAGTTAAGCCCTACAAGACAAGGTCACTTACACAATTAAACACTATTTAATCTACAATTATTAGTGGTTCTTAGTCATACATTGAGGTAAGCTGGCTAGAAAAGGTTAATGCTGAATCTTCATGGCAGTTAGGTCAGATTTAGACTCTACTATTCCTCTTAAAATCTCAAAATCCACTCCTCTGAATTCTTAAGAAAGCACATGGCTGGAATCCCAAGGGACATAAAGCTCACATGGGCTTTCCACTGAACAGCTGCTTCTGGTGAAAAAAACAAGCCTGGGCAGGAATAACTTTGCAGAAGGCAGCAACTAAAGATTCTTTTAGACCCTTCTTCTCTTTCCCTCTTAAATAGCTTCTCTTCAGATGCTTTGGCCATCGCTTATCCTGGGATCACAGACTGATCTGGATCTGCGTACAGCACCTTCAGGTAAGACATCACTTCCCTGAAGCTATTGGATCGCACCAGCTTTGCCTGAGAAAGAGTGCACAAGCCTCTGGTCTGTAGTTACATGAAGATCCATGCATTATTTTAAAAAAAAACCATGAATGTAGATGAGAGAATTTATTTTAAGGGGTCTTTAAATCAACACTTCTAAATTAACTTTGGTGGCTTTGCTTGAAACAGATTAGGAAACATATACACAGTTCTTTCAGTGAGCAGAATTATAGAGGCAGCATCATCTTAATGGCTGCATTGCAACCAGCGCTGGTCAATGTTGCAGAGTAATAAAACCCACTTAGGAATGAATGAATTCCCGAAGCTGAAAACATGTGGTGTTGTAATTAAAATCAGGAAGAAAAATATTAAACATGTTAGACTGCCTCTAGGTAAAGTTTCAGTCTTCTGTGTATGTATGTGATATAACAAATAACAAAAAAACAAAGACTATTTTAGCCTAGCCCGCACAAAAAAAAAATTGCAGTCAGAAGTATTACTGAGGCAGTTTTTCTGCTTTCCACCTGAATTCCTTTTCTTCATTCAGAGAACATCAGAGTGGCTGCTAATGTCAATGCTTAGCAGTCTGTAAAATATGTTGCTATAAATAAGAAACTAATCCCGTGTCCTGGGCATTACAAACTTCCCCTTCACTCTCTGCTTTCTTCAACACATGTAGCTTAAACATATCCACCACTAAGTTTAAAAACTGTAAACCTAAATGTCTGTTCTCTCTTAATTTCCCACATAGCTAACAGTTACACATTTTGTGTTATCTAGTTCTCTTTGTTTCAAAACAGCTGTTGACCAAGACTTAACTGTCTTTTCTTTGTCTTTATTCTTTAAATTGTTGAGACAAATAAGGTATAGGGTTGTAAGATGTGCATTTACAGAATAATAATACAGGTTGGAAAGAATGTCAGTGGGTCATCTAGTCCAACCTCCTGCCCAAAGCATGACTGGGCACTGGAAGGATGCCACTATGCTAGGCACTATGTTTGAGTTGAGTCATTGGCCAAGTCAGACTGTATGATTAAACTCTTTTGAGTTCACTTATCCAGGAAAATTGCCCAGAAAAATTTCCTAAACAAGCATTGCTTCCAGAAAAACTACTTTGTTTCACAGTATTTAATGTATTTCCAAAACTGAATGTTTTTGGTTTTTTTTTATCCGAGCACTGTCCACTGCAGAACTGATAGGGAATATTTGAATCAGAATAGCTATTGCAGTCAATTGGCCTGTGCAAAAAAGTGCTCAGACCTACTTTTCCACCTTCACTATAGGTGCAAAGTAAACTTTAAAATAGATACCCACAACTGTTCAACAACACTTGGTTAAAAAAATCCCTTCTCTCACCCATGAACAATAAAACATTAACATGCCTCTTGTATGAAAACTACACTTGCTTCTGCTTCTTGCTGTACAGGCACCAGGGCTGCAGGCTTGTACCCCAGGCTGGCTGAGGGTGACAAGGATAGCCTTGGGAGGATTAATTTTAAAAGCCTACCTCTGCTGAGTATTTCGGCAGTGTTCTCTAAATGCTGATAAATAACTGAACATCATAAGGGTTGGGGGTAATCTCCCTACTTTACTTAAATCCATAATGGAATCACATCTTTGATAGCAGATGTGTATTTCATCAGTTTAGTAAAAAGTGGATGAGGTAGACATTTCAATACAGAGTACCTGTGTTCAATAAAAATAGAACATGTTTTTCAACCTTAAAAAGACTTTTTACATGATAATTTTATATAGCTGATTTTACAGAGCTTTCAGACCCAATAGGTCCACCCAGAAGATGGAAGTACATTGAACACCTACATTCATCAGAAGCAAGTACCATGTACAGACATTGTAAGAAAAACAGTGTAAGCATTGTTCAAGCAATGCACGAATATTTTCTAACATGCAAACACACAACGTCAACTCCCCCCAAAACTGATGATAAAAGTGTACAAAGCACATAAGGGACCAGGCGAGTCCCTTAAGGAACTAATGAGCTATAAGCTTTCAAGAAAAGACTGCATGTTTTGCCATTGCACAGATTGCATAGGAGTTGGAGAAGAAACTTGCAGCAGAAGTATTAAGGAAGGACAAGGAGAGTCTACATCAAGTGAAATACGGCAGACCATGAATGCAAAATCTGTGTGAAAGTATTTAGTGTAGTTTCATTCTCTTAGAGGCTGTCACTTCCCTGATGCTTCAAAAAGGGAAACACTGTGGTAGGCACAGCTCACTGGAATAAAATCTTAGAGATACAGAGAGCTCCATTTTCCTTTGCATTGCACTGAGTTGGTGTACTGCATATTGTACTGAATTCCTAATTAGATGCATCCTTGCAATGGTAGCTCATCAAAGAAAATACAAATAAAACCAGATAATCATTCTTAAGCTTAAAAAAGAAAAGTAATTGGGGATTTTTTTTCTGTCACTCTGGAGTTTGCCTTCTGTGCACTTATTGTGGGGTTAGCAAAGGACAAAAATCAGGACTCTCCCTTTGAGTATCATTTTTCTCAGGATTATGTCATTTACTCTGTTCTCAGGTCGGGATATGGGTGCATAAATTAAGTGCGTGTTTCTCTTTTGGGAACTCTGCAGAGGAGAAAGGTTTGGGATATGTCATTTGCATGTTTGTTACAGCCTCTAGAAAAAAGCTCCCATAATATTTCCAGAAACTATTATTGGATTCTATCCCTTTAAGGACAAGGAGGATCAGTAGGACTAGATCTTTCTGTAGCTGAACATGAAGGACAGTTTGCCATAACAGAGCAGAGAAATATATAAAAAGAAATATAAATATCCCATGTAAATGAGTTTACAGATGTGCTGTGCCAGCATATACATCATTTAATTGCACTGATGGAATTTTTCTTGCTTCTCTGTAAAGTATTGATTAGAGAATAAAAACAATGCTTTAAATATCACATCCTGAGCACATGTAAACTGAGGTAATTCACTGAAATTAATACAACTATGTAATTTATTCCAGCAGAAAGATCTTTCTTGTGTGCAGGTCTGTTTTATTTCAGGATATACACTGTCAGTTTTGTAAATTTAACTAAAGGGCTTTGGATTAACATAATCTTTCATCCTAGTTCTGAAAGCCCTTATAGAGAAATAAATCCTAATACTTAAAGAAAAGCTTTCAAGCATTAATGTTTAATAAGAGATTCTATACAGATGAGGTAGTGATTCAGGATATGTTCTCAGACTCAGGATAAATCTGTGTTTTTATTCTTTCGAATTGTACTGTGGAACTCAGAGGTTTGTAGAAGTTGCAAACAAACCAGGGAAGCGTAAGATGAGAACAAACTGGGAAGTGCAGAAACTAATACAGTTCATAAATGCTGTCGTGTCAGTATTTTCTGAATATTGTTCATATAATGGAAGTAAAAAGCAATATTTAATTAAAAGGGTCAAGCAATTTACCTTGCATAACTGTGTCTTCCTTTCATAGTATGCAATCACAGGTTTTGATGCTTGGAAATAGCTTTCGATTGCTTCCTTAATGGTTTCGGCGTTATCAGAGTGCTGACTGCTCTGATTTCTCATCAGAAGGCGACTGTTCATGGTTTCTGCAGAGCAGTCTAGGCAGAAAACAAGTTTTGGCTCCCCAAACTAGAGACAAAGAAAAACAATAAGTATTCAAACCACTGGGCTGGTAGAACTGATTTTGTTTGGATAATTTTGAAAAGAAATGCTACCAGAAGAGTCATCAAGGAATTTATTAGCAAATTACTTTCATATTTGTCTATGCAGAAATTATACTTATTAAAAAAAACCCACTTCTTATTATAGCAGCACTTAGAGATCCCAGTATTCAGGACCAAGGCTGTGCTTGACTGGGCTCTACACATACAGAGAAAAGGAGAGATAATCTGAAAAATTCTGGCTACTTGGACTGAAGATGGTCAGTTTGTTCATTATTTGTAACTGTTTGATAAAAGCTTGATGCAAGCAGCACTGGACCTATGGAATTCTTGACACAGTTGTTTTTCTAGCATTTGCTTTGTTCAATCTGTGAAAAGTATATTTTCATTCAGGAAGTGGTAAACTATAGCTTAGAATTTCAAGAGGCAATAGAAGGAAATGTCCAAATTAAACTGGGCACTTGAAACAGAAATGAGTAGCAACAAACAGGCTCAGGGACACCATCAAATGCTTGTTACTGGACATATTCACAGGAATACACCCTGTGAATTGCTTTATGTTACACACTATTTTATGTCAATATTCACTGTGTAACTCTACATCATTACTACCCATGGCATCAAGGAACGATGTGATATTATTTCTTTGCATTTTCAAATTGGTGAGTAATTTCCAAATTTTGTGAGAAGCCCACCATTTAGTGCTTTTTGGCTAGTGCCAAACTAGTCATAAGGGAGAGTCTGCCCTTTTCTATAAAGAAAATAAACACAGATTTATTTATTTTTATTTCCAGGCCTTGGCAAAGATAGTAAATAATTGTCTCTATCTACATTTGATCATAGATATTGCAGTAATTTATGGGTGAAAAAGAACTGGCAAGAAAGAGCAAAATGTTCTTTATAATATTTTAGGAGAGAGCCAAAAGTTCTAAACACAAATCTCCATCGCTCTTTCCCTGAGATGCGGAAAAATATGCATGTCATTTAGCATAAACCTTGCAATACACTCTGTCATGCATCCCGCTCAGGCACAGCTCTCTCTGACACAAGGTTTTGTCTGAGCAGCAACTGTTGGGCTGAGTCTAAAGGGATAAACTCCACTCTATCAAGTAAAATAAAGGTGTTACAGGATCAGAGAAAAGTAATGTGATAATTTTTCCATGCAGTTATGTATTAAATCCTTCAGAGATGCTCTCAGGCTTTTTCTCATTCCTTCCCTTTCTAGCAGGGATTTGGAGAACACCTTTTAGGAAAGAGTGAGAAGTCTTGAGAAAAGAGGACTGTTCTTCACACTAGTGACCATTAGAAATTCATGACCATTAGAAATTCATGCTTCTACCATGGCTACAGCAAAGAAAGTCTAAATGACTGATATATGGAAATTGCCATTGCTACCTTTGTTGACAGCCCTTAAAGGAAGAAATATTCTAAAGGTAAATATTTCATGTTAGGCCCTCTGCATTTGACTGAGCATATCTGGATTATGTTGACCTTTATACTACCTTGATGACTTTCTAAGAGACAGCTGAAGCCAAGGGATTATGTCAGACAGTTCAATGACAGGCTCTTATCCATCCATTTTTTCCACACGGCTCAGAAAACATGAATGCTATTAGCAGCAGCAGTATTGGGTTTGGGGATTAAAAAAGCCAACAAGGCAGTTTTAACAGTTCAAGAGGCTTGCACTGTTTGAGAAGTTAGAATTAAGATATGGGCTTAATCAATGATTTAAACAAATGTCTTTTTTGTATAATTGGACTAAGATGGTGAGAAGTTATTTCCTCACAGCTCCACATGAGGAATTCCATGGTCTGTTCTAAATTATAATAGAATAAATGAGGAATCATGGCTTTCATCAGTTATAGTCATATCATCACCTTACAATAAGGATAAGAAGGAGTCTACTGACTGGTAGGATCAGATAATAGCATCTTTTTTGATAGACTGGGTCTGATTTGCTTTTGAAAAATCTATATGGTTCTCTTACAAGTTTCAATGTTGCTGTTCTCTGGAATTCAAAACATTATAGAAATGTCATTCTTCTGAGTTAAAAATTGCAAAAAGTAAAAGTAATGCCCCTATCAGATATAACAGCAATTTTTACTACTGGTTTGGTTTTTTTAATTACTTTTTTTCCTGACATAATTTAGCTTAAATAATGCATGCTGTGGGGACATCTGCAGGAAGCCAAACAAGTCTAATGTATTGGGTCTTTACTCTGTCTTACTGAGTATCTTCCACCTTGTGATGTGGAATTTTAATATTGTTTTCTATTTCTCACCTAGCAGAAAGACCAAGGAGGGATCAGACATGTGCTTCTCTAGAATTATGGCTAGGTGAAAGTACAGTTATATCATAGAAAGGAATTGGGCAAAACTGGCTGGAGAATAACCTGTTTCTACATAGCTAATTCTATTTAGGGCTGTCAAGCTTTTAAGTATAAGCACTATTGCCAATGTCTTCTAATAAAAACAGCTGTTTGTTAAAAAATATAATGCTTTTTACACATCATGTATATACATAGCATTATTCATTTGCACTTTGCTGCCATTAATTAATAAAGCCTGATGTCCACCTCTTTTCATTCAATTATATGTAGGAAGAAGTTCTCATTGCCCTTTAGAAAGAACTGCAAAGCATTATCTCAATAATGACTCATTTAAAAAAACTTCACAGACTTACTGAGCAGCTTACAGCCAGCCAAGTTCACCCTGTGAAAACTCAAGTGGATATATATGGATACAACAGGGATGACTTTGCACATTCAAAATTATCACTTGGGGTCCTTGTATTTTACTCCAAATGTGGAAGGCAGCTCAGGCTACAGAATCATTTGCTGCTACAGTGTCTATGGGAACTGAAAGTGTCTCTCCTTTTGCACTGGATGCATCAAGACTTGTTTGCCTGGCAATGCCTCAGTCCAGGATACTCCAATCTCTAAGTTCTACTTTATAGCATACACCAGTGTTCACAGGACATGACACATAAGCCTGCCAGAAAAGCAGTGCTGCTGAAATAGTTCCTCCTTCTACACAAAATGAAAGAAATCTCCAATGTCTTTTTAATAGTCTGTGGCATTTTAGTAAAGGTACTAATAGATCAACATTTCCGTGAATGGCTTCTATAGCAAATCCTATCACCCATTATTTTGTTCAGCTTCTGATGCCTAAATCTTGCTAGGCTCTTTTGGCAATCAACTAAATAAAGCAGCTAAAGGTTCAGGGAGAAAACAGATGATTCATTAAAGTTTTATTACCTTTCAAACTTGTATAGGACATTTGTGGAGTGTAATATTATAGAACATAAACTGTTTCCCCTAGTTCACCACTTCTTTTCTCCTAAATCCTGGCAAATTCTTTCATAGGGCTTGTATAGAGTATTTTCTGCAGATTGAGGAATGTACAGCTGAGACTTCTCAGTAGGTCTTAGCACATACTGAGGAAATCGATAACTCTCTGAACTGCCAACAGTCACTTGCAAAACACTCTTTTTATGGCTATGCCACCTGTTACTCATCACAAAAATTAAATCTGTGTTTTGCTGTTTCAAAGTGGCAGCAAGCTTTAGCAGAGTTGGCTCAATGGTAAGAGATATTAACTGTGAAGATACAGGCTTTTATGAACCTACATCAAATAATGCTTGATGAGATTTTCGTAAGAAATATAGCAGCCATCCACTAGAATTAGAAAACTGATTCTAAAAATGGTGCTTTCCACTAAATGTGAATTGTTCCTGGGTATATATATTAAATTTGGGTAAAATCAGCCTTTACTTATCCTGGTGTTACAGAGTCTGTGTAGGTGAGGGCAAAAGCTGGAGTTGCTATATTGATGGGGTCCCAAAGTTTCAGTGACCAGCAGCACAACACTGTTGGATTGGCTGTTTACACATCCCTGTTGCAATCAGCTAAAGATGGGGACCCAAGTGGCATCAGAAGTACAGTTGTATCTTAATAGGAGTTCTAACAGCATTACGATTATATGGTCACCTTGCTCTCAAACTCTTCTGCTTCTTTCAGCTCCCGGGGATACCCATTGATCAGGAATCCTTTTGTGTCCCCTAACTTGGAAACCATGGCTTCCTTCAGTAGCTCTAGAACAATACCCTGCATTGGAAAGAAAAGGAGTTGGTTAAAAAGTAAGAAAGATTGATACTTTTGTTTGTTACACTGACTTTAGTTCCTACACCCTTGAGACTGCCTTGTTTTGCTAAAAGTAGGTCCTGTGAATGCAGGTGTTTTTCTTGTCCTGCAGGTAGCAGGGCACCCTACTTTTTCTTCTCTCAGGATCAGCTATGCTACACAAATCTAGTGTTCCAACCCATCCAAGAGTTCCCAAAGTGTTCTCTAGATAGCTGGGAATATTTCATAGTTTCAAAATTAATGTTAATACCCATGAAACTTTGGAGTACTGCTGCAGCATTTTCCAATCTGATTGCATTTTGCGATGTCACTGATGTATTACATGGAAAGTGATAAAAGAACCCATCTGACCAAACACACTGAAGAGCAAAGCAATCAAAATCAAGCCTCAGCACAGCTTTTAGTTTCCCCTGAGCAGCACTTCCTGGTATCTTTCATTAACAAACACATCCTGTGATCTAGCTGCACTTGCTGAAGACCCACCAAGAGCTGGGGCTGCAGACCTGCCACGTAAAAGTCAAGTCCAGCTGAGAATAACACACTCCGTCTTCACAGTCTCCACTGAACTGCAGTCCAGCTACTCTGGGATGTCAGCCAGCTCTGCAGGGAACTGCTGCAGGTATTGTTAATTAGAATAGCTGCCAGGAGGACTAGCTCTGAATCTGAAATGTGAAGCTATAAAACGGACATAAAGTTTCTGTTTCCTGTACTTATTCTTACATTTTGCATTGCATAGTGCAGCATCTGTCTCACTGTATTTCATGACTTATTTGTTGCCTATATGAGCCTGAAATGTAAAGAAATACTGGCATAGAAAGAGAAAAGAAGTTCCATAGATCTGGCAACGAGGAAACTTCTCCCTCAAGTTGCAGATTAATTTTACTTAAGTGGGAATCATCAGCTCTAGTCTCTTATTTCCACCCTTTTAGACAATCTACCTACCACTGCCTTTGTTTAACTCTTAGGACCCCAAATAAAACTGTTGCTTACGCCAGGCACAGGTTCACCACATTCCATGATGTCTTTGATCAATTTACTTCTCTCTGATAATGATGATAACTCATTTTGTAGAAGGTCACCAGCAGACAGGTAAGTAAATCCGTATTTCTTGGCTAACTGTTTGCATTGGCTACCTTTGCCAGAGCCAGGCCCACCTTTGTGAGGGAAAAATATCTAGAATTAGAAAAGAATATATATCTGCCTTTTCTCAAACTATAGCAACCAAGAAAATGGGAGGAAATTGATGAGACTGCCTATTTTGCAATATTTTTTTTTTTTTTGCAAAGACATTCTATACAGCAGAACAAGTCATATACTTCCCTTCTGATACACTACACTGCTGACTCAAAAACGTGTACCGAAGTCAAAGAAGTCACAACAGTGTGAAATCTCTTGCAGAAGAGAACCTGTTCCTAAAACACCATTACTATGTAAAGGAAAAACATGAAACAGCCAGCGTGGAAGGGTATTTGACTGAGTATCTATGTTCAGCTTGAGAGCTGCAATAAATATTAGCAAACTAATGTTCACTGCATCCTTGCCAGGGAAATATTTTGCCCTCATTTATGGAACGGAAAGGTATAGGCAAAGAGATGGTGAAACTTGCCTCTGTTATGTGGGATGCACGTAGGTCTACAGCAACTAAGCCCTTTTGCACTGCAGTAAATGTAAGAGCACAATTTCACTGTGCTTGCGCCCTTTCCCTTTGAGCTTGCAAAGCTCTCACGTGCTGGTACGTCTGTGGATAACTGAGAGTCAGGTACTGAAGCTGTTAAATGGCGACAAAGGCTCGGTCATGCCGCTCCCTGCAGCTGTGGTACTGGCTTGCTCCTCATGCATGCTGCAGGGAAGCCCAAGAGTCAATTGCTCAGCAACGGAGGGCACATGGAGACCTTGTCACCACCGCTCTCCTACACCCACAACTGTACTCAGCTGGAAAACCAGCTCTGAACCAGGCCCAGAGTGGAACAACTGGAGGGGTGAAGGGCAGTCTCGGCCGACAGGGCGCTCAGGTGAAGCTGCTCAAGTGATTTTTCCACAGGCTGAAGGGAAGGCAGCTGTGGCCAGCCCTCCGGCTCACAGGGGCCTGTGGGGAGATGGAGAGGGTGGGAGTGGAAGGGCAGTGACTCAGGCAAATGCTGCAGGCGTCCTCCTGTCAGAAATGGCACCTCGAGCCTCCCTGCCTCCTTCAGTAGGAGAACCGCCGCCACCTCGAGAGTCCCCAAACTCTGCCACGCTTGGCTATCTCTCTGGTAAGGGCCCTTTTCTGGGGGTGTCTCACAGGCTCTGGACACCTCCATGTTCTGCAGGTGCCGGCATTGCCCTGCCCCACCTCCTCAGCGGAGGTGGCTGCTTTTCCTTCCTCACCGTGAAGGCCGACCCTGTGAAATGCCAAATGCCTCTTCAGCTGCTCCCCGAGCGGCAGCAGCTACCCCAACCCAGCTGGAGAGACGGGCAGTCCATGGAAATTGCTGGAAGCTACTTCTCAGGGATCGCACTGCTGTGGCTGTGACCTCCAGAGCTGCTGGCAGAGCTGAGGTGAGCACCCCACGAGGGCCGAACAGGGTGGGGAGGGCTGAGGGGCCATGTTGGTGCTGAGGGTGGCCAGGAAAGGAAATTTCCGTTGTGACAATATCAGGGTTTGGGGAGAAATTTCAAGGTGTGTAGCAGCATTTTTACAATCTCTGATGGATATGTTCAGAAGATCTACTGCAGTAGGAGGTAATTATACCGTTGTAGGGAGACAGTGCTCAAAAATCAAAAGAGGCAACGCCAAGATTAAAAAAAAAACAACAACAACAAAAAAAACAAAACAAAAAACCCAAACTCTTTTCAATGAAGTTTTTTAAGCATGTGACTTGTGTATTTATCAACTGTTGGGACTTGCAAATATGACTACACAGCTCTATTATGTGGATTTAAGATGCTAGAAAATACATGATTTTCCTTCTTGTTTATCTCTCCATGAGAAAATACAGGAATAATGTGTTCACAATAGAGTGGATTTGGCACCATCTCCTCCTGACTTCAACTTCCTTCTAACTTTTGTATTCAGTTTAAGAAATAATTGCTCCAAGCATATCATTTTCAAAGAAGTTGCAGTAATGTAGCTGAGAGTAAAAATTGGGTCATAAGGCAGTAGCATTAAAGGAACGGTTTTGTCTACTGTAACCTGGAGTCTTTTACTTCAGCTTCACAAAGACAATTATCAGCCTATGGTGTGAGAATCACACTTGTGCTATGATTTTAGCTAGAAATATCTTTGTCACGGTCTCATTTTCTTGCTAATGTGGATTGCATGTTGTTTTTCTATTGCCTTAATAAGAAGAACATTTTTCTTTTGTAAAAACACTGATTGAAAGAAAACAAGGAATAAACAAGAGTGGCTACAGAGAAATAGCTGCAGAGAAATTATAGGCAAATTATCTGTAATGAGACTGTTAAATATCTGTAGTGGCAATTAATTTTATTTCTGGTTTGGTTTGGCTTTTTAGATTAGTAAGTTTGTGTGTGCATGTGCTTGTTTACACATTCTGTCTCCTGGCCTTGAATATACTAGCAGTGCAGTGATTTCATCCTATTTATTTGGTGTACATACACAGTATTAAAAAAACAGCTACAAAGATTATTTTATTGTTTCTTATATAACTGTTTCACTTCTGAATATAGAGCCAAAACAGAAATTTCATAATGTCCCTTCATATACTAAATAAACCAGATCTCTTTTTAGAAATAACAATACAAGGACAATTTTTGGTTGTTTAGCAGGTAAATATTCAGAAAAGTTGATGTGTTTCACTAATACCTTTACCTGTTAGTATTTTAAAAGAGAACACTGTCAGAATGACACAATATGCAGGACATACACCATAATGAGAATTACTGTGCCTCCAAAACATGAGTTCCAACAAAGCTGAGATTAAAATGCTGTGCTCTTTAAAGAGGAAAAGACATAATTAAATAACAGTTATGTGCTGGAAATGGTAATTTTTATGGCCACTGCTATTAATTTAGTATCATTTGATGAGTAGCAAAGCATCCTACTGCTTGACAAATGTATATGACCCACTTTGCAAAGTCTTGTGCTTTCTTATCAGCGAATGAGATGGCAGTTCTTGCTTGGCCTGATCTGAGAAGAGGCTGAATGCCCCCAGGAAATTCAGCATTGAGGGCTGAACACATACTCAGCGTTTACACCACTATTAATTTACATGCCTGAAGTTAAAGTATTAGTTAATGTCTTGTCTCTCTCTGAAGGCCAGTATTTAATGTGACTGAAAAAGAGCTATTTAGGTAGGAAAGAATGCAAAAGTGCATTTCCTTATTAATTAGACACTTCCTTCCTGCTCAGGATAGGACGGCTACATAAGTAGCTTTAACAGCAAATTAACCCTGCAGTCATGAGGCTTACTATCAATTTATAGTGTTGCAAAAATTGTATTTTGTTCTTTTAGAGGGTCTCTTTATTAAATCTATGCATTTAAAAAAAAAGAGAGAGAGAGAGAAAAATCTAATAATTTACTTGAAGGAAGTTTATAAGGAACAACAGCTGAATATAAAATATAACAAAAGCTATCACAAAGATATTTTCAGTTAAGAAGGCTTCACTGCAACTTGTTATGCTGTTTTTAAAACAGAAAAAACTTGAGACATTGAAAAAGGTAGTGAAGTTTTCCCAATGGCTTAATTGTTAGGAGGAGGAAAATATGTCCCCGCTTTTGTTTTTTCTGTATGCTGTTATCTTTTACTCTGCCTGTGTATATTTTGGAAAAAACAAAACAACAATTGTGTTAAGTGACACACTGAGTCACAGTAACTTGCTATTCAGATTAATCATGTTGTCTTCCAATTTTCATATACAACATGAAGATAAAGAGTTAAAGCCTAGAAAATGGCCAGAGGAATTATGAGTGTGCTGTGACCTGTAGGAGAACGTACAACTACCAGCAGTTCCTCGATGTTAGCATGCTTTTGTATTACACTTTAGATCAGCAAAAGATGTCTAAGAAATCAAGTCTCTTACACCTGCTCTCCCTCATGCCCCAGTCCCCCCCCAAGACTATGAAAGACTGCAAGCCTAGGCATGTGATTCAAATGTACCAGTCTGGCCTAGAGCACAACATCACAAGCAGATGAATTCATGATGGTAGAGGGAGCTGGGACTGCTGCTGCGAGTAAGCAGGGACATGAACAAGCAATATGAGCAGTTCATGAACCAGCTTTGCTGCCAGAAATATTAATAAAGCAGAAGTGTCATACAGACAGACTGGGATGTCTCTATTTTAAGCTTGCCAAATCTTATGAGTTTATCATATACCAAAATACCATGAACATTTACATAAAATGCCAGCAGCAGGATTTACAAGAGAGTCCCACCATTCATTTTAAAATGTTTCCATTTCTAGACCTTATTTTCATAACGAGTATCATCCTTGTATCATGGAAAAGTGCTTGCGGGGAAACCTAGCTGCACAATAGAGCCTCAGAAGTGAAATCAAAATAACCCCAGTCAAGCTATCCTTATATTCAAGCTATCATTTTGGAGGACTTGATCAGTTTGGCAATTCTATCAATGCTACTTGGATTATTTATACAAACAAAAATAAGCCTTAGTTTCAGAATATGGCATGTGAAGGCTTCTCAATAGCATGTCATCTGTTGTTTACGTGTGATTTTAGTCTGAGTGAAACCATATAGGAACGATGCTGTTACTTAAAACCAGCAACAACCAAAACCACACCATTTTTTTATTTTTTATTTTTATGAAAGATTATTTTAATCAGAAAACAACCTGGAGCACATGTTGGTAGAGTGATGTGATGACCTGGGACATCACCGAGTTTTCATCCCTCTTAAAGTAAACATGGATTTCATTTCACAGAAAGTCAGAGAAACCAGCCTTCATTAGCTTGTACAGTTAGTGCTTGGACTGACTGGGGTTTAAATTATCAGCACTGCTCATCCTATGCCTATCTGATTGTAGAAGGAGCTGCAATAAAATTACTGTAGCATAATTTAGGTAATCTGGAAAAACCCTCTACTCAAAGCAGGGAGAAATTCAAAGTTGTTGAAGGTCTGACATGCCTTGGACAAATAAAGAATTTTGGATTTTGTGATATTTTTGGTTGGTTGGTTTTGTGGGCACAACAAGCTAGTGTCTGCAGCTGATAATGTTTTACCTCTAAGTGTAGGTCATGATAGTATCTTCAGAGTGTCTGCTGAAAAGCTGGTCTTACTTACATTGAGCTTAAACCATTGTCAGCTTTGGCTCACCAGGAAGAATATGACAAGGATTCTGCAGAGGAAATTGGTTACATTGACTAAGTTTTAAACACCACATTTAAGAGTAAGTGGGGAGTTTGTCTCTGATCCAAAGTGCAGAAAGATTCCTGAAAACTTACTACTTTGGTTTCAGTCTCAATCAAAGCCAAATGTGGCTATGTTTTATGAAACTCCTGTAGAGGATGGGGAGGAGTAATAGTCCCAGTAACTTTGTTATCTATAACAATTTTCTGGATGTGATATAGATTATCACATTAGTTAAGAATGATAAAAGCCTACATTATTCATTCTGGTTAAGATTTTACTTTTCATGTTGCTTTGATGAAAAAAGTTTTTTTGGTTGGAGGGGGTGTGTGTTTGTGGGTTTGGTTTTGGTGGTTTTTTTTTTAGTGACTGGCAGTAATTACATAAGTTTTGAATATTAGAGCATCCCCCAAATTTATCTTTGCACCTGTTAATTTTTTATTTTTCTCTTGAATTTTACAGGCCAAATTTAACTTTTTTTTCGCCTCTTTTATTACCCTGCTATTAATTAACTCCCATAGTTTTGACTTGCTGGTTCTATGTCTCTGTTTTGCTGTCTGGATAAGATATTGATGTTGTTGCTTAATTAGAGTTGACTGTTATTACAATTAATTCCTACATTAGCTCTAATGTAAATATTTGCTAATTAGAGTTTTTTTCTTTGCCTTTTTGGACAGTTTTCAAGGGAAATTAGTGGGGGAGGGAATTGTCTGCTTTTTCCCTTTTGTCTTATAAACAGTATCTCGTCAGCTATGGCAGATGGTGTATTTATTTCAATTAGTTTGTAAACTACTTCAAATGCATGTCTTTAGAACTCTAGTTTTAAAACACCTTTATAAGCATCTTATTATTTCCTCATGAACACATCTATGTAATGAGTAAACTTTTCTAATGACACCTGAGACCAAGAGTTTTTCCCATTCAAGTATCTACAGCAGCATGTTCCAACCCATCTTCCCTGCTTTCTTTCTAGTCAAGGTATTATGGACTGAACATTTCTAGTGCTGTCCACTGCAATGGAGTACTCGGCCACTGAGAATATGTGGTGCTTTCTTTTCCCCTCTTTTCTCCCCCCCACCCGCTCCCTCCCAGTTTTGTTCTGCTCCTCTGAGGCTTCTTCAAAGTTTTCTTTCATCCTTGTACAACTCACAGTGATCAGACTTCAGCTCTTGACTGACATGGAAGACAACTTCACTGCCTAGGCAAATGGTATGCATTTGGCCAGTGTGTATAATGTTAAACCTGGAGTGCATGTGGGTCAGCAAGTGATTCAGGCAGATTTACCTGTCTGAAAAGGCCATAAGGAAAGAGCTTGTGGCCACTCCAGCCTAGCACCAGCAAGAAATCTGTCTCTGGGAAATACCATTTGGATGGAATAAAATCATGGTTTTGCAGCCAAATGAGCAACCATGAAGATTTCATGTTGGTCACAAAAAAAAAAAAAAAAAAAAAAAAGAAAAAATATCCAGAAAAAATATACTCTTGCTCTTCGCATCAGACTTCAAGAAACTTTTTCAGGGGTGGGAGGATAGAGGTGGGGATGGCGGTATTTGGGAAAAAGTATAAATCATTCTCCATAATTTGTTGAAAAGTAACCCATGTTTGGACTTAGTCAAACTTTTCATTGTAATATTTTCAACAAAGAAAACTTTGACTTTTGATAAAGCAGAATTTTCCTCTGTTCTAGAAAGCATTTACTAGAAAACCCGAGATGGATTTAAGAGCAGGGAAAAGTTGTGTTTTCCGTTTTTTCAGTTTTAAGCTGGAAGACGGCTAGTGGATGGCCTATAAAAATTATAAATGAAAGCTAAAAACCACTCTTTGAAAAAGAAAAAGCAATCCAGAGGTAAATGAAAAATATGCCTTACTATGGACAATTTCAGAGGCAAAATTCTTTGAGCATCTTCACTTTTTTTTTTTTAAATCTGTGCTTATACAAACCCAAACATAATTTTCCAGTAAGATATTTGAGGCAGAGAGAATGAAACTTTGTCACTGTAGTGAACAGCAGAAAGATGGCCAGTGCTGAATAGGAAGGGAGGAACACCTCCCTCAACCTGCTGGTATTGGAATGTTTTTTGATGCCTCCTGAATTCTGAATGAAACTTCCATTATATATGACTAATTTCAGAAGTCACTTTCTTTTTCCTTAGGAAAAAGAATGCACAAAGTGACTGAGTTTCATGTAAAATTACCCATGTTTGGATATCTATCCTTAGGTCCTTAGAAATGTGTTGTTCCTGCTCTGTATTGTAAAGCAGTTCTGAAAAACTCTGCTTGATATAAAAGCAATTATTCTTTCCAAGTAATTAGTACCAAGCTTTAAGCTGAAACTTGTAAATCTTCCGATTATAATTTGTTTTAAAAGGCTGTTCAAAGTTTATGCTAATTACATTGGTCACATTTATATAATAATGGGCATTAACATGGTGCTTTTCCTATGTGGACTTCCAGAAAGCAAATATAAAGTAAACCTTGAACCTGCAAAGCCTCAGTGCATGCTAAGCATCATGCATGGTGACTAGCCCACTGACTTTTTAACAGCATGTTGAACCCATGCAGAATTGAAACCTGTATTTACAAAAGTTGTTTCACAAATGAAGAGGTGAAGAGACCTGATTTTTTTCACCTAAACCTTGAAGTTCTGAGTTATAAATTCAATCTAGTAACACTTTAACTAATGCTGGTGAGGCAGCTTTGCTTTGGGAGATCACACAATACTGTAACTGCACAAGAACTAAGGTTATTTTGAGTATGTTCACACTTAAACATACCTTCTGCTCTAAGCTTTACACAACTGTTGTTAGTATGGTCAGATGCAGGTTAATAAGACGATATTAAATCCTAACTCCCTTTCAAAAGACTAAACCACCATTGTAGTGTAAATACTCTTAACCAAACTGTTCTGCTAAACTTTAAAATAAATCATATAATCAAAAATTACTAACATGGGGATTTTCAAATGTAGCAGTTAAATTAGGAATCCTACTTACCGACAACAAAAATTATGTCTGATTTCTTCAGATCTTCTGAAAAGTCTGAAATGAAAATAAAAATTCTTTAGTTGGCAAGAGCTACTAATTTTAATCTTAACTACTTTCCACACTGAATTGTGTAACACTCATGCAAGGTGATCTGATTTCACTAGATTTACATTCTGCTATAATGCTCTGCATTCCAAAAGGAGCTATTATCTACAAGCCTATTTATCTCCCAGTTTTGTAGTTCTCGCTGCAGATATGATAAAAATATTCTACCTGAAAATTAGACCTTGCACATACACATAAGCTCTTTAAAAGAGGCGGGGGAAGCAGATGCATCTTGATGTAATAATGTGCCTCCTGAGCCATTGCATTTTTCTCTGAATGTGGTATTACATTATAATTGCTATAGAATTTTGTCCACAACCCATTCAGATTTTATGTTTGGTATGCTACATCTGAGATGTAGTCTTAAATACCCCTGAGCTTCAAATTCAGCCAAATAATAATCTTAACTGAAATCCAGGTATTACTGTCCTTTTAGCACCAAACTACTGTATGTACTACAGCTTTGCCTTTTACCAAAATTGTATTTTTGAAAAAGCAGTTCCTTCTAGTCTGAGTCCTAGTCATTAGCCTGATTATACCAGCACAGAAGGCGATCTTGCCCCATCTGAGCCTGCTGGAATTTTATTATGTCTTTGACTCAATCACTTACAAGTCACATTAATTTACCACATACAATTTTGTTTTTTATTATGTGGCATGTACATCTCATTACATAATATCATTAGCCATAAAAGGCTTTGGCTAATCCCTTCATTCCTCTTGGATTCTTAGCAGCTCATACTTTCCAGCAAGCTTTTCATAACTGCCAATTTCTGAAAACATTTATGAGAGCTGATGCTGATTAACAGTAATATTTTCTTATAATTTGGGATCCACTGGCCTAAAGAGTGTAGAAATATCTTTTACAAGCTTTAATTTGCATTCAAAAAGAATTCATATAATAAAATCCTTTGAGACATAACTTTCACAATATAAATAATCTGAATTAACTTTATCTTCTAAGTAACTATTTAAATACAAGGGGAAATCAAAAGTTTCAAAATTAAATCGCAAATGACACTGAAAAAGAAACTCACCTCCTGTGGTGTCATAACCAGAAAAACTTGACTGATCCTCCTCCTGTTAATTAAGCAATTGACAAATTGAAATGGATATTCTGCGTACTTTGCATTTCTTCTTATCTGTGTATCTTTATCTTCTCCGTATTCTAACATCTCAGTTTTAATCTAAGTTGAGATTGTTGAGTTAACAATGTCACAGAAATGCTGTTAGTACTGTTTCAGTTGGTAGAACACAAGCATGGAGAACCCAAGATAACTTGAGATGATTAACTGACCCGAGCATGGAGAACCCAAGATAACTTGAGATGATTAACTGACCCATACTGTTTTTGTGAGGAACAGCTTTTTTAGTGTCCAACTGCACAGTTCCAGCACAGTATATAAGCAACTAGTGTGCATGCTGAATTACTTCTGAAGTAAATATGGTATGATAAGCTGTTAGTAGTGGAAAGGCAATATTGGAGTAAGTTTTAGAAGTGAGCTACAATATAAAGGTGAAATTAGTCTTTGGTCTAAAACAACTTGATTGTGTTTACCTTCGGAATGCAACACAAGCTCCAAGTTGTTACAAAGGTTGCTGAACTACAAAGAGGGATTATACCAGAGAAATGGAGAATGTGGCATGTTTTTTTTCCTGATACTTGGCCACTTAGAATTACTTTGTCACGTACTGCGTAGTATGACCAACAAGGTATTACAAATACTGGCCAGCAAGAGTGTCAGAGTGGGAATTCTTTGTTGTTCTTATAAATTAGAATTATATATATGCTGGACATAGTCAAGGTTCTGTAGTGTCAATATACTCACACCATCAGTTCTTTAATCTAGTCTATAATATATCAATAATAGCACTGACAATAACATGCTTGTATTACATCATCAGTGTGTAATATCAGCATGGAATACGTTATGCTAGTCCTTTCAAAATAGGATAGGGTTACCAAGCTGTAGTTTCTTACAGTTCTGCTTCAGTGTGCTGTCAAAAATAGCCACTGTTAGAAATTTGTATAGCTGCATGAACAGATGAAGTGAAATGAACAGCATGGTGAATAGAATGGGTAAACTGCTGGCTGCTGTAATTTGCAAGGCTCTTGCAGGTTTCTCCTTGTGTTCCCATTATCAGTGAAACAGAAGTACTCTTCATTAGGCTGAAGTACCATTACACTCGATACATAGAACACTTTCATTTTTTGAGTCACAGTAATTCTCAGCCTATTACACTGCAGCAAGAGAAATGCCATCTTAAAAAAAAAAAAAAAAGTGGGAAGGGGGGCAAAATTAAAAAAGCAACTGGATCCACTGCAAGTTTGCAGGAGAGTATCTCAGAGGGAAAAAAAAATAATTTTCAAATAAGAGATTAATCTCTTTCCTACCATTCAAGCAACAGTATTAACCCTACATGCTCTTTCTTTGTAATAATACAATAACATATTTGACCCTGCAAAGGATGTATTACAAAAGATCTGGGTTTAGATTCAGCTTCTTACCATGCCTTTGAAGGTTTATGGATCAAAATCGTTTTAGACACAAAGTTTAGAGTAGTTTCTTTAAAAATCAAGATTACAGTCTCTAGTTTACAGTCAAATGAAAGAGGCATTACTTCTTTCCGCTACTGCTTTATTCCCGCCTATAATTGCAGAACGAAACTGCCTCCATAACCCTGGGGGGCTGCTAAGAGCAGCAGGTGATAATAAAGGTCAGTTACAGCTCTAACTTTTTAGAGCTGAAATATGTGAAAACTAGAGGCAGAACTGAAGCTAAATAAGCTATCAACTGCTTTTATTTGACCAACCATATCTGCTTTAATAGAACAACAGGTTAACTAACCAACAAGCCATGTTCACATAAGGAACAAGTGCTATGAAAAGCCATTAAATTGAATTCTAATTACAACTCAAAAGCAGGTAAACAGGAAGTGTGACAGTGACATTGATCAGAACCCAGAATATCAAAATAATGAATTCTGTTTATATCTGTAACTGCTCATTTTTCAGGTGCAGAAATATTGTTTTCAAAAGAATTGGTTTTTTTCCTCTACACTTTTTTTTTTCAAAGGTCATTGTTTCATAATTCTGTAAGACAACTCAGTATACAGCTTGATGTGAGTGGGACCACCAGCCCTGCTGAACTTCCATGACAAAATAAGGTTCCCCACATTTCAGAGAATAAGTTATTCCATAAAAACATTTTTTCAGACAGAATTGAACAGCACCCAGCTGGGGTGGAAAGAGGTTCTGAAAGCCTGGTCTCTAGGGGAGCTGTAAGAAAAGTCAGGAGGAACAAATTAGAACAGTTGGGCTACAATTAATTTTGCTTTCATGACAAGGTGTTCCTACACAGTTTCACTCTTCTATACTTAAATGTGACTTAGAACCATTTCTTTTCACCCCTTTCCTCCCAGTCTCCTCAAAAGTGGAACCAGTTTTTCTGCTGATCTGGATGAGGAGCTAGATGTGCTGTTTGGTTTGCAGTCCCTTGTTAGAGAGTGGCAGAGACTGGCATCCTGGTTAATGCCAGTCCCCTCATATTTACATTTGACAACACCTGTTTCTGATTGTGTCTTTCTAGCAAGCAGGTCTCTAAACTGCAAATAGGTTAACCTATATGGGCCTGAAAGCACTGTTCTGCCTGGTTACCAAAATGCTCTGGAAAATAACTGTTGGATTTACTGAGTGATCGCATTAAGGAAAAGTCCCACCAATTACTAGATTGCTAATAGTATTTTATACCACATTGTCATCAGGAATACAGTGATCTCGGAGCAGAACAGTTTCTGTATTCTCGGTATAGCTGTTTCCATTTAGTTGAAAGCAAGGTGAGGAAGAGTATAATCTTACATGGAATAAGCTCTGAAGAAAGGTGGGTAGTCTATAATTTCAGATGCCTTTAGAGACGGGTTATATCTACAAATATTGTCTGGAAACATATCAATTAGTGGGGCATAGATGACCATGTAAGTACTTAAATAATATCAACAGTACATTAAAATGATTGCTAAATAGAGAAGTTTGCTACCTGTAAGGAATCTCTTATCTGACACTTGCCTTTGGAGCTGGAAAATGCACACTTCTGACTGTATTCTGACTTCTTGTCATTTAACTCATTATTAGTAAATATCTGACTAGTAGTAGGTACTTCATAGGTTAATGAGTTTAAGTTATTGCCTGTCATTGCTAGGTTGTGAAGTAATTTCCATAATAAAAAAAACCCTGACAGTAAGTCACAGCAAATTATATGGAAATCATACAGAATTCTCCAGATCTTTGAGTTTTGTTACTAATGAATTAGGACTCTTAAGTCATATCACTTTAAAGAAAGCAATAAATTAAATATAATTTTTTTCATCTATAGATGGGACATTTTCTTCATTAGGATTTAGTGACAACTGTTGTGAATGTTTGTTACCTGATGAAATGAGTTTTTCTGTTACCCATTAATAACCTCTGCTCCAGTCCTTTTTTTTTTTTTTCTTTTTCATAGCATGGAAAAGAAAAAAGTTCTCTCATCACCTTTTTGTTGCTTGAATGCTTCTTGAAAATAGTGGTGAAAAGTGCCTGATACATTTTATTCCAATTTCTAACAGTCAGAACAAGTTCCTCCTATAAATTTACTGAAGAGGATAAATAATCATGGATTAAGGAGAAAAGAGGCAGTGGAGCGAGACTGAATTTAAAATACAATGTGATTGTTGCCTAAAATTATGCTCAATTTTCAAGATTGAATTTGAGAATGTAAACATTCAAAGGAACATGTCAGGTACAAATCATTTAAACAAATAAAAACTACATGTTTCTCCATGTTTCTCTGCCTAAAAATATTTGTTGAGAATTGAGCTTAATGTGTAAGCAGGGAAAAAAAAAAAGCTGCATAAACAAAGAACTTTAATACAGAATGACATAATGTATTCAGTAGAAAGTACAGGCAAGAACTGACTATGTAGTTTTATCATGGTGATCCCATCAGCATCCCTTTGATGGGAATGTAGGTATATAACCATCAATTTCTCAGCACACTGTAGTTTTATGTTTCTCCCTTTGCTGCTGTTAGGTATTCAAAACTCTTGTACTCCTGTAGCATTTTATTTCTTCAAAGAACACTACAGTCCTCCATAAATCGTTCCTGTATTTCCTTTGGGAATAGAGGCAAGGACGTTATTTCCATTTCAGCAGAGATACAGGTGACTTGTCAATGTAAACACAGTTACATATGGAAGCAGAACTAGGTTTAGGACTTAGATTTCCACTTTCGCCTGTAGTATATTTACTTTGAATTCTTAGTCCTTAATAAAGTAATATTAAATGAGATCTCAAATGTTTGCAGATGATGCTTCTACATCTAGTACCCTTAAAATCAACTTTAGCTCTCAGATAAATTCTCTCACTGATTAAGAATAGTTTAGGGAATCAGAAAGCAGTATGAGATGTCTGTTGAGCACTGTCTGGATATACAATTTGTTTGCTTCAGCACAGTCCAGTCTGTCACAATCTGTGTGGTTTTACAGTTTGACATGTGTTTGGAAGTGGATTTAATAGGCATATACCTAATCACAGTGGATGGTCTTTCAGATTAGATGTATGCAGACTCTATTTCTAAAAATGTAGTGATCACTGCGTGGTGCCCTTACATACACTGCAAAATGTAAAGACCTTGAGCAAGCTTTAGCTAGGCAAAGTTAAGCACTGGAAGAAATTGGGGCTAGTCAGAGCTCAACTGTGGAATTTGTCTTCTAAATTCCTGTTTCCTTCCTGTAAGAGTGAATGTTTGGTTTTTATGAGATATGCTGGGTTAGCTGCAGGTTTCATGTATGGGCAACAGTCCCTGGGAATGGATTTTATGAGCCATCCACTTGCTTGCCATTAAATTTGATTTATGATTCAAATCACTTTGAGGCTGAGCTGCTTTCTGCAAGCTGAGTGTTAAAATATGCCTCTGGAAAGCAGGAGTGACTGTGCTCTGATGTCCTCTGGTCCAGAACTAATGAATATGTGTAAATAAGATACAGTATGAATGCATTCAGACTGCAAGGCTTTTTTTTCCCTGAAAGACATACCTTATACAGCTCATACTGCTAAGCAGAGTGGAGTTATTTGTATCAAAAGGGACTAATAGTAATTAAGATGAGAGAAGAGTGCTAATGTTACTTGAGGTGATTTTTGTTTGTTTGGAGTGCATACAACAAGAAAGTGCAAAAAAAAATAATCAGTGTTTGCAATAGCATCTATAAAATGCTGAAAGACTATTAGGTCACTATGATTCTCTTTTCCTTTTGGGTTTCTACCAAAGAAAAGAATCTCTATGCCATTACTCTCTTAAAATAAACCTTATCATCAGTTCTGAAAATAAAACAAATTTATACCTATACAGAGGTAGAGATTAACTTGTTTTTAACACTTGTAAACCAAGATTGAGTTATCTGGCTTTTAAAGATATGCAAGACTTTTTCAGATTTTTCATTCTCGTTCTTTGATAGCATAAAGAAGGATACCTATCAGTAGTTTAGAGGGAAAAAAATCACATCTGTTTGCTCTAGTGTGTGGGGGTTGGGTTTTTGTTACCTTCTGTAGGTTATTTTAATGACAAAAAATACATGTGATTATTCAGCATGAAAATGAAAGCAAAATTTATTTAGTTTCATATTGATTTCCAGACACTGGAAAACAGGAAAAAATTTCCAAGAAATTAACTTCTAAGGGCAAACTTACCAACCAAGGTATGCAATAAGAACACTCCTTCCAGCAGGGTAGTAGCATTTTGCATGACCAGGGCAGCATAACAGTGTTCTGGTAAACAAAACACTTCATTTGCAATTTTTATATTAGGTTTAAAAGGCTGAACTAGAGGGGACAGCATTATATCTAACTTGAAGAAAAACTAGGGCTTGATTTTTAAATATCTTTGTGTTTTGAAGACGCTTGAGACACTCAACACCCATATTATCTGTGCATAGTTATTATCTATCGCTCATTTTAAAATACTTCTGTCACATATGGTATTCAGTTACTTTACAGTATATTTATAGAAAGTTCCCAGTGCCTACAAAATTCTTCACAGAAGTTATCATTATTTTTCCTTTAGCATTCTTCTTTATGTAAATTGCCATCACTTCTTAAATGATTCTTCTCTATGTGGAGTATTTATGCTGCTTGGTATAAATTCTCCCAGGGGCTTTTTGTTACACCAAGCAACTGCAGCAGAGAAGTGCAGCAGGGGACCTTCCAGTGCATTTGAACTGCAAACTTGGTGCTGCTTAGCTCCTTTTCTTAGACTGCTAACAACAATTCTAATGAATGGATCCCTCAAATCATACACCATTGGCACTACATGAGAGTGTCTCTGCCCTGAACTGTTACATTGCCTCCTGAGAGCTGGAATTCAGTGTTTGGGTTTTTTCTGGTTTTTTTTGTTTGTAGTGGTTTTTTGTTTTGTTTTGTTTTTTTTAACTGTAGATGAAAAAGGGTTTTCTGCAGGCCAGTCTCAATTCAATTTCCAAGAAGAAAAAAAGATCTTGGCACAGAGAAGGACAATAGGGTGTTGTAAAATTAAGACCAGTGTGTGGCCTCAGATCCTATGATTTGCTGCTATTAAGATAAAAGTTGACAGCTGTGCTCAAATTTTACCTCTCAAAGACCTTCTCTGCTTAACATTTGACCAAGCCTATTTTAGGTTTACTAAAACACCTATTTATGTTTTATTAGGTAGTTTTATAACTTTCAATAAGGAACCTCTACAGTATTCATAAAGAACTTCTCTGTTAAGAAGGAATTTAACTATAGGAAGAAAAAGTCCACTGGTCTGAGATACTACTGTGAAGGAATTCTAAAACTAGGCCACTTCTCACTCCTTATGACTGGTATTTAAGCCCAAATTGACTAAAGTTGACTGCACAATCATGGGATACATAAGGAGTAAAAAGACACCAAATAGGAAACATATGGCTTCCTGAAAATACATAGAGGGGTTTTTTTTAAGTGTTTCTAATATACCCGGAGAAGCCACTCTTCTGCTTCAATACAAGTAAGTTATTTAAAGAGCAGTTTTGTATCCCATGTAGTAAAACAGCAATCCTTGAAATCACTGCAGTTTAATATGTAAATGTAAAAATGTATACTATGTACTTTGACAGTGATTAAGAAATATTAATATGTTTTATAAAAAGCAGTTTCTTTTTCAGCTTTAAAATACAGGAATTGTTGCTACAAATATTTTTAAGGGCGGGCTTTGGTAGCTGTCTTTAGGGATGCTGGGCTATGTGAACAGAACCCATCCACAGCCCTGATTAAGGTGTCTAAATCTAGAAAGTGGGAAGGAGGGGATTTAAAATACACCTTTGCATTTCTTTATCAGCTTTAGGTACAATATGAAATGTTCTGATGTGGATCCTATTTGCATCAACTGTGTGGGATGCCTGATATTCCCCAAGAACTATGCAGGTTCTGTGGGCTGTAAAGGTAGACATGTAAAATGCAGAACTCAAACTTAGATGTAAAGTTATATTTTGTGCATGAAAGGATAAGGCCCCAGTTTGCCAGCGGGGGGGCACGCTGTGTGAGGAAAGGAGGTACACTCTCCTAGTGCTATTGCCTAGAAAAATGAGGGTGAGATACTGTAAATTGTAATGCTTTTTTCTACAGACACCTTCCACAAGCCACAGAGGAGAGCTTCCTAAGTTACTGCAAAAGTATTCAGTGGAGCATAACTGCAGCACATCTTGAAAAATGATGCTGTCACTGTTGTTTAAATCTCCAGTAACTCACATGAGCTCACCATCCTTGTAACAGAGTCCTCATGCCCTGTACTGCCCACCAGAGCTGCAGGCAGTAACTTTTGGTTCAAAATCGGAAAAGAAATGGAGATGGAAAGACTTCAACTATCCTTAGCAGTTCAGCCGCCCCTAATATAGTATCACCAGAAAGTAACTCCAAATAATGTCTGTGAAAGGAGGAGCAAACTGTTTCTGGCATTCCAAAGAAAAAGTGCAGATTGAGTCTACAGCAATTTTTTCTTGCCCATTTTGCCATGGTTTGTATGGAGGAAAAAAGAGCAGTAGGCTTTCTTTCACATGCCTTTACTACAGTGTACAATGGTGATTTTGAAGAGAAAAATAATTCTTCACGCTTACAAAATGATATACAAGCACCAAAATACACTTGGTTTGAGCTTATTAAGGGAGCACTTTGTAACAGGCAAACTGTAGTACTTTGTTTCTAGAACTGGGTTTTTTTTTAAAGCATTTAATAGGATAGTTCCCATGGCAACTTGAATTGAACAGATTGTTCATTGACTTCAGTACATTTCTATTAAACATCTTTTCTCTGTAGCTAGGCCTGCCTCTCCAGCTCCTTCATGTCTTTGGATGCTTATTCATTATCTCTTTTTGCAGATATCCTTAAACTAGATTGGAGTCCACCTTTCTGTGCTCTTTAACAAAAATAAATGTTGAGGGAACAGAGTTTCACAATCATTCTCTGAGTTTCCTGGAGTCCATTTTCTTTTCTGTCACGTACTTCTGTTTTAATCAGTTTTCCTGTAGAACCAGAATCCGTAATTCAAACCGATACTGCTGCCTATCAGCAAAAAAGAAATGGAAACCACAGCAGTGTTCAGCATTAAAAGACCAAATGGCTTCTGGATACTTTTGGTCGTTTTACTAAGACCTGTAACGATTAATGCTGCACAGCATATATGAATAAAACTGCTGTTATACCAGAAGTTTCTTATGTTCTCAAGTAAAGAGAAAGCATGTGATTAACATAGTACATTCTAGATCTGACCCCTTAAATAATTTAATCAATGTTTATCTGATTTTGAAAGGTAGCTTTAGAAGTCCCAATGAAAATTTCTCCTGTTAATGGAGATGTGCAGTTTGCTCTTTGTCATATTGTAATGTCAATCTGTGCAGTACTGTGTCTGAAGGGTTAAATAAATTACTTGGATTAAATCTTTGATGTAGAGAAAATGGAGTAAAACCACAGTGACAACTGATATGAAACATAGTAAATGGAGGAAAATGGTCTTTGGTTTAATCCACAGAGGTTTAGTTAAATGAGGCTTTCAATTTGCTGTTGCCCATCAGTTTTAGGAATATTTGTGTTCTGCTTCGCATTGAAAAGCCTTTCAGGGCCTTTTCATTATTTCTCTTGAATATATAAGTTTCAAGCTATGATAATCAGTCAGGCCAGAAATGTTGTTATAGTCTTAGTGACAATGGAGTCTGTTTTTCATCTGTTCACTTAAAGCTTTCCTCCTGCTCCCCTAAAGCCTAGATTCGTATGGGCTCTGGGTGGGAAATGACAGTGAGCTGTAAGAAGAGTTGTCACTACATGGCAACAACTTTTAATCAAGAGCTTGTTTCCTCTCGTTAGAATGAAAGTAAGTCTCTTTGAGGGTTTATTCCTCCACTTCATTTTGGTTTTGCTTGTTGCTTTTCAAGTGAGCTGTCACATTTTCTAATTATAAAACATTCTGCACTTGCAGCAAAGATTGGGTTATACAATTTTCTTAATTCAATAGATTGCTTGTCACTGCTGAACACAAAACCTTTTTTTATCTTTCAGTCTGTTTTACATCTACTTTTCCTAGGTTTTTGACACGCTTGGGGAGGAAAAAAAAAAGCAATCTCCCCTTTGCATGTGCCATTGCATTTACCTAATTGCATAAGTAAACGCAGTCTGACACTGGAAGGACATGGAAATGCCTCAGTTAGGAACTGGTAACTTCCTTTGAGGCATAAAAATGTGTTTCAATGTTTTGTAGATGTGAAATATATTTCTGCCCCCAGCCCCAAATATTAGAGGAGGCTAAGTGTATTTTTAAGGTTTTACTTGAATTTTACCTGATTTTCATGTTTCCCAAATTTTAAAGTTATCAATTCTATAAGCACTTGTTCAGGAGTGTATTCACTCTACAGTTGTCTGACTGTATGTTTTAACTTTTTCTCTCACTAGTCTAAATATTCCTCAGACTAGCTATGGTTGTCTTGAAAGCCTTGTTTTCACAAGAAAATAATTGGATGCTCTTTTCTTCCGGAACTCTGATGAGATTCACTGATGCCAATGTTTCAATATTCCCTTTTGGCCTGAATGCACTTGAAATAAGCCGAATGGTAGGATTCTAATTAAAAATCCAATTCTTGAAGATAAAACTTGTCTGATCTCTGGAAACAAGTGGCATTATATTGACAGCCTCTCTGGCAAAGTTGAGAAATTGAAAGGCAAGCATAAATGAACATAGTGAGCAGTGAAAACCTGTATCACGCTTGAAAACATTCCAGCAGTAAAAGACAATCCTTATTAAACCAGACACTAGTCATGACAGCAATTTCTGCAAATTGAGAATATTCTATAAAGCACAGGTCTTCACTCATTAGAAGCTATGCTGTTGCACCCAAAAATGAGTGGCCCAAAACATACTCCTGATGCCTTAATATAGGTGAAAATAGCTGAAACTTATCAGTTTAATTTGCTTTTATGTTTTTCAATCAAGTCATGAGTAGCATAATCATTACTCCAGAAAAGGCTATATAGGGATTGCTACCACATGAAACTTCAGCTGGTTCTTCCACAAGGCATTCTCAATGAGAGGTACTGTCTGCTTTTATTTTTTGGTTTATTTGAAGATTATATTTTGGGCAGTCATTCCAAAAACCTAGATTATTCCTTCTGTAATATAGGATCTGACAGCTACAGATCTGAGAAAGAACAGAAAAATAGTTATTAGCGATTTGGAGAAAAAAATTGTTTGGGAGTTGTTTGTGGTTGTTTGTTTGTTTGTTTTTTAAAGTGAGTATTCCCTCCTCCTTTCAATGCTGTAAGGACTTAGTGATTAAAAGTTCTAGTTCTTGAGGCATTCATGCATAGCTGTTAGAAAACTATCAACTTGCTTTTAATTTAGTTACATGAATTTAACTGAACATTCATTTATAAAATGTACAATACAAAGCTCAAGCTTTTTCTGAGTTATTTTTAATTCTATTTGCCCTGCATACTCCTCAGAAAAGCCAGCTCTCAGCCTGTGTTAGTGTTGCTTTGCACTGTTCCAACAACAGGTACCAAGTGTTTCTCAAAGAACTTTGCTGTATTTTGGAGCACTCCTAGATGAGCTGATGACTGCATTGGTAGTTGGAAACACACCACTCATTCTCCTTGTTCCTGCCTGCCAGTATGAGAGAGGTTATTCTGGGAGAAGTAGCGTACATCTGAAGAAATTGGATACTTTGTTGGCTTAGTTTACACTGGAGATTTTCCTGGCTCATTCCAAGAATGAGAAAATGCAAAGGTATCTATACGTCCATTTCAGCTGTGCCAAGTGATACTCATTCCCAGCTGTGGCTTTGTCTTCAGTACGTGTTCTGTACTGCTCTAACCCCCAACTCCTCTTGTTCAGTGACTACCAAGACGTTCTGTTAAAATTCAGCCATTTTTAGCAGCTCAGCTGTGTAAGGTTGCTTAGAAACACCACTTCTTATCCCCCACATTCACATGACAGATTTCCTATGCAGTAACATCACTGCATGACACATTTGTATCCAGACGTGCATTCCTTTTCCACTTGAGACTCTCGGAGTTAAGGTTGTTGGTGCTTCATGCAATTTGTAAACAGCATGTGATAAATCACTGGAGTATTAAATCACTGCTGTAGTCAAAAGGAGCTCAAGTTTTGAATTCAAGCAGTTTCTCACTCCTGAATTTAGTTATCGATCTTTTCTACCTAGAGTTATTTCTTATTTTGTTTTTCAGACTGGGTAGCTAGATGATATTATGAGTTTATGGTAATCTCCACTCACTTCTTTGCTTCTGTATATAATAGTTGCTTGCACTATTTCAAAATTTAGATGGTAAGGGATTTTAGTTGCAGTTGCTTTTTCCTTTATATTTTCTTCATATTTGAACAAGGCATCTCATATGAACTGGGTATAAAAATATTTATTAGTAATAGAAATACTTATATTTATTTAAATGTCACAAAAGTATCAAAGATATCAACTTACAGTTGAAGAGAGTCATTGTCAGCCACTTCATATTTATATATCTCTCTTTGACTGAAGGGCTTTTAGCACTGTTTTTACTTCATTTCTCCTTTTCTATTTGATAACAGTATTGCACTCTTGCCAGAATGGCAATGTGTTGGTCTGGCAAAATAATGAGAAAAGCTAACCGCCACATCTGGCAGAAAGAATATTTGCTATTGATAAAGACAATAAGGTCCCATCATCGTCGTCTTGTTTAGTCTCACGTAAGAACCACATGCAACTTCATTCAAAACTACACTCAGTGCTTTTATGGACTGTGTTTGAAATTATAAACTAGTATAATTTTCATATATTTCTTTCTGTTAATTTTATTTTGTAACTATAAAACTTGTGCTTATTATTTGAACAGCATTTCAAACATTATGAACCAAGAGTATAATTTCTTTAGTCTTCATACTCTGCCAAAAGAATGTATTTAGAATGTCAATAAAATGCAAAATTTAACATCAACATAATCCAAACATGATTTAAATATACATTCTGCTTTATAGGGCATAAACCCCTAAACCCTGCAATAAAGAAGTAGTACAATCAAGACAAAGATGATGAGAAACTTAAGATGGGGTAGAGAATGTTTTAAGAAGGACTTATGAAATAATGGGATTTAAAATGGGTTTTGGAGACAGAGGCGAGCTGTCTGCTTGAAAAAAGCCAAACTGAAATAACTGAGCCAAAAAGAACAGTAAAAGGATCATAAATTAACAGAAATGAATAGGGCTAGAACATATAACATGTTGCAGGTGAGGATAAAGTGTTGAATTGAATACTGTGAAAGAAAACCAATGTATGAATGGATGATACTGAATGAAAATTCAGTTTTGTTGGTCCTGATTTTGTCACTAGCTTTAAAATTTCATGAGAAAATAAATCTTTTGCAAATAATGAGGAAAGAGGTGAGAACATTTGCAACTGCATTTAGTTGAATGATAACAGAAACACAGAATAACTTTCTTTGCCAAGCTGCTCACAAATCTACGGAAGTGTTTATGGCATTTGTGAAGAAAATGCAAGCAGAGTCGTGCAAAAGTGAAAGGCAGAAAGCAAAACGCTTAAGTATGGTGGTGTGATAGGCAGATGGCTCTAAAAATATTTTCTTTAATTATAAGTCATTCTTTTAATGCTTATCCACAGCACAGTAACAAGAATAATAACACTTATCCTTAGCACAGTATCCAAGCCGCAGGAACCTTCCTTGTTTCAGTTTGTGCCCATTGCTTCTTTTCCTGTCACTGAGCACCACTGAAAAGAGCCTGGCTCCATCTTCTTTGCACCCTCCCTTCAGATTTCTGTACACATTGATGAGATCCCCCCTAAGCCTTCTCATTTCCAGGCTGAACGCTCCCAGCTCTCTTGGCCTTTCCCCATAGGACAGATGGCCCAGTCCCTTAATCATCTTAGTGGCCCTTCACTGGACTCTCTTCAGTAGCTCCATATGTTGTAGCAGTGAGTCCAGGACCAGACAAGGACACAGTACTCGAGATGTGGCCTTACCAGTGCTGAGGTGAAGATTAGAGGGGAAAGATGCATACAACCTTTTCCCCCTCTCTAGCCTTCTTTCTTCCTATGTACAAGGAAAACACTATCAAAATTTAGTTTTTAGGTGTGGATAGAATGGGATCAGTAGAAAGGCTGGTTTCAACACAATGTAAGCATTTGTTGTTTTTTTATTTTAAAAAATGCTTTTATTTTTCAAGGGGAGAATGTTTGATTTGGTTTTAGTTCCATTTCTCACTTTTCATACTTTCATGCCTCTCTCTTGAAAAATGTTTTGCTCCCTCTTCTTGAATATACAGTAGACCTACAGTGCATTCCAACAATTCTATTTGCCACGTTTGCCAACATTTTAAAATTTGTGGATGAAATTCAGCAATGTACAGTAATGGAAGATATGGGCTCTTAATAGCACAATAATATTCATTCTTTTCTCATAACTAGAAAGCAACCTCTGTGTATCATGAATTTACTTATATTGCACTTAAAAAGCCCTTTAGCTTAGGTACCCTTAAAGTTGCACCACCTTGTTCAGAGAAACGGTATAGCACAGTATGTACATAAACTAGAAAACTGTCTAGAGAGAGGCCATATGTATATAAAGTTACCTGGTCTTCAAAGTCAAATTCTGTATAAACAGTATCTCCAGAATCCATAATCAGACTGCAATCAAGTTCATTTGGCCCTAAAATAGGAAAGAAATTTAGACTTTAGAAATGGATTGGAAATTTTCACTTTATGTGATGGAACACTGTAATATTTCCAATTGTCTGTATGTATGCAAAAACTGTGATCCAAGGAACCATTCAGATGTGCTAGAGTACCCAGGTGAATGGTATTCCATTAGCAGAGCCTTCAAAGCATCCATAAAATCTACCATGAATCTTAATAAGGAATGGTTATACTAGATGGTGAATCGTTTCAGTTGGATTGCAAATTTATTGGGCAGGGTGTTCTGCGTGCTATGACTTGCAATTGTAAAATTGCCACAGGGATCTTGGCTCAGGGGAGAATAAAAACCATGTTTAGGAAAGAGAAAGGAAATACTAATTGGTGATTAGCAGATAAGGATCCTGGTGTGATTCTGATAGGGGAACAAAGCAGTAAGCTTCCAGCAGCAAGTCCCCATTTCTATCCTATCCCACCCCTTTCCAAAGCAACAGCGTGGCTCTGTCCCTTCTCCCTGTCATTTTCCTGTGGCACAATCAGCAAGTCATGCAGCCTCTTGCACTTGGGATGACAAAATTCAGTTGCTGAGAAGCCTTGACCTGGCTGAGCTTTATAGTTTAGCTTCAGCTGAACTCCTGAAGGTGCACGATAACAAAAATTGGGCTTGGTATTTCAAGAAGTCATGTAGGGGGGTAGTCATTGCTAAACCAGAACAGGAGGATAAACCACTAATCATCTTTATATATAAACATAGGAAGGGTGTAGCATGGACATCATATATTCTGGCACTATCACCCCATTCAGATTAGCTCACTCCAGGGCAATGCAGAAGGAAACAGTCTCCTGTGCCTTCCAGATGGTGCAACCTTAAACCAAATCGTGCATGTATTCAACACACATTAAAATGTCAACAGGCGTGTGACTACAGGAGAAATTTTTCACAGCACTATTAAAACAAGAATAACAAAAATACTGCAAAGACACACAGATCTAAAAACTGTAACCGGACAATAGTCACAGGTGAGTCCAATCACTATCTTCATGTGGGGAGCAACAGGTAACACCAAGGGAAGTATAAGATGTGCTTTGGTTTTGCCCTCATGTCCCCAGTCAGACAAGATCACTGATGAAGAGAATACAACTCCCTCACCTCCTGGGTTACAGGTGTCTATGCCTGGTATGATGTTCCTGCAAGCACTGGCATTGAGGATACATAGTTTTAAGACTATTGCTAACCTGGAGTTGTTTTCTCACCATTAGAGATGTTTGTATGGGTGGCTGTCTGTAACAAGCACCATCAATAACAGATTTTGCAGTTCAATTTGTGCCAGATGCATTTATGTATTATCTGCTTTTGTTTGCTTTTAAAGTTTATGTAGTAATGATCTATGTAGGTGGTGAACTAAACATTATTAAGAGAGAGAACAGACGAGAGGAACTAGGTGTCATGATGACTAGAACCAAAACTGCTTGGTAGAGATGATGATTCCAGGGTGTCTTAGTTTGCAATCCATACTACAATTGCTGCCAAATTAATCTTTGATGCAACTCTTTGGACTACACAAGAGATACCAGGGAAAGACTTCAGTCTACCATCTGCTGGTGTTTTTGTTCCTCCCTCCTCCCCCACAATGATGTTCATGTATACTTTATCAGATTGCTATAAAAAAAATAACAGAAAGGGATTATACTCTTGCTACTGTAGAATGTCACATGTGTACATGCAGCATGTTCTCTGGCATATACACTTTATGGTCTTTTGAAAATACCTGTCTGTAAAAGATATATGCAACCAAATAGATTTACAACTCCTGAGAGAACTTTAATTTTTTGATTTATTTTACACAGCTGACATCTCATTCTTAACATTGTGTCATTGTTGATAATATAATTTAACTAAGCCTCAGTTGTCACCAGCACTGGCCTACCTTGATACATCAAATGACTTTTAAAGGCACTTCTGTGCAAGTGTTGGATTAACTGTCACTTAACTACCAAGAGCAGTATGTATCCTTAGCTAGAAACATTAATATGAAATATGGTGCTGCAACCTTAAATGTAAAGGTAAGGCTGAAAATGAATATTCATGCATAATGTATCTTAAGTGATAAAAGCCATAATGGTTATACAATTTCAATATGGTCAAGCATCTTAAGGCCTTTTTTCTTGAACTAGGAAACCAGTTTCCTTGGGGAAGTATATCTCCTTTCAGGGTACATCCAAGGAAGGTCAGGAAAATCAAAAATACGTGTCTTTTCTTTCTTGGTGCAATGAAAACTAACAAAACCCATAACCATCTATCACTGAACAGTATACAGACTTCTCTATCCTTCTCATCTCAAATTGCCTAAAGACAAACCTACCAGAAATGAATTGAAGCAAATGGCTACTCCCAGGACAAGATAAAGTAATGAGGGGACATACAAGAGTACTTGTGATATCCCTGGTGCAGTATGAATAAGCATGAGTAGTTTGTTATCCTCTAGCTCAGTGTGTTATTGGAGGGAGCATATTTGTCTGAGTTTGGACTAGATCTTGCTAAAGCAGGTCTTCTAGGGGAGGATGACAGGGTTGCTAACTAATTGCTAGTACACGTGGCAGCAGAAGCATACCAGATAGCCGCTTTGCAAGGGACTGGGAGTCAGTAATCCTGGTGGTAGGCAAACCTACTGACAAGGCTAAAGCCAAGGGGAGAGTGTTAGAGTGGGTAATTCACTCAGCTCAGGTTTTCTAATCTCAAGTTTCAATCAGCAACATTTTATGTAAAACTTGTGGCAATGTTCAGCTATCAAAGGAGAAAAACAAAATGTTGGCTTAAGGAAAAGAGGAGGATTGGTTAAAGCATTTGGAAGCAAACATGCCCTGCTGCTTTCAGTGAGTCTGCAGGCTGCACATCTTGTGCTCTGACAACAAAACAGCTGATCGTAAGTAAGTTCCATTGCCTTTTCTGAGTAAGTTGCATTGGTTTTCCTTTGATAAGCGGGTACACTGAGAACTAGGCTATAAACAAAATTAATACTCATTTACCATTAGGAGGAAGGTCTTACAGGCTGAATTGTCCTACTTCCTTTTGAAGGGATGCCCCATTCCACCAGATTAATCTCAGCTCTTGGCTAACTTAAAGCCTTCGTGTGCTTGTATGAACTTAATGCAAATGATCTGAGTAACTGTACCAATTTCAGAAGGGGAAACTCAGCAGTTAAAAAATAATTAAGAAAGTGCATGAAAGCTCTACTGCCATGGAGTGCTTGCAAACACCTGATCTGAAAAGGTACTCTTATGACTTAAAATATGCCTCCTCAAGTTCAGTGCATGCATAAAGTTGAGCTAAGGGAAACCTGGTCATTTTCATGTGCCCTGTGTTTTCCTTGGGGAAAAAACAGAGAGGATTTTATTAGGTACAGTACTGCACAATTAAAAAAATAAATCAGTTGGAAGTTTTTATTAAATCCCTGTTAACTGAGTAATCAGCTCTCCAGGGAGGAGCAGGCTGCTGAAAAAGGAAACAGCAGATCAGCTAGAATGCACTCCTTTTTTAACTAGGCTTTGTATCTTAAGACTGAAGGAACCCAAGAGGATCCGATGACACAGCACTGAGGGATGAGTTGAATTAATGGTGGGCTGCAGTTGTACAAGGGTGTGCTGACAGGAGCTACCCCTGCCAGGTCTGATAGTCAGGGAGAATGACTCCCCTGCCCCCAGAGGGGTGCGGGGCTGTGCTCAGTTGCTTCCTTCACTGTGAGGCTGTACTTTTAAATTTTATGCTGCTGTATTTTATGTATTGTTTGTTGCTCCTAAGCTGAATTGCACAGGATTGGTCGTGGAAAGCTGAGAGGGTATGGCTGTTACAGGCAGGTGTGTGATTCCTACCACAGAAATGCACCCCAGAACCCAGGGGCATCATGGCCGTAAATGTCTTTGGTCCTATAAAACATTTCAGTGTTCTGAGCCTCTGTGTGTGTCACTTTCTCTAGGACTTTCATCCACTAAGGATGAAAGCATGTTTATCCTTAAGTTTTCACGAATGCAAATGTCAAGCATTGCTTTTTCACAGTTCTCTAAATTCATTTATACAATGAAACTAAATTGTACTGATCTGTCTAAATTTATCCGCAATTGATTTAACTTCCCATTACAAGGTAGCTATGCCCCCTCATGTGAGTTAATTAAGTCTGCTCCATGGACCATTTCTGTTTTGGCAAATCAGTTATTGTATTTCCAATCCTTGTTTAAATCCGTTACTTATTTCAAATCCTGGTAGAAAATCTATTCAATATGGTTCATTGGCTCAAATATGCCCATACTCGTATTTTAACAACTATAGTATCTGCACTGTTCAACACTGACTGTCATAAAAGTCATCTAAGACTATCCTGTGAAACATGTTACTTCTCTTTAATAGCATGTTTAAGCTTAATAAAAATAAAAATGTCTTTTTATGTTACGGAACATGCTCTGAAGCACCCTCTAATAACTCAGTTAGTACATGTTGCATATAAGCCCTTGGGCAAGACAAATGCTTAGAAGATAAATTTCAAGTGGAATATAATAGAAATAATTTACTGAAGGACTGATTAGCATTACAATGATTACATTTTAATTTTGTTCTCAGATGCTTCTAATACTAATTTTATTGCAACCTAAACTATTGAGTTTCATGACAGGCTGTTGCTCTTAGCAACAGTCTTAATATGTCATAGAAGGCAATAATGAGAATATTGTATTTTAATCTATAAAAATATTCAGTTTTCTTTCAGCATATACTGTTATGCAGTTGATTACAACTGGATTTTACAGGTATAACATATGAATTAGATTGATGTGGATGCATGAAAATATTAGAAATACTATGTTTACATTAGCCACCAGGAACCAAAATATATTGCAATATCACTAATAAGATTAAAAGACAAAAAGTGAGATCAAGGCAATGCTGGAATTGCGACCCCTAGAAATTAAATATCTCATCTCATAGGATCTCTAGAAATTCTACTTCGAATCTCCTTACTATTACTAGTGCTCAGGTTAGGCACCAATTAGATGATTGTGGCATGGCTTCTGATAAAGCTCATAGCTCTCCAATTATTTTGGTGAGGAATTTATTAAGTAGATCAGACTTTCAAGAAACTGACTGGAATTCATGCAGAATCACAACCAATCTGTGCAAACTGTTTAGCTTTTGTCAATCTGTTTGTCAGAGCTAGCACCTTTATGCCACTTCTTTCCTCTTCTTGCTATTCAGTACTTAGCTCATTTAATTAGGGAATCCACGGGTAATTATCAGTACAATGCTATACAGTGGGAATGCCATTTTAGGTTTGGAATCAATCTCTTGCCTCTAGGAATTAGGTTAAGCACAAAAGAGGTAAGCCTGCCACTTAATGGAGAAAGCTAGTCTATTCTTGTGTGCATCTTACCTCAAAGCTGACCACTAGAAACCTGTTTTTTTTTGTTTTTTTTTTTTTTTAGCTAATCCACTTTTTATCATTCTCTCCCCTTACCCCTACTCTGCCCCCTCCCCCCCCGCCCCGATAATTCATCTTTATCTAATTTTGAACATTATCAAAAATAGCCTTATGGGTGGGTTTTACAGACTAGCTAGCTTGGGAACCCCCTACCCCCTTTCAGATCTTCAAGATATGACCTAATCTTTCTGTCTGAAGCACTGCTCTTTCCAAATGTCTTGCTAGTAGAAAAAAAATGATCCTCCTTTGTTAAAAAGAGATAATAGATGTATTGCTACTACTAGACTTCATTGTGCTTCATCAGTTCCTTCTTCCTTGGCAGTCCCCAGATGATTGTTCACAATTACAAATAACTGAAACTACCCGGACTGCCAATTTATCGCAGATGAGTTTTCCCTTAAACAGAGGAGAGATCAAATACACAATTTTCTCTACTATATATACCTAATCTTTATTTTAATAAAGCTAGTAAATTTTACAGGAAAATATTTCACCTAGAATTTTCTTTTTGTGTGCTGTTTCACAAGATGTTTATGACCTCATCTACCTATATAACCCTCACAGCCTACTGAGAAGGCAGCCAGGGATGCCATCTGTAAAAAGAAAAAGTTATGAAGTTTCCAAGGAACGTTTTCCTGGTCCCCTCAAGCAAAATATTTCTGACACATTATGGATTTTCAGTGCTTTGATTTTAAGCTTCAATTCTTTTGCAGGCCTTTGTCCCTCAAAGGCTTCTTCTTTGAAGACATTCAGACTTCAGTAAGCACAAATGAAAAATAAATAAATAAATAAATACACCCCCCCGCTGACACCTGACTTATATTCGCTCACAGTTTCAGAATTAGTACCAATTATTAGGGAGGAAGTATGATTGTTAATCTCATAGGACTGGTTTTCTGGTCAACACTGAGGTATCATCTGGAACTGAAACAGATAGCTGGCAACTGGCACTGATCAACTTATAAAGTTTTTGTATTAATAATATAGTTCTTTAGTGGACTATCCAGAGTATTTTAAGCTGAGTTTGTAGATAAACAAGATGTTAGGGGGATTGTATGAAGTTCCCAAGTGTAAAGAGATTTTTTTGCCCATGTTTGAGGTCGGTCAAGATTTTGCTACAGTACATACATCCATACTTGAGGAATATGAAAAAGGCATCCCACCAATGTCAAAAGCGTTATAAAAAATGTGGTTCTTTAAATCTTACATTAACTCACCTGCTGCAGCCTCTTTGTTTGCAAATAGTTTATTGTCAACTGCCGAACTTATGTCAAAGAATACCTCTTCCTCATCTCTGTCTGCGTCAAACTATTAAAAAAAAAAAAAAGTTGGCAATCAGACACTGCTTACTCTATGGCTGAACATCAACATGTAACGTGACTTTTCACCCCAAGCCTTCTTGATAGGAACCTTTCTATTTTTTTCTGTGTGCTGTCCATTGCTTTAAGGTATGAATCATTCTGACTTAAAACTAAACTAATTTTGTAAACCATTTTGCCTATTTTTAATAGCTTGTCAGAAACAGAAGCTACAGTAAAATTGACTTGCTCTCAGAGAATGAAGTTTCAAAGCAGAAAGTAAAATTAGTAATGCGTATTACTTTTTCCACCACTGGATGGTTGAAAAAAATGACAGCATGGAGACCAGAAATGTGATTACTTTATTGTCACTTCTTTTCAGAGATTAGCATAATTAACTATCTGATTTGCAAGTGAAAATTTTTCAGCAACTTCTGAATTGTCTGAAACCAATCTTTGTGACATGTATGATTTCTTCAGGTAGTTGAGCAAAATTCTTAGGAAAAAGTAAAGTATTTTTAAAGTCCCCTATTATATGGGAAAGAAAGCTTTCTTTGCTTTTGCACTAGCAGATAGTGTATTGTCTCAGTGATAAATTAATAAAATCAGGAAAGCAAAGCTCCTTCAGAATGGTAAATAATTAATTTCTTACCATTTTAAACTTTTTTCATTTATTCTATCTTTTGCCTGAATTCTGATACTGATTCTCCCAAGTTTTTTCTCAGCTCTGACAGGTTCTTTTTATGGCCAGGTGACATGCTTGACAGGGGGTTTGTGTTTTTTCTTATCATATTTATTAAGCTTCATTCATTTAGATCATCACTTATTGAGGCTTTGTTTGGAAAAAAAATAGACATTTTATTACTGTTTCTGTGGATTTTTTTTTATTTCTTGAATCGAGGTCAGGTACATTATTATGGGAAAAGGGAATACTGTAACCTTAAGTTACAGGAGCAAGCAAATAACGGTCACATCAGATGGCTGTCATTCAGTGCATGCCCCCATCTAAGAGTCGCTATCTTCAATCATTCTGTATCTTCAGTGTAGTATGTTTATGATGCAGAATGAACCCCAGGGCAAAAAGAATTACATTAGTGATTGCAAGCTCATGAACTTCAGTGGGCTCTTTCTTCCAAGTCCAAGACTGTTGAGCACCTTTTCAGATGTCTCAATACCTGCCTGTCTCATGGTAAAAATAACAGGCAGGGAAAAGCCATGGAGAGAGAAGTTCAAACACTGCTAGGAACTTTGCTGCAGAAGCTAATGTTTACAGAGATGAAGTTGTTCTCCAAATATCTATCTCAGAATATAGCATGATACTTATTGAGTTAGAGAGACGCTGAATTGCTTGTCTAACACCCACCATTGCAAAATCAGTATCACTCTTTTCATTATGCCTTATGATGACTTATGTATTATCTGTATTACTTAAGCCATTCTGTCACTGGTAATGAAATTTGCTTTCTTATGGAATTTTCCATTAGCACCTCAAGATAAACTCAGAGGCAAATATCAGCCCAAGAATAATTATTTAGGGTGGCAGATGTCAGAAATAGTTCAAAAATAGGGAAAGAACATCAAAGGGACAAAGAATGATTCTACAAACTGGGTCTGTGTGAACAAAAGAAAATGGAAGCTTGTGGGAGGCCAGAATAAACTAGAGAGGCAACCACTGTAGAAAGTTTGCTGCCAACAAGCTTAACTCTCAACACCTGTCCGAGTGCTCAAATCATAATTGGTATTAGTCCCAATTTAAATCTTTAAGGTCTTAAATATTTTAGCTTCATGCTTACATCAGCCCTAGAGCTGAAGCTTCATTTCTATCATAGATGAGCCTACTATAATTATCAATACAGGGAGTTTTCTGACTGGTTCTTGAAATGGAGTTTCTGGCTCTGACTCTGAGGACCACTCAGAAGTCCATCCTGTGATGCAGCACAGTTGTCCATCTGTCTGGGCAGACATTTATCTATTCTTGAGGAATTCTTTTGCCATTCAGTGTTAATCAATACTCAAAGCATTATTTTTTTATATATGAAGCAGAAATTTGTTTGTGTTTGCCTATTAGAAGGATTACATCTTAACTTGTGTCAAAACTGAGGCTTGTGGAAGAACAGGTCTTAAAGGAAGTTGTTGGGCAATTTATTATCCATGCACAAACAGCACCTTTGGAATCTGTTCATGAGAAAAGAGTATTGATCTCTGTGAATTCTTCTGCACTAGTTTGTCTCCAAGCAAGTGTGGGGATATTATTTTCTTCCATCGCTTCTCAGCAAAAAATGTACGTGTTTCATTAGATATGCTAGTGTATTGGGTTTGCATGTCAAGGTTTTGGTGGCAGGGGGCTACAGGGGTGGCTTCTGTGAGAAGCTGCTGGAAGCTTCCCCTGTGTCCGACAGAGCCAATACCAGCCGGCTCCAAGACTGACCCACCGCTGGCCAAGGCCGAGCCCATCAGCAACAGTGGTAGCGCCTCCGTGATAACGTATTTAAGAAGGAAAAAAAAAGTTGCTGGGACAGACAGAAACAGCAGCCAGAGAGAGGAGTGAGAACATGTAAGAGAAACAACCCTGCAGACCCCCAGGTCAGCAAAGAAGGAGGGGGAGGAGATGCTCCAGGCACCGGAGCAGAGATTCCCCTGCAGCCCGTGGGGAAGACCATGGTGAGGCAGGCTGTCCCCCTGCAGCCCAGGGAGGTCCACGGTGGAGCAGATCTCCACCTGCAGCCCAGGGAGGACCCCATGCCGGAGCAGGTGGGTGCCCGAAGGAGGCTGTGACCCCGTGGGAAGCCCACGCTGGAGCAGGCTCCTGGTAGGACCTGTGGACCTATGGAGAAAGAACCCCACACTGGAGCAGGTTTTCTGGCAGGACTTGTGCCCCTGCAGGAGACCCATGCTAGAGCAGTCTGTGCCTGAAGGACTGTGCTCGTGGAAGGGACCCATGCTGGAGCAGTTCATAAAGAACTGCACCCCGTGGAAAGGACTCACATTGGAGAAGTTTGTGGAGAACTGTCTCCCGTGGGAGGGACTCCATGGTGGGGCAGGGCAAGGGTGTTGAGGAGTCCTGCCCCTGAGGAGGAAGGAGCAGCAGAGACAACCTGTGATGAACTGATTGTAACCCCCCTTCCCTGTCCCCCTGCGCTGCTGAGGCAGGGGTGGACGTAGAGAATTTGGGAGTGAAGCTGTGCCTGGGAAGAAGGGAGGGGTGGAGGGAAGGTGTTTGAGATTTGGTTTTATTTCTCATTACCCTACTCTGGTTTGATTGGCAATAAATTAAGTTAATTTTCCCCCAGTCAAGCCTGTTTTGCCTGTGACAGTAATTGGTGAGTGATCTCTTCCTGTCCTTATCTCGACCCACGAGCCCTTTGTTCTATTTTCTCTCCCCTGTCCAGCTGAGGGGGGGAGTGACAGTGTGGCTGTGTGGTGCTTAGTTGCTGGCTGGGGTTAAACCATGACAGCTAAGGAAGACATATCATATAATGTGATGTTTGTGGGTGTGTGTACGAATGAAACCCAGTAAACTGTAATCAGGTTGTGTCTGATTATTACTGTGTAGGTCACGCCACACTTGGAGAGATGACAGGCTTGCTTTCTCATTAGTAGCACTCCTCTGAATAATCCAGTTTACCACAGAAAAAAACACATGATCAATCTCAAAATGGTCTAAAGGTTCCAAGAATTTGAAACATCAACTTCCCCCATTCAAAGAACACCAGCTGTGCTTCAGTACTCTGAAATATCTGGGCTTTCTAATGAAAGCCTATATTGTCACCCAAAGAAAACCAATTATTTGAAGCTTGCACATAGACTCAGTTTTCCCCTCACAAAATGAGAATTGTAATACACCGAGCCACAGGAAGGCAAGGTAGCTTTCACAGAGAAATTATTTTTGAAAGAAACTAAGTAACCGTGTGAGTTCTGTACTTCATTGAATTGCTAAACATTTTAAAATTAAATCCTTTGGTAATTATTTGAGGCTTGAATAAAACATAAAAGGTACTCAAACAACCCTATTCACAAACAGCAGTAAAACTCATATTTTTAGCAGAACACGTCTAAATCAATAGGTTGCTTTTCCTACTGAAAACAAATCCCTACTTGCTTCAAAACATAGCTCTTTGCAACTGAATTATCTACTGGTATCTTTATGGATGGCTCAGCTTAATTATAGTCAAGGCCTATGTTTTATAGAAATATAATTTTATTAAACATGCCACTGAAAGCATTTGCAATATGCAAGACGCATTAACTGTATTGTTATCTGAATTGATATAATCTCTACCAGTGATGCAGGAAGAAGCAAAGTACTCTTCCCTGTGAGATCAATGGAGTTTGAGGTCTGAACTCACTCTACAGTGTTTCCCTCAATGAGGCACTAATGGGGTTTTTTTGTACCTTACTATCTCTCTTTTGCTGGGGCAGGAAAATCTCTGAGCCAAAAAAGGTTTCACAAACCTTTCTGAAGTACATTTTGGGGGCTATGCTTGGTAAGAAACTAGTAAAGTCCTTCCTCTGCCCAACACATACATGTGGAAGCTGCAAGGCAGCAATCTCCACATCACTTCTGAGTGGTCCTGCTTCCATGATTTACTTCTCTGTGATGAAGGAAAGTACAAGAGGCTTTTTCTACCTTCTCTCTCCTCAGTCAGTTCAATAATGGTGTTTCTGTGGGAGGAAGAGGTAATACAGCATCATTTGGGAGGATGTGAATTTACTGCACCCACACACTGTGGTTACGCCACACCACACACTGTTCTGCTCCCACCTGGTTCGGGGGAACACATCCCAAGGATTAAAGCAGGGACAAGAACAGATCTCTGAAGCCTTCAAGGTTTCTTTTTAGTTGAGTTTCAGATACTTTTGCTTTGCTCTGACATCATGATTTAGTAAAGAAATTCCTAGTAGAAGTCAGGTACCTCAGTATATATTGATTTTATTTTATTTTTAATAAATGATGACTGGCATAATGATGAATTTTCTGGAAAGTTTATCCCTGTTTCACGTGAGCATTGCTGAATTGGGGGATTTGATGCTGGCACAGTGTTATCCATAAAAATAATGAAAAATATTTTCTAGATCTTCTGCGTTGTAAATAATTGTTCCATGGAAAGCAGGTTGTACTTGCTGCTCTCAGAGAGAAAATGATTAGTGTTTCTAAATAAGCACCCAACAAATCCCAGCCAACAGATGGAGCTTCACAGAAAAATTGTCCAAGTTGTTGAATATGGCGAATCTCACTGGTCAATGATGATAAATGGAGGTTTGGTAATACCATGAATTGAGTTAAAGAAAAAAGTGCACAGCTCTTTCTTGACGTCTATCAAGGAGCAAGCATCAAGGAAACTGCAGTTAACTAGAATTTTGGGTGAGGGTGAAGCCATTCAGGCTGGCACTGCCTGCTACGGACTGATTCATCCCCAGTGACACTGCTGGTCTTTGCAGGTGGTTTATCCAAAATAACAGTCCCAAAATAGGGGGAGATCATAATAGCATTTCAAATTGGAGTACAGGAAAACTAAAACTAGAAACAAATCTGGTTACAGCAGACGCACAGGGAATTCTTGTTGGTGCACTTTGCAGTAAAGTTAGAAATGGAGAAAGCATAAAAAAACCCCAAGCAAATGGGTGTAGTTAAATAGCATTTGCAACAGTAGATGAAAATGTCCTCTGTTTTAGAATATGATGGATGTCAATGAAAAGAAAATAACCCATAAAATTAAAATAACAAAATTGGGCCGCAAAATCAAACAAGATTACAGAATTGGATGATGAATTCTCTATTTGCTCTCTTTGCAGGCAAAGACTCCAAAAATAACTGCAACTCATAGATGTCTGAGTGTTTTCTCAGTCATTGAAACATATGTTACTTGAACAAATGCCCCAAATACCATACATTTAAAGGCATAGGTGATCTGATGATCAGACCATTTACTGCAAGGAACATGGTATTCATATGTGCTCTTTTGATCTCTTGGTCTTGCCTCAGTAAGAAGTTATTTGTCGCTGGTCTTCAAGCACAGGAGTGAGTACAGAGTGCTGAGCCTCTGACCATTGCAGTCAATGCTGATCAGGAAAAGAAAAAAAGAGTTGCTTTGAGTTGTTCTTTTAAGGCATATCCTCAGGTATGGACCTTTCTGTGGTGTTTGACTGATCTTTGGCTGTGGAAAATAGGCCATCAGACCTCCAGTCATATAAATAGGATAGGCGATTTTTTTTCTCAGACAAAGCAACTTCTGAAGGGAGATTTATAGTGAACAATTAAGTGAACAGGAGTTGGGTTGTGCTGCTTAGTCAGAGGGTCTAATTAGATGTATGAACAAGAATGCTGAATGTAAGCCAAGTAATAACATAACATTGTGGTGTTTGGCGCAGGGGCGATAGCTCCTGGATGCTCAGTGCAGTGATAGTATCCACAGCTGATAAACTGGAGGGATTTCCAGATGAGCTATGAGAACGATTACTTGACTACCATGTCTAATAAGAGAAGAATTAGGGCTGAGATCAGAGAAGGCTGAAAAAGTAATCTGTTTCCTGTACCTTTCCAAGGGAAAGAGAAATTTTATAAGTCATTATATGCAGCAGACAAAACTTTAAGATGCAAGGATGAAGAGCAAGTGAGACAAATTCAGAATTGAAGTAAGTCGCAAAATTTATTCTGATGCCGGTTTCATTACTGCTTAATTAATCATAATTGGCAATGGATTCCCTATGGTTTGAAAATTTTAAAGATTGTTCCTAGAAAGAAAAATAGTAATACATTCAAATTCAAATAGGAATTAATTCAGGAAAGTCTGCAGTCTAAAAGTTGCTCTACGTAGCCATAGCTGTCATTTCTAGCTTTATAATCCATTAACCAGCTATACGCGGAAGTGAAACACAATCATTTTTTAGGAAGTGGACAAATCATCCATATATTATCACCTGCAATGGAAGAATAACTTCTTTTTAAACAAAAAAAAAAAGAGGGTAAGCCACAAAAAAGAGAACATGGCTTCTTGTGTCACAGTTATCCTATGCTTTTAAAAGAGATACCTAGTTTAGAAGTCAGATTGTACCACTGTCCTTGAAGTGTTGCTATTTTTTGGTTGAAAAGTTGACAATCCTTTAGCTAGTAACATGAAGAGACTCATAAGATTGAGCAAGTTACAATGATTTTCAGGTGGCAGTGGCTACAACTGTGACAAGAAGAACTCACTATTTTTATTCAGAATGATTTAGGAAGGGGTTTACTCCTGAAGGAGTGAAAACAAATAAGAACCAGTTTTATTTTATCCTTGGTAATACTAGAAGGTAAAGTGTGATACACACTCAAGTGTATGGGTGCTGCTTTACAGTTTTCAGACACCCACACAGAAATCCCTTTATTACTGTTCTTCCATCCCTAGTTTGCTTCTCTTAATAATTACAAGCTAATTGACTTGTCCAGTTACTTCTAGAGAACAGTGGAAAAAGTTAAAGAAAAAAAATCAGCAACATGGGAAAACAGTATAGAAATATGTGAGGAAAAATAAATAAGGTAGGATAATAACCATTGGGAAGGGACGACAGGAAAAAAGAGTTGAAGCCTTGTATAGGAAAAATAATAAGCAGACGAATTGAGGAAGGAAGCTGGAATGTGCAGACCGGGAGCTCAGGGAACATTTCCCTATTATAAAGTACTTTTAACGATACTCTTTAAAAAAAAAAAAACAAAACCCACAAACAAAAAAACCTCCAAAACACCACAAAATTGGGGGAGGGGACATAGGGGAGAGATATTTCTCCGTAATCCATTCTCTAGTTCTAACATTTTCTTTCTTTTACATCAAATACTCTGAAAACTCAGTTTAATTTTTTATACAATATTGTATCACGTACAGAAGAAAAACTACAACTGAAATTACACTACAGCTTACCAGTGATTTATAAAAAATTATGCAATTAGAAGAGGTCAGAAATTGGTATCACACAGAAATTTAGAAAAGAAACTGAATTGGAGATTTTATCACCATTATTAAAATCCTAAGGAATACTCTGGGTTATCTAAAATAAACCACTTAACACCTTATTTTTTACCACAGGAGTTCCACAGAGAATTAATAAATCATTGCAGAGTCCCGATACTTCTATCATTGGAGTTTCTCGAGTTCCACTTGTCATCTGAGTGTCTATTGCCATGAGTGCTACTTGTAAACAAGCATGAGGCTGAACGTTCACCAGCCCTGAGTGGAGCTGACAATTCTGTAGCGGCTGCTGCTAGCTTTTGTACATCCCAAACTCATTTACTCAAAATAGGTGCAATTTGAAGCCACTAACTGTGTAATTTTTGAACAAATTAGGTGCATAGGCAGAATCTAGTATGGTAAGAAAAAATTAAAATTAAAACAATAAATTCAAATAACATTTCCCAGTAACATTAGTGAGAACTGAAATGACCCTCAAAAAGAGTAAATACATGGTTATAACAAAAACTATCAGCTAATTTAAGTGCCTTATACCACAAAATGTGAAAACACAAACATGCACACCCATGCACACAGATAAATCAAACCTGCTCTGCTCCTCTAGAAACAAAGAGATGGACCCTGCATAGATTTAGGGATTTTGTTATAGCTGATATGAAATACAAAAATTGTGTCAGATTCTGGCCCATTCCCACATTAGTACAAAAGAGGATATCTTGGGACACTTGTTCGATTGCTAATCATCTCCCTTTTTTATTAATTTGGCAGTACATAAACAATGCAATTACCACAAAAGAGAGGCTTTGGGTGTTTTAGTTCTTAAAGTGATTTTCTGTTATTTCATGCTAAACTCAAGAATTTAGTGCCATGGCACACAAGTGTGAAGATGTTCTGACAGTTTAATTTCCTTCAAAGTAAAACTCTGTTAAGCCAGCATCCGTACTTGTAATATGGAACAGTATGACACCAAGTAAATGGTATGTCTTATCTGAAGAAACAATTAACAGTAAGCAGGAGTAATAGCCTGTCTTTGTAGGTTTATGTGGAGTAATAGCTTTTGATAGGCAGAAAGATGGAGAAGTTCTATCTTTATGCTGTGATCATGTTGAGCAACACCCTGACTTATAGCAGTTTTCAGCTGTTAAAAATGAGCGCCTCAGGCAATGTGGTGGCAAGAGCTGATGGGAAAGACACCATGCAATTACAGGCCCTTGTAGAGCAGAAAATGGGCAAATTGAAGGAGAGCTAGATTTGATTGGGGGTGAGAGGAGAAATCAATAATTTGGTGGCATGGTAGGTAGAAAATCAATGAAGTGGGGGGAAAGCAATTACTTGTTTGGTAGGGAAGCTGATGGAGGCAGAGAGTGATGCCACAGAGTGGTTTTGGAACGTACATACTTTTCATAACACTAAGATGCAAAGCTGTTCTGTTTGAGCAGATATTTAAGAACACTGGCTCATTAATTTTTTTCCCAATAAGGATATTCATCTGGATAGCTGGTGACTGTTATGTGGAAAGCAAGTATATTGCTGTTTTATTTCTGAAATAATTTTTGCATCATGTTTTCCATTTCCTTAGAGGGGCTCTGAGCTTTGAATAGGCATTGTCTTCCACTATATTTTTATCTCTCTAACTTTTTTAAGCTGAAGTCAATTTAACATAGTCAGTAATAAACAATTCAAAAAGTTTCAGCCATTTCTCTGCACTACTACAACCCCCACAATAAATATTCTATTTCTCTCTGAAGCTGTCATCATGAACCAGAACTGAATTAGGCAGCATATGCATTAGTTCACATAGTACTTAAGGGACAGAATTTGCATGTGTTTGTTCTGGGTTATCTGACTTGTTGACTTCTAGAATTAACTTTTCAAGCCATAAATACAGCCAACACCTCTACATATAAACTCTCTATGCATATTCTCTTTGCAAATGATTGAAAAGTGCACCTTAACATGCTCATTGACATGTATTACATCTATCCACCAACTTCTATAGCAAAGTCAACTATATTGTTTTTGAAGATTAATTAAAAACAAAGACATGCTTTAGCATATGCACATACAGAGACCTTTCCTACCTTGAAAGCACAAACATTTACTTTTTCTTGTTTTAAAAAATATGCATCCTACTGTTTGAGTAATTTTCACTATGTGTTTACTTTTTAAAGGAAATTGCCTTAAAAGAGGCAAATGGTATTACAAAGAACCGGAACAGTGGTGTCAAGCATCAAGACAGATCACTACTGAGAGCTGGAATGGAAAACTGAGTTACAATCTGAGTTAGGAGATGCTCCATGATTTATTTGTTACTCTGTTCCTGTAGAACCCAGGAAAACATTCAGCCTGAGGGAGAGATCATCTTACTCTCACCTCCACTGGGTCTAGAATAAATTGTTTTTTACTTTAATGCACCTAACTCTAAAGGAAGGGGAAAGACATTACTGATTACAGAGAGTCAGGTATGATTGGATGCTATCCAAATCCTCATACAGCTTTAACAGCCCTCTGTGTCTTAGCTTGCGATATCCTTTCTTTTCTCCTGCATTACTGGAGCTCACAGTGATGCTGCAAATTATGAAGCTTAAGTATAAAATTCAGTATTTTGAAACCTAGACAAACGGTAGAGCAGTGCAAACAAGTTGCATGAAGCTCAGTCAACAGCAGCTGTAGTTGTCCGTTTGCTATATACAGCTCAGTGATATTACAGGAAGATCTAGAATTACCCAACTCTTCCCCAAATGCTTTTGTTCTTTCATTCCACAGCAGTAATGCTTGTCCGCCAGTAGTTTTTCTTCCATCTTTACCTAGGTAGACTTCTGATGGGGCTTGGATGTGTCCTCGTTCTTCAGAAGTTCCTGGGAGCTCACAATATTTCATATAAACTGAGGGACTCTTTGGGAATAAACCAATTAAGGACGAGTTGCTACAGCGTAATTCCCCTATTTCCTCCAGTACCACATGAGACCAGTACTGGAATGTTCCCATTCCCAGAGCATCCAGTTCAGTGAGACAGCTCTGATTACTAGTATATGTTTGTGTGTAGAGAGGTTTTTCCTGAATGACATTTTAAAAATATATGTTTTCCTCTGCTTGTAGTGCTCCTGGAGCTCCCGCATCACTGTCCCTTTTGCTTAAAACAAAAACCAAATCATTTTCTAGCATCAGCTCCCACAGCATGCACAGATTGCAGACATGCAGCCCAAATAAATATACAGCAATATTGGTTTCCCAGAAAAGGTCCATACAAGCAACAAGTGTGATTCAAATAAGGCAACAAAAACAAATTTTAGAAAAACTCAGAAATAAAGGACATTTCTTCCTATAAATACTATTTTTTTCCAGTGATAGTTTGCTCTTTGCTTCAATGAAAAGCATTGATACTGCTGCCAAATACTTCCCTTTCAAGATCAATAGCATTTCTCCTGCTGGCTTTTGTGGCAGACATTCTGAATGAAAAAATACTAAAATATTGTAGGCGGGTCTCTTTTACCATTAGATGATGTCATAACAACTATTGCCAAAAATACGATTTTTGCCTATGTATCATCACAATTTTCTAAGGAAGAATGCTACCAACTGAAAGCTAACAAGAGAAGTCCTGAATTAATTTCAACTGCAAATTTAACTAGATAATAAAGCACAAGAAGTAATGACTCAGATGCAAGACCAAACATAGGGTATACCATAGGCTTAAACATGAGCTGCTGTGGGGGTTTTACATGCAAAATCTTCATTGGATTCAGGAAATAATTTGACATTTGTAGGTGTCTAAGACCTTACCAATATAGATTGTCTCATCTTCAACAGTTGTTACTTGAAGTGGAATTTCGGACTGTAAGAACTAGAACATTTGAAAATTATTAGCTTTTCTATTTTTGTTGGAAGACAAAAATAAATTTTATTTCCCAGATAAAAAGTTTCTGTGTATTTAAATGAATTCTGACCTAGGATAAGTAGTATTTCCTGTGGTGTCTTTATATTAATAAACTTCATAAATGGCATGAAATCCTTGATAGTAAGCCCTCCCTTAGTCATCTTGAGCTGAAGAGTGCTAAATTTCAATGAAATAAATTCTTTATCTCTAGAAGCATGACTCATATCAAACTTAGGGTAATATTCAGCAAAAGTCAGTTTGAGGCCAGGATGGGCTCATAAAACCAACTGCCAATTGCACTGCCTCAGGAAGGACATGAATTTGTTTCCTGCAGCAAGAAGTGAGTGCACTGCTATTTTAATTTCTGTACCATAAAGTTCTGTTCAGCTGTCTAAATTATTGGAGCATGTTGTTTCAGAGCACAAAAGAGACTATTCGATTCATAAATGAAAGCTGGCAAGCTAAGGAGATACTGACAGAAACTATTGCTTTAGTCATCATGGAATATGACATTCTTGCATCTAGCATGTATTTTTTGGAAACAAATGTAGGACAAAATCCCATGTGATTATGTAGGCTGAAAGCATTTTTTAAATATAACACAGAAGTGGATGAAGTGGAACTGATTGACATAATTTATTTAACTTTTCAAAAGCTTTTGACAATATTTCTACCTAGAGGCTATTAAATGAAACATAATTTTAGGGAAGCACTAAATAATATAATGGGTTTATTAAAAAAAAAGCATGAGAAATGTCCAAGGGATGTGTTGTCAACGAGTAGTATGGAGAATGGCCACTATATTGATCAAGGAAATAGAAAGTACAAATCAGAAAACTAGAGCAGCTCACTTACCCTGACTAGGGAAATGAAGTCTGAGAAGGGATAGGGATATTGTCAAGAAATGCATGTTATGCAACAATAGTGTGTGTTGCAGGAGAAAGGTGGAAAAAAACCCCGCCAAAAAGATCAAAATGAAGCCTCCACAATCTTTCTTTTTATATAATTTTATAACTTACCTTTGGCTGTCCACTACCTGTTCATTTAAGCTAAGTGAATTACAGAATACTTGAAACTTTAACACTTGAGGTCTAATACTGTAGTATTAATACACTGTTGAGATATCAAGAATTTATTGCAAAAGCAAGCCAAACAAATATATATATTGAGTATTTATACATTATCTATAAAAACTGCTATAACTCACCACTGCTTCAATTTACACAGAAAATTAGAACTTTTGATATACTAAAGGAGAATCCACTACTTTACACTTACTAAACTAATCATTTTATAAACCGGGGGTTTTCTCTGTATTAAAGCAGCTTCTGGCTAGTATTCTCCATCACCGCAGCTCCTTCACAATTCCTGTATTGTTCTGTTGTATGAGACTACATCATGGCATTTCTCACACTATGGTTTTTTTCAATGTCACCTTGTGAAATGGCAGACAAATAAATATCTGTGAAGCTTCTACCTTTCCATTTTCTGCCCAATGCTAGTATGGCTTTTTTTCTGACTTGATTAGTTTAGCAGAATAATCTCAGTCTTACAGCTGTAATTTCTACTGGGATTCTGGCAAAACATGGGCAGCGAATTACAAAATTAAGTGTTTTTAAAGTGTCTGCTTTTGTAATATGTCAGCTCAAAGTGGATGGAAGGTGCACCTCTTTCCACCTTCACCAGTGTTGTAGTACTGACTAGAACTCAAACAGTGACTAGATGTAACAGCTATTTAGAACATTTAACAATTATACATTGTTTTTAATTTTACCTTAATATAATGAATGTTTGATTCATGTTTGCCTTTCTTTTATTATTAAAATTTTACTATTGGTAAAATTATTATTAAAAACATTCATGTTATCCAGACAGAGTGAATGGCATAGGCTCTGACACACTTATGGACCCTGGAAAACAAGTTTGGTTTGCTTTCAGGATAGGCTCTAGGAGAAAACATTGATTTGATTGTATTTTCTCCTTCTAAACAGTTAAAAAACAGCTATACAATTGTGACTAAGAATTAATGCATGTTTATGCTAGCAATTGAAAATTTCTTCAGTATAAGCTTATGGAAGCACTGTTAAAAGCATCTCAAAGTGTGAACGGGTATTCTTGCATGCTTCTAAGAGACAAAAATACAAGAAATGAGATATATATGATAAATTCTAAAATTATTTATTGTTCATATTGATCAAGATACTCTGAAAAGTTGCAATGCGAATGGGTATAAGTAATTTTGTCTTTATTTTTAATAGATTCAGTAAATGAAGGAAGTGTTAAGATGCAATTTCTAAGGGTAGAACAAGTTTATTATTAAGTTTTGTGATGTTTAGTTTCAATTAATTTGATACTAGACTTAAAGATTGCTTTTACTGCGTTTTTTTCTGCTTAAGATTCCAATTGAACAAAAGACATTCAAGAAACTGAAGATTTCTTTACCTTTGCAGTGAAATTACTTAAAGTGGAAAAAAAGACAGTGTGAATAATTCCCAATTTTTTTTTTCTTACAAAAGGGATTGGGGGGGATTTTAGGTTCCCACTCTCCTTTCACGTGGTTTAAGCTGTAATGAGATAGAAAACAAAGTATATTAAATATTCCTTTCTCTTTCTATAACTTTTTTGTTCTAATTCTGAACAAGATGACTTGAATAATCTGACAGTAAAAATCTTTTTAAACAAAAATTAATTTCAGATTATTTTAAGCCTGAACCTGTTACGTTAACTCAGTTTTCTGGCATTCTTTGGCTACCTGTCCCGTTTTGAAGTAATACAATATATGGCATTGCACTGTGCAGATAGTAAAATTCAGTTTGTGGGTCTCACCAAGCATATCCTAATTAATAATCATTAATACAATTCCAATTCCCTCCTTCTGCATATCATAAATCTTATTAGATCTTCTAACTCTTATGGAGTATTATATCAACAGTAAATTATTTTTTTCTAAGGGACATAGTCTTCTCTAACGGGCATGATAAACGTTAAGCAGGAAGTATCAATACTCAGACTCACTCTAAAAGTGGACTTGTGATAATTTATAGAACAAAGACAAGATGTGCAGAGTTTTCAAAACAGTTCGGATATGCTAGTTCTTAAAACTAGTTTTCAAAATCTCAAGTTGAAACAATGACTGCATTCCATACAGTCATTATTGCTAAGGAGGAAAAATTTCCTTTAGCTTGGACTATAGTGTTGTAGCTCCCAGAAACTTTTGGAATTCACTGTCCGAACTTCCAAGGAACTGTAATCTCTTATTTGACTCTGTTAGTTTTGAGAGTAGTCTATACAGTAAAAGAAGAAAAATAATTTGGAGGCAGATTGTAATTATTTTAAAGTAAAGTTTACTCTGTATTAAAATTATGGCAAGGGAGTAGGGGAACTGACTAAATACAAATACCCTATCAAACAAAAATTCATGTGGACGAGTCTACACTGAACAAACTAGATCCCCTTTCCATTAAAAGCCCTCCATTGGGTCTTAGGATGTTGTTGACTTCCTCCTTCCTCCAGTGTGGAAAGTGAGAATCTACAGAGAGCCTATTTATATATGCTGGCTCTGCAAGCAATTGACTTTGCACACCAGCTAATTTTTAACTGATTCCCTGATGTGAACGCAATACTCATTTACCTCATGTAATGAAGACCCTGGGTACATGCCTGTGATTTAATTTGCAAAAGGTTTCCCACATACCCTTCTCTCAGAGCTGTACAACTTTTGTAAATACATAAATAATCACTGAGGTAGAGAGTGACTCCCTCTACCTACTTATGTCCCATCCTTACTCCAGTGAATAAATAATCACAAGCTTCTATCCCTGCTTAAGACTTTTTTATTTGTCCTTTTTCATCCTCAAGCCAAATCATGCATTCGAAAAAGGTTAGATTTAGATCTTGTTTCATGCCTCAAGTGTCAGTCATTTTCTAGTAAACACTTTTTCCTGGCACTTTTTTTTTTTGTAATCAGCTAAGTTCACCATGCTTGTGCAGTTCATGGGGAAAAAAGGAATTTTGCAATTTTGTTTGAACTTTGCTCAATGTAAAAAGAGCAACTGTAACCTTTAACTTAAAGAATAATTAATATTTATAAGGTATGTTATCAGCATGGGGTTATAACAAATTGTTGTGCAGCCTTAACAAGAAGCTATCAAATAAATTCTTTTGAAAGTTCTCTCTAACATAACTAGTTGTTAAGCTAAGGGCTTTAGTAGAGATATCTTTCCAAGAAACACTGATATGGTTTCTGTTACCAAGTCCTAATGTAGCCTACAAGAGAATATCCAGATATGTTTAACTTATTCTGTATTACGCTCACTCTACTAGATTTAGTGATTTTTCTAAGGAGTGGTCTCCTGGCTGTAGTTCAAGGATATAATGCATAGTTCTTAAAACCAAACTCACTTCAGAATTCACATGGCTCCTGACCCTCTTTCTAAAGTTCAAGAGATGTGAGAGAACATGAATTGCATAAATGAAGAAAAGCCTCTGTTCACGCTACTGGAATTGAGCTCATTTGTGTCTTGCACCCTATGAACGGGGTCAGAGATGAAAGCTAAAGTACCCACAAAACCTTTAATGGCCATTACAGCAAACTGAGGTGACATACATAGCCTGAAGGACAGCAGAGATAATGTTCTTGTAAAAGAAACAGAAATGAGCTGCCTTGGGTTTTTGTGGATCTGTATTGTGTAGAATCTATATAGTGAAATTCTTGCAATAAGGTTCAGATAAAAGAGGATTAGTGGGGGGTTTTCTTCAGTGTATTAAGGACCAATAAATTTAATAAGCGACTTGACTAAAGACTGTATTGCCTGCATTCTAGCTTCCCTTTTAGTAAGGACTGCATTTATACAGAAGTCTGTTCTTTTCAGAAGAGCAGACCAAAAAAGCACAGAAGGCAGGACACAGTAGGAAACTAGTGAAAAGTATATTTTTAAATTGCCTAATTGGCATCTTGCAGTGGTAGGAGAGGGAGATGACCTTGGCATTACAAAAACTGTATTATTACCAAAACACCATGGATGGTAGCATACAACAAAAGAGAAGACCTGACATGCTAGACAGAGCAGAGAATTTTGAAGTACTGGTATTGAAAACATGAATGTGAAGCTTCAATTTGACATTCTGGTTAAAGATGGGAGGAGAAATCCAGTGGAGTACATACTGAAAAATGTTAAGCTTTACCTAAAACCAACGTAATTTTAGCAACTGTATTTTAAACAAAATTGATCAAGGGGTAACATATGTATGAACAATCCTAGATATATAAATAACTGATCATAGCCACATTTTAAACATTAAATCCTCTATTTGCTATACCACAACTGGTATGAATGACCATGTTTTTGGCATGAAAAGGGATTAACCATTGAGAATGAAGACAACAGTTCTTCCTTCACAGAAAATTACAATGATAATTGTGATTGCAGTGTTATAGTCATGTCTTGTGAGGCTTCTTTTCCCATTTTATTATTTAAGTAGACTACTCAATTGCAGAACATGATACAGTGACAACAACGTGAACAGATAGTTGTATTCGCTGGCCATTAATGGAACAAACTGCAGTCCTGTATCAGATGGAAAGGTACGAACGTTAACCGTGGGAGTAGGAAGGATGGTAACTGTGCAAAAGGATAAAGGAAACATGCTTAGTTATAGCAAAGACAAACTGCAGAGGATTCACAAGAGAATCTTTGCCAAAAATTTTAGGATATGTCTACGTGATGCAAGGTAATGCTGTGCAGAGATGTTTGTGCTAACACTAAAATGATGTACCGCAGTTACAAGGAACAAACCAGCCATATTAGTGGCTATCTGATGTGTTAAGTATCAGTGAACTTAAGAAGCAAGGATATATTACCTCAGTGAAGTGCTGTGTTAACATAATAGCGGTGTGTCCTAATTCTGAAGTATTTCATACAGTTCTTCAAAGCACTGTTCGGTAGATATTCTTTAGTTTTATTAGAAAAAAAAAAGTCCTCCGAAGAGCTATCAGAAACATTCAAAAGGATATTCTGCAAAGGGGAAGATGTACTAGGGCAAGGCTATAGTTCTCACTTTAGCACTGTCTAGTGTGGTGCATTCTGAGTCACACAATGGATGAATACCTTTTCAGCTTTCTCAGTTCTCCATCAACACTATAGCTGCATCAAACCCTGTCTTGTTGAGCTTAAATGCTGCAATAAGACTCCAGAATGCTAGAGAAAAATGCCAGAAGAGGTCCAGAAGATTAACTGCATCAGACTTTCTGCTGACAGTCTCAGCATCTCTTCTCCATTTTCACACTTAAATGGCTTGCGTCATTACAATACCTGAGCATTCACAAATGTGAATAAATTTATCTTTATGATGCATTATAAAATAAGAAAGTGTAATCCTTTATGTCTCCGCTCTCTTTCATGCAGTACATCTACAGAAAATGAGCAACAGGAGCAAATGCTCGAATAATTACAGGATGATACTAGATTGCATGGCTACAGCCCAGTCCACTCAGTCTCATTTCACCCATTTGAATCGAAGTTGAGTACGGTTGATATCAGAGCAAACATTTAGTTGCCATGTGCATAAGGAAATAGAAATATTTAACAATAGCTAATGATACCAACTTAAGATTCAGGAAATAAGGATGTTAAAAACTGGAATTGTAGGGCACGAGCCACCAAATGTAGTAACATTTTAATGGGACTGTCAGAGCAACAGCTGAAAGACCGTCCTGATTCTACTGATGTAGCAACTTGCATGAGTTGATATCCAAATTTTTTCCATCAACTGGCAGCAAAATAATTTTGCCATGAATTCGGGAAGTTGCTGACTGTAACCTTTTCACAGGGAAGATCCATAGGAGGTAATCAGAGCTGGAAACCACTCATGGAACGTTTAGTAAGAAAGTAACATTGACAGCAAAGCATGGCTGAAATGCAGTTTTGGTTTTCTGCTGGATGTTCACAAAATCAGGTGTGGTTTAGCATAGGAAAATTTGTTTATGGATGCCAAGTATTCCTGATTCAAAACAAAAGGACTTCCCAGAGATGAGGTATTTTTTCCAGGCTGGTTTCTTAATATAAATCTCCTCTAAATAAGAAAAATTAATCTTCTTTAAGCCTCGCTTTAACTACAGAATGGAAATTAGAAGCTAATATTCACCCAAAGGACACAGCTTAATTACCTTAGGATGAACTGTTTAAAATAACTTGAAGAATATGTAGGGCATGTTATTTTAAATATCTCTTACAGCTCATTTCTCTGCATGATAACTTGGCTTAATTACTTATCTCAGCTTTAGCTTCAGATCTGTAAAAAAACCTCTATTAATTTTAAACATGTATCAGCTTTCACAGTGCCAGAAATGGGATAAAATCTGGGATAGTATCGCTGTCAGAAACAGCATTCCCTCTCTCTTTCTGGAGTTCCTAAATCAGCTTGGTCCATGCACTCATCAATGGCTAATTCTACAGCCGGACTTGTCAAAGTTTATTTCTTTTTTCAAAGTCTACTTCTTCATTCAAGATACTGGGTGTACAGGGGGCAGGGCAGATTTCAAAAAGCTGTTATTTATTTAAATCATCATGTTTCCAAAGCTAGTAAAGAAAACAGGGTTGCACCAATGCTATTCACCTCAGCAAAGATCTTCTACCCTCAAGGTTTCTCTGCATGCGTGCATGTACACAGATGGCAAGTTTCCAAGCTTGGTCATTCTCTAGCAGACATTAGTAATTCTGATATACTTAACTTGTTGACATAAATCATATAATCAAAGGCTGGAAATATTTTGAATGTTGGGGAGTGTATACGGTGCACATGCTTCCGCATATGCACAAATTACTTATCTATCCTTTCCACATAAAATGTGCATATATTTGCAAACTGTTTAGATGCATTTCTACATAAATTTCATTTATATACCTTCTGTTGTATGTTCTTCAAAATACCTCACAAAGCAGTAACACATAAGTAGTGTTGAGACACAGTATAAAACCTAGCAGTGACAACAGCATGCATAAACTTTCTCTAGTTCAGCAGTTCCACAGGAAACAGTTCCAAGTTCTTTTTCATATCCCAGTTTTTCTGCAAAAGAGCTATCAAACATAGGAGAGACATAGAGACCCCTTAATTTGCAATAACAGCTAGCTGACTTTCTGTGTCTGCAGAGATCTAGTTACCTGTTCTAGGCTTCAACTGAGTGAAAAAATTATAGTAATTATTTCCCATCCCACATCTCATTTTCCAGGTATAGAAAATTTTTTTTTCATTATATAAGCACATACATTCATGGAGCCAGATAAAGATTTAGGAACCATGCAGCAAAACAGAGGAAGACTCCTGAATCTCAAACAAAACCTCTGGTCTCGAGGTTCCCACAAATAATTGCCCACACTCCTTGCTTGATTTGAAGAGTTCCTAAAACATTGAAGTTTTGCTACAGCTGACGTTCAAAGCTATCTGGGTTCCTCTTCACACCCCCACTTGGTCATGGCCAAGAAAGCAGAAGTACCCTGAAGAGCCAGTGTAGTAGCCATGTTAAAAGCACATCTAACATGTTCCTACAAGACTGTGCACATGACTGCTGTATTTTTAAACTGAGAGGCATTTGAAAATGTATTGGTGGCATTGAGCCAATCAATGGGAAATCTCAGTTCAGTACCCTCCACAAAGCAAAGCAAGTTCAAACCCACATTTATGACTTGTGGGGAGAAAGGCTATGCTCAGATACAGATGAGGCTAAGTTCGAGTGAAACCATTCCTGCCAAGTCTGTATCACTTTGTAGCCAAAAATGCAAGATCCAAGGCATCAGATGGCATGTAAATGAGATCCTGAGACTGCAGAGGAGAAATGAGAGCACGTGGGGGAGGTGGTGGCTAACAGTCTCTATTCCTAGCATTACTTCAGGCAAGGGGGTGTGGGATTTTTTTTATTTTCTTTTTAAGGATTGTTTAATGCAAAACTGTATGGATGAAAGCAAGTATCACCACCATAAAAACAGAGCATCTAGTCATTCTGCGTTCTGCCAAATCAGATGCACGTTCCTCCACCGAGGAGAAGATTCTTGGAGCTGGGTTCTGGTTTGGGAGAGGTGCCTGGCAATGGCTGCCATTGGGACCTGGAAGCAGAGTGGAGGTTCAGATCATGCCTTTTCATAACAGTTAGCTATCAGTAAGATCCGGACTGACCTTGAGAGTTGCTGAAAGGACTGCAGGAACCCCATTTCTCTGGGGAGGGGCCCAGAATTAAAGGAGGAACGAGTAATTGAAAGTCCTTTGGTATCACCATTCACAGCTCAATAGATAAATAAAAAGCCCAACCCAAAACCTCAAGTTGGACAGCTATATGATAGCACAGAAACTTCAGAAATTGATTATAACTGATATTTTTGCCAGCATATTGGTAAGCCACAGCCTGTAGCTAAAGTTCATGTCAATGTGCAATGCTATAGCAAAACCCCCTTTTTAACCAAATCAAGAGAAAAATTTATATAACAGTTCCGTGGGGAATTTTTTCTGTGGCAGTTGACAGCCATTAGGCTTGTTTGATGCTAATGAGGGCAGACAGCTACGTAAGCTATTTCCCTCACCAGCAACTATTTAACTTCTAAATTTGTGCTCACAATCCATTTCCAGCTTCAGCTGCTTTTTCTGGGTTCTCTTTACTTCTCTGACTAATCTAAATGTCATTTTAATGTTTTGCATTGGCATGGTAAATTCCCTAAAACGACAAATGAGACAATGAAGATATTAGTGAAATCAGCACTTTATGCCACAGGATGCTGTCCCATTCTGGCTGTTTAAATAAGGACCAGAGCCTTCTTTTAATGTTTAGCATTTTTGTCTCACTAAAGGCAGTCTTTTTTTTTTAAATACACACAGGCTTATTAACATAACAAGGTTGCCACTGAAGCACTATGCTTACATAGAATTATTATAAATAAGGCAGACTGGGCCTAATCCTGTCTCCAGTAAGAGAAACTTCACTGCTACAACAACGAGCTCTGTAATTTTTTTTTCTGTCTAGACCAACAGATATGTTCTACAAAGAACAGCTATGCTCTCTGAGAACAGCTTTGGAAACTGTGACTGAAAGATTTTTGTAACCCAATGATCTCTCCAATGACTATACCAATATCTATACCAGATTAGAGTCCAGACAAAGTGGAGATTTAGAGATCCTTTTCAAAATAACCAATAGCTGGGTGACGGGTATCACTGGGGTGGGAATAGCAGAGATTTAAAATCCATCTGAACAAGGCAGAGTAAAGACTTGAAGTTTAATTGCCTTTTCCTTTCTATCCAACTTCTGCTATATTCTACTGTCTTCCCACAATTAGTTTTGGTTTGATACAAATAACTAGGTTCTGAAATACAGATTATCTGGAGATATAAATCCTGCATATTATCTTGCCCTTCTCACCTCTGATAATTTTTTCCTCTGATAAAAACATAACAGCAATAACCACAGCATGGTCAAAATTTTTACTTTACAGAATATGGCTGGTTGTTACCAGTGGCTTCATTTTATAAAAATAAGTAGCCATAATTTTTTCTTGCATATTCCTCAGTGAATTAGCAGTAAAAAAAGTACAACTCTAGTATTTTTCGTTGTGTGGGCACCATCTACTATCCTCTGAATTCTCCTTCCTTTCTCTCCAGAATATAGCTTGTCCCTATGACTGAGAACAACTTAACCAAGTCAGCTGAGCAGAAAAAAAACCATTTCTTGTGGGGAGAGGCTGCTTTCTGTGGGAGACTTTGTTTATGACTTAGAGTTGGGGACATTATGATACAAGTGCTACAACAGTTTGTTCATTATGGTCTACCATGCTGTATTGTTGTGTTCTCTAAACTCCCCTTCAGTAGGATGAATGACATCTGATAGGACATAAATGAAAAGGTTTCCTAGTTAGAATAATTCTACATCGTAGTAATTTATTCAAAGGTCAGTGAATGTGGCTTCCTTGAGCTTTATCCTACAAAGGCTAGGTAGTTCATAGCAGCAGGTCTAATAATGATGAAACGCACAAAGAGAAACGTATCTTGAGATTAACAAAACAATAAAACAGTTTTCAATTTAACCTTCCAGCTGATTCTTAAGGAACTCTTTTAATAGTAATCTCCTTTAACAGCAAGTTGTCACCAGACAACAAAGATGTGCTGGACTAGACCTTCAGCTAACACAAACCAGTTTTCTCCCAAAACACAGTTTATCTAGGCTGGGGTGTCAGGGGTGGGCATAGGGAGAAGGATTAACTTTTTATTATTTGTAACTCACAGCACATTTTTTCAGACCAAGCTAGCTCTCTCTCAGGACAGCAACCACATAAAAAGCATTAAAGCAACATTAGTTACATAGGGATTCGGGGTTTTTTTTTCTTTCTTTGCCTTACTTTTTCATTATTATCTAATAAAAAAAAAAAAAAAAAGAGGGAAACCCTTATAAATCAGTGTTAGAAAGTTAAATGATACCATACTGCATCTCTAGGAGTAGTGCAGCCAAAATAACAAAGTACCTAACAGTGATTCTCATAGGTGAATGATTTGAACCACCTAAGTATTTTTAATTGAACAGCAAGCACTGTCTAGAAGTTTGCATACACAGACCCTTTTATTTTAAAGTTCTCTACTGATGACCACACCTCAATAGTAGCCTTGGCTTATTGGGCATGGCTGGGTACACATATCAATTGTCATGTCAGCACCTGAGACCAAATATAACAATATTCTAATATATTCATCTAAATAATTGCTAGATGGCAGGAAGGATATGGGAATGGATTAAACTGTGTTCAGGACTAAGTCCTCTGCTAAAAATCAGAGTACTTGCACATCATCTAGGCACTTACATTTTCTCCCTTTTATAATTTAATCGCACTAACATCTTCCCCCCCCCCCAGTAATCTGTGGCTTAGTTATTGTCTAGATAAACAATAGATAATATTCTAAGATTTTTTAAAAGTTACTGATACAATAAATGCCAGCATATACATCTATTTATATACTCCATGTCCAATATTGTCATATCTATTACTATTGTCTTGATACCTTCTGAAATCAAATTTGACTTAAGTAAAGTCAGGTTTTGACTTGTTAGACCTACTGACAGATTGCTAAAAAGAATTTGAAACACAGACTGTGTGTTCATGAAAATATCAGGTATTTACTTCTCTTTCTTAATTATAATGAAGTTTACAGATCTGTTCAATTTGAACAAAAATAAAAAATCTTGGATATTCCAACTTCATTATTCCAAAGGAGTTTTTCAGAAAGGACAGAGTTATATCTTCCCATTTCTTAGAAGTGCTGTAGGTTGGGCCCTCACTTCTTTCTTTCAAAACAGAAACCAGGATCAGACTCTGAGAGCAGGGATACCATGCACAGACTGAAAACATAAGGCATAAGAGCAGCAAACAAGTACAAGCTATGTACTGTATAAAATTATCAAAGATCAAGAGGAAAAAAAAAAGATGAAAGAATTACACCTAAGCAATGTAACCAACAAGATCTGAAATGAAGAGCATGTTTTTTAATTCTATTAACTTCACCAAAATATGTTAAAAACAGTATAGAATAACTGCTGGAGCAGGAAAATCAATATTCTTTGGGAATTTTGATTTTTATTTTCTTGCTTATGCAGTGTCTAACAGTAGACTATAATTATATCAAATGTCTACTCATTAATCTTATTTAGTTAGATTACAGTGAATTTTTCTTTTCTCTTTTGGTCTGTGTATTGATGAAGAAAAACATATTTAAGTAGATGTTTAAAATTTGAGTTGTGGTTCTAAAATTATAACTCTCCGTAAGACAAATGGTTGTTTCTTTTCCCTGAGTATAATCATGATGCTGGGTAGAAGAAATGTCTGAGATTTAGAAAATTGAATAGCAGTGACAAGGTACAGGTAGGGATTTAAGAAAAATGTAAATCTTTTTTTTTCCTCCTGGTCAACATTGACCTTGCCTGACCTTGCCTCAAGGATTCACACCTCTAGGAATTAGGCTAGTGTAATTCTATTTTATGCTGTTCTAGTTCTTACACTGCTTTCATCCACATAGTATTTCAGTGCCTTCCAGGTTCAACGTTATAATCAGCAGAATGAATGCAGTTTTCTTCCTCGCTTCCTCCTTCTGCAGGGAAATAGCATGCACAAGTGCATCAAATGTATGTAGAAGTGTTAATATTACATGTGTATTATACAGATACGTACTGGGAAAGGCAAGTTGAAGATACAAGGCTTCCACCAGGAGAAGGTGGTGATGAGGACTGCCATGGTTCTTGGATCCTATGGCTTTCTAAGAAAACTCTGTCTTTTCCACTGATGGAAGGCTATGAATTTTTTTTTTTTTTTTCCCCCAAAACCAAAAGAAAGCTCAAGTTCATCAATGAAGAAAACAATGGGATCAAAGCCATCTGGAGTAAGAAAACATCTGTTATCTCCATTGATGTCTGCTTACAGGAATAGGACAGAAAGTTGGCAGAAACATTTCCCATTGAACAAATGAATTTCTAACACAATGAACATATGAAAAGAAATTATGTTGTCAGAAGAATGTCAAAACTCTATAGATAATGTTGATCTATAAACTGAGCACTAAGAAAAAGAACAAATGGTGACAAAATAACCATTTTTTAAAAACACTTTTAAAATTTACAACTTGCTCTACTAGTATGTAGTTTTCTATGTGGACTTAGCATATGTTTCCTCTCTTTCAAGGTCATGTGGTTTTAAAAAATGCCCTTTTGTAGAAATTTTCAGTTGCTTGCTTGCTCTGGAGTATGCATGCTTAATCTCTATTTATTACTCCTTTCCCAGCTACTCCTTCTTCTCATTCATCCCCCACCAACTTAGTTGCCTTAGGTAACTGCAAAATGTATCTTCCATATGCAATGAAATCCTATGGAAATGAGGTCTGCCATATATATTCTTTATCATCTACAGAAAGGGATCCTTTTATCCACTGGCCATGAAATTACTCATGCATCTAGCTCTCAGGGCTTGGCTTTACTCATGCATCCTGTTTTTGCAACAAGGGAAACACAACTGCACTATAGCAGCTCTAATGACAGGTGAGCAACAGAGTCTCCCTTCCAAAGTCTAATTCTCTTCACTTCTGCACCAATGTAAATCTAGAGTAATTTCTAGATCTCTATGAAATTATATTAACATACTTTGAGTAGATACCATATAGTTAAGGAGTAAATTCAAATCTTACAGATTTTTTTCATATTAAAGACTTTTTTGACATGTTGCCAAGTCAGTATTTTCTGCATAGGCTGTTTCCTTGTCCTGTAGTCAACAGTAATATAAAGTTCACATGTCATGTTACCATTTCCATAGCCATCACAAACATCTGATTTCTTCAAGAAGGAAGGAGCTATCTAAGGTGAATACTGCAATTTAAATTATCTTTAGAACTCTCAAGAAACAGAGCTAAAAAGTAGAAAATGAAACCTCAATAGGAAAAACATCTTCTGTTTTAAAGGTCTCATCACAGAAAAGGAATTCTATCCAGATGTCTCACATGCTTTATCTACAAAGGCACATTTTCCCTGAAGAGCTAAGTATGCTTTCTATAGGAGGAGCACTTGTAAAGGCTGTAGAAATGTCACAAAATACACACTCCCTCAATAACAAAGAGCAACTTCCAAGAATTCCAGTCCTCTCATCTTTCCAAACAGAGTTAATCAAAATCCTCAAACAGAACAGATACTCTCTGGAGAAAACAGTGTAATAATTTCCTGGGATTTTCATTCTGAAATTCAGACAGATGTTGAAGTGCATTATTAAGGCTACCAACATCATTAGATGACTTTGCAATTAAGGATGCTTTGGCCCATCATCAATCTGACCAGCACATAGAATTAGCCATACTTGCCGTGAGGAGAACATACCAATGTGAACTAAGTTATTTAGGCTATCAAAAGAAACAAAACAGGCCATCTGTGCTCTCATGGTACCATATGTGATACCAAGTTCTGTGCACTATTACAACCAGACATGGTCCACAATTTAGAACATGTCAATAATTCAACCGTTGTCAACTGCTCATTGAATTTGTCATCATTAAGCACTTAAATACTTCAGCAGTACTTGCTAGCCCTACCTCCATAAAGTAATTCTGGCTTTATTTATGAATGCAGATTTTGGTGTATTCTGTGTTTAGAGATAGTTTCTCTTGCCCCAGATATTGCAGAAATCAGTATTCTTACTGATATCCAAGGGGTCTATTTACATTGCAATTTTCTTGTCATCAAAATTTTTATCTGAAACATTAAAGCTTGTAGGTGACCACATAATAAGGCATATTTAAACGATGATAAGATAATCTAAGGACTTTTTATTTACTGGAGTCAGTAAACAGCCAGATATATTTATTCCTTGAAGAACCTGTATTGATTTAATCCAACTCAAGATATGCTTTCTGTTAGAATGTAGTTTTTTTCTGCTTTCCTCCCCTCTCAAGACAACCATCCAAAAAGTACATGACTATTTGCAAGGGATGAAATTGCTGGCACTGGAATAGCAACGAGTGTTTCAAAGCAAGGTCTTCTTTCATGCAAGTAATTTCTGAGCAAAGGATTTGCAACTAGCTGGCGAAGCAATTTATGCTTGCAGCGAAGAACTGACATGGTGCTTACCACGTCATCTACATGCACATCGATTTTGCTCTGTGTTACTGCATTTTGCAGAAAATACTCTCTCAGCAAACTGAAAGTTTGTTTTCAGTAATCATGGTGTATACCTAAAACATAATTTGACTCATCTAGCCTATGGTAAAACAAAAGGTCTAAGAAGCCAAGTATAACCACAACAACAATTAAGGTTTCAGAGATATATAGTAAAGGACTTACTGTGATGATTAGCCCTTTTTCCTGGAAATATTTAACCAATGGGATGGCATTCTGCTTGAAATTCATTAGCCTTCTTTGAGTGGCTTTCAGGTTATCATCAGGTCTCCCTTGCTGTTCAGCACGCTTCAGTAACCTTTCTTTCAGCCTTTGACTGGAACATGCCAGAAACACCACCAAATCTGGGGTACAGATCTGTGGAAAGAGCAATTCAAGAAGTCTGTGATTGAGTTGACTATCCAGCAGTATAGGACTCAGCAATTCCATTATTAGGTGAGGCTCAGATATGCTACATTTGCAGAAGTTGGGAGTTGATGAAGTCATTCATTTTCTGTTGTTTTTTTAAGGAAAATTTGTAGGCTTAAGGAGGGGCTTTTTTGTCTTATGTGAAGGCTAGTGAATTTGTTTCACCTGAAATGTTAAGGAGAAAGTTTAATGAAAATTTTTTACCTCACCCCCAAAACCTTCTGTAGACTGTGTTCATCATTTGAATTACCAAAAGGTTCCCCTAGATAAAATTAAAATCTTCTAAAAGAGCAAAATATGAATATCTCATATTCTGCAGGAAGATGGTTGTATGTTTTCCATCTAAAAAGTCTTTAAGTAAGGTGGTATTTAAAATCCAGCAGCCACTATGAAGCTAACTGTTGCCTAGGACCAGATGAAAACAGGCCTGTTCCAAGATCCACAGTTTCTTATAACATTTTTTCTGCCTCTCTAATCTCACCCAAGCTTCAGTGCACTTTTCAGGAGATTAGGTGTGGCAGCTAAGAGGATTTTAATTTCTGCTATCCTTTTTGGTCTGTGTTGTGAGCACCGTTTTCTGTCACACCCATCCCCGCACTGAAGTTCAGGAACTACAACCTTACAGCAATGAGAAAAAAATTTTGGGGAAGTTTAGCTCTTTTCCAGTTAAATTCAAGTTGCCCTTATGGCTTTCAGTGTTCCTCATAACTTTTGGTTACTCAAGCTATCAAACAGTTACAGAACTGATACCTCTGGTGCTTGAGGTGGGGAAAGCAATCACAGTCCCACTTTCTTAGGAATGCTGCTAAATGTTCACAGGCAATCTTCGGAGGTCACCACTATTTAGTACATGTGGTGGAAAAAACAGAAGTCACAGAATCATAGTATCATTTAGGTTGGAAAAGAACTTTAAGATCATCGAGTCCAACCACAAACCCAACACTGCCAAGTCCACCACTAAACCATGTCCCTAAGTCCCACATCTACACATCTTTTAAATACCTCCAGGGATGGTGACTCAACCACTTCCCTGGGCAGCTTGTTCCAATGCTTGACAACCCTTTCAGTGAAGAAATTTTTCCTAATATCCAATCTAAACCTCCCCTGGTGCAACTTGAGGCTATTTCCTCTTGTCCTAAAGTCGCTCAAACACCTGAATTCACAGGATTTAAAAAATGGGGCTACAAGCCAACTGTATCCTGGGCTGCATTAAAATAGGTGTGACCAGCAGGTTGAGGGAGGAGATTCCCCCCCTCTGCTCTCGTGAGACCCCACCTGGAGTACTGCATTCAGCTCTGGGGCCCCCAGCATAAGAATGACATGGACCTGTTGGAGCAGGTCCAGAGGAGGGCTATGAACATCATCAGGGGACTGGAACACCTCTCCTATGAAGACAGGCTGAGAGAGTTGGTGTTGTTCAGCCTGGAGAAGAGAAGGCTCTGGGAAGACCTTAGAGCAGCCTCCCAGTACCTAAAGAGGGCCCACAAGAAAACCAGAGGGACTTTTTACAAGGGCATGTGGTGACAGGACAAGGGGTAATGGCTTTAAACTGGAAGAGGGTAGATTTCAATTAGGTGTAAGGAAGACATTCTTGACTATAAGGGTGGTGAGGCACTGGACCAGGTTGCCCAGAGAGGTGGTGGATGCCCCATCGCTGGAAGTGTTCAAGGCCAGGTTGGATGGGGCTTTGAGCCTACCTGGTCTAGTGGAAGGTGTCCCTGCCCATGGCAGGGGGGGTTGGAACTAGATGATCTTTAAGGTCCCTTCCAACCCAAACCATTCTATGATTCTATGATATGGTAAGTGTATATTAACTGTATTCATAAGATCTGATTTTGTTCTTTCCTCCACCTTGTTGTTACAAAGAAAACTACCTCTCTTTAAAGACTCATCTAAAAATCTTTTTCTCACTAGCTTAGTGTTGCCTTTTAAAACATATTAGAATCCTCTGTAAGAAGCATTTGAGATAAAAACAAACCCTATTGTACTGTGCAAGTTTTTATCCGATTACAGATTAGAAAGGGTTTATTTGTTCTCACATACAACCACAAAGTCATTTCTGCTGTCTTTACTTACCCAAACAAAAAAGTTCATACTTTAATTTTAACTAACATTAGTAAAAAAATTAGCTTACTATTCTAGAAATGACATAATCTAGTTACATTACAAATGATGGTGGATGCTCAAGAATGCTAAAGAGACATTTTTCTCATGATGTTTCCTATCTAAGGAGTAATTTTGTCTTTGTTCAGCTTGATACTATGTAAATTTGATAGTAAAATTTGAGCTATACAAAAGTATCACCAAAACATCTACATGTATTCTAATTACTACTGTGTTAAGAAGGAACTGATTTATATCTTTATGTTCATTACACAGTTGTTATTAATACATTGCTACTGAGGGCCAGAACAAACCAACTATGCTTCTGAATACTCTCTATATCTGGGTCCCTCTACCCAAGGATGTTAAATTGCCTAAAGACAACCACTAGACTGAATAGTTAAGACTTCACAGGTGGACGATCTGGAAAATTAATAACCATGTTTTAAAAAAAGAAATCCCTTCTAGCTAGGTTTCTGTCATTTGAGGAAATATGACCTGAAGTACAGTCTGGCCTTTTCTCCTGGCAGTCTGAGCACAAAAAGGTTCTTCTGAAATCAAAAGAAACAAATACAGCTTTTCAAAATTGGGGTGATGGTCATTAGCCTTTACAAAGGAGGTCACTGACAGAGTAGGATATGGAGATGAGGAAGTAGAAAGTGGCTAAAAAGCAGAGCCATTTTCAAACAATAAAGGACAGTCTGATAAGCAGCACTAGCAAGCCGGGTGGTGGCCTCTCTATCATTACAGAAAATTAAATAGGGTTTTAAAGAAAATCAAATTATTTTTTACGCACATTGTAGATGATTGGAGACATGAGGACACAAACTACAAACCAAACCCAAAAAATACTAATTCTGGTAATTTTTAATGAGTATCTATTAGATTTTGAAGCAGTTAACCTTGTAATCTATTTTTTTTTAAATAACTGCCAGTGGGAGAGAAGCTTTCTCCTACCTCTAACACATGTACCTCGATGTCAACAAAACCAGAGTACCTTTCCTCCCCTTTTCAGACTATTCTAAACACATAATTGACAGTTATTCTGTCCTTTCATGAATGAATTATGACAGTTAATTTTACTACCAGATAATAGCTTTAAGGCACATAATTATTCACACGAAAGACTATGAAAGTACATTTCTGTGTTAGACTTTCATGCAATATGGACATTATTAAAAGTAGCTCTGTTAAATTGAGGTTGCTTCATTAGTAGTAGAAGCATAATGAGGAATTTGGGAATTTAAAGAGCATACAGTAGTAAAGAAATCCAAATTATGACACAGATTCTGAAAGAAAATGCTACAGGTTTCAAAGCCTTTTAGGTCATGGAACACTAACTCACAAAAGGGAATGGCTGATGCACATTGCAGTGGACTGAGCACAGAGACATCTCAAGTCCCAGTGTGAATATCCAGCTGATTGGAGCTCCCTAACGTACATTACACAGGGACTCAGGAATTATAACTGCAAATCAGGGATCTAGTAATGCGAGGACAAAAGCAGTTTATACAAGTGAGTAGCTTTAGTTAGTATTTCCACTTTGTGGATCCTAATAATAGTGAAGAAAGATGGTAAGAAATCTTTAGATGCTCCAAGCTGTAGCTGGCCTTCTCCTCACTTACAACACTCGCTCCCAAACATCTTCAGGACTAGCATCTACCACGTACTCAGGTCTGTGACATCATACCAGACCTCCTCAAGTGTAGGACTTAAGCTTTCGTGTATCACATAACTTCACATATAGCATCACACCTTACAGAGAGTACTTAGAATAAATAGATCACTCATCAAATTATTAGCCCTAAAGGAAAAAGAGGAAGGAGACAAAGGGAAGGTCTCCTTCTGTTCCACACAAGCATGAAAGTGCAGCTTTCCACAGTCAATCTCAGTTCTTTAAAGAAACTGTGGCTGAGTAAGTGCAGCCCCACAGCAAGGGAAGAATCTGAATGCCACCACGACACCATCAGCTGTGCAAGTTCTCATCTGCTTAGTTCCCACAAACTGCACTGGCTTCAGGGGTCAGTTCCTTTCTAAGAAAATGGGAAAGCACACCCTGGGCCTGATTTTCTTTTTTTCTAATTGTAAAATGAGGATAATAATGAGGTACAACACAGTAATTACTGTGGAAAATTAAGTAATGAGGTTTTAATTATTTCCTATTGCTTTTTAAAATGGACAGTTCTCTACAGGAATCGAGTGCTGTCGTTCTTAATTTTTTGACTAGTAACAGCAACAATACAAAAGACTGTATCTTTAGGAACTAAAACTATTTTTTTCTGACACTCTGGCTTTTATAATTTGAAATACATTTCACTCACAGAAATAAAATGTCAATGAAAACAATGGTTTCAAATTCTCAGTTCAAGAAGCCTAGTTTCAAATGAAGTATTGTCTAAAAGGTTTTCTGTAGTACAAAAAAAAAAAAGTAATTCAAGCATATTTGAGGTAGGAATACAAAGCAGATTCTGATTATGTGATGTCCCTATGAATTCATCTTTTACCTGCAGAATATGCATCTTTATCATCAGAAAGTAGCTGAAAACCATTTAATAAACATAAGCCTTTGCTTGGTTTTAGATGCACAAAAGAGTAACATCTCTTCTCTATCCATAAGTATACAGACCTAATAGCATTTAATATGTTTCTCCTACATGCATTTACAACCTGCAGGGTAAACCCTTCAAATGCTATTGAAATTTCACTCCTGTTTTCATGAACCACTCTGTTTCCACTTACCTCAGCTGCACCTGCCTGCAAGACATGCTTATAAATACTTTAACTTGGAATGTAACAGGCTAGTGTGAACATATGGACATCTGGGATTATTTCTGTAAAAACATATCTAGTTCTCCTACATAAATATGAGTACAAATTGCTTTTTTCTAACAAAAGGAAAGGTTTTTTTATGACTCATTTGAAAACAAACCTATTTTTTAAACTCAGAACTAACTGTTGTTGAGTTTTATAACTAGGGAAGAAGTTTTATTCTGAGACTCAGCTTGTACAAAAGGTGTACAGAACCAGCACAGACTGAAGAAATGGATTCCTTCATGCTGATTTCCCATAGCATGCTCATCTTGTGCTGAAGGCAGAGGGTCTTATCCACGTACAGAAATGCATGTGAGGAAGGACTGTGGGGCTCAGGGAAGTGAATTTGACTACTTACTAACTGGAACTCAGCAGAAGGGAGAATCTTTGCCTATGGGAAATGACAGGTTTCTGGTTATTCACAACCTTCTGAATTTTAAATGAGACAAACAGCATATGGCATCAACTCAGAATAAAACTGGTGGGTACATTCTCTCATTTTTTAGAATAATATTTACTAGTAAGTAAATCCTACTCTCTTTGGGTCTGAATCTCCTTCCTAAACTGGAACAAGGAGTAAATTGAAAGTAATTCCATGCAAGTCAGTGGTGTTATTGACATAAAGTAGTATTAAGTGGAAAGATGCTCTCTTCTCCCTGGGGATATTTTCTACATCTCCTCTTGTTGGTGAGAGTAGTGTAGTTTTTTGCTAGAAATTAGATGATTACACTCTCTCTCGTTATTCCTCATTAGGCAAAAGACAAAAATGCTCTGTTTCTTAATTCCTGGTATGTTCTACTAGATACTCCTGAGAAAACTTAACTGACAACTCATGAACAACTGTCATTAATTTAACAGTGAATTTTACTGTAATTGGTAAAGGTTACTAGCAAGCTAGTTTATGTCCATTGTGTGGGTGCTCTCCCTTGTAATTACTGGTTTGCTTTTCATTGTTCCATCTCTGCTGGTTACTAGACTGTTTGCATATTTTTTTCTTGTTTTATAAAAGCTAAATCATGAATCGTGTTGTCAAAGAATGAATCCTGCTGATAGAATTTTTTCTGGTAACTGCTTTTGAACTGTCTTGACACTGGCCAAAAAATAAGCTTCCAGCAAATTGCCCAGACTACATAATTAGGCCCCCTAATAATCGACTGAGAGAGGCAGGTGTCTTTAGGGAGAACTGATTCAGATTTTCACCTGTGTAGGGCAGCTAGTAGACCAGAATCGCTATCTGTAACCACTAATGCTAATGCTACAAAGAAAGGTCTAAGCAGACCTCTGGTTCAGAACTGCTCAGCAGACACCTCCACCCACTCTGAATTCAGAACATCAGGTCCTCTCCTGAGTGTTAAGGACCAGCAAAGGATGAGCTCTCCTTTGGCTAGTTTGGCTAGCAGAGAAGAGCTCTTGCCCAGAAAAATAGGAAACCTGAGGTCTAGGGTCTCTTACCCAGCAGAAAATTGAACCACTGCTTGCCTTTGCCCAGAGAGTGCTCTAGCTTCCAGGAGAGCAGACAGACAATGATAAGACTATTCCACAGGCTTCCTGCTCAGGCTTGGCTTTAAGAAAGCAATGTAAAACTCACAGGGCCAAAGAGAATGAATGAGAGGAACCACAGCAATGCAGACTGCTGATGTGCTAGCCCTCCCACTCCTCATACAGACGACTGGGTACATACATCCAGTAGGGGACTGTACATGAGGCTTACCAGCTGGGAACAATGAAGTGGAGATTTGGGAAAAGGGAGATAGAAATTGAGGAGGGAATGAAATGAAGAAGACACATAGACCATGATACAGAAAAACCACCTTTACCAGAACAAAAACCTATTGCAAAGAACAGATCCTTTCCCCTTAAGAAGATTCACAGAAAGGTTGCATTCATTTTCCTAGTTGTTCTGGAGCCCACACTCTTGACCAGTGACACATCAGGTTTTCTATGAGAAGCTCTTTGCAGAGCATGAGCTTGGCAGTCAGACCGCCATAGGTCAGCTGGCCACAAATACCTATGTGAAACTTTGAAGGGACTGCAGACATCCTTTCTGCTTGGAAGTTTAAGTAATGGACTTGGAGGAATAGTGCTGCTGTCCTTAGCCTGTGAGGCTGTGGACATCCCAGCATCCTATATTGTGCCATCTACATGTAGCTTGTTCTACTTTAGCACAATTAATTCCCATAATAATTTTTGTAAGATATGTATTTGGGAGTTAAAAAGTTAAGCCAAATAGCAGCCAAGATGAACTAGTTATTCTTTGTAGGTGTAGTGCATTTATGAATATTCTTAAGGATACTTTAAACAAAGAATCAGATATCATTTACTGCCTCTGTTTATTATTTAAATTAAGATTTTACTTCTACAAATATCATCTTGTCACCCAGGCCATATAACACAAAAATATTTTTAAGATAATTTCTACAAAAATAGTCTTTCTCTTTCATCAAGGAATTAAATTATGTTCATTAATGAATAATCCTTAGTTCTAATACCTGTTCAATATTTCATTTCACTATTAACAAAACTTACAATTAATATATTTGAAGCAAACTTCACCTGTACTTACTCCATTGAAACTCGCAAGGTTAATGTTGGTGAAGGAATTACTGAAATCAGAAGGGAAGTTATGCATGAATGACTGAAAGTGGGGGAAAAAACACAAACCCAAACCAAAGCAGTAACTGAAATTAACTGGAAAATACTGAAGTGAGAAATTGTTTCTCCTGGGAAGGGTAAAAACGTATTGCCATGTGAGAGATTACACAGAAAGTCAAACTGCAGTTTCTTCTTCACAAGTCATTTGAGTTCAATACACCAGTCAGAGGCATTTCATTACAGTGTTACTGGAAAGGAAGATATTTAGCATGCTTGAGCATGCTGGTACTGTAGATGACTTGCTGAATTTCAAGCTGACAGGTTAATGGTAAATAAACCATTTTCTCCTTGGCATTTTCGAATGTGTGCTTGGAATCTAAACACCTTTCTACTATTTGCACTCAGCAGAGATCATGAATACCTCAGAAATTTGTGTTTTAGGATAGCTTTACACCTAGGCTCAAACTGAAAGGCTAAATAAACCCGTATTAAAGATGTGCTACTATGCAGAAGGATTTCAAAATTATCAGAAGGCAGAAATTACAATATATTTAAAACAAATATATAAAGTGGAAGTTCTATTTGCTTTTAAGACATTAAAAATTCATGTTTTCATTTTTTCTCCACAACCATGACTTCTTGGAACTTTGTTTTAAAGTGAGAGCTGAGATTCTCATAGTCACATGACTTCAGGGTTTTATTAAAAGTACCCCTATCAAAAGTATTGGCAGTATTGACTTTGCTTTCTGGAATTAAGAAATGAGAGTCAGGATTTGGCAACAATCCAAGACTTCCAATGAGAGAAGTTGTATGTCATGTATTCAGTTTTCAAAGAGAAAAATACAAGCCTTATTTCAACTCAGATAAGAAGTTCAAAGAAAACTGAGGGAAACTCAGAGAAAACTGCAGTGCTCATGGCTGTGAGTTCTCACAGGCTGCAATAAGTCTGCAATGAGTAGCTGACCATTAAGAAATGAAGCTGGTGTAAGCGACCAGAATGGCAGAGTTGCTGCTAGTTAGCAAGCACTGCTGAAAATCTGAAAACATCACTGATGCCATCTTAAAGACTTCTTTCCTGCTCAAAAGATATGGATGATAGGAACAGTGATATTAACAAAACTCAGTAAAAGAGAGGGGAAAAAAAGCTTTAATTCAAATGTGAAATTCCTCAGATGTGTAAAGTGCTTTTTAATCCACTTATTCCAGATTGACATTATTGCTTGGAAGCAGTGTTTGTTACTTCTGGTTTCTAGATCTGAGCAGAAAGAGAAATACTCTAAGTGCTTCAAATGATTTACTGCTTTATCTTAGGCACTTTAGTCATTGAGATGCAATGTGTTTTAATACAATTCTGCCTAGCAACACATTGAGAACTTGCTGTCCACACAAGAGCCTGGCAACATAATAAGGAAGAAATTGTCATCTTTTAGCTATACGTATGTTTGGGAATGTTAACACAAGTTGGTTTGCTTTGACTCGTTTACTAAAAATAACATTTTTTCCCAGAGAAAAGTTCAGCTTCTGGATTAGTCAAAGGGATAAAAATGTGCTGGTAGTACCAAGAGCAATTACAAGTGAATACATTGTGTATTTCTATACTACAACATGATGCAGGACAGGTACTGTAACTAGAGTTCAGACGTGTATCCATTTGATTTTTTCACAAAATGAAGAGATTATGAAAGCTCAAATAGTGTCAAGTATCAGTAACAGCTATGTGAGCCATAAAACTGAAGGAATTATTTTAGCATAAATAATTTGTTACATTAAAGATGTCTACAGACATGGCACAGCCAGATTTTACATGTGCTTGCAAAAGAAACCAGGCATCTTAGCTAACCTCTTCCTTTTCTGCTACTAATATGGTGAACCATTTCCAATATAAATTAGTTTATCTTTACAATAACTCAGCACAGTTCTTACTGGAGAAAGCCATGTAATAATATATACAAAAAGGTTCAGTAAACAGCATTCGGGGAACTATAGTGTTAGTGTTTGGGAGCAAGACAGATTTTATGCCCTTTGTGTCTTGCCTTTCAGTTGTTTATCACCTACTGTCCACACCATGCACTGGTGGAGAGAAGGGAGATGATGTGGCTCAGACCAAAAACTATACAGGCTCTCTCCTGGTCCACCTTTCACTGACCACTGTGGCCAGCTCACATCTAGTCCAAGTTTTGACTTCCTGGTCCTTTATATGACATTGGGTCCAGAAACCTTCTTGACACCACTGCATCATGCACCACAAAGAGGAATAACATATGGGTAACAAAACAATATAGGCTTCTTATGATCAATGAAGACTAGACATGCTTTCCTGAACTAAAATTATGTTAGGTTTTTGTAGACTGTTTTGCTTATAGACCTGCTATTTTCCTCACATTTGTTCAGCCCCTGTTCCAGCCTTACCTACTCTCTCAATATCTTGTATTACTCATCTCTGTTTCCATTCAGTTTAATAACCTGTCCTTCACATTCTACTCCCACAATTTATTTTTGGTATTACTACATATATTCCTGGAGTTTATTTCTGTCTGTGTAAACAATGGCAAAGGAGAAGTCTATATAGTGGAACATGCCACTTTTCAAATGAATGCTTCTTTGCTTATTTCAAGCTTCCAATACGCATCCCAACATACTCAAATGACTAAGGATAAATGAACAGTCACCCTTGTCCCTGCTGCTCATTCCTCCCACTGGCATCTACTCTATATCCTATACGGCTGAAAGAACTGAGAAAGCCAGCATATTCTATTTACCCTTATACAAACTTACCATCATTATTTTAATTTACATCATAAAATCCAAAAGTGTTCTAGCTGCTTTATGGAACAAATAATAACATAAAGTCACTGTTCGAAAGCACACAATTGTATTTTAGAACCCTTGTAATCAAAACAATTAACAGCTGCAAAGGGATGATGAATGAGGGAAAATTATTAAATAAATAGTAACTCCTACTTCATGCATTTTTTGGCAGTTTCCCCAAATGTAACCTTTAAAATGGCTTGTGACATACAATCTTTTCTACTGTTTCAGGTACATAAGCATTAAATGGACCATCTGAAAGAATAAGTATTCACCTATGACAAAATTAGTGATAACAATAAGAATTAATTCTTTATTCAGAACTTTTTATCAACAGATCTGTGTTCTACAGAGGATGTCTTTGTAAGAAAAAGACAGATGTTTTACAGAATAATGTGATTTGACTATTTGCATTTTGTGGGATTTCACCATTTCCTTCAGAAGGATATTCCATTGCTTTACAGATCTTCTAACTATAAAGTGTCTTACTATTTAATCAAAACTTTCTTTGCTGAAATTTCAACTAATTATTTCTCATCTTGTCACTTTTGGCTAATGAGAACAATTCTGTTCTGTCCTTCTACACACTGCTAGCAAGAAAGCTATAACATTTCTAAGCTGTGGAAAACACCCATAGCATCTTTAATAGCAGACCTACACAAATTATCACAGCAGTTAATTACTGAATTCTCCACAACTCAGTTGCACTTCCCATTGAGGGATCTCTGAGTGACTTAAAAATGTTAGCACATTTAATGTAAATAACCTGACATGCCATGGATTACTGTCAGTCTCATCCTGTGAAAGAAGATGGGTACCACATCTGCTGATAGTCCCCCTTCCTTACCACAAGACCTTCCTACTTATGTGTGTAGCATTATGGCTTACTAAACAGAGAATTTTAAAGAAACAACAAACATATTTTATTTCTTTAAAATATAAATCCAGGATAAAACACTGAATATATCTCACTGGATTAAATAGATGTTGAAATATATACGTCCATTGTACATTTATTTCTGTGGCCTTAGATATGCTCTTATAAGAGGTCAACTGTGAAGAAAGGTGAAAAAAGGGGAGCCTAAACAGACCAAATTTTCTTTCTTATGCTCCTATAAAAGCTCTATGATTCCTTCTTTCCTTTCCCATATTTATTTTAGAACAGATATGATTGAAGGGAGGCCCTACGTGAAGTGCTCTGGTACTTTTTCAGAGACACAGATGGTCATCTATCTTTCAGGCAGAATCAGGCCTTGAGGAGTATGATATAGCAAATCCCATTAGACTGAAAATGAAGGAATTGTCTGAGAATATAGTCAGGACTAAAATGACTAAATCCATCCTCGCTTTTCTCTAAAAAAAAAAAAAAAAAAAAAAAAAGACCAATCTATAGCATCTACAGCATCCTTGAAGCAAGAGCACATACTCAAAAGGAGCCAAAGTTAGTCAACAAGAACTAACCAGGCTGGCAGAGGGGAATATTTCAGGTTAAGTGAGGAAACACTGTGAAAGCATATTAGAATGGTGCAAAGGGAGGGTTCAAACATATCTGAAATATAGTGTCCATCTTTCTCCCCTTCTACCGCTCAGTATTGCCTGAGCTTTTTCTATTACCTCCTGGACTCCACTTCTTAGTGGTATTACTAATGGACCCTATGATAGGTACTCAAGCGTTGTTTAACTGGTTTTCCTTTCTAGAAGGAGAATCTGACCCTACGATAACTCAAAGCACTTAATTTAACTCGTATGAGTTCTTCCAGATTCACTTCCGCCATTCTTTCATCAAACACATCAGCACAAAATTATAGCACCAAGAAATGCACTTAAGTCACACTATCACTCAATATACTGGACAAAAAATATAAGGCAAGGAAATGACCATTAAGCCTAAATTTCTGCTGTTTCATTTATAAAATAGTCAATCTTCTCTTTTGCTAATTACAAGGAGATAGAGCTGGCAGTCATTGGCTATTTTCTGTAATAAACTATTTTGTCTGTTTTCTTTAATTTCCTCAATTCAGTCTTCTAAATTTTGCCCAGAATAATACCTTATAAAAGCACACTAATGAAATGCCTCATTAGCTGCTTTCTTTTGTTACTTCTGTCTTGGCAATGCCACTTAGAATTCAAAGTACAGAAACGGTAGTACACCAGCAATTGTGAAGGACTTTGAAACACTCTGCATGAAGGGTGCTCTAAAAATTCAGCACTGAAACTGCAACCCTTACTTGTGACCATAACTGTTATGTTCACAGCACTTGATCACAAAATGACATAAACTGTTTGTTTTTCCACTGAATTTAAGTATTTTTAGATTAGTTTAAAATACACACATGAAAACAACATGTGAATAGAACGTGGGAATACAGTTTTAGCTGACTAAACCTTAGAATTGTAGTTTAGAATAACCAAAATTATCTAAATTTCTAAAAAAAAAAGCATAATTTCTGGTTTACAAAAACTTGCAAAACATGGGCAGTTTTAACCCTTATTTTATTCTAGTCTTTTCAATGCACTGTAATAAACTTGAGATTAAAAGTGTTGTGAAGATATACATTGATTTAAGTATGTTTCTCTTACTGTAGATTAAATTGAACAAATAGATATGGAAATATAATGTCTTCCCCCTTTCTAAATCACTAAGATACAAACAATATTAATTGTTAGAATTGATATTATTTTCTTCTTCATCTTGAGAGGATTTTCATTACAGAGACAAGAGGCTTGGATTATTGCTTATATTACCACATTGCCTTTTTACATAATATTCTGTCTTCAGACAGGATGTAATATAATGTAAACCAAAAGAATAACCTTTTATCAATCTGTAATTACATACTTGCAAAGATTTAAAGAGCAATGCTCAGTTAGAAATAACATCTAGTCTTTCTTGGAATCTGATTGATGATTTCAAGAAGCTTAACTGTTGTAGAGATATGTAAGTTATTTTAAGAATAAAAACAATCTCTTACTTGGTCCTCAAAGGAGATCGCCTGGGCAACATCTCTGGGAAATCCATCAATCACTATACCCTCTTCATCAGGGATCTGCATTAATCTCTGCTTTATCTCAGTTATGGTTGTTTCCTTTCAAAGAGAAAAGAAGTTATTTAATATTGTAAAGGAGCTTTTCTTGATGATGCACATAAATACAGCATGTACAAAAGTAAACATTAACACAGGATACGCTGTACCTGAGGGGCCAGTTCTCCAGTAGTAATTATTTTAGCAATTAGACTCCATTTTCTATTGCTGCTTGTGCTGTGGATCTTCTTCCTTAACAATTCACCAACTGATATGTAGTTAAATCCATAACGTTCTGCTATTTTCAAACTCTGTGTTCCTTTACCACTTCCTGGGCCACCTATTGGTAATTATAAGCAAACCATTAAATTCACCTTTGATCTGAAGTACCCAATCACATGTGAAATCTTTGCTATTGGCACCAATTTTCCAACCAATATTACAGCAAATCTTGTAGTTGCATGACTTGTTACCAGCCATTAGAAATGGTTCTCATCTACCTGATCATAAAGGTAACAGTTTGTAAAATGAAGTAAAAAAAGAAAACAAAACCAAAAAACTACTTGTGAATTAAAAATAAACACAGTCTTTCAGGCTTGACCTCATTTTAAAGCTGTTCCTGGAAAGGAATTTTTCTTTATTTGTAATAGGGGAACAGACAAATGAACTGGTCCCTTCCTGAACTCTGTGAATCCAAAGATAGAGCCAGATAGTCTGAAGTGTATTCATGTTAGAAAGAATCGTACTTGGTTAAATAAGCCAATTAAATCAATGGACTAGTCATGAAATAGAACTAATAAAATCTGCTCCTAAATATGCTTGCATGAGTTTCTGAGGTTTTCTAATTTTAAAAGACAGAAAAATATTAAATAATCAGCTGAGATGTTTCCATAGTGATTTGGTACAAGGACTTTTATTGAACCACGCATACTTCTGGTATTGATGCTTGAAGCATCTGATAAAAATGCAATTTGTTAGGTTCAGCTTGCTAGACAACTTAAAAAATAAAGAGACTCTTCAATATAGCAGGCAGTATAGGTATCAAAATCACAGAAAACAGTTACATTACATAGCAGGGAATGCTGAAGTGAAGCTCAGCTGGACAGCAGAAGCAAGAATGCATGTAAAAAAAAAAATCAGACTATGTCTGAACTAAAAGGAGACTTTATGATGTGAAGAACAGAGAAACTGGAATCCAGTAGGTAAAAATAGGGAATTGTTTTGTTAAAAATAAATGTTTATATAGAGAAAAGTGTATGTTACTGAACAGCATAAGAAAGCAAAACCAAAACAAGTGGGTTTATATTAATTCCCAACACTAAGTAGCTATATTTTGGTGTATTGTGTATGAGAACACTGAATTTTATTTCAACAGACAAAAAATTAAGATTTGTTAAAAATATATGTTTTCTATGAACTTTAAAAAATACAGCAATGCAATGAAAGTAAATATGAATACAATGAGCTGCTTCTTAGCAATTGTCTAACTCTTTCTTATATTACCATATTATTACCATATTATTATTCTTATATTATCGTATTATTATTCTTATATTACCGTATTATTCTCATAAATAGCTTTTAGGCATTTATATAATTAATACATATTTGACTGCAGGATAAGCTTTGCAGTATTTCTTCATATATGGCTATGACACTCTCTGTGTAACCAGGTTCAAACCTGTGCCCCAATACTGCATGTCAGAGAGATTTCAGTATCACCAGTAGTCACGAGGAACTCTTCTGTACCCCTGATGCTGTGATAGTAACTCTCCACCTGGCCTTTGTAACTCAGATAGGGACACATTTGAAGAGAATGCACAGGGAAGCTTGCATATTGTTAAGGTGTTCCCATACCCTGCCCACAGTTTAGTTATACCCTTGGGAAAAAAAAAGGTTTTAATCATTATCCAATTAGTCTAAATTATGCTTAAATCAAGCCAGGTTAAGACAAATGCAAATACAAGCATTTATCTGTAACATCCAACTAGTCAATACAGCTACAGGTGTTCACAGAATATACAAGCAAAGAAATGAAAGAAAAACTGTGTCTTATCTCAGTACAGTAAGGTTACAACTGAAAAATATTTTCCCCTCATTCAGTTCACTTGCTGTTTCTCTCCTAAAAAGGCACATGCTTTCTCTCTATCTTTTGGCAGATTATGTTAGATTTTACAGCTACTCCTCCATTTCAGTTCTTCTAGGTGATCTAGATGGGCTTAGTTTTTTCAGCTTGAAGTCCTTCTTTCATAGACAGTTTAGCTATCCTCTTTGTTAGAATAAAGGACGTTTCCCTTTTGTAGATATGCAAGCATCTGATATACTAGGAATCATCTCCTCGACTAAAATGGCTACAAAGCAATTCTGCTTCGGCTCTCCCCACTCCCTTTGATGGCACGCTCAGCCTTCCCCCATGACAAATGCATTTCACCAAACCTTATGTTGTGTTTCACTCCTGTATCAAAAATGTACCTGATACAAATGTTCAAACAAAATAGTTTACAGTTTATTACAGGCTCTTGGAAATTTGGAATGATAGTAGGTTTGGAGTAACTGATTCCCAGTGTCTTTTCTCTTATGTAGACAAAAACAACAGCACAAAGAAGTGCAGCTTATTGTTCGATGATTGCTGCCAGTTTGTATGGAGCAGATTTTGCCAGGTGAATGGATTACTACTCGTTACTGGAATGTCGGTTCACTCTGTGTAAAGATTTCCATAAGCAACCCTCTCTCTCTATATAAAGCCATATACTGCAATCTAATGAGCATAACATAAATAATGTATCTTATATATGTGTGTGTTTATACATACGTGTAACATTTATTACTATGAATTATGTGGGTTTATTTACTGGCAATAACCCTAGCTACTGGAAAAAAGGGGCGGTAGGTTGTGACTATGCGTTGGAGCAAAGGGTTTATAAAACATACTGGAGCCAATGCTGTGCTTAATTCCTGCATATAGAAAACTTCAAAGGAAGGAAATTCAGTTTATTTCCCTGGAGACTCAAGACAAGTTTGAAACAGACTATGTTGCACCCCAGAAACAATAAAGATGTAAAACATATATAAGTAACATGTAGAAAATTAGAAACAGAAAATTTAACAAGGAAAATAGTATCCGCATTCCAGCAGAGATACAAAAGATGCCAGAAAAACAGAACTGCTACTTGAAAAAACATCAGTCTTTGTAAAACCGTAAAATAACTGAAAAAAACTTTTTGAAACTAAGTAGGTGATAGACTTTACACTCCTGTTAGGAGTGCCATTAAAGAGAATCAGAAAAAAAATGTGTAGTTTGGCACTTCTTCCAATTTGAATCGCAAGCAGAAAAAAACTAATAAAGTCTTTGCTTTAATGTTCATAAACTTCTCATACATTTTGTTTTTCTCAATCCAAAAATATCCCTTTATAGCAAGCTGGGATTATCCATTTACAATCTGAGGGGAAACATTCAGGTAATAAAATAAGAGAAAAGTGACAGGACAAAATTACTTCCCACAGCAAATTATTATAATTTATTGAACTACGTATCCATTCCTGACTCTTTGATAAATCATACCGACAAACTGTTCAGAAGAAAGGAAAATCAAATCACTTTTCATTTTAATTCTTTTCACTTATTCTGAGATTATACATTATTCAAGAAAAGCTTGATTATCTTACATATTTCTTAGAAGATGTCTAGACTAAGGAACATTTGTTGCATCTAAAATTATAATTGCTAACTGGTTTCAAGTGAAGATTTGTATGCCCCAAAAAGTTTTCCTAAAACAGTTGTTTTAATCTAGTTTTGTCAATGGAAGTTAAAAATTTCAATTTTGCTTATATTGTTGCAGATTCAAAATAAATTAATGTAATAATAAGATTTCTGAAAAGACTTATGATTTTAAGATCTAGCTGTGGACTGGATTTAACAAATCAACAGGCCAGCTGCCTGCTGACAGCACTATCTTTGATCTATCCTTTAAACTTTGATTATAAAAGGAAAACATACTCTTTTAATATTAACTAATATTTTTAATCAAGCGCAGTTTAAAAACGTCCTGAACTATGGGGCTAATGACACCAGATAATTCATTTGTTAAGATCTTTGTATTCAGGCTGTATCAGTAATAAAAATGTGTTTGTCAAAATAAGTTAGGAAGCACATTTTTAAACACAATCTAGTTTCCTAGTGTTATAATGCCTTAGAAACTTAATTTTCCAGTGATTCATGTGTGTGCCATCCTGGCTGGTTCCATCTGATTTTTCTAAAATCCAGTCACATACTCGCTTTGCAGCTTTATAGCTTTACATTTCACCAGAAGACTTTTCTGCAAACACAGGAAAAGAACAAAACCCCCACCTTTATTAGTGAGTTCTCTTTTGCCTTGCAGCTGCCTGGTTCATTATAAGGATGATAGATTTCATAAAGCAAAGAAGTTGTAAAAACCTTTATGGAAGCATTAAAAAGATCTTGGGCTTCTGCATTATTAAAGAAAAGTTCACCTAATACGTGAAGCAGAAGACAGGTCTTTAACTTCTATTCATTTCAGTCCCCAACAATGAATGGGACCAGTACCATCTGAGCTTGGCAGAATGGTTAGTTATCACTAGTTAGACATAAACACCTTGCTTAACTGAAGTTCTCACCAGCATTTTATGCAAAATGAAAAATATGCAACGTATTTTTGTGTATAATATTTGTATCTTGAAATTAATAGTACATTTTTTTTCATTTTCTCTCTTTCATTCAGTATATTAGTTATTCTTTTGTTCTTTCCAGTGTGTGTTTTTATGTGCTTTCTCAATAGAAAGTTGAATTTGGGAGAAATTTTTGTGATACTATACAAAATTGGTCAATAGCTGCTAAGCTACATATAGTATTGTGTTTCTATCAGACCACACTATAATAGATAGATTCCGAGAAACTCAGTTGGAAATTAACCCTAAATAGCCTTTGTAGAATGTTTACAATGTTTCCTGTATCTATGGGAGAAAAGAATAGCTCTGTAAAATCCCTGGTCTGTTCACTGGATGCTGGCATTCAAAGATTTCACTTCAAATACCCCTGCACTCAGTTCCAGAGGTGAAAGCCAACCTCTCTTTATCTCACCTAGATCAAACCTTCATTCATCACTCTACTGCAACAGAGCTACATGGATTTCAATGCATTAAGAGCCTTCTGTGGTCACTGAAAAGAAGCCAGTTTTTCTCCTTTATGAAAAGGAAGGCTAGCTAATTAATGAAGATGAAAGAAAGGCATGTGTTATTTCTCCATCTAATGCAAGCTTTATAGTTCAACAGTGCATGGAGAAATCTGCATGTTGAGATTTGTAATTCTGAAACAAAAGATTAAGAAAATTCAAATGCCTAAGCAATTCCTTCAGCATACCACAAATATCTAGAAAAATGCCTGTTTTTCTGTTTTCAGTATATTCCAATATCACATTTCCGAGAACTGCTGGATGCAGAGCCTAGAGGACGTGCTGTTCTTACAGATCCCACTCTATAATACAGAGAAGACACTTCTATTCTCTTCTACTATACTACATACTATTCTCTGTTATGGAAGCAATATCTCTCTTTAATATGAATAAGGCTTTATAGACTAAAAATGTGAGTCTCCATCACCTGGAACCTGTGCTGTAACTATTTAAACAGTCCAAAGAATCAGAGAATTAGGCCTGGCAGTAAAATTTCGAAAGACAACCATCCTAGATGACACGGAAACTAACTCAAAGAACTTAAATACAGAAATAGAATAAAATGCTGATCTAGATTTAAACTGTAGCTATTTCTTAATAAACAGTATGCTTGTCTGAGGCTAGAAAGTATGAGTTGTTTAGAAAGGACACTAAACAGCACACAAGAGAGAACTTGGGGAGAAAGCACAATTAACTAATGCTAACTGATCACTCACTCTCCCTGGCGTTGGCACAGGATTCATTCGCCAAATAGATCTAGGGATTAATTTATCAATGCAATGGACTAGTGACCACGTACGCTCACTCCAGCTGGACATACCAATCAGTTTTCAAGGTTCTAAATATAGAGGACAACAGTTCCCTATCACCTTTTTGAGCTGGCTTATCCAATATTTTTAAATAACCTTTTTTGTGAGCAGCTTTGAGTACTTCTACGATAGTGTTTTAGTTCAGATCCAGAGCACACTTTGGAAGAGCACTTTGGTTCACATGGTGGAGCTGTCTTGAAATGCACGAACCGGGTTTTTTTTAGATTAAATCAAACTGGCAGATGTGCTCCATAAGCAAACCATAAGCTCTCCAGCTGCTAACAGGCATCCAGTCTACAGAACATGGCCACATGTGCTCACTGTAACCCCTAAAATGCTTACAGTTGGGATGCTATATCTTCAGCACTAACAATTTCACTTTCTGATACACTCTAATTGGGCTGCACCACTTGCTACAGCAGATGGAAAAATTGTATTTAAATACATATAGGCATTCAAGGTATTTGCAGAACAAATAAAAAGGCAAAGTAACAAAGATAAAATCTTGTCAAAATGACTCTGCTTTCATACCTATGACAAGGATAATTTTTGGTCGAGGTCTTGCAGGATCAAATACATCATACTCCTCAATTAGCTCAGCAGTTTCAGAGAGGTCGGTGTCACTTTCTATTGAAAACTGTTGGATTGGAGGGAGTCGGTCATACCGTCGGTAGGGGAAGTTAGAATTATCAGGCATCACTGTAAAATAGTAAGATAAACTGGTAATTGTGGAAATACACAGAAAACTCAAAATCTATTGTGTACGCAGATTTAAATAAGTATAATAAATAAACATAAAGTATAAACATCTCCTAATTTTACAATGTGCTTGCTGTTAGTATATTAAATATTCCTTGCTTCTATTTAGCTGATTTATTAAATTGGAACCACTAGGAGCCAGTTTTCTTTGGTGTTTTTTTACAAGCACGTCAGCTTTTCTGTGAAAATCTGCCCATAGCACCCAGAGTTCAGCAGTGGCCTCTCACCAGAAAAGCCTTGTATTGCGCAGATAACCTGTGCTACTAAACAGAACTCTTGGTGATACATGTTGTACACAGCGATAGAGATAGTATTCTTGCTAATTAGTTTAATGAAATGCTGGATGGCAAGGAAGAATAACTATGGCAACTGAAAGATGAGCTAATTACTCTTTGTTAGCATTACAGATAAAATAATTACAGGTATTGGTATGACATTTGCTTAGATTTTATAAGATGCACCTTTTTCTAAGAGTTTACAATTTACACTGTATTTAGTAAATGAGCATATAGCTCCAATATAAACTAGAAAAACAACCTAGTGTAACTGCATTGAAGTTAGTATGTACGTCACCCATAAGGACCAACTAAAAATATAAGCCAACTGCACTGAGTCAACTTTGCCCCTGTCTTTGCAAATGTTTTAGGTAATATAGGAGAAATCTCTCCACTAATGTGTTAAACATTTACACACCAAACACCCATCATTAGGCTGCAAAATGATCACAATTTCTCCTCCTGCATAGCATCCGTTATGGGAGAAGAAAAACAAATGCCAAAACACAAGGAAACAGAATCCTTGAGTCCTTTGCCTAAGGAAAATTAGAATGAGACATGATCTGCTATAGAAGTACGTACAAAATAATTCAGTAGTGGATGTAAAACCACCCACAGTGCAAGAAATATAATCATTTTTATACTTAATACATTACCATTCCTGAAAAAAGACCTCCTGGATTGTCCTCCATTGAGCGGAGGCAGGGTCTTCTTTTCTGGGCTGACAAAAGTGTCCCATTTCACTTTTTCTGACCCTCCAAGCTCTTTCACCTTCTGCAAACAGCTTTCCAAATATTCAACTGGGTCATCGGGTTTGTAACACATTAATCCATTCAACAAACTCTGCAATGTAAGATCAGAAATACACACTATAATGATAGATGTCAGGAAGAAACAAGCACTTTTACATTGAATTTTACTTTACACAGAGAAACCCCATATTCCTTGTATATTCAGACTACCCATTTCAAGCCAATGCGTGAGAGCGAGGCCTGCAAAAATCGTACAATTGTGGTTTGCCAATGTCACAAAAATGATTCAGAACAAGCAGCTCGTGGCTATGTCTTTATATTTGTCTGTTTGCACGGTAATAAAACATGAAAATAGTAAAAAAGTTCCCTACATTTTTCTTAGAACGACTACTGGCACATACATGCAGAGCAATGCACAACCTAGGTAGCCCCCGAAGTTACATATTCTGCATAGCCTATTAGATGACTAAAACGTATCTTTTCCTTAAAGACCAGTGCACCCACAAGTATCTTATCCATATTCTTGAGTCAACACTTACACAAATAATGAAAAAAAGACTTTTAACAATCACGAGAAATACTCAAATACCGTCTTGATCAGTATTGGGAAAAAAACCCAACCCCAAAGTTCATAGGTGCTTCCAGATTTAATTGGCCAGAAATTCCCAGCCATTAGAAAACCCCTGCCTACAGTACTAATTCTGCTCCCATCGCACCTATGAGCATTATGGGGAGTGTGGAAGAAGGAAAGTCAGGCTCTCCTCTGATGCATGGTAATTGATTTTCCTTGACAAAGTGATACGTAAGTCACCATCTCACCTCTCCGCAAGACAACTGCATCCAACCTTCTCTTTAACAGTAAATGTCTTCCAGGATTATTTCTGTTCCTTTGTGCTTTTCCTAATTTTTGTGTAAATAAACTTGAGGGTCACAGTTGGTGTTGGTAATAAAAATGAATAGCTCCAATTCAGGATTTGCTCAGTTATTTGTTATCTACAGTTCATGCAATAATTGTTACTTACACACATTTGAATTTATAAAATAGGCTATAATTTCTATGCATCTATGCCCTTATTATACTACTTAACCAATCACAGCAATTAGCCATATATTTTTGTAGAAGATATGCACCATTTTTTAAAAATTGCTGGCTCAAGCTTTGAGTCTCTACAGAAAAACAGTTTTGTCTGCGTCTCTTGTTAAACCATTCACATTCTAAACGTGTTAGTAAAACGTTAGCATGGTCTCTGTCCTGTAATTTTCAAATACATATAAAAAGGTCTAGCTTGAGGACAGAGCAGGGGAAATACCTACGTGTCTCTGTGTGTGTGCGTTTTATATAGGCGGCAGGATGTCTGTCTGATTCGGGCGGAAAAAAAAAATAAAAATCCCCACTGCACCGAGAAGTAATTATCGACCATTAGCGGCAGGTAACTTGGGAGGAAGCTGAACAAAACCTCACTGAACAGTTGTGGGTTTTCTTCTTCTCCCAGACCGACGAAAACCCGGAGAAAACGTGAAGGACACCGCCCGCCCGAATTCCTCGGCAGCGCGGCCCCGGGGGGTCCTTTGCCCTGCGGACGCCCAAGTTCGCTCCCTCCCCAGGCGGCCGAAGGAAGGCGGGCGCGGCCGCCCGGCCGCCCGCGGAGCCTGCCGGCAGTCGGGCAGCGGGCAGCCGCTTCCCCGCCGGCTCCGCGGCCGGCAGCCCCCACCCCGGCCCGCGGGGCGCCGCCGGGCGGCCCCGGGAGCCGCGATGGCCCGGCAGCGCCCCCCGGCGCGGGGCGGGGGCCAGCCCTCCGCGGCGCGGCTCCCCGCGCAAGGTAGGCGCGCCGCAGCCTCTGCCTGCTCCGTCCTTCCAGCCACCTTCGGCCCGCCGCGGGGTCCCAGCGCGGAGCACCCCCGCGACGGGGCGAAAACGCTCCACACACCACCCCCCCCCCGGACCCCCCGCCCCGCTCCGCCTCGCCTACCTCGAAGAGCTGCGGGATCTCCCTGCGGGCCAGATACTCCTTCGCCTCGCCGGCGCTCATACCGCCAGCCGGGGACGGGGGCGCGGGTGGGCAGCGCCGAGCCCCGCGCACGGCACGGCGTGGCGCGGCGCGGCGCGGCGGTGCAATGCGGGAGCCTCGGCGAGGCTTCCGCGGGCGGGCGAGCCGGGGCGGGGGGGGAGGAGGGAGGCAGCCTGCCCGCCTCCCCGTCCCCGCTGCACGGAGGGAGCGAGAGCACGTTTTCCCCCGGCGGGGAGGAAGAGCGTGCGCTGGCTGCCGGGGAAGTTTCGGGGGTGCCTGCGGTGAGGCACCCGAGCGGAGGCGGCGAGGGGCTGTGCCTGGCTGCCAGCCGCGGGCAGGGTGCCCCGGGAGAGATCGGACCCGGCTCCCCGGGAGGCACCGTCTGCTCCTGCCGTCCTCAGGCGCGCCCCGCACGCTGGGAGGGCTGTGGCAGCCACTGCGGGGAGGGCTGTGCACGGGGGTAGCGCAGAGGTAGCGGAAGCTTCCCGGTATAGCGGGCTCTCTGCCCTTGGCATCGGGTTTGGGCGTTTTGAAGAGCGAGGCGTTTCATACGCTTCGGGCTGGTAAAAGGCCACGAACTAGGATCGCTCGTGAGCATCTGTGGTCGTCAGGTTGCAGGAAGAGACCTGAAGACGTCTCTGGTCCAGCCTCCTGCTCAGAGCAAGGGCAGCTCTTGAGGTCAAACCGGGTCACTCAGGGCTTTATCTAGTCTCATCTTGCAAAACCACCGAGGATGGAGACTGCGTAGCCTCTCGGGCAACCTGTGCTTGGCGGGCCTTGTGGTGAAAAAGGGTTTTCTATTCAGTTAGCACCTCCCTTGTCTTAATTCGTCTCTTGCCCACCATTGCACCATTGTGAAGAGCCTGCTCCATCTTCATGGTAACCTCCTCGCAAGCATTGGAGAGCTGCTCTTATGTCCCCTCTGAGCCTGCCACAGGCTGAACAAGCCCAGTTCGCTCAACCTCTCCCCAAGGGCAAGTGCTCTCATCCCTGACCACCTTCGGGGCTGTCCATTCAGCTCACATATGGTTACGAACATCCCTCTTTTACTTGGGAACCCAAAACAGGATGCATCGTTCTGGATGTGCTCTGAAGTGTGCGAGGTAGGGATTAGCTTCTGTGACGTTTTGTAGCATACTGGAAGTCAGAGTAGATTATTTCAGTTGCTTAATTGTCCTATATCAAGTCCGATGTTCCAATTAGATTTTAATTTTGTTGATGATCTTTTCTAACACAACATCCATGTAGTTTCACGCCCTAACAGAAATAGGTTACAGAAGTGCAAGGTTACGAACAACAGTGAGCAACTGCTTTCTGTATCTCAGTATTTCTCAGACACAGGATAGGTCTTCTCAGGAGTCTTTTAAGAAACTTCTCCCCCTTGTGTGTGATTCGTGGATCAGAATCAGTTTGACAAGGTTCTCCCTCTCAGCTGCAGCCATGTTCTTTGTTCTGCTGTTTCTGTAGTTAAACTGCCCTCTTTTTCCTCTGCCCTGCCTCCAGCTTTTTATGTAGACACTTTCCTTTCTCGTGGAGAGGCTTCCAGTCGTTGTTCATTCCCCAAACTGGTAAATGCTGCCCCAGGGGCAGTCCCATGATCTTCTGACAAACTGGACTGGAAAGTTTTCCAAGTCATCCAGTTACTCCCAGCAGCTTCCACGTAAGGGCAGCCACTAACGTCCCTTTGCAGCAGTTGACTGATGGATGGCCTATTCTCCACTTCAGCTGAAGTATCTCTGGGAAGAAGTTTGGATTAGACAGTTTAAAATCCTTTCCAGCTCCATTTTCTATGAATCCAGTAGTGTCCACTTAGGGAAGCTGCAGTAATGTCACTGAATTGGCACTTCTCGTGTTTAAGGAAGATGTTAGTCTTTGCTGAAGAGTTTAATCAGCATTCATCTGCAGTCTTTCTCACCCTCCCCTGAACTCTGGATGTGACTTTAACCCTACTTTCTCTTGCTAAGATTTTAATACATCTAAATGTAAATTCATTGAAAAGCACAGTATCTTAATTTTGATTGAGTAAAGAATAGAGTAGGCTCCAATGTCCTGATCAAAAGATAGGAGATATAATTGCTTTTAAAAGACCTTAATTGAAGCTTGACAAGAGGAAGGCTGAATTAAATTAAATAGATATTTTCTTAAAATAAGATCTTTCCTAAGGAGGGCAAATGGAAGATGCCATTCTATTTAGGAAGAAACAGCTGTGCTTTTGGCATTTTGTGATTTTAATTTTATTGTTTTTTTAGTTTATATAAAAAAAATTCAGCTGTATTGTCATAGTCTCAGACAAATCCATTTATAGGCTTTCAGCATATATATTGTTATATATTCAACGTTTCTGGGTAAATCAGTAATCCATCCAATGTCCTGGATTGATAGAGAAAAATATTTCCTTTCATATGCTTGCCATGGCATCTTCCTCAGGAATGTAAAAAATTTTTGTGTAAAGTCTTGTCTGGGATGTTTGGTTTTTACTGTAGGCTCCCAGGCATTTTGCTTAGTTAGATAATGCTAACAGAAAATAAAAATTCTGACTATTCTGCCATAAAACTATTATTGTTATGCACATCTAAATTATTGTTCAAAAAAAGAGTGATTTCGAGCTAACCTGATTTTTGTTGCACAAAATCAAATTCTAAGTTGCAGAAATTACCCCCTCAGCAAAAATATGGCCATTTAGGAAATCAGTCAGACTGAATGTGTGAAATGTATCTGGAAAGGGTATTTTTGGATCTAATAATATGGTACCTCCTTCTAGAAGTAATTTGTTATGCGTTTGCCTTTGGCAAAATCCCCATATTGAAACAGGGTCACAGGTGGATGCTTCTCAAAGGCTCTGAAGAACATCGGCAGCAACAGATTAAGAATATGTTAACTAAATGGGCATACAAAGCTAGGTTATTTGTCATTTCAGGTATGTAGGTAACGTAAAGGCAGCTGGTTAGCTGTTTGTCATTTAACAGTATCTGATCAACAGTGTGGATGGAAATGAAGTGGTCTTACTGCCTTAGAAAACACAGGATGCAAAAAAAGTTCACAGAAATGGGAGCATGGATCTGAACTCCCGAGCGCTTGCCCGTTCCTGAAAGTACGGACAGCTCTTCGTGGTACTGGGGTGAAGCTGGAAGATCACTTTGGTTATACTTTTGCACTTCCTACCTCTTCTGGAGGGGAAGAAGCTACAGTAGAAAGAACAAAATTTTGCTATAAAAATTATAACATTTCTGGAAACTCATCTTGAAAACTTCTTATGGATTCTGTACCGTTGGCCTGATTCCATTCTCATTCTTCTTGGTTCCTCCAGTAACTGGAGCTGAACTAATATGAAATTACTATGGGATCAGCTGGAATATGCTGTCTGGGCCTTCTCTTCTTCTTGGTTAAACCAATTACCTAACACCCATAGCCTTCAGTCAAAGCTTAATTAGGTTCTGTGTTTTCAAATATCACTTCAGAATCCCCCAGTGTTTTATAAGAGTCTTCTAGTTTTGTGTCTAGTGCCTCTTCAAAGTGCTAGTGGCTGGCATTTTTCACATAAGTTGCTGCTCTGCTAGATGTCTTTATTAAATCAGAACTGATGTCCTTGGATTGATGCGCTTATATGGGCTGGTGCAAGATATGTGGACGGTTTGAATTTGTAGATTCTGTAAGTAAAACAATTATGTGTGGCCTTTTAAATAGAATATGCTGAATTATATGCTTCTGATCCAGAAATAATATGCATTTTAATGTAAATGCAGAACTTACTGCAGCCCCATATTGTGCCTAGTGTGGTGTAAATTAATCCAAGATTGCTAAAAAGATCTTTTCATTTTAATGAGAAACCTGTTTCTGAACTCTTTTGCTACAGTGTTGTTAACATTTTTTTTAAACCTGCTGTTTTCCCTCCTCTTTCTTTTCCACTATGTTAAACCTTTTTTTCTTTTCTACTGATATCTAAACAGGTTACTTAAGTGAATGAAATCACTAATTGAAAGGTAGTGAAAAATCTACCTAGAAAAGTCTAATCTGTGGATCTAATTTTCACTGAGTCCCAGAAATGCCATTTTATGTAACTTTTGAGGACTCCAAGATGAATAAACCCTGGGAGGGAAGAAAGAAGACTGCTGCTTAAAAGTTTGAGGATGTGTATTTCAATCTGCTGAGGAAAAAAAAAAAAGCTATGATCAAGTCACTCTTTAACCTTTGTTTTGATAAACTAAATAGCTGTAGCTTTTATTTTCCAATTACAATGTAATCATTCTTGTGGCCCTTCCCTGAACTCTTTCCAATTTATCAACAGGCATCTTCAGCAAAGGCATCAAACAGGACACACTGTTCCAGAAATGGTCACACCAGTGCCAGGTACTGATGTGATTCAGCCTCCCTATAACATCCTCACAGTCCTCATTCTGTTGTTTTCACGCTGATGGACTGAATTTGGGTACTGGTCTTGGTTGCAATGGGGTTCACCTTTAGCTGGTTATCTAGCAGACTCCCAGCAGCTCTGCTTTCAACTCTGTTTTCTCACATAGATGCCTCCACTCTAAGATCAACACTTGCTCTTTATTCTTTGATGTATAACTTCATGTATTTGCTTGCAGCCAATTTACCAAGAAATCGGCATGCTCAGTACCAATGAGCTGTCCCCTTTGTGAGTTACCACTTCCCTGGTCTTTGTTATCTGCCAGTGGTACCAGTGATTTTCTTTTTTTTTTTTTTTTTTGGTAATCAATAAAACTGTTATACAGCATATGGCCAAAACACAGTTCCCATGGGACCAAACCAGAAACTCACTTAATATATTCCATTTACACTTCACTTTTGAGACCAGTCAATTAGTCATTAAATATATGTGCATTAATTTTGTTTCATTCAGGTTTCCTAAACAAAATATCCTGCAGCACTAAATAAATGCCATCAGATCAGCACTTTTTTCTTTATCAGCCAAAACAAACCTTCTTGAACAAGTATCTGTGGATAGATCTGAGAGGAACTATTTTTCAAAAACTAGCATTGACTAGCATTAATTACATGACATATAAACTATATTCCAGTATGTTCTTATCCATTCTATTTTTCCACTAAGTTCCGTGTTAGACAGACAAGCCTATAATTCCCTACGCCACCACCTTTTCAAAGTACTGGTCTAACATATTCCCAGCATGCAAATATTTCAAGGGTTCTTAGAGGCCCGAAAAGTCCTTTCCAGCTACTTTAAAACTCCAATACAACTCATCCAAATATGCAGATTCATTCAGTTGTTTTTAGTGGCTACTATTTATAAAACTTTCCCAACTACAGTTGTAATGGAGAATGTTTCATCATCATCCTATGGTATAATTACATCATCTGACTATTTCTCTATATACAGAACAGAAATATGTAATGAAGTCTTCCAGTTGGTTTTGTTGTATCTATGCAAGCATATTCCAATAATATTGTTAGCATCCTTTTCTTTCTTCTATTCAGAAAAACAGCTTTTAAATGCTGTTCCACCAGTCTGACCATTGGGTTTTACATAATTTTATTTCCCTTCTCATTTTTTTACATTTTTTAAATCTCCCGCATATATTTCTTGCAGCTTCTAGTATTTGTTATAGATGTTTTTCTTATTCTTACGTATCTTTATTTTCAGGCCAAATTGCTTTTTAATCAGTGCTGTCTTCTTTTTTCAGTCATAGTTTGTTAGTGTTTTGGCTGTTTTTTTAGCATTTCTTAAATAATTCCCAGTTATCATGCATATTTTTCTATTTAAGTCTTTATCCTTGATCTGGCTCATAATAATTAGATAGTATGAGGATATTGTACAGGCATTATATAACTTAATAAATTCAAAGTTACCACCTCAGGAACTCCTTAAGCCTCTGCGAGATGGAAGGCAGGAGATCCTGTTGAGGTTTTCCTTTCCTTGTTCTTTCCTTCTTCCTCAGTCCCTAAGATGGCTGGTCACTACTGGTGAGAACACAGACTGGCGGCTTACACAGTCTTGCAGTCTGATCCATTACAGCTTCTTGGTGCTTTTTGCTTTTATTTTATGTCACTTAAACTGAAATTCAGCCCCCCGCCCCAGTGTTATAGAAATTGCTTTTGGGGAGGATTATTTTATTTTCCTCAGTTACCTTTCTTCAGTAAATGATTAATAAATACTCCAAATAATTTGATACTGAATTTTCAATGACTTAGAAATGCTGTACTATTTTTTTCCAGTAAAGTCTTAATTTCCTTGCCTTTTCATCCTAAGGGTCCAGCCACAGATTTTAAGGTTCTAATCTATGAATTGTCCCCAAATAGATACTGACAGAAAGCAATTTCATTTTATCACATTTACTCTTTATGAACTAAGGAACTAAGGAAATTCAGGTAGCTGTAGGAAAAAAAAAAAAAAAACCAACACAAAGAAACACAGCAAAATTCAGTTAATAAAATAGGCTTGAACTGAATAATTACTTGTGGGCAGTGGTGGGGGGAATAGAAAAGAATTCAAGCACAGCTATTAGACTTCGTCTTGGGAATGCTATGGAGCATAAGATTGTCAGAAAGTATGAGTCCCTGCTACTTATCAATTGACTGTTATTTCAGTGGTATAATGGACCAGTGCCTTACGACATTATTTCTATAACCTGTTATTCAGCCATACAGTGAAAATCTTCCCTACTTGAAAATCACCTTGATACAAAGTACAGTTCTTGAAAAGATAAGCCTCTTGATTTATTTTTTTTTAATAGAAAGCTAAATGAATTGAAAGTAATACCAACTTCCTATATGAAGAGCTTAGAAGAGTCATATCATGATTTCAGGGATTGCTCACACTGGGAAACCTTCAACACTTTTTGATACTTGTATCTTTACAGTGGCACAGCACATTGTGATGTCAAGTCAGAGGGAAAAAGGTGCAACTTAGTTTGATATAATTTTTTTTCTACCTAGGGTCAAGAAGGATTCCCAACTGGGCCTTTTTTCAAGTAGGAGAGGGCCCACAGGAAATTTACAAATACAGATTTTTGTTTCACTGTAGTCAAACAAAATTACTATTAATTTTGGTCAGGCTGTACATGTATGCCAAAGAATAAAATAAAAGTTAAGAAAAAAAATCTTGTTCTGTGACTTGGCAATTTTTTTATAATTAGGATTCACAATGGAATAATGTTGGCATGTGCTCTTGTTGAGAGTGATTATGGCAATAACTAGTGTTCTGGTAAAAAGAGTCACCTATTTCCATATTCAGTGTGTATTCAGTATTTGCGACAAAGTAGTAGCTGTCAAAATGTTGGTTAGCCACTGGTGTTTGTTGTTTCATTGTTAAAGAACTTAGTTTCTTTAGAGCTAAAGCTCTGTTTGTTTTTCATATTTCATAATAAAGTGGGAAATGACTGTCCAAACCCTCTTTTCTAAACACAGGAAGGCTGTAACTTAGGCAGGTATTGACTCACAACTCTGAATTCTATAGTAAGGAACAAATTTTTTTGTGGGGGGAATTTTAGTTTTGATTGACATAAGTAATTTTTCAATGATCTAAGGTTCCTGAACTCATCTTTTTGTTCTTGCATCGCAATGAATAGAACGCAATATAGAGAGATTAAAATATGCATATTAATAATAATTAGATAAAAATCAGAATATAGAACAAGGGCAAGTAAAGAAATTGCATTTTAAGATACAATGAGATGAATTGAGACACATGAGAGAAATTGGCAAATATTTTAACCATGGAGATGTTTAAATGTTAATTCGAAATTCATCCTGACTTTCTGCTGACGTACAGGAACATTGCCTGCATTTAGTCACCAACTTCAATGAATGCTTTCTTGACAGTATAACAAATGAGAATTGGAACAAACACCTGTTTTCAGTAGAAGATGACACCCTGCCAGATGGCTTATTAGCAAAGATAACAGAACAGTTGATGAAACTGTCATATGATGGTTGAACTTGAACTCAGATTCAACAAAGCATCAGTTGAAAACTTTTGGCTAAATGGAAGAAAAGAGTTTAGCCTGATATTGAGTAGAGCCTGATGCTGAATAGTTTTTAACATTTGAAATTACTAATAATCATCAGCACTTCTTGAATCACCAAGACTTTTTTTTTCCTGTCATGCTATCCAATAAAACTGAGTAGTTGCTCAACTGCACTGCTGAACAGGACCCTTGGCCATGTCTTACTAATATCTCTTAAGAGATGAGGCAATTTTGTTCTGGAAAGCAAATAAGCCCTGGCTGGATGTTGGAGTCATGACACAAGGCAGGGTTCAGGAGAAGCTTGTTAAGGACAGCTGTTTTCAGAAGAAGTCCTTACAAAGTTCTGGTCCTATGTGAGCTTGTCTCAAGAGGCAGTTTACTATAAAATGACACAGCTGTGTAAGTGACAAACTCTGTGGCTTTCATATTTATTCATAGATATTCAGGAAAAAAAAATTAAATATTATTTTGACTCTTGTGTATTTGAAAAAGTGATCCCTCACTTCTTCAAATGTTTTTCCTTGTATATTCTGGATCTTAGTGGATTCATGAAGCAAGCCTTGCCAGTATCTTTTATTTCCTTTTATTCAAGTTATCTTATAAAACTGGAATCACTCATATGTTCCTTGTCCTGATTTACTAAAAAATTTGAAAGTATGGCTGTCTCGAAGTTTGCAGTCTTAAAAATATCTTTCACAGCTCTCAGACTACACTGGGACAGTGGGAAACTAAGATGTTATTAACTTTACCATGTGTTTGAATACTTTGTATCTGATAAATCAGAAATGAATTTACTAGCAATAACACCAAGCAAGTAATTTTTTTTTCCCTGTAGTGGGTATATTCTGTATAACAAATGGATCGGATTCAGGCATTTTGCTATAGTCTTTACTGTTGCTTTTGTTGCTGGCTTATAGCTGAGTTGGTACTATTTGGAAAAGATTTGAATATTCGAAGATCTCTTAAATTACTTCTTTCTCTACATTATACAGCTAAATCACCTCCACATCAGTTTTGGACAGAATTTTTTAAATTACCCTGTAGTGTAGCTGCCATTTTATTGTTCTGTATAAGTTGATTGACAATTAATGATATTCTGCTACATTTTCCTGGCTTTCTGCTGAAACTTTTTATTCCCTCAGCCTCTGGGCTAGAGAAAAGAGAATCATGACTTGTAGAGGTAGAGCGTACAGCTCTCCTAGCTGACTTCTTTTATGGAAACAGCATTATGAGCAATTTCTGGGAAAAAGACTGATTTTATCATTCAATATTACTAATGCACACACAGACATACTCCCCTTCCAAAACAAAATTCTCATTTATGAACCTATGAAGATCCCTCTGAGAAAGAAAATACATTTGGTTTCTAGAATTCTGAGCAGATAAATAGCCTAATGGATGAATTTATTTCACAAAAGGATTTGAAAACCAATATGACAAATTTAGATCATCATAACTAGATATAGAATTACTGGAGGAAATGGAAAAGATGGTTTATACTGTTCAGGTTCCTAGATGAGGATATAAGGCAGGCAAAATATGTTCAGCCTCCTTAATTTTAAATACTCTTTTAGAATCTTGTGATAAAAATCCATCCATGGAATAGAATCTGTATTAAAAATGCTTCTCATAATATGATAATATATAACAATCAAAAAAATTGAAATTGTTTTCCTTATCTTGTGGAAATATGCAGGCAAACAGAATCAGATGAAAAAGCAAAAATGAATATACATAAACATGTAGCAACACCCAAAATTTCTGAATAGGGTTGGAAGTATCCCGGTTTCAAGATGACATTAAATTAACACGGAATGCTTTGAGATACTTCAGTAAGAGGTGCTTTACAGATGCAAAGCATTTATTGTTTTTATATTTAACAAAGTAAAATGATTATCATCTTTATCCCAAAGCTAAGCAGCAAGTACAGTTAGGTACCCTTTACCTCATATAATGATTTTGATGTCATTATTCTGAAAAGGATAATCTTAATTTGTTCTTTTTAAGGTACTGTGTGTGAAACTTCAATCTGGAATTCTTGCAGTCCATAAAAATAGAGCATACATTTCTGTACCTGCTAAATACATATATTTTATTTTTCTTGAGATATATATTTAATATGAACATGCAGCCAAAGTGCAAGATTTTTTTTCCCAGCATTTACATAATGTTATAATGAGAGAAATTTTGTTTAAGGAAATCCTTGAGAACTATCAGAGTTAAAGTGCAGGAAGGTGATTTTCACTGAGATAATACTTTTACAAATGCATCCATTAAGGCACTGATTAGTTGAAACTGATTGAGTGATTGGTGTCTTTTCTCCATATAAAAATCAATCCCCTTGAATGAACATGTAAATTTGAATGCCTATCTTAAAAATGTAAAAGGTCATTAACTGCAGTAAATATAGCTTTTACATTTTCGTGTAATATATATTTAGCAGCTAAAACAATTAGTTCAGGTCATATAAGAGCACAGATACATAGAGACAACAGGCACATATTCATCTATTAATAATTCCTGTTATCACTAGGACTTTTTCTTGATGGTCTCTTTCAGTTAGAAAAATCTCATCAGGATACACCCCTTAACACAAAGATAAAGACAGGTAAAAAGAAAGCATTTGGATTTTTTTTATTCATGAGAGAGTTGCAGAACAATATAGAAAAACTTCCATTGATTTCATAACTGAATGCATTCTCATGTGGACAGTTGTCCTCAGTTTGCACAATATCCTGGTCAATTTAGGCCACACCATTTGGCTTTTAAGAAAGAAAGTATTTGGGGGATTGCCTAGTAACCAGTTTACTTTCTTGCTGAATGTGTTATTTGGTTTCATCTAGACTTTCTGCTTAGTAATAGCCCATTTAATTTTTTAAGTAAAATTCCACCTTGCACTGAGTGCCAGCACTGTAATGGTGAAAAGGCCTTTTACTGACCTTCTGCACAGAAGGAAATTTCAACAAGACTGCATTTTTATAAATCATAGCAAAATCTGGCTCCCAAGCATTACGATTTCAATTTATGAAGTCATTCTGGCATTTCTGCTTGGGAACAGTTTCCAGTAAATATGCTCAAAGTAATACGTACTTTTAATTTCACAGAGCATGGAGTTAGAATTTATAGTATGTTGAAGGATGCTCCGTGCTTAGTTCAGCATGAGTACTTTCCACCTGATACATAGCAGCTTTTACAGTAGTCTGCTAACTGAAACTGAACAGGGAGCCCAACACTCTGGTTTACACAGTTTGAGTAATCAGGGAAATTATTAAGGTTTGCTGATCCACTGCCACTTTCATTCACAGCCTAGCAGCTACTCCAGAAAGTACAAGCGAGCTTTTGTCTAAATTTTTGGGGGGTGTTTTGATCTACTCTATCCCATAACTCCTAGAAAAACAGAAATAATCATGCATATTTACATTTTTAAAAATTAAATTATTCCTTTGGTTGAAAATATTTCTTTAAATTTCTTAATGGCCTATTTTTGTATTTGTCTTAAATTTTGCTTCTTGAGTGCAATCTTCCACTAATCAGTTCTAACAACATTTCAGTACTCATCACAGAGTGATCTACATAACCTCTCCTGGCAATTTACTGCATTCAGTTTTAGTCACTGTTCAAATATGTAATGTTAATCAATGTTATTGTACTTGGTGTATGAGTAACCTTTTTTAAAGTTGACTCAGTGCTCACTGTAGATCTTATTTCTAAATACAATTTTCATAATATTAAATCTAGTATCTTTTCAGGTAAAGCTGATGTGCATTCAGCCTTTAATTTTCAAAACTTGTAGTCCTCAGCGGAGTAAGAAAACCCTTGCTTGCAAATGAAGAAAATTACTTGGAAGACAAAAGGATATACTTAGATTGCAGGCTGTAGAGTAGTCTAAGAATACACACGAAAGCTTTAGTGGTTTGGGAGCTAAAATTAGTCCATCAGCAATATGGCCCTTTAGTTAATTTAACCAGCAGAGCTGAGACTACTTCAGCTCAATCATTACAGGGAGGACTTTCCTGAGTCATTCAAATACTTGGTGTGTTTGTGACACATGACAGATTTATCATAGAGATGTCAGAAGTAGTAGGGGAATAAAAATGATGACTTTTTAATGATTCTAAGACACAATGTGTTATATCCACTTCTTGAAATCAAGACTGAAAACTATGGTTTTAAACTGAGCTTTATTTAGGGCATTTTAATTAAGATTCTTACCTTGTTCCTAATTAAGAAGCCTGTAAATTTTCCATCTGAGAATGAACCCTTTCGAAATATTAATGGAAAAATACAATGGAGAAGGTAATTTTAAAAAGATAACTTTTTTTTTACTGCTGTATTTTTCACATACTTTGTAATTTTAATGAATAAGAATGTTTTGACAAGTTTTCAGCATTGTTTTCTATTGAGAAAAATATTGATGCACTGAGACCAAATGTGATGTGCATTCATATTTCATGACTGCCATTATACCTAACGAACTATGTAAACAGGCTGCCACTGTTTTTTCATATTTTGTTTTCTCATATTTTACTTACTTTACCAACAGGATAAGCTGTTGGAATGGTTTGTAACCTCATGTCTTCTGAAGATGAAATACTGGATTATTATACAATTCAACATTATGGAAACTCCATTCCTGGTGATATTTGCGTCATTAATGACAGAACTGATACAAGTTAGATTATTAATTCATTAAGAACAAATGTCAACTGAATTTCATTGTAGGTTTCAAGGTTTTTGCCTGTGTTCTATTCTGACCTCAAAAAGCACTGTAAAAAATTATGTCTATAATCTCACTTTGTAAATAACAGTAAAAAATATTGTCTAGTTTGATTCTGATGTACAGGTAAGCAACTTGATGCTATGGATGAACAGAAGTGTAGGTTCTAATGTATTTAGCCAGTGTTCAAAAAGAATCTATTGATAAACACAGTTCAGTACAATTGTTTCAGCTCGATAATATTAGAAGCAAGACTTCTTTTCAAGTTATTTTCTTTTGGAAGTTCTGTATCTATTACTCTCATCATATTCTTTTTGCATATTTTTTTATCAGTATTACTTTGCTATTGTAAATCTTTTCAAAGTACAAAAATTCTGTAGTCAAGCCAGTCTTCCACTAACAGAAATGGAAAAAACCCTAAATGAATAAGATCAATCATTAACTTGATTACTGTTGTTTCATTCATGTTCCATATTTGAAGATAGCCATTTTATCAGCTCAGATACCAACCTGTAGTAGACTTGTTCGGTCAGTAAAAATTTTTTAATCTATTGTATTGACAGTCAAAATGAAGAAAGTAATAAATCTGAATTTTTTCAGTGAGCTAATACAGTTGAGCTATTATTGATGATTCCCTAAGAATCAGTCTTATTGACTTACTTCATTGCAAGAGTTCTTTTTCATTCTTCTTTTGGAAGCATCATAAATACACCCGAAGATATGTTTCTTTATCTTCTACAGTATAAAATTATCAGTCAGGACATGCAAGTCTGATAAAATCAGGAAAAGAAACACAGAACAAGGATAAGAGTATAGAAGAAGGAAGAGATACACTATGATACATATAGGTAATATAATCAAGGTTCATACCAACAAAATTAAAGATATTTAATTGGTATTTTTGGTATAGGAAAAAAAAAAGGTTGTGGTCAAAAAGTGTCAGGTAGACTCTAGCAGGCACAAATGCCTGTGTTCGGAGCTTATGGGGTTACACTTGGGATTGCTGCTCCTCCTCAGAGGAAGGCTAGGTTTGTTTTCTCCATGCTGGACAGGAATGAGCTGACAGATGGCTCTTAGAGGGCAATTTCTAGAGGGTATAGATTACAGGATTAGGGCCTGAGCAACCTGCTGGAGGAGGAAAGAATCTGGAAGGGCACCAAGATGTGCACCAATGGGAGTACCAGCTGCAGTTACAGCAGCTTTTTAAAGAGCTGTTTTAATTACAAATCATTTTGGGATACACATTTGGTGTCCTTTCTAATTACTCAGCATGAGGTACAAGAAACATTGTGGCAAAGGTCAAGCTAAAGAGACTCAGAGCATGAAAAATACTGTGATTAGCATGAAAACAAAGCAGAACAAAGAAACAGAAGCAGACAGCATAGAGCTTAATTTCTAGACAAAAAAATCCTCTACAGGCACAGAAGCAAACACCAAGTCTGTATTGAGAGCTGCCTAAGGGAATAAAGATGAAAAAAACAAAGGCAAAGATTTTGGTACTGTCTTACTGGGGAGAAAAAAAGGAAGTGATACCACCTCCAGGAATAATGCCTGAAGCACTGGCACACTCATGGGTGTCTGATGAATACTAAAGCCCATGAAAGACTGAGACTGTAAAGAAATAAAAGCCAGAAGTAGAAGAAGAAATAGGTCCATTACAAAATACACTCCAGCAGGCTAAGGGAATCCAGAAGGCAAACCAGAGACAGACCTAAAAAAGTGAACTATGCACTGTATTACGCAGCATAGAAATCAGAGGGAATTATGACCATTCTTTTGGAATATTCCAATGAGCTTGTGAAACTGAGTTTGCCCTAACTCAGTGCTGTCTCTGCCCTGGGACGGAAAGACAGCAATATGACCTGAACACCTACAATCAAAGAGTAGCATCTGCAGTGTGACTGTAGTTGATCCAAGTATTGCTCACACACTGCAGCAGACAGCATGTGACACAAGACTGATGAGTTTGCAGCTCTGCTTTTACATCAAGAGCCAGCTAAACCTTCCTGTAGATTGCAGAACCATCTACATATAACCCCTGAGAAATAGCAGCAATATTGACTGGACAAGTGTGCTTAAACTATTCTGACTATTGGTGAAGCCTAGTATTTTAAATGTCTCATCCCCTACAAGTGATCTTTCATGTAAGGAAAATTTGCTACAGTTCTTAATTGCTCAGCACAAGTAGCAGATGTCTGCTTCCACAGTCCATAGGTCATAACCTATGTTTACATCATTCCAATGCTACATAACAGAAATTTGGGGATTTTTTTTCCATTTCCTTTTTTCTTATGTAGCAAATCATACACAGTGACCTTAAAAGAATGTTATTAAAACTACAAAGTCAAGTATTCTGGAGAATGACAAAATTAAGGTCACCTGTGATACAAATCTCAGAAGATTCAGGAGTTTTTAAGTGAATAGGATGTTTTTTAATTTTTTTTCATAGAAAAGATGTTCATTATTTCTCATGTTAGGAATGTTTCTTGGTAAGCTGAAGTTACCTTTCGGTAATATTTGACCTAACTTTTCATTTGGTAGGAACGTCAGCATGAGGTATGTCATTATGCCTGGTTCAAAGATGCATCATCAGGATACAGCTGATGACATTTCTGTGGGAAAGCTGTTGACCAAAACACATGATACCAAAGGATGAATATTTGTAATAAATGCAAAGAGCAAAGAACTAAGCTTAACAGAAAAAAGTTCAAAGGTTGAGACCTTCTGTCACATGTTGTCTGACGAACTCCACATGGGAGCTGAAAAGTAATGAGGAGCTGTCCAAGACAAAGTGCATGAAATCAACTCACCAGTTTATAAAACTGCACGAGTACATGCTCTGAAAGCTGCCTATCCTTTAGAATTACTGACACATCTTGAACACATCAGCGACCTAAGTGGAAGCATTTGAAATGGCAAGGAGAAAGCTTAAGCTTGGCCCTAGTCTTAAATTCATTTAGTTTTCTGGAGCAAGAAGAAAACCAGCACAGCTTACAAGCAGGCACCAAGGGACACACACGCCCATAGCACTTTTCAGTAGGTTCATAAAAGGCTCACACAGGAGACGTGTTCAGGCACAATAGGAGCTGGTGACTATAGTCTTCAAAAGGGAGTAAGTTCATTATCTTTAGGCACAAAAAGAAAAGGCGACCTAATTACAGGTGATTATTTTTATCGAGGAAACCAGTTATGCTTGCAAACAGCAAACCAGCATCAATACATGGAAATATGCTCCTGTCTGAGACAGTCATCACTGATGACAAGTACACAGAGCAGGAAATAGCTTCCATGGTTCAGGGCAGATTCTGAATCTTCACTAATCGAAGCCATCAGGCAGCTGGACAAAGGTGGTGACAGGATGAGTTAGTGGAAATAAAAGAATCATACCAAGCAGTTCAATAGATTGAAATAAAAATCTGACGATTCATCGACTGAGGGATGTATGTGCCACAAGTAAGGCTATAGCAAGGCATCTTGACAACAGATCTACTCTCAGATCGCCCTCTCCTCCCCACCAAGGGTGGCCCCTCTCCCCAGCTCCCCCCTTTGCTCTCCATGACAGCTCTGTCCTGCAGCCACCAAGGCCTGAGGCCACCCTCAGCCCACAGCTCGGCACGGCCCCCACCCTGCCCTCCCGGTAAATTCAACAAAGCCCAGCGATTCAAGCGTGGTTTTGGCAGGCGGCTGAGAGAAACGGCTGTTGTTACACCCCCCAGGAGCCTCCCAAGCTGAAAGCGAGATGCGAGGCCAGTGTTTTCTCCTGCCAGCCGGGTCTGTCAGAGGGATGGATGAGGTCAGGGTAGGGCTGCCTTACACCTCTCGACAGAGCCACGACAAACACGTATGCTCAAGGCCATGGTTAGATCTGCTACCGTTGCTGCCTCAGCTCTGTAAAAATCGAATTTAAAGCAAGTTCTCCAGCGTCTGGCAAGGCCGAGGGAACTCCGATACGTGACTAGGCGCCTGGCGTGGCTCCGAGCAGGGGCACTACCCCTCCGAGCGCCGAGAGGCCCCTACGAGCCACCGCGCCCGCAGCCAACGAAAGGCGACGGGCACGACGGAACGCCGGGAAGCGACGGCCCCGCTCCCCGCCCTGAGGCGGCGGCGCGGAGCATGCGCAGAGGCCAATTCCCCCCTTCCGGCAGTGCGGCGGCCGGAGCCTTGCGGAGGAGGCGGGGTAAGATGGCGGACGCGGTGCCCGCCGCCCGCTGGGTCCGCGCCGCCGCAGCCCTGCTCCTAGGGTGCTGCGGCGCAGCGCTCGCCGGCGGCATCCAGGTACGGAGAGTGGCGGGAACGGCCGGCGGGGAGAGCGAGCGGGCGGGCGGCGCTGGGCCGCGCCGGCGTTCCCCCCATCTCCTCCCCTCCGCCCGCGCCCGCCGCCCCTGGGCCGTCCGCCCCGCCGCCGCTCTGGGGGTCGCGCCGCTGGAGCTGCGCCGTGGCGCTCTGGGAGGGGTTGTGTTGGCTTCGGCGGGCGCAGCCCGTGAGCGGCCCTCCCGAGCGGGGGGGCGGACGGTGCGCCGCGCCGTCTTCCCCGGGCGGGCGGACCCTTCCCCGGCCCCGCCTCGCTCTGCTCGGCCCCGTGGGCGTAACGCGTGGGGCGGCTGGCGGTCTGTGAGCTGCAAAGCTGTACGTCCCGGAGACGGCAGGGCTCGTCAGGCGCATGTAACTTATTTAAACTGTTTTAAGTTAAAAAAAAAACCCAAAAGCCAAACAAACCCGTGTTTTAATACGTTTGTAGGCTTCTGAACCTCGGTTGCTCTTCGGCTTCGCAATGTAACTTTCAGGAGTCGGTGTTTTATGTTCCTTTTCCGGACGTTTGCTGGCCAAGTTATGTGTGAGGAGAGTTTCTCCGGTTAAAAACCGGGGTGGGGTGCTGGGCGGTTTCGGCGGCGGTCGAGCTGCCCGGGCTCACCTGGGCCTGGTTGCCACCTGCCCTTCTCACAGGTGCGAGGCATTTACACACGGGAGGAGCGAGTATTTTTTTTCAAGGGGGACTGATTTCATATCTCAGTAATGACGGTGTTTGCACAGTGCCCACACTACATCTGGAGTGTTGTTTGCATTTGAATTCTGCTTTATTAACAAACTGTTATACTTGAAATCAGTTACAAATAGGACAAAAAATAGCCAATAGGAATACTTTAGAGTCTTTGGATTAATAATTAAACTGCAAATTGTTTGCTGCTTGAAGTACAGTATGTTATACATATATTTTAACAAACGCTTTTTATGTTACTGTGTGTTTTGTGTGAGACCACAGGCATCAGCCCAGTACCCCTCAGAGAGTTAACAGAGTCTGATTAAGAATCAGAGAGTGTGGATTCTTGTCGTGTGACAGACTCATTCCCTTACCTCTGGGAAGTCTTATCCCCCTTCTGTGTCCTGATTTATGCTATCTTTTAAAGAAGAAGTGCCCTCTCCTCTACAAAGCACAGTGGGAACTGTGGATAACACAGATTATAGAGAAGGTGGTTGTTGTCATAGCTCCTGATTTTGGAAGATAAATGTAACCACCTTGAATTTAAAATGGGTTAAAATTGCAGATTCACTTAACCTGCTTTTGAAAAGATGAGAGGAGCAATGAAAGCAGAAGTTAATCCAAGCCCCTTTTCTCTTTAAGGAAGAAACTGTAGGTCAATAAATCATTTTATTTTGTTCTTGGAGTGTCCTTTGGAATAGAGATATGTGGGCTTTTTGTTTTAACTAAGCTGCAAGTGACTAATAGTTCTTTCTCCTTTGTTATTTAGCAAGTTTCAAGGAAAGATTTGGAGCAATTAACTTGCACAAAATGTGCAAGACAGAATAAGAAAAACTACCTCTATTGAAGATTTTGTAAGGTTTATTCAGTGTTAAGGTGTGGTGAACAGATGCATTAAACACTGTTTTGTGGAAACAACAAAACTACAAGTGGTCATGTCTTTCTTATTGCTGAAAAACATCTAATATCTTCTCCATCTTTCAGGATCAAGCAGAACAGTTCTTTAGAAGTGGACATACAAATAACTGGGCAGTTTTGGTAAGTGTCGTCCAGGTTGTTTTCTTCCAGTAAAGTTGACAGTTTTTCATCAGGAGCTGTAATTGCAACAGTCACTCAAGAATTCTGTTCATTTGAAGGAAATGGAAAGATAAAGACTTGGAAGTGAATAAATTTGAAATTGTGCCTGCAAATTTGTTACATGATAACAAAATCGTCTTTTCAGTATGACTGCATTTCAAGCACTTAAAAGTGTCTAGCTATGTGGCAGGATTCATAAAACAAAAGTTCTGACAGCATTAAAACAGTTAAATCACCATACTGCATATTGAACGAAAGTGTAATTCTGGTATCAGAGAAGTATGTGTCTTTGACCAGTAAGGTACAATTTATTTCTGATTTTTGTTCTTACTCAATCTGTTAACTTGTGATAACAGGCTTAGAACAAAATAAATTCAGGCAACATAATGTTTAGATCAACTGTTCTTATTCTGATTTTTTTTTTCTTTCCAGTGAATCTTTTATTAGCTTTGAATCATGCTGCACAATTGGTTCTTAATCACAATTCAGGTCTTAATGACTAATTTGTTTCAGAACACTATTGTAATTACTCAGTAGCAGCTGTTTGTTTTCCAGATACTAAAATTGAGCAATATAAAAGGAAATTTAACAGTAATTAAAATTAAAAGGAATAATTTTTATATTCTACAATGTACAAACTTGAAACTATTAAAACATCAAGTACTACTTTAATACTATTAACAAATAGGTGCTTTTATTAGTACCCATAAAAACACACAAAGAAGGTGCAAAATTAGGTCCAAGTAGCTATACTTTCTGTCTTCAACAGATTCTCTGCTGGTTATATTTTTTCAGTCATTCATGATTAAGCTTTACAACAATTGCTACTAATTTTTTGAGCAGTAAAATAGGGAGGGTTTTACTGCTGTCAGGCACTTCAGGCCTGGGATTGTACTGCAATCCCACCTTGTCAGTACTTTGAATTAATATGCTGCGGTGTGAATAGCTATATTTAAAACATAGACACATTTTCCACTGTGTTGTAAGGGAGGTAATGGAGGAAAGGGGCAGATGGTAATACCTTGAAATGTCACAGCTAGATTGGCCACAGTTAGTTTTCAGAGATTTAAGTCTTGCTGAAAAGCAAATGATCTCATGGACTGATTCCCATGGGCTTTTTTGAAATTCCTAACTGGCAGGATGATCGAGACACAGGGGGGTCTTTTCAGGCTAAATTTTTGTTATTATTTAAGCTACTACTCATTTCTTTCTATGAAAAAGCTAGAGAAAAAGATGCTACATAATGTAACTTAAAGATGTTTGTATTTAAATTAGAGCTGTACATGTAAAGCTGAAAAATTAAAAAACTGTCTTAAATGCTTGTTCCTGCTTCTCTATTTTTGTGGTTTTAAAGTAATGTCTTCTAAAATGCTTCTTCCTTTGTCTGTATGAAAGACTTGTAAAAGCCAAGGAAGTTTGGCTCCAAAGGAGAATTGCTATCCTTGGTGTGGAACAAACAAAAAGTAGTGAACTGAAGTTAAACACAAGGACAACAATAAGGCTAGTAAGAAACTACAGCAGATTGCCTCTGAAGGTTTTTGAAATCTCATTGGTTTGAGGTTTTTGAGGACAGATTAAATAATATCTGACTTAGGGAATAGTTTAAGTACAGGAATGGATGATCCCCAACCCTTCGCCTATTAGAACAGTAGAGCCTGAACTCCTTTGAGATTTTTGAGAATCTGTGTTCAGATTTTGGTTAGAGCTCACTTAACTCTTACTTTATTATATTTGACTCCTTAAATGCAAACGTCCTCAGTGTATTTTCCCCTGTGTCACTTCTGCATGAATTCACGTATGCCTTTGTGCAAGAATGCTCCCAGAATGGGTTTCGTATTTAGATGAGAACTCTTCCTTTGATTTTTCTTCCATTTGACAGGAAGAAAGCAAACGAAAAAATTTAGCTTATCCACTTACTATTGCTGAATTATTCCCTAAAGTGCCACTTTCTATACTTAGTTGGGTTTCCTGACAATTTTTTCATGAGTCAGTATGTTAAGATTTTTTTTTTTACACATTTTCAGCATTTGTTGCTTTGGTGCAACGAAGATTTATATAGCTTATATCACGAGTTTCTTGGTGTTGCTATGTTCTTTCTGATTTGTTATTAGTTTGTTGATATTCCTGTAATCACGGTCTTCTGATGCAATGTGCCAGGTCAATTTTTATCTTTTACACTATTTAATATGCTTTTTTTCCCCCCCCCCAAGGTGTGTACATCTCGATTCTGGTTTAATTATCGTCATGTGGCAAATACTCTTTCAGTATATAGAAGTGTCAAGAGGCTGGGCATCCCTGATAGGTGAGGGAATCTTGGTGAATACAGTTCCTTGCAAATGTGCTATAAAAGTTCTCTTGTTGTCTGAAGCACTATAAAAAGACATTTCTCTTCCCAGTTTAACTGGATAAAAGTAAAAATGAAGGATGTGATCACATCAGTGTATTGAAAAGTGCGGCAATATTGTTCAAAAGGAAAAGCAACAAGTTATATAATAAAACTTTCAGCTGGAATAGGCTAATTAGATTAAAAACATGAGGAGCTATCTGGCCACTAAAATGTACCACTTAGTAAATTGGTGAAAGTATAATGTGAAAATTGATAAATGGATTCAGCAATGACAATACTACTCTGAGAGACAGCTTTTGCTGTAATTTCCTTTTCAGCGTGGAGATGTTAGTAACCCTAACTGTACTAAAATGTGAGACTTCCAAGTCTGCAACTAGTTTAGAGTCTCTAAACTAAAGGCCCTGAACAAAGCAGCTCCTACCTATTGAAAGTAGCCTTGAAAAATCCATTTTGCATGATGTTTTTAGAGAAACCAGAAGCTTTGTCCATGCAAATTATCTTTCTCTAGTGATAGCACGATGATTAAAATAGTATCCCTTCTTTGACAACAGAATTGGGAAGGTGAACAAACTGTTCTGAAGTGTCTTTTAGTTGTGTTCCTAATGGAAGTTCTAGAGGTATTAGCACAGTTCCATCCAGCTGTTTTGGAATGCACTTTACTTGTACCAGAACTGTGGAAGTGAATTTTAGGCACCAGCATCCACTGAATAATGGGCTATATATATCCATAGGCTCCTATGGAAATCCTGGTGTCCTGGTTTTTAATGTTAGTTTAGAGGACTGGGAGTTTCTGCAGCATGTCTGCCTAAAGAAGTATGGCCTGCTTCATCACTGCAAAATGCATATTCCGCTGGATTAAAGTTGTATGGCATTTTTTTGTCCAAGTCCAAAACTGTGGTATCTGGAGTCCCACTTAGCTTCCACTCAGCTGTGACTCAGTGGCAGTATCATGCTGTTTCCTGTGTTTATTTTTAAAAAGAAAAGAATGACTTAGTTTTTGAAAGAGGGGATGTTGAAACCTAATTTTTGGAAGCATTTGGGGGCTGTAAATCTAGGGGAACGTACTGCCTAAGCACTGTGGGCTGAAAGCCACAGAAATGTGGCAGTTTTTGGTACATCTCATTCAGAAGCATGTCTTCTGTCCTGTATAGCCTTTGAAGCATAGGTGCCCTAGGCACTACCTTAGAAATTCTTTCACTAGTTCTGCCCTTACCCGAGAACCTTCTTCTCTGCATCCATCCATCTTCACCGTTAAGATCAAAATAGGTGGCAGTTTTAGAAATACTGCAAAAACTATAGCATGGCTGGAGATTTCTGTTGTTCTGATTATAGTCTAATCCATTTCTTGCCCATACCCAAGGGTCTGGAAATTAATCTCAAAAAGCCAGCAATGCTTTAGACTAAGTTCAAAAGTAAGACATCGGAGGAGACCTGAAGAGACAGAGCACGCCTATTTTTTTCAAATTTGCAGCAATTTTTACATGGATTTGAACGCGTTTCTCCTTTAGACAAACTTCTTCCTCTGTTTTTCTTTCTTTGCTGCAAAACTTCATTCAAAATATTGATAAGACTGAACCCCCTCCTGCCCCAAATCACATCTTAAAATGAAACATTTACTATGATTCTTGGGGTTGATTTTTTTGGAGGGGTTTGTGCATAGCCTCATTTTGAATGGAACTGTGTCAATTTAGTGATTTAGATTTGCCCAACAACAGAACTCACTAGGAAAATTTTATAACTGTACGTTGTTCTGGTTTGTTGACATGTGGGCACAATGCTCCAATTCGTAAAAGAAAAGTTTTGCTAAAATGAAACAAAGCCAAAATGAGTCCAGAAATTCTTTTGATTCCTGGAATCATTATGCAGTATAAGTTTTACAGCGTGAAAATAGCATTAGTAAAACATATGGTTAGATTACTTTGGTTTAACAGTTAAGCTTCAAGTTAACACCTAGATTGTTTTGCTGGGTGTATGAACCAGTTGTACACAGTGGTTCTGTTTAACCGAGGGATATTTCATATGCTTTTAAGAATGCCATACAGTATACAAACTTTGCATATTTGTGCTACTACTATGCAGAACCTTTTAATGAGTGTGCGTGATTATTAATTCTTTTTTTTTAATAGACGCATTCCTAGCAAAAATACAGTGCTAAACTGTAGGCCTAGTGATGGCTTAGTGTGGTATATTCTAAGTATAATACAAAAAGTCGATGTACACCTGACTATCTCAGTAAATCCACAAAGCACATGTTCAACACTTGCTTCCAACTAATTCCCTTTTAATGATACTCTTTATAAACATAGTTTTGTACTGCTGTGCATGTGAGGAGAAAAAAACCCTTGATTTCTCTTCTGTAGTTGTCCTCCCCTGCTTCTGTCATTACAGCTTCATATTTATGGCAGCATTTTATTCCCATTCAAATAACTAACTTTGATTATTTTTGAGGATTTATGCTCATGTTATTTTGGACAGCATTTCTCTCTCTTCCCCCCCCCAGCTTGTGCAATGTGGAGCATATCAGCACTTAATAAAGAATAACTTTACTCTTAAAGTGCTTATGCAGACATGTAGGTGAACTATGACAAGCACGGAATGGTGTTTAAATAACAGGACATAGTTTAATTTATCACTGTGTGCCTGAGAGTCTGAATTAGCATCATTCTTTGCAGGATACAGAGCTTTCCTTTTGTTAAGCATTGTTTGGGAGAACACAAAGATCACAGTCCAGGAGAAACTATATCCAAGACAAGGTTATCTGAGGGAAGGACTGACTTCACCTTGTTCCAGACATCTCTGGCACATTCTTCCTAGTGCTAACAGTCTCCAGTGACTACTTGTTATTTCATATTTTGACCCAAGCCTGACCCTGCCTGGTGAAATACAGATCTTTGGCTGCGTGCAAGTTGGAAGAGCTTTATGATGTGCTGGGTTTTTTTTTTCTTGGTGCTGTGAAATGCTGGGTTGGTTTTTTTTTCTTGATACTATGAAGAAGACAAAATGTCTGGTGCCAGTGCACTTGTGTTCTTCAGGAAAATTCCATTAACACAGATAATCACACAGTAGTGTATCAGATGTAGTATAATGGTTTGAGAAATGTTCAGGACCTCCTCAAATTTAATTAAAAATTGTCATAATGTTTTTAATTGATCTATCTGAGAAGGTGCAAACAGGCTGGGATTTCTTCTGTGGAGCTGCATGAAATGATTTAGTGCCCCATAAAAATCTTTAGATTCTTTTATAAAGAGTTCTGCCAGCCTAGGTCTAGGCAAATCTGTACCATAAAGTTGATAATGTCAACTACCCTCGTGCTCATCTTTGGCCTAACTTAATCCTGTAGATGAATAACAGCTAGCTGCATTTCCATGTGTGGTATCTTTAGAATAGTGATGATGCTCATAAGTAAATAGGGTATAACTAAGAAAAGTTTCACTTACAATTCCAGGAATCTTCTTAATGTTATAAGCTGTTGTTGTAATCGTGGGGCAGTGTTGTTATAATTTCTGTTTGACTGTTATATGAAAGTAGAATGCCTGAAATGTTTTTGTCTTATTTTCCATAGTCACATTGTCCTGATGCTGGCAGATGATATGGCATGTAATCCCAGAAATCCCAAACCAGCTACTGTGTTTAGTCATAAAAACATGGAGCTAAATGTCTATGGAGATGATGTGGAAGTGGATTACAGAAGCTATGAGGTGACTGCACTTTAATTAAGTCACTGGGTCTTTGTTTTTAGTGTTGGTCTTAATATTTATACAACATCTGTGAAGTCTGAGGAAGTCTTTCTATTCATATTACTGGTTTTGGGCCGGACTTTTATTATGAACTCATAGGTTTAAAACACACATCACTACCCACCTTGATACTTGGTTTTGTATTTGAAGTTTATTATACTAGAAACATGTTGTGTATTGGTTATTTTAAATAATGGAATTTCCACAGTGAAAAGAACATGTGGAACTCCTTTTATGTCTTAGGAATACACACATATTACTGAAATTTCTCTTTGGAAATGGCTGTTCAGTGTCTCATCTTGCAAACACTTAACACCACTGTGAAACTTCTGACGTGCAAGTGAAATGTTTTTTAGGGAGACCTACTTAAATTTCTAATTTTAAGCATATGCTTTCTATCACAATAAAACAAAAGCCATAACCTAATCATTACTGTAAAGTAATTACTATATAGAAATCTGCGTTCTATCACCTTTTCATTTTTGGGTAATATTCCTTCAAACAGACAGTGTCTTCACCAGTTGATCTTAAATTGGACATCAATTGCATGGTTTCATAGTGCTATATAATCATTACTAAAGTTTTATAGGAGCATATTTAAGTATATAGTAGATGTTTTATTTCTCTGAAGCTTTGTATAAAGAAGTGAAGATACAACACTGAAACAGAGATATGTTCTTTTTATCACGTAACATCTTTAACATATATCATCTTTAACATCTTTGTCGGCGACCTGGACAGTGGGATTCAGTGCACCCTCAGCAAGTTGGCTGAGGACACCAAGCTGTGTGGTGCAGTCAATGCACTGGAGGGAAGGGATGCCATTCAGAGGGACCTTGAGAGGTGGGCCTGTGTGAGCCTCATGAAGTTCAACAAGGCCAAGTGCAAGCTCCTGCACGTGGGTCGGGGCAATCCCAAGCACAAATACAGGCTGGGCAGTGAGTGGATTGAGAGCAGCCCCACAAAGAACCACTTGTGGGTATTAGTGGATGAAAAACTGAGTATGAACCAGCAATGTGCACTCACAGCCCAGAAAGGCAACCGTATCCTGGGTTGCATCAAAAGAAGCGTGACCAGCAGGTTGAGGGAGGAGATTCCCCCGCTCTGCTCCACTCTGGTAAGACCCCACCTGGAGTACTGCGTTCAGTACTGTGGGAGCGTACGAATGACATGGACCTGCTTGAGCGGGTCCAGAGGAGGGCCACGAGCATCATCAGGGGGCTGGAGGACGTCTCCTATGAAGACAGGCTGAGAGAGTTGGCGTTGTTCAGCCTGGAGAAGAGAAGGCTCTGGGGAGACCTTAGAGCAGCCTCCCAGTACCTAAAGGGGACCTACAGGAAAGATGGGGAGGGACTCTTTAACAGGGAGTATAGTGTCAGGACAAGGTGTAATGGCTTTAAACTGGAAGAGGGTAGATTTAGATATAAAAAAGAAGTTCTTCACTGGGAGGGTGGTGAGGCACTGGACTAGGTTGCCCAGAGAGGCTGTGGATGCCCCATCCCTGGAAGTGTTCAAGGCCAGGTTACATGGGGCTTTGAGCAACCTGGTGTAGTGGAAGGTGTCCCTGCCCATGGCAGGGGTGTTGGAACTAGATGATCTTTAAGGTCCCTTCCAACCTAAACCATTCTATGATTTTATGATATTTTTTCCTGAGTATGGATTTGTTGCTAGCATTTGAGCTGTGTACATCTGCATGAAGAGGAAGTGGTGTTTAATAGGATGTTTTGCAATCACCATCCAGATGGGTCTTACCTGATTACTCAAAGACTTACAGAACTGAAATTGATCTTGTTTTTCCTTTCCTGAGTTGCAGAGGAAATTTGAACTTTTATTTTTCCATGGTAACACACATTAATGTTGGAGCATTTTGTGAGTACATGGGCAGCTTTGGCAGAATAAAGCTATACACTGACAGCTTTTAGATCAATGAAAGTGTATTTAGAGATTATAATGGTAAGAGACTTACTGGATATAATAAAGCAACAGGCTGATGTTAGTGGAATAAAGTAAAAGGTACCATATGATTGTGAACCTGCAGTAAAACCTTAAACGGAAAATGTCTGTTTATGCAGTTTATACCATGCAATATTTCATCTGCTTAGATACACTACATATTTTACTGTTCCATTATTGAATTTATATAACCTAGCCTAGAGTTGTTAATCAATATTTTTCTCTTTAGAAAATTACTTTATCCTTCTATTCATAGGTTACTGTCGAAAATTTCTTGCGCGTATTAACAGGAAGAATCCCACCAAGCACACCGCGATCTAAACGTCTTCTTTCTGATGACAGAAGCAATATTCTAATATATATGACAGGTAATAACAGGTTTCTGTATAGTTTATTGATGTTTGTCATTCAGTTGGATGGGCCTGTTTGAAAGCATGAAATCCCATCAGGAGTCCAAACAAATAAAATGATTTTTTTTCTTTTTTTAGCATGTCATACTAATCAAGAAAAAAAACCCTGGAAGGCAGTACTTAGCAAATATAGTTTTCAGTTTAAATGATGTATGTGTACTGTTCTTACTGTACTAATATTTTCTTTTGCTGGAGTCTATTTGGAGAAAGAATTGTGTTTGCCTTTTTTTAGAAAAATGGTCCACTGGGCTGAGTATCTTCCTTTAACTTACATACCTGCCTAACTTCTGATTTTTCTGTCAGGCCATGGTGGAAATGGTTTCCTAAAATTTCAAGATTCTGAAGAAATCACAAATGTAGAACTTGCTGATGCCTTTGAACAAATGTGGCAGAAAAGAAGGTAAGAAAAAAGCGTTATTTAGAGATTAAATACCATCTTTCGTGAACACGTCTGAAGTCTTAGCGGTAGACCTTGCTTACCTTCAGCAGTGATACTATCCTTGTCCATAAAATTGCATGAAAGTTTGCATTCAGAAAGAAGAGTTTTAATTTTTGTTTTCAGCTTCCTGCAGTACAGCTGCTTAAATGTATTGCTTTGACTAAACTCACATGTTACAATCAATTAGTGTGAACTCTTCTGTTCCTTAGGTTCCTAGCAGCTATCCTGGTAACTAAAAAGCAAAGTATGTATATGTTGTTTAAAGAGAGATGGGTAAGGAGGCTGTTTATTTCTTTCAGGTACAATGAATTGTTGTTTATTATTGATACTTGTCAAGGAGCATCCATGTATGAACGATTTTATTCACCTAATATAATGGCCTTGGCTAGCAGCCAAGTAGGAGAAGATTCTTTATCAGTAAGTAGATTTTTGTGATCCTGAAGACAATTTTCAAAGTACCTAAGCTAAAAGCATAGGTCCCATTGACTTTTATCTAAAAAATTCCCTTCTAATTGCTAAGTGTGTAAGGTATTTAGTTACAAAGTGTGGTTTTGAAAAAACTTTTAAGTGTGCTTTTCCTGCTTGTTTTTGTGCACTGTCCCAAAGACCCAGGCTAACAATGGATTTCTGTGCTTGCTGGCCAATTTATGCGATGCCTAGGATAGGAAGAAATTTTATGGGAAGACTGCTGGGAGGTTTGTGGGGAATATTCAGTCTAGGACTTCTTACACGTGATGCACAAAAAAAGTACCCGCTACCTTTCAGGTTTCGTAATTATATCCCAGCTGAGTTGCAGAAGGAGTGATAGGAGAGAGATCCTAGCCAGATCAAAACCAGCAGGTCAGGATTACCTTAACCTGTCTCTCTCAGCCCTGTTTTCCAAGTCCAAAGAAGCTTCAGACAACCCACAGATCTGTACTGGACATTAAGAAGAAGGGGTTCCCTGCTTTTTTGCAGACGTGGAGATTACCAGGATATAGCCCAGAAAAATGAAGATAAACTGTATTATTCAGCCTGTCAACAATACGTTTCTTCATGGCTAGTCATTTTCTTTGCCTAAGAAGAAAAAAACATGCTTAACTTTTGTAACATGCTATTACATTCTGTTCCCTCTCTTAAATACTGAGTTCTCTCCTGCAAATGCTGAATAACTGCTGTGTGTTGTTTTTAAGCATCAACCTGATCTTGGGATTGGCGTTCATCTTATGGACAGATACACATTCTATGTGCTAGAGTTCTTGGAAGAAATTCATCCAGCCAGTCAGACAAATATGAATGACTTAGTAAGTAGAATATTCAACATTCATGAATATGCTAATGACGTTAACAGTTTCAAAACTAATTTATTTTGTCTGTAGGGTTCTTCAAATGCTTTTTGTTCTCCTGCTGTTTCTCTGGGAAGCAGCTTTGAGGGGAGGGTCTTTTTGCCATTATCAAATGTAGTTGTGTAACACTTCAAGGATTGTCCTCTGTGGAAGTGGTTTGCTGGCTACAGAAAACATTAACCAAAATAAGCCAGATTTTTTTTTTTAATGGTTGAAAAATGAATGAAGTATTCATTTAATATTCATTTCAATAGAGTGAAGTATTTGCACATGAAAAATGATAGTAGGAAGCTTCTAAAATGACCTTAATGAATAGGAGACACTTTGCAAATGGGGAAAGGCAGCCATTGATATTATTTTGCAAAGGTGATTAAACAGTTAAAATTCTATCTGTGCACTCACAAACACTGCAGAGACTAATTTCTCTATATATCTGCTTGGATTCCAGAGTAATATATGTCCAAATACATCAGGTTTTGGAGTTAATTATATCTTAGGTAAATATTAATTGTAGCTTTCAGGTACAAGGCAGGAGGAAGAAAAAAAAAACCAACCAGATAACCTATGACAAATTCTATGAAAATGCCTCTGTAACAGTTAGATGTATACACTGGTGAGACTACATAAAAAGTAACCATATTTTATTTACTCTATTAACCCTTTATAAATGTTCCAATACTAGTTTCGTTGTAATAATACATTATGCTTTGGTGCCTTGTGGCTGTAAATCCTGACATGCTGTGTCAGTGATCTAAGAGCCACCACTTACAGAACACGTTGTCTTTGATTCATTTCTGTAAAAGGAGCAGCTGCTCAAAAGTTTTATGCCACCCTCTGTCTACAGAGGATGGTGTTAGCCTGGCTGCTAGATGTGTAGTAGAATTCACTCTAAACAGCCCACACTTGACAGATTTTGTGTTGTTAACAGAATTGATTCAGTGACTAAGATTCAAGATTCATTTACTACCATGGGAATGAAATTCTGTCCTGTAATTTAATACCTTCTAATCATGGGATACAGATAACTTAAAAATAAATCTTGTTATAGAAGAATATGCAAGTTCTCTATTGATTAAGTATCTTCTTCTAGCCAGTTCATTCAAACAGAACTTTAGAACTCTATTCTGTAAAGCAGGAAATGAATTGATGTTAAAAAGAAGTCATAAAAAATTAACAGTGGTTTCTACTGTATAAGACATCATCTGGGAAATGGTGTAACTGGTCTAGCCAGCTGGATATTAATCCAGTTGTTGTGAAAAGTGTAGGAAACTTGTTAGCTGGCCAAGTAGTTTACCTTTTGAGCTCTTTGAAGAAGATATCTAAACATTCTCCCTTGCATTTTTGTTTTTGCTTATATGCCAAACGCTCAGGAAGAGCTGTGGGAAGTTAGCCCATACTGGTGAATTCCTTACATCGTGTTTAAGTCATCTTATCGTACGTCGATCGGCTTATTGTTCCTCAGGGAAGGGAAAAGAATGGACCCAAATATATCATGATTTGTGATGATCACGTACTGAGTCATAATGTGCACGTATTTCAGCAAACATGACCTCTTGATTTTGAGTTCATGCTTTTCAGGACTTCATCTAAGAGTTCCAAAATGACATATGGTTAGTCCATGGTAAGGATATAAGCCCATTTATTTGCCAACAGTTACAGGAGATACTTTGGCACTGGAATGCACTGTTAGTGTTGTGCTGGTTTAAGAACAAAGACCTACTGCTTATCCAAGCCTGATTTTTTTTTTAAAAATAATACCATCCAAAGTCAGGATAACATATGAAGTGGCTCACTAACTAGCCTTAAAATTATTAGCTAATGTTTAGTTGTTTGATCTTATGATATATCTAATGTCTGCTCTTTTAGAAGTACTGTGTATTTGTTACACCGCTTCTATCCCATCACCTCTTTACTTCTCTCCAGCTACTCTTAAAACAGCTTCTCTTCACATCCACCTAAGATTTGGATATTGCATTCCTGCAAAGAATGAGACATCTTTTTTCATAATCCACTCCACCTACTCCCCACCTGCTCCATCTGTGTTGCTAAGGGATAGCATAAAGCTGTGCAAATGACTGAGTTTCGGTTTGATCACAATTCCAGAAAAGTAAAGGCTAAATTGAAATGTCACACATTTGAACTTTTAAAATGAGATTCAAATAAATTTCTAAATGAGATATCATTTGTCATAAAATACCTACAAATGTTGTTAAGAAAAGTCAAGATAACAAAGTTCCCATTTGGGGGAATTGTTTAGCTTTATTTGAATAGTATCTTATTAAAAAAAAAATTGGAAGAATCTACACATGAACAAATGTATTTCATGTAGCCAGTGTTTGCCCCCCCCCCCCGCCCTTTTTTTTGTCAGAAGTTGTCAGTTATTAGTGTTAATCTGCTGTGGTGTAATTGCTTTGCAGGTCTTTTCTCACACAGGTACTATATAGGTAGATCTTTAATACTGAAGCCTTCTTCTCAGTGCCATTGCACATTTTTGTTCAAGATTCATCTCAGCATCTTATGGTAGTAAATTGTTGTGGGACAGGTTAGAAATAGTTGGGTGCAGTATCAAGTTCCCACTTTCAGTGCTGGTGCAGTTGTTTTGGGACATTTATACTCTCCTGAGAGCTTGGAAGAGAGGCTCAATGGTATAACTGCAGCATAGATTTATGCATCAAATAGCAGGATTAAAACAAATACTTAGCTTTTATTGCTTACTTCAGAGACTTAGTTTTTATGTTTGAGCCCTTAGTTGGAGCAGAGTTGAAGAAAAGTTATTGCATTTTGGTGAAACTGAAACTTAAGAGGGTTTGTGTGCATTGACAAGTGGCTTTGTAGGGGAAGTGTGATACTGATGAGTCTAGTTCATTTTCACTTCACAGGGAGGATAACAGAAAGATTTGATCTGCCCCTATCGTTTCTTCAGCAGCTGTCTGATACTCTGCCAACAAGAGAGTTGGGAATCATTAAAGAAGAGCTCAGTGGATATGTGTGCTTGTATGCTTCAGTTAAGGTAAAGGTGAAAGTGAGCTGAAGTCTCCCTGGACCAGCAGCCTAATGCCATATGCTTACAGGCTTAGACAAAAAAGACAAAGTATGAAAGAGAAACTGTAAGGAGGCAGAAGGGAGGAATGGGGAGATAGAATCTGTCCTCTATGAAGAAAAGCCAGGTACCTTGTTTCCTCTCTGGGAAACTTTTTAAATGTAGGGCTTCTGTTGTCCTAAGAGAAGAAGCCACAGAAGCCCATGCATTTTGCATCAGGCTGAGCACAGAATTTCTGCTAGGAAACATGGACTGAAACTCACAGGTTTTGTCAGTCATAATCTGGGATACTTGAGGTTGCATCTGCATTGAGCTAATTAGGAACTATGATTTTGTCCTAAGAATGCAACCTTCTAAGAGCTGACCCATGACTAATGTAATTAGGTATATGAGCTCTAGACCCAGTGCCTGATGGACCTGTTTGTGAAAATCACTTGGAGAATTTAAGATTAAGGAAGATGAGTACCCATGTGGAGAGCGTCCTTCATAGTCCTGTACGTTCTTCTGTTCTGTTAAATATTCTATGTTGCTGGAGTATACAAGGACTCAATACAACCCATGTTGTTACCATGATGTCTGCAGGCAGCCCATGAGACAGTTGAATGGACAGCAACATTTACTCACGGAACCATCCAGAGCACTGTAGAGCTAGCGCCTCTGTCTAGCAGGGTTGTGTGTCTAGCTCCTGTGTCTAGTAGGGTTGTATGTTTGGTTGTGAAGTGCCTTCTAATGACTGAGACATGAACTCAACTTTCCAAGCTCATCAAGGAGGCTAGAGAGAGTGAGGCCTTAGACTGCATTTCTTGGCACTTTAAGCTATGTAGCATTATTAATGAAAATACAAACCAGTTATTATTTATTATATTACATTACGTGCATTACAAGATGCCTTGAAATAAGGAATCTTTCCAGGTGGGAAATATTAGAGACTTTTCTGGCAAGTGTGGTAGGACTTGTGTAAAATGGCACTGTGTCCAAAATGCATTGGTTTTGCCTTGAATATCTGCTGGGTAGATAACAATCTTGTTATTCAATAGGCATGCTGTCTTGTCAGATATTCTAAATGCTACAACAAATTTGTCACTGTAATGTCTTCTGATTTTCTGCAAATGTTCCTTTATACAGAATTGAGTCCGTTGAAAACAGTTTGTTAGTCCTGGTTTTGTCTTCCAGGTGTTGCAGTGTGTGCTGGATATAGGGGATCTGATATGTAGACAAAATACATTGGTAAAATAAATAATAAGGTATACAGCTAATTTGTAGGTTTGGCAGGATGTCTTTGTGAACTCAGCGTACATAAAACACTTGATATTTGAAGATCCTAATTCTTCATTAATTTGCAGGCCATAAACCAGAAATAAGACCCAAGAGATTTTTTTTCTTTTCGATCAAAATGTAAATTCTTGCTTCTTTATGAAGCCTTTACTATTAGCTACTTATCAAGGCTTGTTTAACCTTGCATGTCTCCCTTTGGTAAATACGAAGAATTTATACCCACTTGTGCTTTTTGGAAGGTTATGGCAGCATTGCTGCATCTGTATTCAGAAATACATTTCTGCACTTAATCAGTTAGATGTAATTGATGGTTGGCTTTCACAGAAGTATTTCTAAACTCAAATGGCATAACTGTGAGGATAAAGGTTTTCTGAATTGCATAATCAAGATGTTTATGCCTTTTAATGTTTTTGTTCAACCATTTTTTTCAGCTGTGGAGCTTGTACTGAAACTAGTGCAAGTTATGTGTGGCATTTATCTTTCTTTTCATAGCAATTTCTTTGTGGAAGGTATATGTAGAGACTGTTATGAATGAGGAACAGGATATGATTCTCCATCTTGGTTTCCAGTTTCAGGTCTGTCCAAAAAGTTTGTGCGTTTCTACACCTGGGCACCGAACTGATCTCTTTCAGCGAGACCCTCAAAATGTTCTGATAACAGACTTCTTTGGCAGTGTGAGAAAGGTGGAAATTACGACAGAGACAATTTCTTTGGACCGTGACTTAGCTGTTTTTGAAAGCAAGTAAGTAGTCATTATTTAGACTTGATTTGTATAGGTCTGTGCGACTGAAATGAAATAGTCATGTAACTGTAAAGGAAAGAAGAACTCTGATTTCCTGGCATTTCTTACAAACAATCAGGGAGTTAGTATGGACCTGCTACTGTGATAAAGTTGGGGTTTGTCAGCTGAAAACTTTGTTTAAAAATGCTCACCCCTTTATTCAGGCTTGTAAATAAATACTGCTAAAGACCAAGGTGTGAATGTCAAAACCAAAAAATTGTCTAAAATTTTCTTTCTTCCTTAACATTTCTTCTTTAATGTGCAGAAATATTTTGTTACTGTAAATTCCTGCTTGTAATAGTTTACTCCCTCAGATAACCTCTGAGTATAAGCCATCAGTTAGTTGTTTCATAACAACTAGCTTTTTAATAAATGCTCTGTTTCTGTTCTGTGAATTCTCTGGCTTTTGACATTAACTGTCCTGGGAATTTCTGTTGCTGAGATGCAACAATTCATTTGAATAAAATTGCTGGTGCAAGTTCATTGATAGAAGTTGTAACAGGGCTTCCATTATTTTGTGGGTGAAGAAAGAATTATAAACTACTTTGTATTTTTGGTATTCTGTTGCCACCTATTGGGAACATGTAAAGGAAGATGTGCTTGTTCTGTAGAGTTTATTTAGCATTGCCCTTCCATTTCTGTTGCATCTTTTGTGTTTCATGATACTGTCCTCTAGGAGGGGGAAGAAAAAAAGGATTGAAATAGTCTGCTATGCCAGGGATGAAATATTTTTCAACTCGTACGTTTATGTAAATTGTTGTCCAGCTTGTTTACTGTTGCTCAAATCAAAGAACAAGTTAGTGGATAGCAGTTTTATTAATTTTAAAGATAACAGTAGCTCTGGTCCTCATAATTAAAAATATCCTACACGGTTTAGTGTATTTCATATTTTATTTTCGTACTGTATTTTTATCTGTATCATGCACGTTCGTACTAACCATATATATATCTTAAGCTAATTCTGTGACGCCTTAGTTTAGAACAGTATTTAGTGACACTACATTTGTTTTTTCTCTGAAGAAAAAAAAGGTTTTGGCAAATAACAGACATTTTGCCAGTCAAAAACCATGATGAAAACTTATCTATGTGTGTTTCAAATTTGTGGAAGATTAAAAGGAGAAATAGATTTTGGACAACTTTACTGTTCTGAAACAAGAAATGACTGGTTGGTGCCGATATATGAGGGGTTTTTAGGTATGTTGACACACCAGTGAATTGGACACATGGAAGCAATGTTCAGAAGTGGGCACTCATGCCCAGAGAGGAATATTATCATTGTGAAATGTTCTGATACTTAATGAAAGCTGTATTACATTACATGGCAATTCCAGTTAACTTAAATCTGTGAAATCGGAAGGGATAGGAACATGCTGGTTTAATAGCTAAATAGTTCTCCTTTAGCTTGGGAGAGTCTTTGAGAACATGTACACCTAGGAATGGAAGCGCACAGCAGCAGTAGCTTATGGAATACTGCCTCAAGTCTGTAACATGTATGACCATTTTTAAGTGGCCTCATGTAAAACAGCAAGTTATTCATTGCACTATATTCAGATACAATTTTCCAAAAAAGTACTTCAATTCTCAGTTTCTTGTTACCACTTTGGAAGACTTTATAGAGAATGTGTTTTTAATGGAGAAGAAAGTACGGTCTTTGCAGAAAAGTGCTGGAAAATTGCAGTATAATTGTATAGGTAGTGATGTGGAGTGCTTAATAAATTTCTTAAACAGGATTCTGAGGTCAGCACCTCTTGGTATGGCAGATCTGTTTTGCTACAACAAATTTAAGAATTATGGGTTGAAGTGAATTTATTAATGTAAAATGTTAATGCTTTTTAAAAATGCAGTTTTGGAGGATCTGCTCTGCAAGAACTCGTTACTCTGGTTTTATTTAAAGACTATTACAAACATTACACACATCTATTTCTGAGGCTGTTAAGAAGTCAGAACACTTCACAAATTATCTGATCTTGGAATAGATGCTGCCCAGATTGTCCCAAATTAATGTAAGAATGATCCTTGAATGAGAGAATGTGAGTGCATATTCTTAACCTCTGCAGTGTTAGTTAAACCATTCTGTGCATTTGGGAATGTGATGGCTGTTGATGTCCCAGATTGCACATTTATGTAAAATAGCTAGGGAAAGATGGGGCTAGCACAGCCTGGTTTATTCTTTTTGGTATCACTGGGAGAGATCTAAACCAAGCTTATTAAAAATGAATAATCCTTCCAAATTAGTCATAAATAATCTTGTTCATGTCTAACACTGTTTTAAAAGCCTTTGTGAAGAGGAAAAAGGTCATGTAGACTTGAAATTGTGCCCCTTAAAGGTTTGCAAGAAGTATTTACCAGGGAGTATCTGATAGATCACAAATATATACCACTAATACGAATTTTGATGTATTACGTTGGTTACTGAATGTGCAGATCTTTTTTATTCTGACAAAATCTATGCAGAATCTTCAGTCTTTTCCTTTTTTCTTTATTGCATTCCAGTTACGGGTTTTTTTCCCCTAAAAGATAATTTGCAGAGGTTTTATTGGTTTAATATTTGATACAGTCTCTGGGCTTCACTCCTTTATGAATCATTTCCTCTTTGTTTTATTCTTCCCACAGTGGTAGCTTGATACGTTTTTCCTTTTCCTTTTACACACTGGTGGCAGTAGAATGCTACAGAATATTTGTGTTACGGAGCATAACCAGAAAATGAAATGCAGACCTCGACTCTAACGCAGTCTTAAGTAGTCCACATTAGATCTGGTTTGTTTGTTTTAAAGTTGCAAGTGTCCTATGTGCAGATAAGGCATTAAAAACCAAACTAACAAAAGACATAAACCACAGATTACACAGATAATGGGTAAAGAAGATGCTGTCACGTGAGGCGTGAACATGTATTGGGATTGTACTTGCTGGCAGACTGAGTTTTCGACTAACCGACTGCTGTGACTTTGCCAAATCTTTTCAACAGAAGTTTGTTCTTTTGTAACACAATTGCTTAGCAATTAATTAGTAATAGGGATCCACTCCCAAGCTCAGCGTGATGTATAGCTGTGCAACCAGATCAGAACTGGCAGTTTCATGTTGAGCACAAGCTGTGACATTTGATGAGTGAGGCCTTTGAAGTTTCCTTTGGCTTTGGCTGAGACTCATACAAAGAACAACTACTAATTAACCAAAAGAGGTTTGCTTTCTATCCACATAGTAGTAGGTGAATATTTGTGAGTAAAAGCTTTAAAAAATAAAAAGAAGAATCCTCTGCTGTTTCCTTTCTTCATAGCAGTTTCAATCTAAGCTATGTTCACTTCAAAGGGCTTGTTCTGCAGCTGCTGCAGTCCTGACTGGGTTTGTAGCTGCCGATTTTAGCAGAAGACCTGACAGTCTGGGTGTTCTGGGGCTTCAGCTGATTATATTTTTGTCTTAATCTCCATAAAAGAGCAAAAAGTAAACATTAAGAAGTAGAAAAAATGCTGCGTCTTTGGAGAAGGAGCCTTGCAGAGTTCAGTACATCTAATAATTAGGAGTGTTTTCTGTTAAACTTGGATTGTAACGCTACAGCCCGTTGGAACACTTTCTCCTTTTCAGCTGCTATCATGAGGAAGAGATGTGTATCAGCAGAAAGTGCTGGTAAAAATTGGGATGTATATTTCTCCTGAGGGTAGTAAGAAGTGAATTAAAGACAGCGTCATATAAAACCATCCTAGTTTCATTGCTTTTGAGAATTGGGCTTCATATTTAATACTTCTGTTAAGAAGAATTGTGGTACTACTGGCAGTGACTGTTTTCCTAAAAATAAATAAATTGGCCACTTGTGTTAGGAAGGATGCTTGTGTAACAGAATAATTGTAATTGGTTCATTTGCAGTATGTTAATAGCTAATGTTCTCTCAATCTATTTTTTTTTTGTGTTATTGTCTCTTTTCTGTCTCTTTCCTGTCTTTTCTTTTCCACCAGTTATTTTCAGTTTGATGTGCTTAATAAGTAAAGTTGCTGTTGTGTGTTCCTGAACCCATGGGGATTCAGTTTGTGAACGAATAGGTAATATTTTTGGCTAGTAGATGCTGTTCAGCTCAGTGGGCTTTTCTTAAATTAAAAAAGGCTGGGTTTGTTCTGAGATCACCGGTTCTTTTTTTTTTTTTTTTTAACCAGACGCCTCAGATTTGTAATTCTTTTCAGTTTTGTAGATCATTTTTAGGACTAATTCTGAAAGCTTTTGTTCTCCGAGAAATCCCCAGTTCTCGTTTGCATCCTGACTTGCTGTTACATCAGTGATAAATTCATACGGGCTCCCCCCACCCCGCCGTTTGCGCTTCCCACCCAATCTTTATGCGAGGGCTTCGAAAGATAAAAGTCGCCGGCTTTCTTCTGGTGACGTGCCCTGCGTTGCAGAAGCAGGTTTGGGCAGCCCTCCCCGCCGTGCGGGAGGCGGCTCCGCCTGAGCCGCAGCCGGTGCTGCGCAACGCAGACGCGAAGGTGTTTGATCCCGGGGCTGCCGCCGGAGGGCTCGGGGCTGGGGGCGGCCCCGCTGCGGGCGGGGGGCGGCGGCGGTGCCCGGCCGTTGCCGGCAGGTGGCAGCATTGGAACGGGCGAGCTCCCGCCGCTGGCTCCGGCCCCGCGGAGCGGGGTCCGACGTGGGCGGGGAGGCTCGGGGGTGGGTTGTGGTTCCCGCCCTCCCCCCCTCAGTGTGATCAGTTTGGAATTACTTCACGTGGGGAAGGAAGGGAGGAGTTGAACTTCTTTTGTGGTTTGGTGTAAATTTGAGGGGGATAACGTAAGATTTTTATTTTATTTTCCACTTTTCCCGCTAGACAGCAACCTTGTGGACTTGTAACGTGTTTCAGTTTCAAAGTAATGTATAAAAAGAAAAAGTACTTGGAAATTAGCTGGCCTCTACTAATCTGGATTGAATTGACAGCGGGATTATGAAGCTGTTAATTCCAGGTACCGTTGTTTTTCTGGAAACATCTTCAGATGGATATCATAATTTTTTTTCATGAAACACGCTAATCAGTTACACAGGTAGTATTTCTTTAATATCTTACCATTACAACAGAATAAACTTGTAAGTGTGGATTTTTTGATCCATCTGTGTTTTAATAGCCTACAAGTAGCTAAAAAAAAGGGTGAACTAATACTTGCTGTTAAATGTTATATTTCTTAAAGTATTCTGTAAATACACGTACTTTTTCTTTGCTTGCTTAAAGGTAGATAAATATATACTTACGCACATATACATACGCCCCCATAGCTGTTAGTGTAAAAAAACTTTTCAAGGTAATGCAACTAAAATCAATATGAAGGCTATAGTAGGAAAAATTATATAGGAGGATACAATTTCACTAGTATTAACATCAGTGTAAAATAAATAAGGATGACTGACAATATCAAAAGGAACTGCAGGTATAAATTGTTTTTGGAAGACTTTAAATACACTAAAGTGCTGTGCTTGGTAATTAGAGTCCCCATTTAGCAAGATATTTTAAAAACGAGCTTTGAGCAATATATTACTTGTTCATTTGAAAGTATTTTTTTGACCATCCTTTTTGCCAGAGTTTGGGGTTTTTGGGGTTAAAAAAAAAAAGACGTTTTGTTGCAAAACTATAGCTCTTGGGTCAGGCTTTCTTTGGTCTTGGATGATTTTTTACCTCTTCCTCCAACTTTTAGTAGGGTTCTTTGTGGCATCCTGCATTTCTTCTATGAGAAACCTTCAACTATTAGTAGCAGCTTGTGCTTCTATCATTTCACATTGTTTTCAGCGCAACACTACTCTGCTGAATCTACAGATAGTTATTCTTATGTATAATTTTAGTAGGCTTTGACATCAAAACAAACCTCTTTGTCTGTAGAGGTGCTGTGAAACACATGCAAGTCAATGGCAATATTTTTATTAACTTCAGCTTTTGAATTGAGTCCAGAAGCTACATGTTCTTCATATGTGGCTTGCATATGCTAATTGACATATGCATATCATAGTGTTAGGTAATGGACAGGTAATTTCTAAAGCTGTTGTATGGCAGATTTAGAGGGAGGTCTTAAGTAAATCTAGTAAATTTTAATGTCATTTAGATAGCTGAGAATATCCAGAAATCATAGGATGTTCCGTCTAGGTTTTTTATTTCTTTTTCCTTTACCCACTCCTTTTTACACCTATGTAGCATTCTTATTTTGTCTCGTTTTTTCTTCTTTGTCTCTTCTCCCTAGTGCGATCTTTACCTGCTATTATTTTTGCAGTTGAGTGGGCTGCTCTGTAATTCTAGTCTCCTGAAGTGCTCGTTAGTCTTTCTAGTGCTCTTTATATGGAGGTCCTGGCTTGATCTTCTTGCTTTGCTGTTCAGGTGCTAAATACAAATTAATGTCTGTTCTTAGAGGTACTTCTGTAGTTGTGTACTGTATGTTGCCGCTCAAGAAGACCATGCAAACAGCTGTAGCATTTGGCATAAGTCTGACCAGGAAATATTTTCATGTAGTTTTGGCATGTTTTCAGCACTTTGAGATAGTAATAGAATTTTATTGAAATTGTCACGCTATTATTTACTTCCTGTCCAAAGTACCAGAGCTGCTACTGATGTTTGTTAGGATACCCTTTTTGTATGATTAAGAAAATTTCTAGGTGGTAGAAAAACCGGGCAAAGAGCAAACAGGCAGCTTGAAGCTGTGATTATGGGGCTGTTAAGTCTCTGGAATTTTGTGGCCAAGCATACGTTAGTATTCTTTATGCCCCAGAAATGAATCTGGGCACATAACTATTAAGTCTCCGGGGCTCAAGCAACATTGCTGATCTCTTTGATAGGGTATTAAGGCATATGCAAATGCTCTTAGTCTTTCCCTGTTTCGATATTGTGAAAAAGCTTACACTTGTTTTTTGAGTGCCTGAGGGATTACCTTCCAGATGGTCAGAGATTTCTGCCACTGAAAATTCATGTCTTGTCCAAAGCTGTGGGGGAGAAAGGGGCATTCTGCCTTCACAACACATTTATTTAACTGCTGGCTAAAAGACTATAAAATGATGTCTATCTGCATCTCCCAGCCCTCCCAATAGGAGAGACTTTTCTCAAGTCAGGTGTTTGGTGGACCAAAGCTCTTGTCATAGAGCTATTAAATTTATTACTTAAATACAAGTCCCTGAAGCCCTATTGTTGATTTTGGTAAGCTGCATGATGGTCTGGAAGATGGTAAGATGTTTCCCTGCACTGCTTATTTCTGGAGGCTCTACTACACTCAGAGAAGTTATGCTTCATGGTAAGCATACTAAGGGCCCTAGTTCTTTAGTAAAAAAGTGAAATGTGAGTTGTGAGAAAAGAAGAGCTGAACTCCAAAAACAACAAAAAAAGGCATTGCATTATTGCTAGGCGTCTCTTTTCTATCCAGTTAGCTGTTCAAATAGACTAGTGTGAATTTCTGGCAAGAGGAGAGCAAGGAAGTCACAATTGCATCAAAGGATGAAAGGAAAACTAGAGGTAGTTACAAAAGGCGATTCTGATCACATAAAGAAGTGGATTTACAGATGGCTTGCTGAACACTGTTTAATATTACTTTACAAAATGAGATTGTCTTATGTGCTTGGTCAAGGGTGTCAGAAATCTATAGAAACTGCGGGGAGGAAATAACAGATGCTGAATATGTCTACCAAAGTGCCCAAGCTACTGCTAAGATTATTATATGAAATTTGTAGGACAGCAGAATATTATCCGTGTGGTAAGATTGATCTTTCAGGAAAAGAAAGCAATTCTGTAAACAAAGAACTTAGTGCAAAATGGGATTTATTCAGCATTTTTGCAGGCAGGAGACCACGATTGCACGAAAGGTTGGTATTGGTAAATGCCAGGAGATACAAACAAAAAGTAATGAAACACATAGAGTGTTTTGCATCCCCTGAAGGGGAAAAAGTGAGAAAAGAGGAAAATGGGATACAAAGGAAATTGGAGGAATAGTTGTTCCGGGGTGGATATGTTGTAGTGTCTTTTGAATCCTGGTAAACTTAATTCAGTTGGCTCCAGTTACTATTTAGAAGTTCCTGGGGCTGCAAGGGAATATAGTGGCAACTGTGGATGTTGAACTTTGATAGAATGGTGACAGCACATCTCCATTATGCCCATTACTGTTAAAAAAACCAAGACTTAAATTGGCTACAATTTTACGTAATATTGAAAAAGAACTAAAAAGCATGTAAACTCCTTAGTCATCTGCCTAGAGGTCAGATCTAACTTAAACATAAAGACAGGCAGGATTTCTCTTTCACAAAATGAACTGGAAGTTCCTACTGTGTGTATATGTGTAGAGGTGTGTTCTTATTTTGTAATACAGCAGCAGAATTTATTACCACTGAAAGCAGTATATTCTCATGTCGTAAGTGGAAGAAATATATTTTCATTGCAAACTGAAATTACTACATTTTTATATAACCAAACTGTATTTATGTTTCTTATAGATCCTGGGAATGGTTCAAATAATTGGACTTCCAAAAAATATAAACTGAAACCACCAGTGTTGTTTAGGGAATTCTACTTTCACTTTGTTCATACTATACAGAATTAGTGAGAGCACAGCATTACCTGAATAGCATTCTGTTGACTGGCAGGAATGAGGATTTAGAAGCAAATTTGGAGAGGGAGAGTGTGTCTGCCTCCCACCCCTGCCAAGTGTTCAGGCATGAATAGGTCAATCCAGTAGTTCCCAAGAGAAGGCAAGGCCACAGTGGAGGGTAGGATTTCCTTTCCTGTGAGGAAGAATAAATGTTGAGTATTGGTATTCACAGTTGCTTTAGTGTAAGTTCTTTGAATTATATGATAGCTATTTTAAGTTTCTGTTCCTACTGGTTAAAAAAATTTGTTGCTGAAGTCTAGCTGACCTACAAATTTGTTCCAATACTTAAGGAGATGGCTGATCAGAAACTGAAACAATTAACAATGTTGCACCTTTCTCCTGCCTTCTGTTGCTGGATTTTTAATTTTACAGTGGTATTTTCTGTGTAATTCTCTATGTAATCGCTATGTAAAAAAAAAATAAAAAAAAAAATTCCGCAGGGACCAGATGCAGAGGAAAAGACTGAGTTATACTGTCCATGTATTGGCACATTTTTAGACACTGATTGAAGGATAAGGAAAAACTCTGCTAACCTTTCAGAATATCTTCAACAGATTATATTGATGGTATGTTTTCACTCTTTTTTATGGTTCTTATCTCAATATTTAAAAAATGTTTATTAGTTATTCATTTTTCAGTGATGAATGATAAATGACAGATGTTTGGATTCATACAGCTTCAGAAGGTGTGTGGAGGGGTATTTTGTAGAAGCAGGCTACCTCTTGTATTTATTCTGCAAAATGTTCGAATTCACACTTAATATTAGGAATCTGAGTACCCTCATCAAGTTAACCATTAACTGAAAGTGGTTTTGCTGACCTGGGACATTGCATGTTCTTAAACCAAAGCTGGGCTCATTTATTCTGCTTAGAAAAGCCAAACCGTCTGTCAGAGTGAACCACTAAAACGTGTATCCCACTGTAGGTATCCGTACCATAGCTGGTCCCGGATAGTTTGTTAGTCTGTTTAACTTGTACTCCACTGGCATAGCAGAGCCTGCTGCCCTCAGTGGGAGGGAGATTAACTGCAAGGAGAAAACAGATGGTCTTTCTGCTCCTCACTGAGGGCACTGGATCATGGAGGGGGCAGAGTTAATCTGTGGCCAGGATGTGCTAGCCAGAGTGGCTGAAGGCGTCCTGCTTGACGGCACGACTTGCTTTTCAGTTTGCACAGACCCCATATGGGCTCTTAGAAGGACAGGAGGGCTGAGCCTGCTTGGTGCCAGTATGTTTTCCCCACGGCTGCTTTCCTGGAACTGCAGTCCAGGTGACGGTTCTGCTGGCAGAAGGTTTCCTAAACTAGGGACAAATTTGGCTTGCAGATCATACATCTGAATCTCCTCCTGAGCAGCACGGTGCTCTGAAAGATAGGAATGGTTAGATTTTCTATGCAATCGGAAAGATTACTTGAGCAGCACGGTGCTCTGAAGGATAGGAATGGTTAGATTTTCTATGCAGTCAGAAAGATTACTTAAGTGTAAACTGTGTGAAAGAAGCAGATAAGAGTATGTTTCTCCTGTAGTTCCACAGTAGCTATTTAAATTTGAAAGGTGGGGTAGTGCATATAATATGATTGTATTAAATAATTCAAATGAGATAAAAATCAGGAAGAGTTACTTGTATTCCTGGATGATTTCTGGTCCTGTGTTACCTGCAAGTGAGACGTGTTGCCATAGGCATGTTTCAGCTGCTCTAAAATTTCAGTAATATTTTTCTGTTTGAAATATAGGACAAAAGTTACATCTCTATATATTTAGCAATTTATGACTCATTTTAGTTTGTGACAATATAATGAACCCTGTAGTTACTGTAAGGTTTATCTCAATTTAACTGTAGCATAATATTTAAGCTTCATAGTTCCCCACTGACTAGGTTTCGTTGTGGTTGTGTTTTTTTTTTTTCCTATTGGTTACTTAAGAGTCTGAACCGTGACTTCCCGCTAGAATAAAATAGGAATAAAGACTTCTTGCTGTAGGTCTGAATTTTATCTGGGGAATTGGAGCAGAACAGCCACTAAGTGAAACTGCTCTAAATCTCAGCCATAGAGGACATAACCTCTGTTTCTTTTTTAGCTGTCAAATAGAGTGCCCTAGTTCCTTTTTCCTTCATGTGTGGTTTTCCTCTGATACAGTTTTTACTAATAGGTACTTTATTACAACATATTCTGTGCTGACTTCTATCTTATTAGATGCTTAGGAGCTTTTACAAATGTCTCCGTAAAAGTATATGGTGTATCTGTAAAATGGATAAATCTGCACTCTGCTGTAATGTTTTAAAACTGGAAACTGTGTATGTGCACAAAAAATGTGGTCAGATGGAAAATTGTCCTTAAAACAGAATATTTCTACGTGGTTTGCGAATCTAATGGCACTTGAAAAATATTAGACTGCAAATTAATTTTGGGGTTTCTAAAGTAATTTAGGAAGGATAGGAGAAAGTATTATGCTAGCTGTGGCAGGAAAACTTTTCATGTCGTAGAGTCAAAGATGGTTTACGTCATTGGTTGCTCTAAATATTTTATAGTAGTAATTGTTGCATTTTAAGTGATGTGTGTTTGTCTGTTCAGTTACTAATAAGCGAACATCTAAGCAGCACCATGAAAACAGCTTCCCCATTTGCCATTCTTGGTGATGCTTCCAGCAGCACTGGTGGCTGTTGAAAGGTTGTGGGGAAGGACATGCTTCCAGTTTGGTCATGGACCGTGGGGGGAAAAAAAAAAGGTACTGGTGGTGTACATATTCTGCAAACAGAGGACTTCCATTACTGGTCACAAAATTCTTATTATATTGCACAATCAGGGTTTTATGCAGACATAATTATTTCTTTAACACCATAAGAGAGTATACATGAGTCATTTGGTAATTATGTGCCAAATTATGACTGTTCTTAAATTCAGCTGACACCAAATATAAAGCATTTAAAATTACAGTGCAGTTCTTAAAGATTATCATTGTCACTGTATTGAATTTTGTGTACATATATGTGAGGTTTATAGCTGGTAATAATAGATGCAAGAGATGCCTTAGAATAATAGTGATTAGTAGTGTGACATGGAATTTATTTATGGTATTGCATCACCCAAGAGGTACTTAGTTTAGATATCCTAGATAATTGCTTCTTACTGGTTTGTAACTGTTTCTTTCCACTTTCTCTGGATGTAAAATGAAGTCCTTTACAAGACGCATTGAGACTGGAAAAAAAAGGGGGGAGGGGGGAAAACTGATTTTACATGTCAGTGATTATATCATAAAATGCAGCTGTGGAACTCACCTAATTGCTATGCGACTGTTGCCTATATCTGTCTGTGAGCATAAGGGAAAGCTGTAGAAACTATGGCTGATATCATGAGAAAGGAGATCCCACCTACTGAGGAAATTCCACCATCTTTTAATGTGCCAAATGAACACGCAACCTGCACATGGCAACAAACTGAAGTCTTAGTAAAGCTAGTGTAATTTAAATTGAAACAGGGAATAATTAATGTATTAATGCATTTTGTGCCTATTGTGCTCATTTAGTAATCAGATTATTTTGCTAAATGTAATCAGAATTGTACAAAAGAATAATTATGTAATAAAGCTAACTTCACCAGAAATTTGAAAAGAAACAAAATTGCTGAAATGAAGTGAAGAAAATTATAGATTATGTATTCTCACTGCTAATTGTCCTTGTAAAATGAGAGTACTTTTTAGGTATACTTCTTTTCAAACTGAATTGGAAAAAAAAATGTTAATAGGAGAGGAGGGAATCAGGAAATCAATATAATCAGATATAACAGCAATATATATATGTTAGTCACCTACTCAAGTCAAAAAACATAATGTGTTTCTAGTTATAAAAACTGAAATTAAGGAAAATTTCCATATCCATAATATATGACAAAAAAGTGAATTATTATTGTTGAGGCAAATGGATATTGAATGCAATCCATCCCCAAACAAATGTAAAATCATTCTCAGGATTTAATTCCATGAAATAGTAATTTTCTTAGTTTGTAAAGCCTTTCTATTTTTTGCTCATATTATTGATATTGCTTAAGAGGGCAACAGTATTAAAGGTGAATTAATTTTACCACAGGTTGTTTCAATAGCTTACTCTATTGAATTGGACCAAACTGTCTCCAGCATGGCCCTGCCTGTATACATAGTAAAGTTAGGGGCCAGATTCAGGTAACCATATTCAAGTAAAACTTTAATCTGGGAATGCTACTTGTGGACCTTATTTACTGAGTGAAGAAGTTAATCTGTTTGTTGCTGATAGCTTGGTGTGGATTTATGTTTTTAATGCTCAGTCTTGTATGTTGGATAAATTTTGTGTAATGGTTTAATCAGCCTGGTCTGACTGAACCCCTGTGTTTTTGAGTTGCTTTTTGTGAGTAAGGTGATAAGTACTCATGAGAGGTGCTTCCTATCTGGAGCAGAAAAAGATGACAGTGTCCTGTAGAAAATGCCAACAGAGCATCTCCTTTGCATTAATTCAAGGAAAAGCAAAACTTCAAGAACAAATCTGCATTGAAGATTTTAACCCTAAACTTAAATATTCTTGGAAAAATAGATTTAAAATAGAATCTTAGTGAAGAGTGCCTGGAAATGGCTCAAGCCTTTGCACATAATTCATCTGCTTGTTGGCACATGCAGTTTGTTTCCTGTAGGTTATAGACCAACTTGATAACAGATTATGTAATAATCTTAAGAAATATTTTATTAAAGTGACCAGAAGTGGTTTTTTTTCTGACAGGGAGATTTGAACTGATATTAATCTGCAGTGGTAGTGCAGAAAATAACTCAGTTCTTGTTTTGTTTAGTTGTGTCATGCTTAGTCTATGTGAAACAACAGTGATTAATTTTCTTTCATAAGAAGTTGCCACACGAGGTTTTTCGTTCCTTAAGCATTTTTAAAAATTGCTTTATCTTATATTTACTGGTGTGTTAATTAATATATTACCTGAATAATATTCAGATTAAAAGAAAGAAATGTACTCAGACATTTAAAAAACAAACAAACAAAAACCCTAAGAAACCCCACTTCAATTGCTAGTTTTCAGAATTTATCAAAATTGATCATTTTTTCCAGTTACTACTGTGAAATACCAGGATTCTCATCTGGTACAGTATACAGCACCTTAGTCAAGGAACTATTGTTACAGAGCAGATAAGATTAAAAAAAGTCATTGGGTTTGATGAAAACCTGCATGAACAGTGGGGAAAAAAGCCAAAGTTACCATAGCAACCACCAGTGCTTTAGACAGAAGCTAAGTAAAAAGAGGAGAAATGTAACAGAAAATATGAGGACCATTTCATAAAGCATTAAAAACTAAAAATGAAATTTTAAGGCAAATATGATTAATACTCAGCTTTTGTCACTTAGAAATCCCTGATAAGCAGCAGATTGTCTTTAAAATAAAAATATGAGGACCACTATTAATAAAGAAGTTTTAGTGTTGGAATCTGTTAGACCCTATTACGGAGATACTTTCGTGAATTTGGTGAAAAATGGGTGAAAGTTTTAGGAGTTGTTTTTGTGTGTGTTTGTTTGGGGGTTTTTTTGGTTGTTTTTTTCTTATTTTTTCTGCAGGCCATTTTCTGAGTAACTGCAGTCTTAACCTGTGTGGTAGAATAGGCTCTGAAAATGCCTTTCATGGCATAAACATGAACAAAAGTCTTCCTAATAAATGTCGTCCCACAGTGGGAATGATGCAAGTTCTGCATGGGGTGGTACGTTGGGTCAACTGACTGCGTAGCACTCCCTTCAGTACAGGAATGGCAAAGGCAGCTTTAAAATTCTTGGACATCAAAATTCCAAGAAAGAGCAGTGTTGGTAAGTTTAGGGGTGCAAGTTGCCCATACATAACAGGTTTACGTAAAATAATGTGTACAGCCAGTTGCTTATGCCTTTGTGTCTGAACCTATGTTCTGATATCAGTGATTAATTTAAAGGCTGAACTTTGATTCTTTTTGAATGGAGTCAGCATTCTGCAGTGATTTGGTATTGGGTATGAAGTCTAGTGTTTTGCCTATATATTGCTTCACAGGTGCAGAATTAGGGGTAATGTGGGTAAACATCAAATGTACATGGAATAAAATTGCAAGCATCATTTCTTTTCTACTTCCTATGCAGCTATTAAGTCTTAAATTTGATCTTGGTCCTTATAGAGCAAAATGGCCCATGTTGGAACATTAAACAAATAAGAAAACTATGAAAAATGCACTTCAATGTTTTGTCTGGAAAGAGTGCTTTGCGTGAGTATTGAAACAATCTAAAAATTTGAGTAGGAGAAGGGAAGCAAAAAACACTTTATCCTTTCTTTAAACTACAGTCTGACTCACTTCTTGCCTTCTCTTCAAAGGACTCTGCTGGTGTCTGGTTGCAGCATAGTTATCCTGTGGTATTGTTAGAATATGATTCTATCATATATTAGTAAATAATACTTAACTGTCCTAGACAGTGCTATAGCCTGGGGCTTTGCATACATGTCACTGCAGTTGTTACTAGTGTCTGTTTCTTCTAGGAAAAAAGGCATCATTTCTGAATAAATGGATTTTGGTTATTTTATAAAACACTGTGAAATGAAAATGTTTTCCTCTCCTCTTCTCTCATACAGAAGTTTATAGAAGGGTAAAAAGTTTTGCATTATTCCCCAAAGTCTTCCTGTGAATCCAGACGAAACATCTGTGATGAGTTCCTTATTGTAAAGTGGGCACAGTATTTTTTTAATCCTCTGATACTGTACGAGTTACAAATATATGTCTATATTGGAAGTGAGAACTGAAACTGATTAAGTTGAAATCATGAAATAATGAATGTTGTAAAAAAGAAAGGTGTTGTGAATTTCTGTAAATGCTTAAGGGCCCTGCTCTGGAAAATTCAGGTGGGAGATCCAGAAGCACTTTGGCACTGATCTCTTGTTTGTTTAATTGCCCCATCTAAAAAACATTCTGTAGTGCCTCTTTAGCATGATTAAATGCTTCTTACTACAGTATGTGAATTTTTCCTTAGGAATAACTATAAGGAAAATGTATTCTGGATCAGTTCAGTGTTTAAATACAAGTCCTAAGTGGCATATTTAATGAATTCTTGTCTATTACCAGGTTGGGATTTGACCTGAGAAAAGAAGTTTTCCAGTGTGTCTGGACTTCATGTAGTGAAGTTTTGTTCTAGGGCCGTGGATTATAAAGCAGCCATCTTATAAGCACAAACTGGAGTGGAACAACCAGGAACTGTTGTGACAGAGGCAATGTAGGTGCTTGTTCCTGCTGCAGTTGCACTTTATCACAGGTGCTTGCTGCTCCCTGATGAGCCCTCTTTCCTGCAGACAGCCCTTTGTGCTGTGTGCCTGCTTCTGCCAGAGGTTTGATCCAAAAGTCCTGCAGAAATCTTCCAAATCTCAGTGTGCAGCCTTGTTATCACATAACACAATCTGTTAAGACTTGAGATTATATATGGTATGCTCTGACAAGGTACTTGACATGTACTTCAAATTAGAAACTCATAAACATTATATCGTGAAACAGTTTCCTATGACATCTGTTAGTTCCTGCAGAACTTAATACAAGCAAAATAGGTATTGTTTTCTAGCACTGTTTTTGTGCTATGTTTTTATAGGTGTGTGGAAACTTAGAAGTGTAGCGCAGTTCATGGTTCGTGCAGGCTTGAAATATTAAGCAAGTTGTGAGAAAATGCGATCTGTCACTAATGTCATGAGGTAGGAACATGACTGAGCTCTAACTACTTTGGTAGATTAAACTAAACCCCACTAGGTGGTGCAAGCAAATAAATCGCCTTGAAAAATATTTCTCTCCAGATGAATAAATTTGGGGAAAGGGTGTCTTTCACTAAACTAAAATACAGTCGTTGGTTTTTCATTTGTGATTATTTGCAATAGTTATTAAATTTAACATTTAACTCTGTCCTAGACTGCTCTTTCCATATACAAGAAAAAAGTGCATACTGGTTTTGGCTTAGATTTGCATATCTGACTCTCTTGTAGTGTAGGCTGGTGTCATGATGCTGTATTCATAGCTGGGGTGGTGGCTCACAGAGGAAGTAGCAGAGGACTTCCACTGTGTTTCGCTGTGCTATCAGAAGTGGCTGCTGTGAAATAATATGCTTCCTAGGGGCTTACTGAGGCATTTTCAGACTTATCTGCTTGGAGAATTCCCTCTCAGGTTCTCTTTCGTTGCTGTTTATCCTCTGCCAGTTTCATTCTGGATTTGCTTACTTTTACAGCAGTATTGTGTACATACAATTAAAACTATTTGTTTAGGAGAAAACTAGATTTCAAACAGTAAGTTACAATAGCGTACTGTCAATTTACTGTCCTGATAGAAGTAGAGTGGTAAGGTTCCAGTAGAAAATAATTTTTGAAATACAATGTATGCAGTTGGTCTGTAAAGGTTAATGTAGTATGTCTGATAGATCAGTGCTTCTATTATGTTTTGTTTAAAAAAAATCCAAACCAGAAAACCACAAAACAAACCCCCAAACCTAGAAATGCTCCTTCTGTGTGCTCCTGGAGGTGATTATAATATAACATTATCAGTTTGTGTTGCACTGGCTGTACCATTGTCTCGAATTCAGACGATATAATCTCTCAATAGCTCATTTTGTAACTGCTTTTTTGTTTTCCTCCTCTTCCTCCTTTCCCATTGAAAAGAACTCTTACATAATGGTGGTTTTACTAAAGATGCACTGGCTGATAGTTGGTCAACATCTTTTTACAGCCACAAAATCAGTAGCAAAAGTATTTGAATAATGAAACCCCCCACATTCTTGAGATAAGTAGAAATTCCTGGGGTTTTCCGCTTACGGAGAGCCATCAGCAATGTCATTTTCTTTCCATAAATCATATTTTACCAGAGTTTGTATGGCTTCGCAGTGGACTCCAGGCTACCAACTCTTCTGAGAAGGTGATGTCACTGTGGTTCTGCCTTGATACTGAGGAAACTCCGCCTGTGCTAAAGGCCAGTTGGTGCAGTGAAAATGTTGTCAGCTGCTTAGCAGTCAGCTTGAGTTAGCAGGTGTTTTTCTTATTGCTGTTTTCCCCATTATATCTATCTTTCAGGCCTTTCTCTCCCAATGAATACAGTGCATCAGTAAATACTATATTATCACATTTCAGTCAGGACTCTGTAATAAGACAGTAACTGCAGCCACTAAGCAGCTCTCTAGTGAGAGTTCAGTACTTCACCGTGCAGTATATTTACTGAAATGGAAATTTTTCATTTCAAAGTGACTTATACATTCATTGGTGGGGATGGGTGTGTTTGCTGCATTCATCCTGGTCTTGATAAATGCAGTAGAAACAGGTTTTTGGTTTGGCTTTTTTGTTGTTGTTTGGGGGGGGTAGGAAATAAGGCAGGGAGACATTAAAGTATAAAAAGCCTGTGCCCATGAAATCTCAGTTGACCAGCAGCCATAAAGAGTACATATACTAGCCACAAACAGTCAGCACATACTCTGAGTTTTACAACAAGTCTTTGTTAGAATGTATAGCCTCTACAGGGTAGACATAGAAAAATTGTTGCGGAGGTGTTAGACTTAAAATGCAAAATGCAAAAAAAAAGAAAATACTTTTTTTTTTTAGTTTCCTTGGGTAGAGGATAGCATACTCAATTGCCATCATACACTTTTGGTTATCATTGACTCCAAAACCAAACTAGAATTGTATGATGATGCAAGCAGAAGGGCTTAATAGTATGTATATTAAAATACTTCGGTATTCCTGCTGAAAAAAATCGCTGCCTATAATTTTGGTTACTTATATTGTAATAGTGTGTGGGAGTCCCACTCATGAATGAGGATCCACTGCAACTGAGAAATGAACATATACAAGAAAGATACACACCTGCCACCATGGTGCTTACATTCAATTTTGGTGACAGATATGTTGAACATTCATGAAGACATGAGAGAAAATGGATGATTTAGAAACCAAGTTTGTTTTCCACAAAACATATAAATATAAAGTTAAAAGGTGCAGGACCAAATGTAAACTTTTTACTAGACTTCATGTATTTGATAATATGTAGTATGCAAAATTTTGTAGAAAGAAATCTTCTCCCGGCTGTTGCATGTCTTTTGTGCTTCCCTCACTTTGGATTTTTTTCTTGACCATACTATGTGCAATTGGAGTTGTTCCATTGTTTCTGGAGTGCTGCAATGGATGGCTATAAGCTCTTCAGAAGGGATGGACAGGGTAGAAGAGGTGGTGGGGTGGCTCTCTATGTTAAGGAATGTTTTGACTGTACAGAGCTACACGATTCTGATGACAAGGTGGAGTGCTTATGGGTGAGGATGAGAGGGAAAGCCAATAAGGCAGATATTGTGCTGGGAGTCTGTTATAGACCGCCCGACCAGGTTGAAGAGACGGATGAATCATTCTACAAGCGGCTGGCAGTAGTCTCAGAATTGCGTGCCCTTGTCCTCGTGGGGGACTTCAACTTTCCAGACGTCTGCTGGAAATACAACACAGCAATGAGTAAACAATCTAGGAGGTTCCTGGAGTGTGTGGAAGATCATTTCCTGACACAGCTGGTAGGTGAGCCAACCAGGGCAGGAGCCTTGCTATAGCTGCTGTTTACAAACAGGGAAGGACTGGCGGGAGGTGTGATGGTTGGGGGCCGTCTTGGGCTTAGCGACCATGAAATGCTAGAATTCTCAGTTCTCAGTGAGGCAAGGAAGGTGGTCAGCAAAACCACCACTATGGACTTTTGGAGGGCAAACTTTGGCCTCTTCAAGGCACTGATTGAGAGAGTCCCTTGGGAGACAGTCCTGAAGGGCAAAGGGGTTCAGGAGAGATGGACGTTCTTTAAGAAGGACATCTTAATGGCTCAGGACCAGGCTATTCCCATGTGCCGCAAGTTGAACCGCTGAGGAAGACGACCGGCCTGGCTGAACAGGGAGGTTTTGCTAGGAGTCAAGAAAAAAAGGAGAGTTTATCATCTCTGGAAGAAAGGGCGGGCAACTTGGGAGGAGTACAGGGATCTTTTTAGATCATACAGAGAGAAAATTAGAAAGGCAAAAGCTCAGCTAGAACTCAATCTGCCCACTATTGTAAGGGACAACAAAACATGTTTTTACAAATATGTTGACAGTAAAAAGAAACCCAAAGAGAATATCTATCCTTTAATGGATACAGAAGGGAATGTAGCCACCAGGGATGAGGAAAAGGCTGAGGTACTCAATGCCTTCTTTGCCTCAGTCTTTAATAGGGAGACCAGTTATCCTCAGGGTACTCTGCCCCCTGAGCTGGAAGATGAGGATGAAGAGCAGAATATATGCCCCCTTAATCCAGGAGGAAATAGTGACCTCCTATGCCATCTGGACACTCACAAATCTATGGGACCACATGGGATCCATCCACGAGTACTGAGGGAACTGGCGGAGGTGCTTGCCAAGCCACTCTCCATCATCTATCAGCGATCCTGGTCAACAGGGGAGGTCCCAGAGGACTGGAGGCTTGCCAATGTGACTCCCATTTACAAGAAGGGGCGGAGGGAGGATCCAGGGAACTACAGGCCTGTCAGCTTGACCTCGGTATCGGGGAAGATTATGGAACAGTTCATCTTGAGAGCACTCATGTGGCAAGTCCAGGACAAGCAGGGGATCAGGCCCAGCCAGCATGGGTTTACAAAAGGCAGGTCCTGCTTGACCAACCTGATCTCCTTCTATGACCAGGTGACCTGCCTAGTGGATGAGGGAAAGGCTGTGGGTGTTGTCTACGTTGACTTCAGCAAGACCTTTGACACTGTCTCTCATGGCATACGCGTCTCATGGCTTAGACAAGTGTACTCTTCACTGGGTAAAAACTGGCTGGATGGCTGAGCCCAGAGGGTTGTGGTGAATGGGGTGAAATCCAGTTGGTGGCGGGTCACAAGTGGTGTTCCCCAGGGCTCGGTGTTGGGCCCCGTTCTGTTTAATATCTTTATCAATGATCTGGATGAGGGGATCGAGTGCACCCTCAGCAAGTTTGCAGACGACACCAAGTTGGGAGGCAGGGTCGATCTGCTCGAGGGTAGGAAGGCTCTACAGAGGGATCTGGACAGGCTGGATCGATGGGCCGAGGCCAATTGTATGAGGTTCAACAAGGCCAAGTGCCAGGTCCTGCACTTGGGTCACAACAACCCCGTGCAGCGCTACAGGCTTGGGGAAGAGTGGCTGGAAAGCTGCCTGGCAGAAAAGGACCTGGGGGGTGTTGGTCAACAGCCGGCTGAATATGAGCCAGCAGTGTGCCCAGGTGGCCAAGAAGGCCAACGGCATCCTGGCCTGTATCAGAAATGGTGTGGCCAGCAGGAGCAGGGAGGTGGTTGTTCCCCTGTACTGGGCACTGGTGAGGCCGCACCTCGAGTCCTGTGTTCAGTTTTGGGCCCCTCACTACAGGAAAGGCACTGAGTTGCTGGAGCGTGTCCAGAGAAGGGCAACCAAGTTGGTGAGGGGTCTGGAGCACAAGTCGTCTGAGGAGCGGCTGAGGGAACTGGGGCTGTTTAGTCTGGAGAAGAGGAGGCTGAGGGGAGACCTTATTGCTCTCTACAACTCCCTGAAGGGGGGTTGTAGTGAGGTGGGTGCTGGTCCCTTCTGTCAGGTGGCTGGAGATAGGACGAGAGGAAATGGCCTCAAGTTGAGGCAAGGGAGAGTTAGGTTAGATATTAGGAAAAACTTCTTTACTGAGAGGGTTGTCAGACGTTGGAATAGGCTTCCCAGGGAAGTAGTTGAGTTACCATCCTTGGAGGTATTCAAAAAGCCCGTAGACGGGGTACTCCAGAACATGGTTTAGTGGGCGTGGATGGTGGTTGGACTCGATGATCTTGAAGGTCTTTTCCAACCTAAATGATTCTCTGATTCTATGATTCTGTAACTGTTAGTTATTCCATATGCAGGCAGCAAAAGAGAAATCTGGCCTCATTATCTGTACTAAATGAACCAAGAAACTTTTAATTCTCGCCTTAGTTTCATAGTTGCCTTTTATGTATATGTGTACACACACAGACACGTATATATTTATATATAGGATTGTGAAGGACCTTAGCAGCATTGGAGATTTTTTTTCTTCAACGTAAGGTGTATTGAGAGCCTGAAGTTCTAAAAGCTGAGTGACAGATTGGCATTGTGATGTTTTCTGCTTTACACAGTCTCTTGCTGATAGTATCTACTGATAATGTGTACTTAGCATTCAGATTTACTGATTCAATGTTCTGTAGATTGTAAACATTTGCAGAAAATGACTTAAATAATGGAAGAATCTACTGCTAGAATGAGATAAAGACTGAGATTAGGTTAATAATACTAGAACTTCAATCTTAGTTAAAATTGCAAATCATTTTTATGTAAACCCTTACATTTGTTTAAAAAAACCAACCAAACAACATGATCAATCCTCTGACAAAAGAGTGAAGTGGATTTTTTTTTTCTGTTTTTTGTTTTGGAAAGTAAAACCAGATCAACCCATTTAATGTATATACTCTATGCCATAAAACAGTCTTAGAAAGTCATGGTCAACTTAAGTTTGAGCATGTTCTGACTGAATAATGAAGGTTTAATTTTAAAAGTTTAAGTCCCATTTTCAAAAATAACTATTTAATACTAGTCTTTGTTAGACATTTTTGCTAGCATAATAATTCTGCTAACTCATAAATTATTTTTACTGTGGCCAAGGTCCATCCCATATAGGTGTTCTTGAAAAATGTACTACTCAATTTTTTTAGGAACTTAACATTTCATAGAAGTAGCTTTTGCTTTATTACATTATAAAGAAGATCTTTGATGATTGCTTAAACATTGCTTAGCATTTACAATGTTGATGATTAAGATGTTGCCGAATTCCTATCAACATCTGGATGGATATAAACTGAAAATTCTGTAAAAAAGCTTTTTTGTATTAAATGGTTTTATCTCTTTACTCTTGCAGTAAGACAGATAAAACACTACAGAGAATTTAAGGTAAGTGAGAACGAAAGATTGGGAGGGACATGCCTGCAGCCCTCAGAACTGTTTCTGTTCCTGCTTTAGTCTTGTCCCTTGGAGACTGCAGACAGAAAGGGAGCTGATAGCTTGTGGCACGCTCTGAGCTACTGCATCTGTCCCTTCCCAGCAAGAAGAGGGTGAGGTAATCGGAAATCTGGACTTGGCAGGTGTCTGAGATGCCGGATTTTGTGTCAAGTAAATACTTGATTAGAAGTCACCTTGGAACATTAGAAATGTGGCTTGTCCAGGCTACTGTTTGGCTTCTGCAACCAGGAATAACTTGCAAATCCAGGCATATGTCCTGTGCAGGTAAAGCTGGCAGATGCTGGAACTATTACAGCATTGAATTGAGTGGAAGAGATAGTGTCCCTCTCTTTGTCCCGCAGACGTCAGACCTAGTGGCTTGCCTGGATACGCAGAGGAATTCCCAAGTTTGTATACTAGTTGAGAGGTTGGCAAGTGGTGTGCCACGTACTTGACCCGGGAAAAGTAGGACTTGCTGCTGCTGCTTTTGTTCCTGGGAGCAGACCACTAAAATTGTTTGGGCTTAAAGACTGTAAAGTTTGTAAAGTCACTGAATTTCATATAGGGTGCTCTGTTTAATACTTAGTGGTCTGTGGTAGATAGGAGATGAGTCCTTTCTGGTCCTAATACTATGCAATAAGTGAGGACAGAAAAGCAGACCATAAAATACCAATATGAAGAAAAAGGATGACTGCTTTACAGGGTCAAACATTAATAGATTCATTGTTCAACATCAGCAGACTCAGTAACCTCCAGTACCTTGGCCTCAGAGAATATAATCTAGCTAAGTGTTTGTATTTGAACTTGAGGTTTCATCTGCCATTAGCAAGAACAAACAAAACCAGAATCTAGACAGAAAAGTGCATGTCATCTATAAATAACAGAAAATCACGGTCCAGACGGTAAGGCTGATAAAAAGCTTAAGAGCTGCATACATTCTGTGCAGCTTTCTGTGAAGAAAAGCCCTCTTAATGGGCCTAGCAATATAATGTTACCTAGGTACATGCATTGACAGGAGATCTAAAGCACTTACTGTTAGCTGATTGGAATGCTAATCAGTTCTGTCTGCCATGGCCACTCTTAGAACTCTTAGAGTTGGCTACAGAGAGGAACACTACTGGCGAAAGAAGGGAAAGCAGTTGGTTAAGTTTTGTGGTATAGTGTTTTGCAGTTCTTGGTGTTATCTTGGTTGTCTGCTTTATGGAAATGTGTTACTGATCATGTTGTATCCAGAAAGATCAAATGCAATGTCTAGTGTTCAGGGGAGATTTGATTGCACAGTAAACCACTTCTCAAAAGCCCAGAACTGTAATTTTTATGATTAATTTTCTGAGTGCCCAGTGTATAGCATGTTTCTTTCAAGAAAACCTGGGCCTATTATTGGTACCAATATATGCTCTTTTATACATTTGTAGAAAGAAGTTCAGTTGGTGTCTTGTTATTTCATATCAGTAGGGGCTGGAAGCTAACAGGCTGATTAGCAGCCCTGCTGTAAAGGATCTGGAGGCTGTGGTGAACACCAGGTTGAATAAGAATCAATAGAGTGCCATCATCATCAATAAGGCAAGCTAACTACTGAGCTCCTTGAGGAGGAATACGATCAGCAGATTGAGCATTATTGTTATTATTTCTCTTTGATGCTGGTGAAGCCCCACCTGAAATACTGTGTCTGGTTTTTGGCCTTCCCTTCAAGAAAGATGCTGAGACAGTGGAGAGGGGTTGCCAATATGGTGAGGGTCTAGAGCACGCAACCTGTGAGAGGTGGTTGAGAGATCTGGGCTTGCTTAGCCTTGAAAAGATGGGAAATGTAGTAGCAGACTGCAACTGTTTGAAATGCAGTTACAGAGATGGTTAAGGTAAAACTCTTCTTCCGGTAACAAGGGGCTCTGGCTTTAGGTTGTGGCTTGGGAGGTTCAGGTTGTACGTTACGTGAAATGTTTTTGCGAAGAGGGTAAAGTAGTACTGGACCATGTTACACGGAGAGGTTGTGGAGGTTGTGAAGACTCAGCTAGACAAAGCCATGGGTGACCTGGTCTGGTGTTGGGAGGTTGAACTGCATGATCTCCAAAAGTCCCTTAGAAACAACATTTCTGTAATTTTGTGTAGTTATCTACATTATTAATTGGAGTAAAGGGGCAAAAAAGTAAAGTAGGAAGCTTGAAATGGAGGAGGTAAGGTAGAAGATCTGAGGATGGTGTTGGGCAGAGAAGAGGTGTTGCCACTACTACTTTGACAGATTCTTGTAGTGAACTAAGCAGTCTCACAAGAAATTATAGCTGGATGGTACATTACGTGACTTATGAACTGCAAAAATAGAAATATGTACTGTACATGTAGAGATACTGGGACTTAAGATGTGTATATTACAGGGTTTTTAGAAGGTGCTTGTTGAAAAGTGTAGCAATATAAACAAATGCAGATGCATTGTTTAACTTCAACATATGCAGGAAGGAACAGTGGTATTAAACAAAAAACAAACTTTGCTATAAAGACTAATTGTGGCCACTAAATAATGGAATTGCTATCCTGGCACATTCCCATGTTAATTCTTTGTTTTAAAAATTTCTTCCTGCTGATTTTTCTAACTTTCTGTGCACTGGCAGGTGGTGAATTGGTCTACGTAAAGATTAGGCACTGCTGATAAACTTTCAGTTATTAAAAATGAAAAAGCTTGCTTTATGCAGATGAAAGTATAATTCTAACATGCACTGATAGTAGTATTTAAACTGTATGTGTGATGTAGTGACAGGGGAGGGTTTGGTCTTTTTTCTTTCAGATTTCTGTGAAATTCAGTCCCGTGTTTCCAAACTACTAGTCATAGAGCAATAATAACCTGTGGGGTTTTTTTAACCACTCTTTTAAACATTTTCACATGCAATTAGGAAGTACCAGGTCCAAGGGGGAAATTTGCAGCCTCGGTTACTAGATACAGCACATACACCCTTCAAACTAGATTGAATGTTTGCTCAGCTAGGTGGGCGATGTTCTTTTCTGACTGGTTTCGACCATCAGTAGAAGCTCCTCTGATACTGCTGGACTTGTCTGTATAAACATGCCCCCAGTTTGGGAAATTTGACACTTTTCTCCCCCCCACCCCCACACTCCCACCCCAACCCTGTCTGCTCTGAGAATGAATTAACATTAAGCAATGGGTACCTACTTTTAGCTGTGGACTCATATGGTGATTTTCATTGATAGGAGAGACTTAGCTGGTCTTTTTATCTCCAATTTTTGATTAGCATTCTGTGCTTCAGCATCATCATCATGTTGAAGTTTAAATTAATTCAAAAGAGATTTTCTAATTTACCTAAAATGTGGAATATTTGAGATAACAAAATGAAGCCCTACAGGTCATGTGTTTTCCAGTAGCAGCAAAGCCAGTTCTGCTTACTTAAGCTAGTACTCTCTTTAATTCCTTGCCTGTGTCTTGCCTAGGTATAAAAATAGGACCAGGAAGAACAGAGAGTCCCTTCAGCAACTAAACATATTTTGACAAAAGTCATTGGCTAGAAAAGAGCAGAAAGACAATATTGGTCAACCTGTGTTAAAACATGCTATAGACTTTTATTACCTCTTTTGAGGATCTTGGGGTGGTTAAGAATATGTGGCTTGACAGAGGTTAATCACCTGAAATTCTTTACATAAGAAATTATGTGTGGATCACAGAAAGGCAGAGGAAACATTTGTTACAGTCTAGTTTTATCCAGCTTGTGAAGCAACAGATGATAACTCAGTGTGTCTGGCAGACTCTGGGAACACCAACAGACCTGTTTATGATCAGGTTCAACAGAAATCACTGTACATTCACAGACTTAAGGTATTTTTCAAACTCCAGGAATAAGTCTGTACAACTAGTTTGAGTCAATATCTTTCTCATTTATTGAAAACAAATGAACAGATTATAGAAAGTGTTTTGCATTTCTAAACCATAAGATGCTTTGCCACTTTACAGGAATATCTCTCTGTAAAGGCCAGCACACTGAAGTAAAACGTTTTTTCTTTTCAATGCAAGTCAGTAGCTTCCTTCTTCAGATAATTATGAATCTGATTGTGTCTAACATTGCTTTAGTTTTTGATCGTATCAAGGATCATTTTTGCCTTCCATTTTTTTTTCTCCTTTATCTCCATATTGTATTGTTCATTTTTGTGCAGTCTTCTTTTTAAGCCATCTTTGACAATATGCCACCTGCTGCATTAAGTTCTGCAAGCATCAGGAAGTGGAAATCACAGCATTCATGGACCAAAGAATCTTGGTGTGCTTGGCTGTACTTATGAAACACCTGCATATTTCCACTGTAGACACAGCTCCCTCCTCTCCTCAGCTTTGAATATGCACTAATCACTTACCCATTCAAAGACATGACTTTCAGATGCCACAGCAATGAACTGCAAAAGATGCACATTAGCATTCTGGTAGACAGTCCTGCAAGGTCTCCCAAGGTAAGCTGCCACAGGTGTCCAGTTTACCAAAGCTCAGTACTGTGGTGGTGAATGAAGTTGTTTGCATTATTAGGTATATCATGTTTTTAGAGGGTGACTTCCATACTTATCTGAGCAAAGGTTGCAGCAACAAAGCATACACTAAATGCTTTCATAAGTAGCTGAAACACTTGTTTTGACCCTTTAACTGAATTAACTGAAGAAACTAATGCCATGAAGGAGACGTTGTGAGGAAGTGCCTTGGAATGGTAATGCTCTCGAGTGTTTGCTTCTCTTCTTTGTGACTATCCATGTGGTAAACATACTTAATAGGCAAATCTTGCATTCCCTGAAAAAGGTAGGAAAAGGATTGATTAGCACACTTTTGGGGGAAGAGCAGAGTTAACTATGATCTCATCTTTTCAAGCACTGGCATTTTCCATGTACATTAGTGCTTCTGGTATTTAAACATACCCTATTCTTAAATATGTGTGAAGTTAGGATTTAGCAGATAGATCAAGTACCTGGCGTTAATCCAAGGTCTAATTCTTAATCTTCTGTAGTATGGATATGGTAGATAAATTTCTCAATGGCCAATTTTAAAAACTATTCACTCAAACCCGACATAGCCCATTTCAGCCTCTCTTTAATAGGAAACCTAATAACTTTCTCTGATGTGGTGCATAAAGCTCTGGTATTTTGTTTTCTTTTTATTGCTAGATGCAAGCATGTTCATGTATTTACAGTCAATAAAGCTATCAGTGCTATACACAGGTTTAGATTAATAATTTCAACCTTTCAGTCTGGGGTGCCTGATTTAGGCCACTGCTGTTATTTGCATCCTTTGGTCACATACTGACTGACTGATCAGCTGCAGTATTTCTGCTTTCAAGCCACTTCTAGAAGTGGGACAATTCGTTCTAGTATTTTCAGTCATACTATTCAGAAGTTACGTCTCAGACAAACCAGGCTGAACTTTAGGAGCAGTGCGAGTTGTATACATCTACAGCAAACAAAGCTGGTAATCCTCAAACCCCTTTTTCCGTAATGCATTTTTGTCTCGGATATCCTCTTCTTTACACTCTTCACACTCTGACTTTGATTTTGTGTAGTTTCCGAGAGAGGTGGTTATATATTAGGACTTACCATCAAGGAACAGTAGTTTCAAAGAGGTGCAGTATTACCCATGCATGGATCATAAGCATGAAAGAATGTGTGAGCTGTCCAAACCATCAAATCTAGAGACTGTATAGGAAGGAAGAAATATTGGCCTTAGTCCTGTTGCCTCATATAATTAGTGAATGTTTATATTTGCCCAGAGAGCCAGGTTTTATGGCTTGTCCTGTTATCTAGACTTCCCGCTCTCCTGAATTGTCTTAACAGCCCATTTCTGCTATGAGCAAACTAGTCAGTGATCCAATGTTGCTCTTTTTTCCCCTGTATTTTTGTAATACTTGCATGACATAAAATATACCTCTGCCCTAAAGCCACTGCAGCTATTCTGTGTAGCAGACCGTAGGCTGGATTAGCACTTGTGGCAAAATGTGCCACCTCTTGATGCTTAGGATTTATTTTTCTTTAGCACACATTGACTCTCTCAGGATTTTTCCCATAAGAGCAAGCATGCAAATATAAATAACAAATAAGATTTTTCACTAAATATCTTGACACATTTTACTGGATTTAGATTCACTTTCCACAGTTTCTGTTTCATGCTTACTTCCCTTCATCTAAGAGCAGTCACAGTGGCAGCATAAAAATAACTTTTAAATTGAATTTTTCGAGATCCTTCTCTTCTGCTATCTCTTACTGCTTCCCACTTCTCTTCTGATTTTATGTTTCTTTCTAGTCTTCTCCCTGAAAATCAAGATCTCCTTATGCTTTGCATTACCAGCTGTCAGGCGTGATGCCATATATGCTGATATGCCACTGTGTTAGCTTGCTTTGGCACTGTTGGCAGCACTCAGCTGTCATGCTCAATTGAGACAGAAAGGACAATTTCTTACTGGAAAATTAATTCATGAAAAATGACTTTTGTTTTTGTAATAGAATTGTTTTGAAAGAAATTAAACATACAAAGACATTTGTATTACAACAAATTAGCCCTTAATTTTGTAAAGGTTTAAGTGTCAAATATAAATGAACTAAACAGTGAGGCCAGCTAATTTTGTGAAATTACAGCCTCAAATTACCACATGTGATTTGAGCAAAAATCCCATCAACTGAGATTTTTTTATTATTATTATTTGGTTTTGGGTTTTTTTCCTGACATAGCTGGTTTTGAGCAAAAGTGAATGCCACCGCAGGCATCTGGAAATTATCTCTGGAAGGAGAGTAGTAACCAATTGACTTGCATCCCTCTGTGAAAGGGAGAAGCAAGGTCAGGATGGTTGTAATTGAGATGATCTTTCTCCTGACCTGTTCTCTTCCTCCAGCCTGCAAAAGAGGAGGAGGAAGTACAACATCCTCTGCTGTGTTGACCTTTTTCTCCTCTCTAGTCATGGCCTTCCTATCCCTTAGGCTTTTTAGAAGAGGATTGCCTTTTACAGCTAATTCTGCCAGTCTAGGACACCCTATGTTGGTGGGCCACTAACCTTAGGGATAGTGTAAAATGAAGTAGCAGTTTTGCAGCAAGTTTCTTTCTCGTCGGTACTAACTGCCCTGATTGTGGCTTTTCTGGGATCCACTTGCTAAACTGACCAAGCTAACCAATGTAATTTTCTTAAAGACAGAATATGAGGCTGCTTCTATGCTTCTAAGTTAGGCAGACTGACGTACTGTCTGCAGTCATATGTGATGTTTAATTGTTAGCACGGTCCCTGATACTATTTTGGCTCATGCCAGCTAGTTCTTTCCTGGACAATGTTTGCACGTGGTTCAGGGCATAATACGTGCCTAGAGTAGCCGGGTTTGGATACAGCCCCCGCTTTGGGGGAGAGAATTCAGCCATGTAGGTGTGAGCTATGCCACGTTGCCTGATCTTACTGGTAGTGAGCTGTCTCTGTTCTTTTTTAAAAAGACTATTTAAAACATAGTCTCTGTGCCCACTTGGGGATTTTAGGCTCCAGTAGCCGTTTCTGGCCTTTTCTCAGGACAGACAAGTCTTGACTTTACTCCTGTTCTTGGAGCTTTTCAGGATGGATGCTATTTCATGGAAGCCTTTTTTATGCAGTGTTTCATCCTCTGTGCTGCTTATAGGGTAGCAATTTTTTGTTGCATCATCCAGTTTTCACCTTTGGTAGAAGGAATGACTGCACAACAGGTTTTGTTGGTAAGATAAAAGAAGCAAAAATAAATTTAGAGGAAGTTGCCTTATACCTGTTATACAAATGTTTAGACCAGTAAACTGGTGCTTCCTCTGAGAAATTAAAACGAGATCTGTGGAGCCTTCATAGTAATATAATTCTCTTCAAAGGAGTTTATATTGCTTATATCTGTTAAAATGAGTGCTGAAAGTGGTGTATGGCTAACTGACATAGTTACACTGGTAGAACTTAGCACGCTGGACATTTTGAAGCACTTCAAAGCATTTTCCAAACTGACTGTATATAAGAACTTGAAAATTGGGGCCTGGAAGGTACTTCTGTCATGAAGTTCAATTTCTGTCACAGGTATCATCATTTGATAAGAAAATTAGCAAGATAAAGCAGCAAAAAATGTGGTTTTCTCACAAAATTTTTATGTTTATTTGCTTAAAATACAACATAACTTCTAGGGGTAATTCCCTTTTTTAGCTAAAAAGAATGTCACTAGTATTAGATGCTTTTAATTTTCTAATGTGTAAATAGCTATGAACAGTGAATATAATAACAGTTCAGATCTGACTCTTGGTCAGAACCATGAGTAGAAGCGGATGAGCATAACCCTAGAAAAATGTGTTGAAATATTCTGATAGTTGATCAAAAAAGAGAAAAGAGCTGGGAACAAAGCATTCAAGAAAACGTTTGTGAAGCCATACATACGCTCATGAATTTAGGCAAAAAAAAAAATAAATCAGTTATGGTCAATAAGAACTTGTTGATGCTTTAGGTAGGCTCAATAGTCTGTGTATCCTCTCGCAGTTAATTTTTGTTAGATGGATCTGACCGTATGGTACTAGGAGGAGGTGCTCTGTTCTTTCCCTTGACAAAATACCATGCAATGGCTTTAGATGATAGTACTGCAGCATCATAATAATGAATACTACATTATTATTGTCAAATTTGCAAAGATAATTTTCTGTGAGTTATTCTTGCACTTTATTTAGTAACCTCAAATGCCCTAAAGTTTTTAGGGATACCCTGCTTTATCATACCTGCTAGCTCAAGTTAATGATTTGCTCCCGGTAAAGGATATAGTTGGGCAATATTTCATACAGCTTTTCTGTCAAGAGTCTTGAGCTTCCATGCTTTAATTTATGCAGTTTCATATAAAAGATTGAGATACATGCTTCTCCAGTTGCGGAGGCTTATCTGCAAGAGAGAAGAATCAAAACTGTCTCTTGTAGATTTGATAGCTAGTACATCACTGAGTACGTATACAAGAAGTTTATGGCATTTAAGTGAAAATTTTGAGAGAATGATTCTGAACTTTTCTTCCAAAATACCTGTGTGCATGTGTGTATACCTATTATAGTGTGGCTGTATATATGTAGACACATGTATGTATATGTATAACATGTACCTATCTGTATCTTATATATGTATATAACATGTAGTATAGTTCAATTGACTTGATTTTTTTCAGAAAGTAAATTAGAAAAAACTAAAAAATAGTCTTTCTTGATGTTGAAAGCCTATCAGACTAATTTCAGTTTAAATCTAATTACTTTAAAATACATGTTTATACTATTCTCCCCTCCCTGTTTTTTTCATAAAGCTTCCTAAGGCTCAAAATTATCTTGATAATTTTTCTCTATTTTTTTAATCCTTTGACATTTGAAGAGAGATCTTTTTTTCTGCAATCATCAAGGATTGTTTGACTATGGAAGGGAATGCTGACTCTGTCTAGACGGAAAACATTGCCAAATGTACAAAGTCCTTGATACAACAGATAAGCCTTTTTTTTTTTTTTTTTTTTTTTCTTCCCCCTGCTAATATTCAGTTTATAGTTACTTGCAGCTTCAAGTAGTTAGTTTGGGGATTTGGGATACTGGGTTTTTAGTTGTTTGGTTTTTTTTTTTCCCCAGATTTGCAGTGTCCCTGTAAAGACTGTAGAGATAAGTGTTCAAGATATTGATGAATATTTTGTTCTGTGTACAGTGGTTTCATATCTAGAACTATGGCTAAGAAATGGGTTTATGTAGCTGGTATCCATAAATCAAGGTGTTATGTCAGCTAACAGGCTCCCAGTAGAACAGAAGTAATTTCAAATTCACACTGACTGTGGGTAGCTAAATAGTGCTATGTGTGCCAGTCAGGACCCCACAAATGATAGAAAATAAAAAGGAAATGAGTGGTAAGGTTCCTTCTGCATACTGCAGTGGACTTGCTGAGCCCACTCTGAGCTCTGATAGTTGTGTTGGACTATAACAGCAGTATATTTCATGTTGCAAGTACAAATTCATCATTGCCGTAATAGTCCAAAAAACTCTAAAAAAACATGTAAGTAAATGAGCTGTTTCAGTAGACCAGCTTCAGTAGTAGTTCAGAGCTTGCTTACTTAATTTTTCTTAAGCACATTAAATGGTTTTAGATAGGTTGATCTTTGGAATATTGCCATGTTTCTTTCATTCTCTGCTTTTAAACTTCTTATAGAGTAAGACTTTCATAGTTCCTCATACTCTATTCATTATAGATTTCTGGGTATTCAGGCTTTTATTTGGAGCTCAGTAGCATTTCAAACCGCAACAGAAATTCAGAAATGGAAAAGGGAAGAGATGTGCATTTATTGTCCTCTCTTTTACCACAGCCTGTTGATTCCCAGTCCAGGGACTAAGCCTGTAGTTTCTGGCTCTTACCTGGCAGCCAGTCTGCAGGTAAATTAACACAGCAAGCGTGTATCATTTTTGACTAGAATGGGTATAAGGTAGTAATTTGAACCTGGAAAATAATGTCTTGGCCACAGTTTTTGTCTGAAAGTAATTCTGCTTTAACTTCAGAGAAAGGCCTTGTTTTCATAGGGATCTTCCCCCCACACCCCCCGTTATTTCTTATAACATTACTCAAATTCCTGTATTCAGAACTCTTCAGAAAGATTGAGGAATGGCTGATGAAAACCTTGAATGATACTTTGAAAATGTAGTACGTGCTGTGCAGTTCCAGTAGGTGAAAGCAGTATGGTTGAAGGGTTTAAAACATGCTTTCATATTAATTTACTATCATTTAAATATTCTTTTAAGAGACTACTTATGGATTCTGAATTTTCAGTTGCAACTACAGTTTATTTGAAGTGTAAAGAGATATGATGCATTTTCTTTGTGAAGTATTCTACTCTTTTTGTTCATGCTAGTTCTTTGGCTTTTTTGAAACCAGTAGTACACACTACTGTGCTGGCAAATGCACAAATGTTTCTGGTGTTGAACTTCTGCCACAGCTGAACACTGAAGTGCACTTGCAGCAAAAATGGGAAAAGCTGAATAATCCCTCTTGCCTTTTGAGATGGTCATATTTGAATTACATTGGCAGGATTGAGTGAAGAAGCTTGTATTGTTGACAGTGCTGAATATGCTCTGTAAATGCGTGAGACTTTTTTTCTGTGGGGCTTTCAATCCAGCTTTCACCAGCACTTTGTTCACCTATAACTAAATGTAAAGGTTTTCTTAGGTTTCTGCTGCTAAATTTATGTTTTATGTGCTTTGGTCAGGGAAAAAATCCACACATTTCTCTTTACTATAAATTTATTATTTCACTCAACTTCATAAGAAATATCGTCAATTAAGATCCTAAAATACACTTTTTCTTCATCTTAAAATAATCTCCCAGATACCACACTTTTAAAAGTAATGTACCCGAAACTCTTAAATTTCAGTAATTTAACTTGGTAAACATTGTACTAACTTTGATAAACGTTAACTTCATTTCTTCCCAGGCTTCCAAAGGATGAATTGGCAACAGAACCACTAAAATATGCTGAACAACTTCCTGTAGCTCAGATAATACACCAGGTATGTCTTTCTATTTTACATATTTTCTTTGAGAACGAACAACATCTGTTAATACTTAAACCGCTTTTCTAGGTCACACAGAATCAATGTCCTCATGCTGGAAGTATGTAAAAACAACATACTCTTGTTCAGATGACAACTATTAAATTATAAAAGTTTTATTCTGAATATGGCAATGAAAAGATGCTTGCAGTATGACACAGTTAACACTTCAGAGGTTGCTGTTAAAATTGTGTGTCTACTGATATAAAAGAAAAAAAAAATCCATTAATTTCTTCAAATTTGCATCTTGACCTAAATCATATTCCCCTTCCTGAAAAAGCAGCCAAAGTATAGAATCATTGTTGTGGAATAATTGTAATGACGAGTTGAGTAGGGAAAACAGTCTCCTTTCCTAATACAGTTCTGAATTAGCACTATTTCTAACTATAGCAGTGTCATCCTACTTTCTGCTTTGCACAGGGTTTTTTGTTTGATTTTTGTTTTGCACAATAAAAAAAAAACAGGGATTGAGATTTTGCCTAGGTTGTGCCTTCTTACTGTGTCTTTATTTAAAATAATACCCTTCTATTGATTTAGGTAAACAAATGAGGGATGATGTGGACATCTGAGCTAGGATTGAATAGAAGGCTACAGTTTTTAGTATAGCAAGTCGGGTTTGTTTGTTTGTTTGTTTTTTCTTTTTCTCTCCTCCCCAGTTTATGGCAAGGAGGAGGAAGAGATCTTTTCTGTGCAGAAGATTCTATACTCCCTTCTTGTTGTTTTCTCAAAGTTCAAGGTCTGAGTCTCAATCCATCCTGGTGGTAGATTAGTTGTCCAGTGTGCATTCACATGTCTTCTTATTCTTTGCTGTTAGCCACAGTGGGCTTTGCCTATTTTGTGGAAACACTCATGGCCAAATAGCAACATAAAACTTGTGATATACTGTAAAACATGAGTATTGAGACTTAGCATCTCCCTTCTTGGTGATGCTTTAAAGAAAGCAAAAAGACCTGTGCCGTTGCAGTCATTTGGAATTTTCTCCCACCAAAAAATTATTTTAAACTTTGTAGATGTGAGTCCTGCTTCAGGGACAGGTAACTATAGTTTTCCGACGTCAGGACTGCATAGGTCAGATCGCTGTTTTCCTAATGGTACCTTAGCAGTATGGAATCTTTCAGGTAATCAGGTATACTCTGAAAAATTGACCTGAAAGTTGGGGAAGATAATGATAGTTCATCATGGGAGACAAAATGGTACAGTCCATTCACTGCCTCGAGATAAGGAGGACTTCCAACCTTAAAAGTGGGATGTGGTGTTGGTCAGGATAGCAGTAAGCCAGATAGACAATGTTAGATAAAGCTGTGGTTTCAGACTGAGCTGTTTTTGAACGCTTAAAGATCGACAGGAACAAATAGAAGTCCACTAAATGTCAAAGTTGCTTACAAAATCCTATTAGTATTAATTATTATTGTAGATCTTTCCAAATACCTTTGTCAATCAGTGTTTTTAAGCAGTTGAGTAACATGCTGCAGGCAGTGCTGGTTTTACCTTAAAGGAAACATAAGCTTTATTTTAAAACTTTAAAGTGTACAAGTCTTTTCTGCAAGATGTAAACACGAGGGATTTTAAAACTTTTGGCTGAAATGTGCACCTCCGGGAAGAATCTCTGATGTGTTCAGAAGATGGAAGATTGGAAATCAGGACCAGTTTGTATGTCAGGAACTCCCTGGTGTTGTCAGAGCTTCAAATGACCCAACAGCCTGCAAATGTCACATTTAAAATTCTGTCTTCATGCCTGACTCTCAGCATAAATGAATTAAACAGCAGAGCAGGCAGCCAGTCAATATGCTCTTAACAGTGAGAGTGAGCAATGAAACAGTTTGGGGGTTGTTTGGAATCAGTAAATAGAAAGTGCATGGAATGGCTCACCTAGAGGAAAATCTCAAATAGGAAACAGAATTAACCTTTAAGATGGTCGACCAGATGAAATGTCATAGTAATATTTTTACAACATTAGGTGGGTAAAAACCACGGAGGGTTCATTTGGGTACTGTGTGTTATACTGCAATAGAATATTGCACTGTGGAAAGGCAAAAATCTGTTTTTTATGTACTCTTATCTGTTTGCTGTAACAAATTTACCAGTAGTATAGAGCTGTGGTCTGTGCAAGGCAGCAAAGCAGACCCAACAGAACTACAAATGTCTTTGATGTAGAGAAGCAGAATAAAATGACCATTGTTTAGCTATCGTGTCAGGGAGTCAGGCATCATGCCCTGGTTTTGTATGATGGTGATGCCCTTTTTGAGACTCTAGGAGCTGTAATCAGCTAAGCATACTCTGCACCAGTGTCCTGGTGAATTAGCACTGCAAAGATTATAATGTATTGTTTCTGAGGGATCTGTGACAATTGGGACACATAGCACAAGGGCCATGTTAAGTTTATATGAATAAATATCTTTAAGAAAAAAAGAAAGAAATTATAAGAAATAAAAAAATGAGTAAAAACATGAATGAAAAAAAATGAATCGTGTTTGTGGTGTTATCATGCTTTATCCAAATGGGTAATCGCTGTGTTTTAGTATGGGCCTTTGTTGTTGGTTCTGTATCACAAGTAAGATTACTTTCATGCTAACCCATGTTTTGTTTACCTCTAGGCAGAAATAAAGGCATCAGTAATGTATCTTTATAGCATAAATATACATTAAAATTTCACAATGGTAGACAGGTATCCTAAATCAGTATAATGCCAAAGTACATTTTAATTTCAGTTAGTAGCCAAAATGGCTGCTAATTCTGTCCAAATTTTGCTGTCAATTTATTCTCCTGAACACTACTAAAAGTCTACATGCTTTCATTGGGTATTTACATGTGATTTCTAACATTCTCTTCAGTACTTCATCTCTGGTATTTTAAAAAACAATATACTAATGAACAGAAATTACTTTTTGATTTCTAATCTGATTATTCCACAAGAGAATTTCAGACTTGGTACATCCTGAACTACTTAACAGAAGGAGACCCAGAATCTGATTTTGGGATTGATCTTAAACTTTATGGCACTAGTAATAATTTATTATTATAGCAGTATAAAACCAGAAGAATAACAACCCTATAAAGTTCACAGTTCCAATTCTCAGAAATGCGTTATATTTAACACATTAGACCATGGTTAATTAAAAAGACAAATGTGAAGAAATGAAAATAAATAACAGAATGGAAACAAATACTAACATTTAAGCCACTAGTTTTTAGACACAAACCAAAACCAGACGTTTCCAAATAAAGGAGCTTTCTCCATTTTCAGAAATGAAAAGGAAAAACGTGTGCTTTTAACTGAAATAAAAAACCACTAGTGCTTGGTAAAGGAATGCGGTCATTAATATAAACTTCTAAAATGGCAAAAGTTAAGCTTTCAGAGGAATACCTACATAAGACAGCTTTTTTAATGAGGTTCTTTATGTACAGCTGTGCATACAATGCTGCTACCTAGAATAAGTTTAGAAATAGTAAGGCCAAAAAAGAAAAGGGGGTGGGGAGAAAAAGGAGAAACTACTTTAATTCTGCACTTGTCTTTAGTTGAAACAGGTCTGGTGAAAGAACATGTAGAAACTGCATTTGAGATTGTTTTCATTTATCATAAAGGATATTCACTGCTGGCCTTCCAATTCAGCAATGTATTTTAATAATTATTAAAAGTACCTAACTTCAGTGCCAATGCTCATGCTCTGAATGTCCCTGTGTGCTACCATATTTTACCTAACTGGGATTTAGGATATTGAAGAGACTTAAATTGTTACAGGTGTGTTACTGATGGAAGAATGTTTTATTGATGTAAGGCACATTTCAGTGGATAAATGCCAGATCTCCTGATGTTGTTGTAATTGAAAACAAAATGAAACAGCAAATTCAGACCACTATCAACTTGCATACTTATTTTAGTCCATTGTAAAATATTAAGCAGATAAATTAACATGCTGTTAAAACAGGATGGTATTTCAGGAAACTAACTTCCAGCCCATAGTGGCAATTGCAGAATTTACTTAAAATTTGACATGGCTTACCATTGCACATTTGCTTAAAAATAGAGTTCCTAGGTATTTTCTCATGTAGGGGAATGCATGGGGGAATGTTAGATATAATTTCTTATTAAACTAGATTGAGTTTCCTTTTGGAGGTATGTGTTTGTAGGGTTTCTGTAGTCTCTCTGTAGAAGCCTCAGAGGAAAATGCCTTCTGTAATCTCAGGAGATTACTGGGAGATCATGCTAACCCTGTTGAGTAAATATGTCTCTTTACTCCAGACTACAGTTGAGCAACTTGCGTGAGCACCATTAGCTTTGCTGAGTTTAAACTTGGAGGACTTTATGGAGTTGCCACATCCAGTCTAGTTTGAGGGTATTGACTGTAGCCCACAGTAAGGGAAATAAGAAATTTAACAAAGAAGATGGGAGGGGGATCTCCAGAGTTATAAATGCACAGGCTGGTGGATATCAAAGATGACTGTAGAGTTGCAGTTCTGTATTAAGTCTTGCAAGAAGGTCTTTGTTTCCAAAATTTCTGTGCTTCTGTAATGAGTTTGCCCCCCTCCTTCTCCCTCTTCCACCCATCCCTTTTGCTTTGAAGATTAGTTTTTACTAGTTCTGGGGACCTCATTCTCACAGAGTAGGGGGGTGTTATTTTGTTGCATTTGTTGATGTTATTCCTGTTTCACGCTGATTTAATTGAGGGAGGTTTTCTTTAGCAGCATTTGGCAGAAATTGTTGAAACTATTTCTGTTGAAACTATTAAAAAATAGAACACACTGTGGTGTATAGATTTTTTTTTAAGTATTTTTTGATTATCTATAACATAATTTTAGCTCTCATACTTAAATGTTTTCACAAACATTACATTAAAGTGGTTTTATGTGGCTTACAATCTTTGTGAAATGCTTGATGTGAAAATTAACCCATCACATGCTGATACAGTCTTGAAAGCATAACTTTAAAATTCAGGATCACACTGGCACCTTGCCCATTGCCTTGTAGCTGCCCTTTGGCAGTTGTTACATTTCAAGAGGTCCTTTTGCACTCAGTCTACATCTGTTTTGATGGTAGAGTTGGTTTCTGTTTATGGTTTATAAAAACCATTAGTGGTGTTCAGAACTTTGGTCAAGTATTCAAGGTGTTTAATAGCACAGCAGTAGCCCAGATTCTGATTTTTTTGATGCAGACAGTAATTTTGGTTTATGGATAATAATTTATTAAAAGTTTTAAAGTACTTTGATAATTGATACTTGCATTTCATTGTGTCTTTACATGCTAAAAGGTTCAAAAGCAACTTGTGATATTTAGATACGTCAGGTTGGATGTGTAAAGTTTTAGACACAGCTATCTATACGTTCTCTGAAAATCCATTCCTGTAGTTGTGTTTGAAAATAACTTTAAAGCATAGCTTGCTTTTTAAAACTCTGGTCATGGTATTCAGCTAGATGATGTCAGAGAGAAAATAGGAAAATAGGACCTTTCACCAAAAGGTCCAAATTTTGCTGCACCTGTTAGCACAGACACAGGTCTTCTCAGGAATGCTTTTCTTTGTCAGAACTGATTTTTTTCAGGATGATTGAAATCATATCAAAGATTAGAAAGTACTCTCACTTCAGAATTCAGTTTTATTTTAACAAAATACATTATGTGGCTACCCAACAAAAAGCCTTGTGTCATGTCACCTTGCACTAGGACACCTGCATGGTCAGGCTTTACTTTCGCAGGTCTGCGCAACTTATTGAAGATGGTGGCGTTCCCTTACCCCTGCCACTTCTTGTGGCCGCTTTGGAGTATATGGAGAACAGCAGCCTGTTCTGGTAGCGTTCACGTCTGTCTGTTCCAGACTAGAGGTCAGAAAATCTACTTCTGATGCATGTCATGGAAATCTCTCAAGATCTTCTTCCTCACCAGCTGACCTAAAGTCCTTTTTGGGGCTCAGACATTCTGACTATATTCATGTGCAGAACTAAACCCAGGCGTGCTGAACACCTTTTGCTGAACCAGCACTTCGGATATATAGGAGTTAGTAATGAACGTGTTTTACTAAGTTGGGGGTTTTTTTTGCAATTTGTTTTCTTTTCTGTATTGAACATATGTTTGTGAATTGTGTAACCTAGAGGTGGTTTGCCTGCATTTTATAACTCTAATGGAAGTGGTCTCAAGTGGAATTATGACGGGATGTTATCCAGTAAATAAGAACTTGCTTCTTTCCCTAAATTATATCCAGGATGTTGATTTAATTTCTCTCACTGTTGCATAAGTTAGAGATTATTTAAATTTTTTTGGCTTCCTTTAAATTGAATGTTACCTGGTAGAAAACTCAGTGCTCAAAAGGAGCAAAACAAAACTTTTGTGAAAAGCTATTACTGCATGGTTTTGCCTACTAGCAAACCAAATATGTCATAGAGCAGCAAAGATATTCCTGCCAACACTGTGTGCTACTTGGCACATATGGGTGCTTTGAAATTCACTCTCTAATATTTCTTCTAATATTAAGGTTGATTAAAAACACTGTGAGTAGCAGAGTCTTCCTGTGTGTATGAGTCATGTAATGTATACAATGTGTACCTTTAAATCTAGAGAATGAGTGCTTAATTATTTTGATAGTACTGTTTTGTGTAAATAATAAATTAAGAATGGAATAATCCCCTGTTTCTCTGAATCACTCCAGGAAATCACCAAACACATTCTTGACTTGGTTGTAGATGGTACAGATCTTTACTGGCAAAACATTAAACAAGAAACATTTTCAGGCATTTTTTCATCTAGTGAACTACTGCAGAGTCAGCGATGGTATTCAGGACCTTCATATGTAAGCTAGTAGTCCACACAAACAGTAAGGTTATCTCTCTTTTTTTTTTTTCTTATTCAGAAATTAAGTAGCACATTAGCCTAATGAAATTTCATAAGCAAAGTCATAACATTCCTGAAATAGAGCATATTTCTGAGTGTAGCATAAAGTATTTTTGTAAAAGATTTAAACTGTAACATTTTTGATTTGCTGTTGTTTTTCTCATCAGTTCTTTCCAATCACAGAATATAATAATGTGGAGTTAGCATAAATTCCTGATGATCTGTTTTTACAGACAAGGCACAGCTGCTTTTCTTTTGTTATGTTTTTCATCTGAGCATGAGGGGAAACCCTCTGGAAGCATAGACCTAGTAAAGCAGTCTCTTTTCTTCTGTCTTCCCATTAAAGGACTGTTGTAGGTGATGACTCTCTGCCTATCCACCATCATTATTTTACTATTTCTTAACCACAGGGAAAGTTCTGTTTCTTTATCCCTTTGTTAAGCTGAAATATTAGATGGAAGCTCTTCTCTTAGTCTTCAAGACACATTAAAGATAAGCATCTTAGAATTATTTTTCTTTCAAATGCTGCCTCCCATATCTTAAAATTTAGCAGTAATTATGAGGAACTTAATTTCTGTAAGGATAGACTACTGAAATATTCAGTCATGAGGAACTCTTCTTTTGTCTGCACACAACACTGCTTGGCAGTGCCAGAAAAGAAGCATGAGTGTTTTTTGTTGCTGACCAAGCATTACAGGGGAACTGAATGTAGTATTAAATTCTTCCAATTATAGCTAAATACAATGGGTTGAATAACTAAATGCATTGAAAGGTATCTTGCATTAGGAACCTGAACAGTTAGTTGTGGGGTTCTTGTTTTTTAACCATTTCCTACTAGAAATACCACACTGAACATTTTCTGGAAGCTAAGAAAGGGAAACTTTACCATGGCCTGTTCCAGCTGCCCAGAGACATTGGAGTTGGAGGATGGTATCTTTTTCTTGCCAGAAATGTTGCATGTATGGTCCAGCCTTTCTTCCCTGTCTGTGCATTAAAACATATAACTTGACCTCCTTCGTTGCATTGTTTTAAAAATGAAAGCAAAGTATATTTTAAAAACAATAAATTCTCTTTTTTTTTTTCCATTACACAGCTCTGTTGAGAACAGTTAGTTGAGCAGTTATCAAAACGTTCTGTTTGATGTGCATGTACATTATTAGCTTCTCTGGGCATCAGTAGGGACCAGTCGCTGCTGTCATGTCTTGGAATGAGAATTTGTCACTTCTTCACAGAAGTGGTACCCAGCAAGGTGACGGTAACCCCTAGACTATGCTCTCCCTCAAATAGTCACCTCTTCAGGGAGATGCAACTGATGCAGTGTTTTCAAAATGACCGTTTTAGGCTGTGCAGATCTTGCAGTTTGGACAAAGAAGTATAGCACCAAACTGCTCAGTATTCTGAGGTCGCCTCTCCTTTCTTCTTCCCTGACCTATGAAAACCTTTACATTTAAAGGTTGGCATTGTATCTTCATTCTTTGGCACAGGATGGGAGATCGGTTTGACAGGCAGCTTGGAATAATTTAACTAGGGGCTGCCCCTCAAGTAGCCACACTCCACTGTCCCCCTTTCCTGTTAGAGTCCTCTGCTCATTAAGCACAGCAGTGAGCTGAAAGCTACTACTTAAAAAAAAAAAAAAAAAAAAAAGGCATTTTTCAGCCTTGCTGGGTATGTGACTACAGAACTTCAAAAGCCAACTAGAATGAGTAGTATCAGCCAAAACTTATAAAGTGTATGTATATTTGATAAAGTGTATGTATATTCCCTGAAAACTTTTGTTTATATTTATATTTCTCATGAGCAGCTGAGAGAGTGTGAAAATAATTGCTACTCTGGAAAGTTGAAATAAATTTAAGGCTTTTGTGCATATCATGGGAGTGCTCAGTTTGCCCTTGAAAATACTGGTAATATGAGGCATTATACGTGAACATAGCATCATCCATTTCATGGATTATGAGACATCAGTTTCATACCCACCAGCATACAGAATTGTCAGGCGTACTATTAAAAAATATATGAAAAGATACCCTGGCTCTGTAGTTGCTGTAATTGTTAGAGGTGCCATGTTGGATTTGCAGCTTCTTTAAGAGGTAATTCCTGTAATCGTTTCTTTTTAATAAGCACTAAGATGTAAAATGAAGGCAGAGGTTCAGGAAGGGACTGTAATGTGCCAGGCTTTATAGAGGGCTGTAGATCTTTGTGGTTTACTCATCTGGACTTCAGATAACTGCATGTGAAGGGTCAGTAGTAGCTGTATGACCATGAACTCTAAAACTTTTATTTTTTATGTTCAAAAAAATGATTTGTGCTGTTTTGCAGCTGAATCAGCCATGTGTTTGAAGATCCTGTATGCACAAACCTTTCAATATGCACTATTGTTCTTTCTATGTCTTTGTTTTGGCTTTGGACTGATTGTGCCATGATCCCCTTTTGTTGTGCTTTACAACCTGCTCACAACTGATTTTAAGACTGTGGTTACTGTTTCTCGTGCTGTAGCTATGCTCAGAGCTTTACAGAAAGAGACAGGTTCAAAAATGCTTAGAGCTTAAAGTAAACTTCACATAGCATGTTGGCAAAAAAGCAAAACAAGGTTAACAGTGAGAGATTCTGATTTGTAGACTAAGGCCGTAAAGGACCGTTATGTTAATCTTTTCTGACTTCCTGCACAAATTACATAGATACTTTATTTATATTGTCCCTTCTTTGTGGCTATATTGAAATCAGGAAGGATAACTAGAAAAAGGGAGTGAGTAGAAGTTGGTAGATACTTAATCAAAATATTGTAATTATGGGGGGAATATAAATGAAGAGGACAATTATGGCATGTTAGTACATGTACGTGATTACAGAAAGTATGCACAATATTACAGCTGTTATTGAAGAAGCAGTATGTATGCGTCCCATGGGTCTCAATTGCTAATGTCGTGTGAATTGTTGCACAGTGCTATAGATAAAATATCAATAGCTATCTTGCTTTCTTTTGGGCAGCTGATATTAAAACTGCTGCTGTAGCTGCAAATGTAAGGAGGTTATTTTTAAGTGAGTGCTGTGGTTTGAGACTCTTTCCTTTGTGTCATAATAAGCTTGCCTAATGTCAGAGCTTTTTTGCTAAAATTATCTCTCCAGCCATTTTCACTCTCAACATTGTAGTCCTCTATTAAGCATATAATTCACTTTTTTCATCATTCTCTGCTTCCGTGAGATTTTTTGTGATACACTGGTCTGCATTCATTTGCATTTGTCATTTATAAGCCTGGATTCTTAGATGTTCTGAGTCTTTTTGGATTTGTCTGCACTGGGTCCCATTTATTTGCTGTTTCTTCAAATATTGGAAAAGTGAATAATATTTAGGTCACTGTGGTGAGTTGTCTCCAGTGGGGATAACTGAATAGGTTTTCAGTGCATAATGGTATGCAAATAATATACCTCTGCCTCACATGGGAATAGACTAAATATATGCACAAGCTTTCTGTGACCTTAATAGGTTTGTAGGCACCATAATACACCATGTACTGCTGTAGTATAGTAGCTGAAGTACAAATACTTCAACTGTGGTTCAGGGCAAAGAAACGTATGAGAAAACTGTGACTTTAGTATGTGATCCACACACCTTACGGTGTATGGAAGTGTATAACAGTGATGTAGCTGATTCACTTTTGTAATGTAAGCAGTAGGTTTTAATAATAATCACCATTAATTAATAAAACAGAAGATGTTTAATGTCTTATGCCTAGAACATGCCAATTCATTACATTGGTAGAGTGTGTTCACGCACGATGCAAGATGAAACTGAAAAACATACAGTAAAATGATAAATAAGTTATTCCATTAGACTGTTTTTATGTTTATGATGTTTCACATGTAAAAGTACCTTTTAAAAATTCTGTTTCTTTTTAGTCTTATTTTTATTACAGGTTCTAGAGCAATTCTGGAAACAGATGCTGCATTTAAACAAGCTTTGCTTTAGTGAAGCTCTCTGTGCAAGAGAATGCATTCTTCCTAAAACTTAATTTTACTTAAATTAACTTGTATTTCCACTGAGGGTGGCTTATATTAAGCACAAAGGGAGGCTTAGTGGTTTAGAGTTCCATCAAATAAACTGCATGACTAAAAAGAGAAGATGCCAAGCCTCACACTCTTGTACTTGAAAGTATTGTGTTCTCTCTCATGGGAACTTGAGATTAGAGAAATTATAAAGGCTTTGCATAAAAACGGGGAGTTAGAATTAATTTTTGCTTAAGCAGGAAAGTGTCAAAAGCCTATTATGTTAATTTTTCAATTTTGTCGTAACTGTTCACATATTTTAAAATAGTTGTACAATTGAGTGGAGGCATAATTGATGTGTTGTGGTTTCTTTTTTTTTTTCCTTGGGCCATCATAAAACATAGCTTAGGTGCACTTAGGCTTGGAAGAAGTAGGTGTGCTAATTAAGTAGATGAAAATTTTCATATCATAGTGAGAAAATTTGCCTAATGGATTGGAATAGTATTCTAAGAATGGTTCCCCTATTTTTAATTACACCCAAGTACCAAATATCAATATTACATGAAGACAATTAAACCACAAAAACCTTAGTGAGAAAGCGTAATTCCTACCAGTAGAATTTTGGGATTGTAGAGACTATCATGTTCATTATTATTATAGTAAACAGTAGCAGTAGAAGTCTACATGAAAAAAAAATGTTAATAACTTTATTCATTGTCTTTTAATGTAAATTAAAAGCTGAAAATATCATGGAAAGAAGAGCTACTGCTACATTTATTTTGTTAATCTTTATTGAATTAAAAATTTATAAATCTTGTCTGTATCATAACAGCCTATAAAGTGCTACGGTACTAATTTAAAATTTATGCTTGACCTAAAATAATTTTTAGGACTTCCCTAATTACAGGAAAACTGATTTAGCAAAACCTTTTAATGGCAAGTTAAATCACTTTTTCTTTTAGTAAATACAGTATTTAACAGAAGAAATACTGTTCCAGAGTTGCTTTCATTTTGGTGATCAGTTTTGCTTGTTCCGTAGGAGGAGTCTTTGGTGGAACAAGCTTTGCATTTGGAATGAGACTTACTGGCAAATATGAAAGTAAGCAAAACTCCTAGGTGGTCATTGATTAGTAAGACTTTTGTTTTTATATGCAGGGAAGGGGCTTCTTCCTAGCTTTCAGCTAATTTTTCTGCAGAAGCCTCTTTGGGCTATGAAAGAGCTGCCTTTGGCATCCCCAAATTATGCCCCACTTCCTAGAATTTTTGTGGCTTTGTCTGCAGTAGAAACTGTTGAAAAGACAGAGATTTGCTGTATTACGGGGATGTGGCATATTCTGCTTCTATCACTTTTCCTGACGGTGCTGAATGACTTCCATCAAGGCCCACTTTCAGTTTCTCTTAACGTGTACCTTTGAGTGGTCGGAGTCTTCCTTAGCTCTTCTCTCTCCAAAACCTGTGAATGGGAACTACCCGACTAAAAGTAAAATATGGCCATGCAGCTTTTTGTGAAATGAGGCCTGGATAGGAGGGTCAGCATCCATTCTGGCTGTTAAATTAGTTCTCCAGTTTACAGGTTTCTGGTGTTTTGTATTTGTGTCCCTGGAATAATAATGCCAGGAATAAGAAAGCCAAGTGCATGCATGGTTGTGTGTGGAGTGGAGGGAAAGGAGGTGATGCTGTTAGATCCTTAGACAAAGGGTATAAGTATTTGTTAGTCTTTATTCTTTATTTTATTGCTTAATACTGATTGTACCAGGCATAGAAACAACATTAGTGTGTGCGTAAGCACATGTGTGATTTGAGTGCAAGACTAAATTCTTGACTTAGTCTGTGTTACCTGTCACTAAATATATGCAGGATCAGGACCTTTCTATATAAAGCAGATTACTGAAGTATGTTATAGTAGGTTGTCCAAGATGCAGGATTTAATTCCATTTTCTGGTATCAGTTCAGTGTTCTGTAACGTTTTCATTTCTCACATGTCCTTGTACAGTTTTTATTAATCATTACTTTTTTATTGTTTACACATGAAAGCTTCTCTGATAGACAGTGTTTATTTAAATGGTATTTCAGTGAGTAGTAAAATTAGCAGTAACGGTTTTGCTAGGTTTTTTCTTCTATCTACTATATTTATTCTGAGCTTATGCAGCATAAAAAGTAGCTGTTACCAATAAGCTCACATTGATAAGGAAAAAATAGAAATGTTATCAATCTTAGCTTGACATATTTTGCAATGCTGTGATGGCAGATACCTTTCTGAACACTTTTCCACAGGTGAAGGCACTGTTAGCTCCAAATATATTCACACATTTATCCCACTTAACCATGTAAACTTTGAGGTGTTATTGGTGATTTTTTTTGGTGTTAAGTTAATTATATTTTGTTTACCCTTCAACAGCATGCTGTGAGGAGCACGGCAGTGTAACTCACAAGCTCTTGACAGGACTGATGAATGGCCAGAGATAGAGATATTGGCAGGCTGCTCTCTAGTGCTCTGTCTAGAATTGTTTTCCTAAATAATTCAGAGGGTTGAAATTTGATGAAATCATTTCCATTTGAAGATGAATGGAAGGGGTAAATGAATGAAGACTCCAGTAATGGAGCAGTTGTGTTCATGCTATTGGACAGACAAGATGGCATCCTGCATTGTTCCTGCACAAATTCTTTGCATGAGGTTGTGATTCAGCTTTGTGCGAGTGATTACTTCCGTAGTGACTGGCTTTCTTGCTCGGTTTGTGGCACCCTGCCATAGCCAGCTCTCTCCTCCCCTCAGCCTTTCCCCGGGGTGAGAGGCCCTGCACGTTGACAGCTGTCTCCTCTGGCTCGGTGTTCCTGGAGAAGCCCAGCTCCAGTGGTAAGGCTCAGTGAATTAGTGAGTGATCGCATATTTTTGGGAAGGAGTACTTAGAACGAAAGACCATCTACAAATACGTGGCTGACAAACAGATGATGGGTAGTAGTACTTATAGGGGACTGAGTGACAACATGACATCAGTAGGGCAGTAACCTGTGGTTAGTTTAGATGGGAGGCAGGAAACTTGCAACTGGTTTATCTGTGGTTTTATCTTTTTTAAAGACTTACCCTTTTGGAAAGATGTTGATACTGTACATACTACATGTGGTAGTCTGGGAGGGTGCATGTACACTCAGCTACACTCATTCATTCTTCCAGAAGGATGGTCTTTGTTGACCTCCATGTAGCATTCAACTGATGAACCTAGTGTCATGCAAATGGCACATGGGAACAGCGAATATTTATGATACCATAAATCTGCCATTCTTTCTTAATGGCAGCTGCAAACAAAAACTCTTCACAGGAATGGATCTGCTCTCTGGGACTCCTTGTTCTTTGACACATGAAGCGTAACAGAAATGGCTTTCTGGTGTAGGAGTAATTCTGTGCAGCCACTAAGTAACTGTCTGTATTGTGCTGGGTCCATGTTTTGTGATTCGTTTTTGAGGCTGTATAGCAGCTAGAGTAGCCAAAATACTAGGTTGATCTTTCAGAATAGTTCCTTTTTCCTTTTACTTTTTTTTTTGCTCACAGACAGAGTATGTACAATACAAACTCGGGTCAGAATACTTGTCTGGCATATGAGCACAAAGCTACTGAATACTACAATCACCTTTAAAAGCTGGGTGGTGGTGGGGAACAAACTGATCTATCACCAGCTGTAATACACTAGTTTCTCACTGAAAATGAAAATATTTTGCTATAAAAACACAGCCATATTTGATCTTCCTTATATAAATGTGCAGGAACCTTTTGCCTCAGCCCCGCTTCTCCCTCCATCCAGTGTTTCATGCCTGCCTGCCTGCCTCTTAAGTGTAATGCTGTTTTGAGTTGTGCAAGCTGGAGCTAGAAAACGCGGAGCTCTCCTACACACATGTATAATGTAGCACACAGCTCAGGGCAAAGGAGAACTTCTAAATTATAGTTGTAGAGATTTAAAAAATGAGCAGTAAAAACTATGTGAATAAGGAATATTTATTTGGATTCCAGTTTCTTAAAATGTAGATGTTGAGATATTTGATTAGATCTTGTACTCAATATGGCATATTGAGTATAAGATCTAATGTTGTCTAACATCTGTTGTTAATACAGCCTGTCACCTGGAAATGAATAGATACTCATGGGATATCCAGAAGAAAACGTGGTTAGAAGCATCACTACCACTTTGAAAGGAATAGCATAATAATTTATGAACATCATGATTTCTCCATATAAACAGAAACAACTTCATTTGAATTTGAATGATCAAAATTATACTTCATAATGGAAGTTCTAAGGCATACAGTTAATTTTACGAGATTAAGAAAAAAACCTGCCTCGGAGCATATGGATTTAAAAGCATTTGAATGGACTCACTTGTGGTCCAGAGATGCTATGGGAAATCCAAGTTAGATGTCCAAGGAGAGAAGCGGGAGTGCTGTGCTCCTTAGAAAGGTTGGGCTGGGTCAGTCTGTCGAAGATAAGTATGAATGGTTGCTGCTGCCAGTAGAGAGATGTGTTTGTTAGCTTTGGATGTAGCAAATCACACGCCTTGGTTTGCAGGCCCCCTAGTACAATCCCTATGGTGTTTGCCAGGTGGGCATCATTCATCTGAGTGCTGGCTTGTCTGGGAATTAAACTGCACTGGGTCCCAGGTGCTGGGAAAGCTCCCTTTGATTAGAAGAAGTATATTATGTATTGTGTCACAGGTTGGAAGATTAATGAATAAATGTTAAACCACTAAAAGCACTTCAAAGTGCTGTGTAATGCTGAGAGATAACACTGAACGTAGAGAATAATAAGTAGAAGTTCATTTCTAAAAAGCCCTTATAGATTATGTATTTTAGAAGGAAATGAAAAACTAATGCTATCATAACAGTATTGTAGTTTACATTATGGTGATTATACAGTTTTCAAAGTAAATATTTAAAATGCAGTTGTTGGCATTGATATGTTAATTTACTTTAACTGCTGTTCTTTCCCCTATCCTTCGTGAGTTTTTGTTGTTGATGAGTGAACTTTCTTCGTTATTTTATCAGTATTGGAGATATCAGTAATCATGGCACTGTGGTTAATAAATACAAACTGGGAGATTAGACAAAAGTGCTTTAAATTGTTCTGCAGATTAACAGGCACTGTTTATGTTGGAGTTCTCTTATGACTTTAATCTTGCTGTGGGCACAAAAGAGGATTAAACAATTACTAGATGGCTGGAGTTATTTGATTTCCCCACCCCCCTGTGAGGACCCCAAATCCAAACTGTAACTGACAAATTAGAAGTGCATACTTCCACTAAAAGCTTTGAGGACATACTTAATGCTGTGATTTGCTTGTGATACATATAAATTAATTCTGAAATTAAACTTTGTTGTGTCCTTTTGTCATAAGAATTGAGAGGATTACCCAGTTTGAAACTTAAAATTGCAAGTAAACCTGAATTGATATGGAGTGCCTCTAGGAAATATATAATGTGCTATTGGCACAATGCACTGCATAGCAGAATTTGTTTTTTCCAAGGAATTTCCTCATCCTTCAGTTTGAGATCAGTGGTTTCTTTTTGAGATGAGCAGCAGGCGGGTTGTTTCAGTTTTGCATCTAAGGTTGGCCTTGGATTTCAAAGACCTGTTTTCAAATGTGGATCAATCTTTTTTCAGATTTCAATACTGGTCGTTAACACAGACACCAACATAAAATTAGGTATCTTGAGAAACAAAAAAGAAAACCTTTAGTATTGCAATGGAAGAAATAGAAATGGTCATTTAAATGGAGAATGACCAAGAAGAAAACTTGGAATTTTATACCCCCAAATACATAAAACTGACGCCAGTGATCTAATGATGATGGCGAGCACTGCGCAGACAAGCAGCAAGCATGCTTCACTTCCCTGCAAGTGCTTGCTGACCCCCAAGAGTAGTGGAGGTGGAGAACTCTACAGAGGGGGGTGCACAGGACTTCCCCCCACTGCTGTAGCTGCTGCTGTCTGCCAGGCAGCCCCAGAATCCTGGGTGATAATTTATACCACATGTGCTGCAATAAATAGGCCAAAACTGGGTCTAGGGTACTCTGCATTGAAACTCCAGAGAGAATTAAGCAGGGATTAATTTGAAATACGATAGCTGCCACTTTAATGGACTTGTTGGAACACACAGCACTTCTAATGTTTTATTTTCATGCGGTTACATACGGATATTTTGCACTCGTGGTACAAACACACACCATCTGCCTCAGGTTGGGGAGAGCATCCCCCATAACAAGGATGATGTGCACATTCATTTTTAAGGTTTTGCCTACTTTCTTAAAGCCCTGTTTGGAATAAGATGCTGGAGGAGACTGAAGAATTTGCGTATCCTTTTCCATTTGGGAATTACTACGTTCCTGACTATGCACTGCTTTCTCTACTGCTACCATCCAAACGTGGGTTCTGAGTTTAACCCAAAGCTTTCTGTACCAGTATTTTTGTCCTTATTGATGACACTAATGCAAAGGGAGTTCGGTTGGAAGAGGACTGTAGGGTTGGATTATAATGACATTTAACACAGTGTTTTCCACGTGAAATGTTAATACATGATGTTTTAAATCTTATTTCTGTTCTGATGTAACATTTTAAAATTAAACCATTCTTAATCTAATTACCACTTCAGCTTTAATACTTTATTATTTTTTACATAAAACTAATTTTAATTGGAGTAATAAGTATTGCATGTTTTATGACCTTCATTGAAAGTCTTGGATACTTTCCATTCAGGTCCCTACAGACCCATCCAGTTTGAAAATACACTGTTTTATTCTCTCCTTAATTACAGTACTTGGAGCAACTCTCTGTTAACTGTTTTTAAGTTCCACAGGATAATGAGTCTACCAGAACTAGAAAGCATACAACAGAAAACTGTTCACAGGAGGAAGCTTGCTGTTGCTTAGCTACCTATCTTTTTAATTTGGAATCTCCAGCAATTTGCTAATGACTAGCCCTTAAGCTGCTAAATGTATTTTTTCATGACACATTGTACTGTTTTGTGTGTGCATTTCACCTATGTGTTACTGCTATTATTGTAGAGATAAAGAGGGCGTTTATAATGGGGTTGTATTGTGGCATAAATCACAAACCCAGATATGTCAGTTACATAAGCACTATTTGGTATACTAAGTTCTTAGGTGGGTACTACAGCAGTGAAATTCAGAATAACTTGAGCCTAACGACCTATTGCCTCTGCTCTCCAGATCATTCCCAAATATGAGAAAGTTATGCATAATTTGTAAGTACTGCAGCCAATCTGTAGTCTTTTAATAGTACACATTCTCAAATCAATTTAGGCATAGTAAAGATACATAATTAATTGCAAATTAAAATACTGCAACACTTAACATTTTTTTTTTTATCCATTTTGCATTTTCTAGCAAGTGAGAAAATGCCTGGCTTGCAAAAATTGCCTGGCTTTCACAGACATTTGCTAGAATAAGACCCTGAACTACGCAATGTTCACAGCATAAATACTGATTTTTTTAAAATTCATTTATTTTTTTAATCTGGGAAAAACTATATTCACTAATGCTTTCTGTTCAATCCTAAAACTGATATAAAGGGACAGTTTATTTAGGGATTGCTTATGGCCACAGAACTCATATAAGCATAGAGAAAAATTCTGTCTTTTCTAAACCTTTTTCCAGTATGTGGATCTAAAAAGGAAGCGTTTTCATTTGCTGTTAAAGTGATTCTTTCTTACTTTAATAGTTTTTCCCATTAGGAGAGATCTTGGTGATTCTTCCTCGCCTGCCTGCACAAAATAGTCAAAGCAGCTTCTGCAGCAATACAGTGGAGGCTCACGTATGTTTATAGAAGGGCATCCTGCCTGGGCCTCTGACTTCATTATGCAACACTGCTGGTGTAGCTGTGACAGCTTGGAGTGATGCCGCGCTTCCTCACTGACACAGGTACACTGGCAGTGCTTTTGGTAGTGACACAGCTGTGCCAAGAGGAGAGAATTGTTGGGTCTGCTGTTAAAACAGTGCCAGCTGAAAGCTTGCTGCCAGCCTATGTTGGAAGTACGATTTGCTGACTATTTTTATGGAAGCAGTGACTCCATCTTACATGTAGATGGGTGTGATTCACAGGTGCAAAGTGCAGCTTTTCGTAAAGGAACTTCAGAGCTGTTTGCTGCTCAGCTGACGTGCCCAGCTGGATGAAGATTTGTTACTGAAGTTTTCTATAGCATAGTTGTTAATGATTTTAGAAGGATGAACTTGTCAATTTGACAGCTGATTACATTGTTAATTCAGTGATGAACTTTCTTAGGAATCTATGATCAAGTTAATTTAAAGAAAATTACGTATTTCAGCTCTTACAGGTATACTTTGTAGCTTTAAACATGAATCTGTGTAACCCTGTTTTAGGTATTCATAAGGTTTTGATGTCTGTATACCTCTAGTGGAAAATACTGGCATATTTCAATATAATTTTGTGCTCAATTAACCTCACTATTGACTTACAGATATACAATAGAGTTGCATCTCTTTGCCCTTTTGTTGTGGTTTATGTGTAGATTCCAGTTTCTGGGTCTGTAAATCCTTCTCATGAAGATAATCTGTTTTTAAGATTACTAAGTATGTGGCTCTTGTATAGCCTCATATGTATTTTTGTCATGCCTTCGTGTTTTTAATCCTTCACATTTTAACATTGCATCCCATGGCTTTAAACCGACTCTATGTATGTCCTTGATTTCCCAGCACGGAGCCACTGCTGCGCTGGCCGCCGTTTCCTTGCGGAATTCCACGGAGGCTTCAGTACATGGCATGGCAAAATGTAAAACCATACTCATAGATCACCTTATAAATATTTATTCATATAAATTCTTTAAAGAAATTAAATTATGTGTTCTATACAAAATAGGAGAGAGAGCCTTTTAGTGTCACTGACTGCAAATTGAAGTCATTTGTCTAGAAAGGGTCAGGTGCCACTTTGTGGTAAGGAATTTGTCTCAGATCCAAGAAAGGAAAGATTGATAGTACAAAGAGATTGATGAAACAGGCACTGCAATATGCATACAAAGTTACGGGTTAATTAGGAGGATTTAAACAAGAAAGTTCCTTTGTGTGGAGAAGTGCCACGTGCTGTTACTTTCAGAAGCGAGGTGTGCTGGCAGCCTTTTTGAACATGCAGAGCTGATTTTCTGAGATGTTTATATGGAGATGTGTGGTTGTGAATATCAGTGAGGTGGCAGATTACCACCAGCACGTACACTGCAGCTGATGAGTGCTTCTTAGGAAGTTGAGCGGTTTGCCTATATAGACACCATCTCTGCTTATATCTTTGGTTTTGTTGCTGTTGATGTAAATTATAATGCTGATTCTGTGATTCCTGTATCAGAGGAAAATCATTAATATTTTAGAGTGCCACGTTCTTTCGGTGTCTCAGGTGACATGGCTATTTGTTATACTTGTTAATTACAAGCATGGTACTTAAAGAAAAATCCTAAAGCTAAAATTATGTAGCTTAGAAAATGGGAGCTGAGCAATCAACAAACATTGTTTTCTTGTTGATAGGAAAGCTGTTTTGAAAGAACAGACCCTGCAAACTGTTCCTTATTGCATTAAAGTTCACCAGCCACCTGGTACATTTAGTGGAGAATGACAAGCTTCCGTACGCAGATTCATGCAGAAATTGAAACAGTACCGTCTTTGGTAATAGATATTCACGTGGCAGAAAGAGAGTTTTAAATTTGACTTAAATGCAACAAAACCAAAATACTCTCTGTGCCCCTTGTGTCTCATTCTATACAAGGACAAAACAGTGCAGATCTTTTTGCAAGGCAGGAATAAAAAGCTCAGCAAGCACTTCAGTATTTATTATTGTAATAGTAAATCATCTCCGTCTGTGAAGGAAGATCTGTAAAACATACCTGCTGAGGGCAAGAGTAGGCACAGGTATGAGGGACTGAGTTATAAATACTGTAATTCTGATATTTTTGTCATGATATTCATAACTAAAATTTTGTATTTGTGTAGCTTCACCTTATTCTTAGCCCCAGAGACAGATCTTGGGGTACATAACAGCTTACCTTCTGCAATCCATTTCTCACTGAATGTGAAGTATCTGAAATTTTGTCTTGTCTTACTGCTAAGTGTAAGACAGAAAAGACCTTAACAACTTGAAGCTTTTTAGTGAAGATGAAAAAATTGTTGAAGGGACAGGTATTTGAATTGCAGAATATTTCTACATTAAGGAAAGGCAGTTAGACTCAATGAGGCCCCTGGGAAATGTGATTGACATTAAAAACAATTCTATTTTGTTTTATAATATTCCTGTAATAATGAATCTTAGCTTCTTACATGGTTAGGTATCTGTTTATTCACATAATTCTGAGTACAAAAGGAGCTGTAGAAAACATTCTAGGTAGTGGAAAAACAACACTGTCTTTTCTCTTTCACATTTTCACTTGTAGGAAAGCATTTTTCTTTTGTATTAACATGAGACCAGATACGAGAAATTCTGTCCAAACAAATGAGTTTGAACATGTCCCACAATGCTGATACACACCATCAAAGTGGTGTCTCAGGCACAGTTCTAGCGGCCTTTTTGTGGTACTTAACCTCTCTGCTTGAGTGGCAGCTCACCTCCCATCAGCCTTTCCATCACATGAAGAAGAAAGATGCTTCTACTTTATGAAGAAATACAGCTTATTGGTATTTTTCTCTACTGCAAGGATTTTAGTTTTTTTGCATTTGATAAACATAGTGCCTGTTTCATGTGAAAATTAAGTATAAATTCTTTGGTTTTCTCTTTCTGTTTGTTTTTTGTTTTGTTTGTTTGTTTGTTTTCCAGAAACCAAAACAAAAGGACTGGCATCCTCCTGGAGGATTTATTTTAGGACTCTGGGCATTGATCATCATGGTTTTCTTCAAAACATATGGAATCAAGCACATGAAACACATCTTCTGAATTTGAGCAAGCAAGATGATTGCATTGACTGCTACTTTGGGTTCATTGGTGTCACCTGAGTTCTGTATGTGTGTTAAGATTGTAGTGAAAAACAATATTGAGATCTTGCTTCTAAAGGTTCTTCTGAAGTCATCTCTTCTGCCTCTTTTTCTGAAAAGAGTCTAACATGGTTTTAATGTTAGACTTTTTTTTTTTTAACTTTGTCTTGTTTTAAAGGTATGTTAATGGTTTTCTGAGGAATTTTTCCTTCTGGTTAAACTTAAAGAGGAGGGACCTAAACACAGTAACAGAATTTTTGAGGTTGATTGTGAATTGTAAATGGGCAAATTCTTTTCCCCGTACTTCAAAGTACATCTTAGATATAGTCAACTTATCACTAAAGAACTAGACGTTGTGCAGAACGTTATTTAAGATGTCATTTTATCAATAAAAACTTAAGCCATTTTGCAGACTTTGGTGTGACGTATTGAAAGCTTTCTTCACAAAAATAAAAATACTCTAGAATATATTGATATTTTTTTTCTTGTTCTTTTTTCTTCCCTGTTAAATACAACCCTTAGATCAGTCCTTTCACCTTAGAATCCTAGACTCAAAACTGCCTATGAGCTGGTGAAAGTGAAACAAAAATACATGATAACCTCACTGAATCTACTTCAGAAAATGCCAAAAAAAGTGAAACTATGACTTCACCATGTCCATTAGGAACCCTTCATAGGTGTTGTATTTTCACTCCAGCCAATATGGAGTTGGATGCTTTCAGGATTTTCAGTGCACTGAATTTTTGCACAGAAGAAAACAAACTCTGGCATCAGGATGAAAAATGTTATAAATTGTACTATTGTATTCTGTAGTTTCTGAGCTCTTGGAAAATGAGCCTTATCACCTAGGTTTTGTAAATTCTCTTTTGGCATATTGATTTGTTCTTCTTGGACATTTACTGATGAATGTATGCTAAAAGAGTTTTGTCTGTGTAATATGCTAATACTAGTGAAGAGAGGAGCAAATTTGTGCATGTATAGAAACAAGTCTGTCAGCAAGGAGAAGCTTTTGCAGTATGCTTTTGGAACCTGTTCTGTAGCTTAATCATAATAAAGCTTACATGATGCATAAATGGTGTAAATGCTAGATATGTATCTCTAAAAGTTATTGGGAATTATTTGTAATCACATATAATATCAGGTAATATATTTTTCTTAGAATATGGTATTGAGCATTTTCATATTGTACACAACATACAAATCTGAGTGCATAAATATTTTTTGTTGTCCTTCTTTCTTCTCTTTCAGATTGATTGTGGCATCATAGCCTCAGGTTAGGGGTAGTGAGTTTGTCAGAGCTGTGTGTATACACTGACTGGGAGGGCTACAGAGAAGGCAGCCATTGAGGCTTCCAGCTGTTTCGAAGGGCTGATGCCAGAGAACTATAAAAACAGCAGTGTACTACCTCTCTTGAGTATTAAAACCGTATTTTTTTTTTTCTCCATACATCTGCTAGGCTTGGATAGAATGAAGGTACAAAATGATCCATTATCAGGAAGAAAACACTTGCCTGCTATACCTCTTTGTTGCACTTTTGGTGAACAGCAGGAGTTGTTTTCAGTAGCATGTGCTAAGCACCAGGAACAGGAATTAATCTGTATTTAAAATAAAAGTATTCCTACATCACTGTCCTTGTAGTTCTGTAAACTGATATTCTGTGATAAATAATACTAGAGATTTCTTCCCAGTTTGCTGATGAGACATTTTTGTATAACTGATGCACAGGTATCCCCTGCCAACAGCAATGCAACTTAATGTGAAAGAAGATGAAAGCTCTGTTTGCTGGAGGTGCTTCCTTCCAAGAGGGAGGAGGTGAATGGGTCTGAGCAGCATTCCTAGTGCTGGATCTCTGGATCGCTTCACAATGTGTTGGCTTTTGGGGTTGTTTTTTTGGATAGCACCCTTCATAAACAATGACTTCATAGCTGAAATCTGATACAATGGTGACTTCTTAAAATCAGAAAACCTCCCCCTGCCCAGCTATTTCTAACGCAACAATCAGCTAACATCTGCTGTAGAGAGACACTATAGGAATGTGTAGACAGGGTATAGAAATGAATCCTGCAGAACTTCTTAGAGGATTTGCTTAGCTTTCATTTTTTAATCCAGCCTTTGATACTCTTTTTCAATGAATATTTTAATCAAATATTTATTTTATAGGCAAGTTTTGTCACATTTTAAAAAGTGACTAAAGTGAAGTTGATAGAGCTTTGTGCCTTGCTTCAATTGCAATTACACTTACTCAGAGTCCTCAGGCCTTATTCAATTTTTCTCTTCCCTCTTGCAGCCACCTTTTGCAGGAAGCGATAGATAGAAACATCTACAGAACTCAGCTGAATTTTGCAAGTAGCAGAAGATACCAAAGATGCTGTTTTTTTAAAAGCTTATCAGCTTGGGGAACAGGAGGCAATTAGGTGGGTTATTAAAATGCAATTTATGAATAGAAGCACTCGGTAAGTGTGCCAGTGAAGGTGATTAAATTGAAGTGAGAACAACAATTTCACTGGAATGCAGCAAACTATGCTTCAGGCATTTCTAACGTTTTTATATGCACAAAGTGAGGAGTTGAAATAGATCATTCTCAGAGTCACCATAAAGTTGCCTGTGCTACACTAATGAGACAGTATTTTCTATACTGTGATAACTTTTATTCCTTGAATAGTTATAGTCTGAAAGCAAGTATAGAAATGTCACAGAATTGTCTGTAAATGTGTTTTGTATATTTATTTATTTATTTAGTAATCTTCTCATTTTCCCTGAAAGCCCTTCAAACTCAATTTGGGATCTGGGCTCTGGGAACCAGACAAGTCATTCTCACTCACAAACCATTTGTGTTTTGCAGGCCAAACAATGTGCTTGTGCAGTATAGATGCTTCCTCTGTTGTGCACAGATGACTTTTTTAATGGAATCCAGAAAACAAGCCAGATGGCAGTTTCCTGATGTTTCTTTGCATAGAAACTTCTAGAGCAGAATTAAATTTCAGCATTTTGCGAGTCTACGTAGGTCTGTGAACCAAGCATGCCTGTGCTTGCAAAATTTTGTACATTCATGTCTGCACTCTCTACTATGTAACTGCATTGACAGGTCTTGCAATGGGTTGCCAGATGTTGTTTAGAATACTCATGGATGATGAAAATATAAGTAAGTTACCTCATTTCAGTTTTTCAGCTCTTTAAGGATCACGTATTGAAATGCATTACTATTATTGAATTGAAGAAACAGTAAATTAACAGTAGGGTTATACTCACATACACATTCTCTCATGTCTGCGCTTCATTTGATTTCTGAACTATCTATGAAATGCTGTATATGTTTGAGAATGCTGTTTTGTATGACCATGCCCAAATGTTTACACAAATGTATGACTCTTCAGTTTGTTACAAGTAAGTGTAGCTTAAAAGTAAGATTCCCACAAACATCAGTGGAGAAGGAAGCCTGAGCAGTGATGAGGCAATCAGTGTTTCATTGGTCTATGCCAGCTGAATCATTTTATATTTATGTGACTATCACCATGAAATGCTGTTGTCTTAGCATTAGCAGAGATCATAGACTCTTCAAAAGTATCTTTACGAATGTCATTATCAATAGTGTATCTCTTCTAGAGAGGGGACTTTGGGGGGGGTTCTTTTTTCCCCCTAAAAGCTGGTCTCCATTATCGATTACAGAAGAGGAAATGTAATCTGGTTCCAATTCTGTGGCTGAGTGTCTGCAAATTGAGCCCATTTCCATCTCCTGTTTCAGCAGTCAGGGATTTACATTCTCTGGTACCACATCCACAAAATGTACTTGAAGTGAATGGATCTCATGGTCTAATGTACCTTCAGATGGGCATCATTGTGTGCTAAAGCAGGGCTGTGTTGCACATAGTACTCAATCAGTGATTTGCAAAGGAGCAAAGACCAGATTCAACTGTGAATTTATCGTGGGTGGAGAGCATTTGCAAAGTGAAAAGGAGAGGGAGGTGTTGTACTGTATTCCTGTAAGAGAGATCTGAAGAACTGTCCCACCGAGGCAGACAAGCGAAGTCTGCAGCCTTGGCAATCCTGCTACTCTTTCTCCTGCATGTCATTCAAGTTTTTTTTTGAAGCTTGAGAGCTTCTTCTTTCTCTTTGCTGATGGATGCTTACAGGGAAGGAATAAAAAGAAGTTTCTGGTCTGAAGACTTCCAAAAACTGACCTAACTACCCCTTCAATATAGATGGGGAAATGAGATGCTGCCAGTTGCCGATAAGTAGTTAGATTTGATCCACTACTTGTTGTGTTGTGAACTGAAAAGCTTCTACAAATTCAGAGTTATTTGGACTTGATAAAAATAGACGAAGTGGAAGGCAATTCACAAAGTGGGAATGGTGTATTTCGTGGAGTCTGGGGCATTTGGAGAGAAGGCAACCTTTGCATGTGGTACAATTAGGAGAGAAAAATTGGGGGCGGCAGAAAACTCGGTGTCCCTCTGTACAGATCTTCCAGCTCTGTCTGTGTCACAGAGCTGTGTGTGACCTGGTAGAATTTTGTCATGCTTCTAGGCTAATTCACCTTTGGACTGAGAACAAACATAAAATATTTCACCCAAGAGACTAATCTATCCATAAAGTTAAGAACTACAGACAGTAGCAGTATATAATGAAAAGTGTCTTCTCAACCATCTTGCTGTATTCCCCTGGAATGTGAAGATCAAAGTCAGGCTGGAGCTGACAGAGTGGAAAGTTGCTGCTCAGTAGCAACGGCTGTCCTGACAAAGTTTCTTTTCAATATTCTACAAATCAATCGTATGTGCCACAAAACCTCTTCTCAAACGTCCCTTCAACACTTCTGTACAATAATGTGCATAATAGTTTTTGTGTTTTTTAAGTGGTGAAAGGTAAATTAAAAAAAAAAATACAATGGAGAAATGTGTTTCTCATGGAAGATAATATTCTCTGCTGTGTGCACTCTACTATTATTTCTGCTTTCCTTCTTTCCGGAACTTTTAAAAATAATATGCTGTAGGGAAATGCATCTTGAAAGCATTGGTGTTTTATGATGGAAACTTGTATAGACTGTATAACATACTCTGAAACGAGCATTTCATAATTCACTAATTTCACTTGCAAGTTCTTTGAAATGAGTTACTTCTCCCTTAATGAGGATTTCTGCCTGATTTAGTGATTAAATTGATAGCATTTAAGGTTTCAGTTCAAAGTTTATGAAGATGTACATGTATTAATGTTTGATTGTGCCACGTCTTCTTCCCCATGCAAATTTTAGATTTAAGCTTTTTTTTGTCTGTCTTTCTTTTAATGTATCTGCGCAAAGAACACTGAAACCTTGTCCAAAACTGAGCCAGTTTTGCTGCTGTGGCCAACAGGCTTAATAGAGATGCAAACTGTGTCAGCAGAGGTTATTTTGGTGACATTGTTTACAGCGATCCATTGTACAAAACAAGCTATACCAGAAGCAGACTGTTTCAATACTACAGCAGCAGTGCTGGCAAAGCTCTAGCATAGATGCTGTTTCTGAAGTGATTTTTTCCACACTGATGACCACTACATAGCTTTGGTGACACAGCTCTTTAGAGACCAGGCCACTGGGCTGTGGTTTATTTGGGAGATTCATGGCATGTCATACTAGTCTCTATGACAAAGTTGGCTAATTCAAAATAGCAAATACATTTCCTTTCTTGCCTGCAACAGGACTTACTGGAATAACGCTGTCATATATTAAATGCTTGACTAGGTCCACTGGTTTTGCATGTAGTGGGCATTTTAAGCTTAGGCTCTGTCCTTTCTTTATATCCAGTTCCAATATAATGGTACTTACTTCCTTTGTCAAATGCTTCGATATTTACCAATATAGAGCATCACTAAGCATTAGATACTGCTGTTTGTTTTTTAAGTTACTTACCTCTGTAGTGGTTTTTTGTAGCTCAAAATATTATGGCTCAAATTGTGATGATTTTAGGGGTCCTCTTACCTCCCTTGGTCTTTATAATGCAAGTGGAATGCCAAATTGGGCCATCAGTGTATCACTGCAATGTATGTTTGTATTTTGTACAGTTGTTTTACGTACCCTTCTCTGCAGTAGTTCCTATCTTTGAATTTTTTTTGGTCTAGGTTTTCTGCACTTGCTGCTGTTGCTTCTTTATGTATAGCTGCTCCTTCTCTGCAATATCATTTGCAATGGAGTGACGAAGTATTTTAGTATTAGTATTTTATTAGTATTTTCTGTAATGCTTGTCTACAGATGTATAGCCATATTTTTTTTTAAAAAAGATGCTGTAGTGGGAAATGTTTCAATTTTGTCCACCACAAATGAACAGTCCCACTGAATACCAGTAACCTCTTTCAATTCTGGCTTTGTGTGCAGCTTGGTTACAGCAAGGGTGCAGTGGGGGAAGCATATCCTCGCAGGTTATAAATCTGTTCACTTCTTTTGCCTTTTTTTGTTAAAACATAAACCTAACCTAAACTCTTGCCTTCAACTCAGCCACACTAAATGGTTCCCTTCAGAATTTCCTTCATTTTGCTATTAACAGTTTCGCATCATGCTGTATGTTTGGATCCTAACTAATAAGATCCAACTGATCTGATAGCCAAAGTGAAGTTGGCAAAGTCCTAAAACCTTATAACTTGCTAAGTATGCATTATTCCTTTTATCTTCCCTGTACTTCAGGAAGTATCTAGTATCCTAAAAGCTACCAATATTACCCTAACAGTTGTCTGGGTTGTGTAAAGAAGCTGGCAGATTTAAGTATCACTAGGCATCAACCAAATTATTAAGAGGACTTTCCTTGGCTGTTAAAAAGGTTCCAGTCTTGCGCTCCATCTGAGCTAGATGCTTTGACATTGCTTTCAGTAAAATGAGAATGCAGTTACTATTGTTAGATCTTGTGGCTGCCTGGGACATTTTAAGTATGGCAGGACTGTGACAGGGCTTTAGTGTACAAGTTGATGTTCGTTGGATACAATTTTTTTTTCATATTTTTAATTTATCTATTTATTTAGACAAGAGTCTTACTCCCATATCCTGTGTGTAGGAGTGACCTATGGTAGGTGCCAAGAGAAGAGTACAGAAAAGCAGAGAAAATATATTGTGATATTTTCCTGGGGAATTCTGCTTTTAACCTTAAGCTGATGATGTATCCTCTTAGCCTCATTTCCTATACTCAGATGGGTTCCGTAGGTGAGGATCTTCTCTTTTATCCTGTGGTACCGTAACTTCTTTGGAAGTCTTTTAAGAGACACCTTGCAAAACTAGTTGTGGAACTCCAAGTGGATTCATCACCTGGATCTTCTTGTTCATTTGCTTCAGAGAACTTTGAAGAACTTTAAATAGGTTTGCAAGGCGTGACTTTTCTTACAAAAGCTGTGTTACAACTTAGCCAGTATATCTTCTTTATGACTGCTAATTCTGTTCTCTGTTACAGTTTTCCATCCATTTGTCTGGGTTGCTGGGTTGCTTGTCTGTAGTTTCCTGTCTTTTGTGTCTCCTGTGGACTCCCGATCAAAGTTCCGCAGTGAACAAAGGACACTGTTGATCATCTGCTGAGTAGTTTCTTTGGCTTGGTGTGGTGTTCAACAGTAGACAACACAGAGAAAGGTCTCCCTCTTCTGCTGGCAGTGCAAGAGTGTGTCCTGTGACAGCTGGGTGCTCTCTTGGTGGCACCCCTGGGAGGCTGCCACAGAAGGGAAGGAGATGCTGGTTCACGGTCTGTTTCCGCACGTCTGCATTTGCCACGGAGCCTGTTCTACAGTCAGCCGTGATAAAAGTCACCATCTTTGTTTCCACCGTGGTACTGAAACTCTGTCCACACGGTGGTCAAAGGGTATCATTTGACATTTCATGTTTTGTAATTTTCAGTGTAGAAAACATTTAACAATCTAGGGGTTTTAATGGTATTTAGTATAAACAGAGCCACTTCACAGCCATTTTACAAAACATTCTTTAAGTTTTATACTTTTCTGCTTCAATGCAGAGAAATTTCTCACCACCTTAGACTCTTGCCCTTTCATATTTCCTAGTATTTTTTAAAGGAGATTGTCCTTAACATTTTTTTTTTCTTCTCTTCCTTTCTCCTTATAAAATCTTGTGATATGCAAGGTACAGTTGTGCAGTAGGCAGCTGGAAAAAAGTGATCAGTATTCTGATGCACAAGGAAAGGTGAAGTATTGATACATCTAAGGTTTCTGTAGTTTCTTCTCTTTTGAACTATGTTTTGCCATCTTACAAGTACTCTTTCACTGTTTAACTGTTTCTTTCTTTATGTTTTTTTATCCCTAAGCTATGTTTTTAATTGAACTAGAAATTGCATCTCCTTGCATCAAATACAGTACTTTCATTAGTCAGAGGTGATTATCAGAATTTTTCAGAGTTTTTGTGGCATATGTGATTGATACGTGGAATATTGAAAAGAAACTTCTGCTGGACAGCCATTGCTACTGAGCCACAACTTTCCATTCTGTCAGCTCCAGCCTGACTTTGATCTTCACATTCCAGGGGAATACAGCAAGATAGCACAAACCATGTTTTATTCCTTAGTCTTTAGATTCCCCTCACCGCATCCCTCTGTGTTTTTCCAGCTATTTTTAGATTCTTGGGTCCTTGCCTCCTTAGAGCTATTTTGGGTAAAAATCACTTAAGTTTCCTATGAAATTTGCCTGAGAAATACTGCAGGACAAGACCCAGGTAAGCACCTCCTGCAGGATACTAATTTATACTCCTGTTCATGTGTATGTATATATAATATATGAAATTGCCATTATGTGTTCTACTGGCTAGAGCCAGGGGTAGCTGTCAGCAGACCTGAATCTCTAAAATCTCGTTCCAAGGCTGTAGCTTGGTCTTAGTAAGTTTCTTAACCTTCCCCCATCCTCAGTTGCCTTACTCAGGAATAAACAGTATTAACTTGTCTTTCTGAGGTGCTTTAACTGGGTGCTTCCATTTGGATGGAAGGTTTTCTCAAAGTGCATCGTGTTTTTGCTTTGTATGGTGATGCTGTTAGCTGGGCATCTTGCAACCATTGTGCCAAAATAACAGAAAGCAATGCTTGTATTTTTCTGTTCTTAGTTGGAGATTTTCTTTATCATTCTGAATTCCAGTTCCACGTATCACGGCATAAGAGCTGTTGTGGAAGGTGGCAAAGCTGAGCTACAGGAGTGTGTGGACCACACCTGAACGAGACATAAACAGTGCGTGGCAATAATGGGGTAAGATTGTGTGGCTATAATAGCGCAGAAATGTATATAATATACAGAGGCTGTTAATATGTTTTGGAGAGCTTTAAGGACTTTGTTTAGCTGGTTGAAAGTAGTCGTTCATGATAAAGCAGAACTCATAGCTTCCTTAATGGTTCTCTTGACCTGTTCTCTGGAGGAGTAAGACTTGGAAAGCCCCAGTTTGAGCCAGAAAAAGGAGACATAGTAACCACTAGCCTAAAAAACAGGAAGGATAAAGAACCCTCCTAGAGAAGAGAAAAAGGAGCCAGCGAGAGAGAGAAGACCCCAGACCCAAACATTACTATTGGACCAGGCTCTGGTGTGAGGGGCAGGAACTTAGATTGCAAGGGTGGAACTGCCCATGGAATTTAGTGTTTGGGTTCCTGCTCCAGAGGCACCCAGCTCGAGCTGTCTAAATTTGTGCTTTTTATTTTGAAGGCCCTAATTAGAGATTCTACATTGGGGAACCTAGGGTCGAGCCTGAGGGAAGACGCAAGCACCCGAGGGCGAGCGTCTGTGAGGAGTTGGAATGGGCACCCGCCGGCTCGCTGGGGTCACGGTCCTGGCAGTTCAAACCTCGGGTGGCTCGTGTGCGACTCCTTGACTGGGGTGTGAATGCTTGGGCAGCGGCTTCTCCCGTAACAAGAGCTATGGTTCTTCAGATGACAAACAGCTACTCTGACAAAGCCAAGCATAAAAGCATAAGGTATGCAAGGAGTTCAGAACTAAAGTAACATAGATCTTAAAATTGCTGACGTCTGTAAACACTGTTTTGCAACAGTTTTTAATATGTGAAATGATGCACGCTGAAGATCATGAATCGATCAAATTGTAGTGATGGGTGTAAGACGACAGCATAAACTAGAGAATGGAAGCAGTGCCTAGTTCGTACTACTTATCTCTGGTCTGACAGCATTTTCCGTCATAAATCCGTTTGGTTTATAACTAGGCCATAAAACCTTACTTCAGGTTGAAATGTCGCAGGATATGCTGTAGTTCAAAAATTGTGCTTTTATAGAAAAATACATCAGTAATTTGTAAATTAAAATTGCAGCACTTTACAGATTACTTGTATTTCTTTTGCACTCTTATAACTTGTGCTTTTTGGACTGGATTTATATGCTATATTAATCTGTGTGATCAATCCTATTTAAAACTTGCTGTCTCCTTGGCTTCATCAAAATCCTTTTGCAGTGAGTTTTACATATACAGGTCTGACTTGGAAAATACTCCTTCATACTGTTTGTAATCGGATGGGGGAACTTGCTGAAACTTCACAGGAGGTCGATGAGACTAAAGTTTGGGTTTGTTTTGTTTAAAAGAGTGGATGTGTATAAGGGTAACTAGAACACATAGTTGTTAGAAACTGAAGGAGTATTTACAATCCTTAGCTTCACTCTGTTAGGAGATTTAGTGTCAGTTTATCTCATGTTTCTTCTTCACATTCTTAATGCTTCATCTGATCTACTTGGAATTGACCAGTCTTGCAGACAGGAAACAAGCATGTGGAGCACAACGGAGCCTCGCAAGTCCCTGTGTTTCTACTGAACACTAAAAGTAGATCGGTGTAGTCTATTTTAAAATGATCTAAACAATGAGCATATACATCCTGCAGCCCTTGATTAATGGAAAAACTAAGAGCTCTATTTTAGAATGACAAGATCTTTTTATTATCATACCACTAATAACAAAAGGATGGTGGCATCAGAGGACCTACTGTGATCTGTACCATCTCTTGCAGTCACATTAGAAATAATCTGTAAATCAGTTTGACAGAGTTCATCCATTTGAGCAATATATGCTGGATACACACCCCAGTACACATGCTGAGAGGGTCAAATTACCGTTAGTTCAAAATCCAGTCTGTTTTTTGTAGAATGTTGTGAAATCAAGTGGAAGGAATAAAACACAATCAGTGACAGAGGGAGAGTTAAACACCAGCTGACAAGAGACAGGTTACAAGCATTTGGCAATAGTAGAGCTTTGCATTCAGTTTGTATGCCGAGTGTGTGTGCCAGGAAGAACACCAAAAGAAAGCTTTTAAGGCAAAATAGGTTATAGTTTCTCGCTCTTCGATAGTGGGGAGGGCTGCAGCAAGGAGTGTGGCTCTTGGAGGCCTGCTCTTCAGGTCCAGGCAGTGTTACAGGGGTAACACTGTTTTGCCCCTGACAGGGCAGTTCACTTTGTCCCCAGAGAATCGGGGTATCTGTAGGGCAGCTGCAGCTATTGCTATCCAGTCTGGGAAAGAGGAAGACTGTGGGTCATACGTGGGTTTAAATGATAGTGAGTTTGGTCCCAGTTCTACGTATCGCCTCTGAGGTTCAGCTTCTTTGATTGAAGACTTTTTAAGGTAATATCTTTGTTCTAGCTTTAGTATTTGTCTAATGAGAGACACCTTTCGTCACCTGAGGTATAATGTTTCATGCAATAGTTATTCCTTCTGTTTACTTTGAAGAAATTGGAGATTTAGTATTTGTGAGGCAAAAGGAAAAATAATACCGTAACTGAAATCTTCTTTATTCACAAGCCAAACGTAACGCAGTAATTCACACTGTGAGGTTTCATATACGGCACTAGCATTGTCCATCCCCTTTGTTCACAGGGACTCGCTGTGCACGTGTACTTCACGAAAAAACTGCCAAGTGTAACTTTGCTTTTTTCAAGGGGACAAATTTGTACTGGTGGAACTCTTTTCCTATCCCAACTTCAATGTGATCCAGGATCTCTGAGCTCAGTGATGATCTTGGAACAGTGGAAGGCAGAGATTTTTGCAGGTGCAATGTTGTAATCTTTTTGGCTAGTATGGCTGGTATTGTAGTACCTGGTAGTTTAACTTTTTGAATTCAGAAATTTGGTCATGTGATTTGAAGCAGTTGTTGCCTGGTTTGTAGTCTGTTGCCTCAGGAGGGTTGCTCCTTCAGCCTCTTGCAGGACTGCAAGAGGCAAGCCAAAACACAACCCCTCCAGCCTGAGCCTGGTCTCTTCACTGAAAAGCATGCTGCTATAGCCAGTGATTTTTTTTTTTAATAAACTTTGCCCTCCTTCCTTCCACCCCTAATTAAAAAACAGCAGCTTGAGAGCACAGCAGCAAATGCACATTAATATCAAACAGAATTTTCACTACCGTTTTCATATTAACATGAGATGTCAGAATGTAAAGTTAGCTAGATCTGCACATGGGACCATTCCTGCTGTTAAAGGCTTTATACTGGAATGGAGCCCAAAATTTTTAGAAGAAATGCAACATTTCCAGATCAAATATTAATTACATGCTATATAGAATCATATTTTTCAAACAAATTTTATAAATAAAAAGCTAGGCCTTCCAAACCATCAGCAATATTAAATTTGGATTTGAAAGATTATGAAAGATAAACAGCCACGTAACTGTGAATTAGAAAAATACTGGCCTAGGTTGCATAAAAACCTCCATTAAATAAATACTGTAAGTTTTCACTATGAAAATTCAGTGGCATTGTACTTTAAAAAACCATAATGAATTAACCATCCATTAATGATACTCAAGTTGTTTTTCACAAATCACATACACATACAGGAAGTCAGATGGCCAAAAGAGGCTATATACTGGATTAATGCACAGTTCGACAGAAAGTACTCTTGATATGCTTCTGCTCCTTCATCATAACTTCCTGACTGTTGCTGCAGTTATCAGCTGCAAATCCTGTTACCCTCCTCCTCTAGGTTGCCTTGCTGTCCCAGGAGGTCCAACACCCGAAGGCTGATACAGTAGGTGACTGTGATTGCGGTCTTGTGCATTCATCCCTCAGACCACCGGTTTAACCTCAGGGTGATTTACAGTGAGTGGTTCTGGTTTCCAGTCTGGTTGGAAAAAGTGAATATTGAATGTCCGTGCCCAGTTCTCAAACACTCGTTTCTCTGTGATGAAACGATGATGACTGCCCTTTCGTCCCCGCTCGTGTGAAATGTACATTGTGCATTCATCAGGTCCCAAAGGTTCATAATAATGATAAGGTACTGAAAGATGATTAGGATCCCTGTGGAAGAAAGAAAATAGATGGAAGCCTGAGATGTTCTTTTTTTCCTGATTGAAAAGATGCTATCTTTAATAAACTGATGGGCTCAAATCCACTTTTTCTCCCAGTTAAACCAAATTTCTAGGTAGCTGTATTTTTCTTGCATATTTAATACATCAGAATGGGGCAAAGGTGTTTTCTTTGCTCTTTCTATTGCTCTCCTTTAATCCCCTCCTCCCAGTTAAATAAAGGACAGCAGTAGCTCAAAAACAAGGGAGAGTGCTGCAGGGCTGTGTTACTACTATGAAATTTGAAGCAAGCTGCTTAAAATAGATTTGTATCTAGATTGTGACTCGTAAAAAGCCTTGCAGAGGTATTTACTGAACTGGGGGAAGAAAGGGAAGGGGAAGATGGAGGGGAGGTGGTTATCTGTGTCACATCAGCTCTGTTGAACATTCCCAGCACGGTGCACGAGGTTCTGAGTGCACAACTTCAATGAGAGTATCTGCATGCCAGGTCAGTGATACAGTCTGCTGTTGCTGGGTTTATAATCAAACATCTGATGCACAAATGACTTCTTTTTGATTTTACAATGGCAACTTTCATGTATCTAAGCTAAAAATTAAAACCGTTCACCCATAGTATTCTTCTGACCCTGTGAGCCCATCGGCATTAACCAGCAGGAGATGAGTACTCATGCGGTGACACGTAGGATATGCCAAAGACCAATTAGATATTTAGGATAAAGTTCATTTTAGCAGTTCTAACCTCAATGTTTTGATGTTACATTCTGTAAAAGGCACATTTGTCTTGTAATAAGCCAGAGTGATTCATTCTCCTTTTGTTTTATTCTCTACATTAAACTGTACCCATTTTGTTTTTACTTTGGGCCACAGGCATTTTGGGCTGACAAGAACTCACACAACCCTCTCTGACATAAATTCAAAGAGAGATAGCTGTCCCAGACAGAATAACCCAATGGTACTGATCTCCACAGTTGCTACTAAGTATTCTGTAGTGGCAGAAAAGTTAATCCAAATACTACCATTTAGTGAAGCTGTGGAACTGCTCTATGTTAAAGCCTGAGCTGAACAGGACCCTAGTACAAAGCAAGAAATCTCGTGCAGATTCAGGGCTGTCAGCTCTAATACAGAGTTGATTATTTTCATCTTGAAGAGCTAATATTGAAGCTCACTTTCAATTGAATGCATCCACTATCTGTCAGTATCCTGTCCTGGTCATTATTTTTACTGTGTAATTCTGTCACCTACGCAATTCTCTAATTTTTCTTATTTTATCATTAACCATATTGTATATGCAGTGGTAATGTATGATATTGCTGCTGCTTTCCATTTGTACCTTAGATTAACATTTTAATTCAATCAATCTAGCTTCCTGGTAACACAACACAGTGATCAATCTTACAAGACCAGAATAACAATAAAATTACATTTCTAGAATAAGATGGATTCTAAATCTACTGTATATATTCTCACCGGAATACATAAGAGTGAAAAGAAATTCTTCAATACCTCACCTACAGAAAACATTTGTAATGTAAAAAATAGCCTTCATATAGAAATCTAATAACTTTTTTTAGCTGCAACTATTAGACCTTGATCTTCAATTAATTTTTCACAACTTTTTTGATACATTGGACCTCTCATTATAATCTCTTAAATGAATCATTTGTATGGTTACTGTAAATCTAACAGGATACATTTTAATGGGATTTATTTTTTCTTAAGAACTACTGAAGAAATAGACCTCTGCCTCTCATTCAGACTGCTCTTCCTTTCTGCACAGAAGCTGGATTTTACTTTTGTGTTCTCGAGGGTAAACCTTTGTTGCTCAGTGTAAATTTACTGCTTTAAAATTAGGATTATTAAAGTTGGAATCATATCTCCAACAGACTGAACAAATGCAGTCACAGTGGAAATAAGTTGACTGCTGAGGGCCCGGTACTGCAAAGTGAGCCTGCAAGGCTGCTGGCCCCGATACCTCTGGGTAGATTTGGTTGGGATCCTCCCTCCGCTGCCCCACCCCACCCCTTTTTTTTTATGAAGGCCTGAGTTGGGTTTGCAGAACATGAACTGGAAGAGCAAAAAGCAGGAAATGAATCGCTGTATGGCTCTTCCCTATTCCTTTGCTGTACGCCGAAACTAGCAATGGATGATGGTGATAACTGGAATCAGATTTCTCACAGAGGACTTACAGGAATGCTGGTCATTTTTTTTCTCTCTGCTCAAACCCCAAAGTATACAGGTACAAAGGATAGGTGGATCAGACAGAGAGAGGAAGGCGAGAAGGCTTGATAGTGGTCCTCCCTCTTCTCCCTCACTCTGGTAACTTAGTACTTACCTAGGGTTACACTCTTCTGTTGCCTCTGAAGCAACATTTTGAAGCCCATACCTTCCAGTAAGTCCTTTATCTCTTATGTTATCAGTATTCTACCAGTGGCTTTCTCTTTTGAAGACAGGAATTCCACATTACATCAAAGGCTCCGAAGCTAAAACACCAGAGTATCCTAAGTGGATGCCCTTAGCTCCAGGCTGTAACAGGCCACTATGTTTCGTGCAATGTCCTGTTAGAAAAAGTGCAGAAACACCTGCACACCTGCTGCACAGGGCCTGGCAGGGGAGAGAGGCAGAGGAGCACAGTCCGGGCACCCTGTTGGGTTCAGGCATCCCCTGATGAGTGCTCTCAAGGCTTGTATGCACATCTACTGGCTGAATTGGAGGTGAATTCAATGAAAATGCTGGTAGCTTTAGACCTCTCCAAGACTACTCTGCAGCTGACAGGCTTTGAGGCTAAATTCCAAATGTATTTTGGATTTAGGAACTCTGAAAGGCAGTTAGATACCTAGGACATTTTGTCTGAAGTCTCGCCTTTCATGGGAGTTCTGGATTCCCCTAGATTGCATGCTAATAAGGTTTGGATTTGAACTCTGGCTTGAGTAACTACACCATAACCCAAATTAACTGTACTGTGTTATCTTCTAACTCTGCAATTAGCTTGTGTCACCAGCAAATGAAATGCATGAGTAATTTCTATTCGGAAATTGCTTGCCACCTCATTTATTAACATTAAACCAGATGCTGTTTTATCACTGACTGATACTGGACATTAATCAGTATTTTGTCAGACTTTGCATGCATATTAATATCACAGCTGGGAGGAATCTAGGAAAGTTCCTCTGTAAAATATACTATACTTCCTGCCTAATAGCCTGCCAGCACAGCAACTGTGTAAGTGCTTGTACCCAATGTCAGTCATCTACGGTTTGCCACTTCAGCGCACATTTTCCCACAGATGGTATCCACCCACAGTGAAAGCTGAAAATACAGCAAACAGTGTTTGCCTCGAAAGAAACAAGGCAGAAAAACAAGGCCAACCTATACCACGTTCTGGTCAACCTCTTCCTTTACAAATGAAGAGCCATTATAAATCAACCCACTAAAACCATATGGACTCACATGCTTTGTAAAATAATTTGTATTTTGAAATTCTGAAGGGTGACTAAAGTGTCATTAATATGTTGAATGATGGGCAAGGTGCTGTGCCAGGACTATGAAGAAAGATTTCTGGATCATTTTTTGCCTTCTATGCTCAGGATCCCGTTTCCTTGACCTCCATACTAGCCCTGTTTTCCAAACCATTTATGCACTTTGTTATTAAGTTATTAAGGTAATGAGGTGAGATTCAGGTATATGGACCAAAGGGCATGACTATCTCCCATACAGTTTACAATCCTGTGAGCAACCTTCTTCTATCAAGCCCCTGATAAGCCCCAGGAAATGTAACTAGCACAACTGCTTCTTTGCACTTGATTTCAAGCAACTGAAAGTGGAGAGAGGGAGGTAAGAAAACACTAGATTTAAAAGCTGTACCCAAAGGAACAAATTAAAGGATTTCAAATGCCAATTTTCAGGCAAATTATCACAGATGGGAAATGGCCTGGCAGTCAAATGAGGATTCTTACAGGAAAATGATCTGGCTGCATAATTGGAGCAAAAATTATTCATATTGGTTAAAATCAGGCTCAGAATTAAGTTTGTAAGTTTCTGTGAGTTCCAGAAGGCCCACGAAGAGGAGGGGGTGTTAAAGATGGCTCTTCTCACTAACACCTTGAGTTTTCCTTGTGTGCATGTGTACCCAGAGATATCTGCAAGGAACCAACCTCTCACTGCTGCTGACACTCCAGTGGACAGGAATTGGAGTTACTACAAGCCACATTAAGGCTTGTCTGTGTCCTTCCCACCGATGCTGCTGAGCAGCCACTAAGAAAAGCAGCAGCATTGCAGTGCCTTCAGGAATTGTGGTGCTATCTGTGCACCACATTCTGGCTGCTGATGTAGGGAGGCAAGGGAAAAATCCTTGATGTCCCAGTTCAGAAGTGAGTCCTGTGCATACAGCAGGCTGCCAAAGGGAGCTTGGAGAGGGAAATGCTTCCCATCTGGGGTGCTAGTTTGCTCATCCCTGGGCACTGAAAAAAAAATACAGCAAGATGTCTTGTCTTTCTTGTGACAAAAGAGTGAGAGGTGCACACACTCTCCAAAATCTTTGCACTGTGCATGGAAGCATAAGCTTTCATCTTATTCTAGAATGTGCAAGTCAGATGTATTTAACAGCATGAGAGCAATATCAAAGCCCTTAACCCTTACTACAGCATAAATCTGTGGCAAAGTAAAGGGATTTGATATTGCATATAGCTTTGCTGTAAAGTACTGGAAATTTATAATAATCAGGTTACCAATTCAGTTCAGCTATAAAAATCAATGTCCAGTGAAAGTAAATAGAAATGAATCTAAAACACGCTTGTTGCAATTAATAGTGACAAATCTTTTAGTCTGTACTCCAGACTCCTTCACTAGACTATTTTTCCTGCACGGGTGGGAAGCAATTTGCTTAATGATCTTAAGCTAATAATTTGTAGTAGAATCAACAGTATGATATTCACGATACCTTTGAGATGTCCTTCACGTTACAGATGTGATACTAATTTAGTTCCATGACAGTGATCACCCACACTCATTACTTACTCCACAAATTAATACTTAAAAAATAATGGGTATCTGCTGAAGTTGTAAATTCGGCGATACCAACTCTGAATAGAAATAAGAGTATTAATTTTTTTTTTAATCTTAATGATTCTTCAGTTGCATAGTAACTAAAGTACCTACACCATTTTGCACACGGATGAGAGAGGTAGGGTGGGGATTTTTTTGTTGTTGTTTTGGTTTGGGGTTTTTTTTGAATGGTAGATTTGTATTTTGTCTGACTGAAAACTGGGAAATATGGCTTAAAATTACAGAATCTTTCTTTCTGCTATTCTATTTTGCTCTCTTATTTCTTTGAAAGGAAGCACTGTTTAACTTCTTAATGAGTGGCTGAAGAGCAAGCTAAAAAGGTTAACTGTATTTGTGGCAAGGTGTTCCTTTCATAGATCTTCATGTATAGCTTCTTCCAGGCATGGCAACTACAATTTTCCCCTTCATCATCTGGGGAATAAACCTGAAGTAAAGACACTTTATATTATTTTGATTAAGAAATGACCTTTTACCTTTTTATGACCAGGTGAGTATACCTTTATGTTAAGATTTTTTTATGCAGGCTGTAAGCATTATTGCTTCTCTCGATGGTAGGCTCGATTAAAACCTTTCTTGTGTTATAATTTAATATTATGTCTATCTGATTTCAGCGTATCAATTCTATGAAAGCCTTTCATATGGTCTCAGTGACAATTTTAACCTCTCTTAAAAACAGTTTTGTTTTGTTTTTTTAAATTATGTACATGTATCTAAACTAATCTGACTTTGCCTGAAAAGTTAGGATTGAGCATTGCTATGCAGTGAATTGCTGTCTTCTGCATTTTCAGATCATCAGTTTATTTAAGAATTACTTCCATGTGCCACTGAAATACAGCCACTTCTGAAGACAGACAGACCAGCCACTTACAGAAACTGAAGTGCGTCTTGGCCAACTGAAATGACAGGGGAACTGAAATGCTGTGCTGTGGAAGGTATTTATGTTGTCTGGAATATCTGATCTAGTTTGTTATTTTCCTTGGAGAATTCATGACAAAATCTGGCAGTACATCACAGCATTTATCATCAGTGTTTTGTTATAATTTGTAAAAATTCTCACGAAGTGGAATTTAGTGTTGACATTTTATACTGTAATTTCTTCAGGGATTTCTACTGTGGGCCCAGGACAAATGCAGATTCCTGAATGATCCTTTTCAGTGCTCAGAAGAAAGTCACAGCAGTCCTGCTCTTTGATAGATGAGCTAACCTATCACTGCAGCCTTGCTCCCCTTGCCCCTGAAAGGCATCTTGAATAAGTCCATGAACCAGACTTCAGTGACATCACTAAATTTGCAACAGAAAACTCAAGTGAGTACTTCTTGGTGAAGGGGATTTGTGAGCAGGTGATGAAACGTTACATTGATGCCTGCCATCGGTCCAGACTGCCATTACTAGGTCTGTGCATTACTGGGTCACCTAACAGTGCAAATGGGATCAGGACTAGGTGTGGGCGCATAACCACGTTTTTCTGAAAGGCCAGAGTGCTAGGCCTAGTAATGGATGGACAGGTGATATTTAAGTCAGCATAAAGATTGCTGATGTAAAACAAATTTGTGTGAATTATAGCGGATCAGTACTTTGCATCATGTGGCCAATGTGATCTTGGTCCAGTACCAGAAGTCCGGAAGACTTTCCCTGTATTACTGATCCATAGTGCGAAAACTTAACCAGGGCCTTGGGTCCCAGTCCTGAATATGGCTGGAGGCACAAAGTAGCTGTAAAATGTACACAAGCTGTTACTTTATAAAACAAGGTGAAGGGGTCACATAGCTTCCACTGACAGAATTTGTGTGCTGCTTCTACTGCTTGTGGCCCACACCCTGCATGCCCAAAATGGATGATTAAAGGACTGATCATCTCTTCTGCGGGTCCAAATTCTGGGTTTTTTTTTTTGGTGGGGATTATTTAGGAAGCTAGTTTACTGGAAGATTGGGATTCATGTGACAGAGATGAAACAATCTTAATCTGAGTTGTGTAGGAAGTTCAATTTAGAAACTAGTCACTGTGAGAACTCTGTTCCTCTATTAACTGGGGGGAAACTTTAAAAACAAATTGAAAGTAACATTTTCTAGTACTCCTTTTTTCAGATTAATTTCATGCCAATTATTGCATTACTTTTAGCTGATAAATATTCAGAGACTAAAAGAAACCAACAAGATGGATTAATTCTCCCACACTACAAACAAAATTTTTAAATATTTTATATAACATAATTAAATGCTGTTTGTTGTTTTCAGAATCAGATCTTGGGACATGTTAATTAATTGCTTTAAGAGGACTGAAGACGTATTGCAGAGAAAAAAACCTTAAAAGATTCAGATATTTATCTGTAATGTTCAACCTTGTTGGCTAATAATGGTTCCAAAATAAATCCTACCTGCAGAAATCCGGTGGCACCATGCCATAAACATTTATCCTGTCACAGAGCTCTAATGCGATAGTCATTGTGAACCAGCCCGTGCTAAGCCAAGTGTTGGATATCTTCCTGAAAGCAAAAACATAATTAAGTTTCTAGGCTAACAAATAATTCTTGAGATATCTGAAGCAATTTCTGGGCATTTTTTTCATTCTTGTGAAAGGTTATGAAAATTGGGCAACCAAGACTACTTTGATCATTCATCTTTTAATGGTTTTGCTAGTGTCTTCTGTCAGTAGACCAATCTATGCAGAAAATGCCCTTGCTGTAATTAATTTTCGGGCACAGCAATGTTAATATTTAGCTGACCTTTTGGCAAGTTTACTTTAAGTGACTGAAACTTCATGTCCTATATTTATATTCTTCTGCTAGTAATCTATACACATCTATAATCACTTAATGAAGCTTACACACTAAGTGCTCAGGAAGACGCATCATGGGGGATGAAGAGGGCTGCTTAAAATGCTGCCTCCCACAGCACACAGAGGAGCCTGTCTGTTGGAGCAAGATCTGGCCTCAAGTGCTCGGTGTAACTGTCTTTCCTCCCACCCCGTCCATGATTTGGTTTCTAGAAGCTCCCAGCCACTCACTGTGACTGCTGGCAGGAAACTCGTAGTTAGCTGCATCTATGCCTGTCCCTTACCCAGCCTGGGAGACCTTCATCCTAAGTGCTACCCCTCTGCCTGCCCCAAGTCCCATCCCTGCCTGGTGGGACCTTTGAATGTGAATGACAGTGCTGCAAGGGAGCCCTCTAAGGCAGCTCCTTTCCTGGCATTCTCTGCAGGCTAGGAGAAATCTTCAAAAGAAGCACAACTGATCTCAGCATTATTTATGCAAAATAGGAGATATCTCCATGTAACTGCTCACAGATGTGAGACGTTTACAAGATGTGCTTAAATTTTGCACAGGTTCTTATCTGCAAAATGGCAATAGTAACATTTCCTCTCCCTAGCATTTGCTCGTCATTGCTGTTAGGGTGTAAGAGCTGGGCACTATAATGGTTACTGGTTGCCTGGCACATGCACTGGAAGCCCCAGTCCTGTGTTAAGTTCTTGCACTGTCCCTACACCAGCAGAGAGCTGGCAGTTTTGGGACAGGAGGGTCAAGAAAATGCCAGTGAGGAGCATGTCTTAAAGATGTCGCACTGTGAGAGCAAGTGCAGGCTCTCGGATGGCTTATGCACTGTGTCAGATTGTACTAATATGGAACACACATTAACCCCATTCCACCACACCTATACCTGCCTGACACCTGCAAAATTTTGTGACACCCCCCCCCCCCCAAAAAAAAAAAGCACAGCAGAGAACATGAGGTTCTCATCAAAGCAGTCACCTGGGAATCCCAGGTCCTGAGCCCAGTTCTTTTACAGTTTACCCAGTGACAGCAGAATGCACAACAGTCCTGGAAGCGGGGACCTGAAGTCAGAACAGCCACTGCAAGCAAGTGCCAGCAATCACTAATATGTAGTTCAGCAGGCAACAGCCCACCATAACAGCTTCCCAAGCTAATGCTAAACAAGTTGGTTCCAAGTAGGTCACCTACAGGGCAGTAGGAGGGGGATGTTTTGAGCACTGTCAGATTGAGGAATGCCTTGTACCAAGGTTTCTGATTTCCTCAGTGAATTAGACTATTGCAAAGAAAAAAAAACAAGTAGTGGTATCAGTGCTGGTTACTTAAAAGGCACTTCTAAACATAAGGGAATTCTTTAACCAAAAATGCCTGAAGGATGCTGGGTAATTTGTCCTGTCCTTTGTGGGTCACCTGGTAGCGTATGAACTGAAACGTACTTTTTTACTGCTCCTGACATATAGACTTTCAGGCTAAGCTAGCATTTGGAGAATAACATGATTTAAGCATCTCATTAGTTCCAATTATGGGGCCTTATTTATTTTCTGAATTTGCACTTAAGCTTGGGGGTGGTGGTGCAATTTGTCACAATGTCATAGCTGGGTCATAAGCTCAGCAGAGGCCTTCAGGCACTGCAACAATACAAAACAGTAAATAATAATTTTTGGCTCAAAATTATTAGGAAAGGGAAAGATAGGGAAAAGCCTAAAAAATTTGCTTTCCTGCCTCTTGAGCGTTTCTGAGCCTATGAACCGCTAGGTAATTCAGGAACATGTTCAGCCTAAGAGTACTTTGGAGCTTGCATAAGGCCACTGTTTTAGGTGCCTAGGACCTCATATTCCAAAACCAAGGGAGCAATTATATCTAGACCATGACCGAAGTGGCTGGGCTTTGCACAGGTCAGGCAACCCAGCTAGGCTGTCTGCTGAGTTAGTTTTCTTTTTGCTTACACACACGCTGTAATTTAGTGTTTTCAATAAGCAGGAGGATAACTGAATTTAAATAAACTATTTTAAAAGCTAAACAATGAAATAAAGATTTAAGAACTTACTCAAGTACCACTTCGGCCTCTTTCTTTAAATACCATGTCTGTAGGACAGCAATATAGAAACAGGTTTACAGTGTCTTGCCTTTTCATAAAAGATCTGAACAAGAGTCCAACAAAAGAATACTGTTTTTATACCTAATCAGCTGTAATGAAAGAATATGAAGAACTGTCATGTGCTTATTAGGGGAAATTATCAGATATTCTTTTATATGATGAACTAACACACTGTGCTGATAATTCTGTAGTGCACACTAAATTACAATTAAAGGCCTTTCTGCTCCACCAAAATCTCATTTATAATCTCTATGGAAATACTCTTCCTGCAGTTATTTCATTTATGCTTCCTTTATCTAATTACTATAATATTGGTTCTGAATCGTATTTTCTTAATGTACCCTTATTCAATTATAAAGTTATTTTCAAGTACAGTTACTTTATAATACCAAGTATATTGCTCTGCATCCTTTGTCATTCACCATACTATTTAACTGGCAATGTTTTCTGAAGGTTTCCCTTCATTTCAAAATCAGCTTTTTTCAAAAAGCACAATACATCCAATTACCTTTTTTCTCATCATTTTCAAGACAGAAATGAATGGTTTGATTATTGCAACCTTTCAATCAGGCTTCTCTCTCCCTCCTTTGTTTTTTGCAGGCACTAATGTCAAGAGCTCAGCAGAAATGTCCCAGGGAACAGCAACATTCTGGGCTGTACAATGTTCCGCTCCTGTCCCCACAGCTACATAAATTTTCCTCCATTACAAATTCCTTCCTACCCATGTTTCTTTTCATCTTCCCTCTGTTTTTCTGTGCTGCCTATTCATTTATTTTCATCTCCCGTTTTAATCTTCTTAGTCCTTCAAGTATGCTGTATGTGCCCTCTAAAGGAGCGGTTCATACACAGCAGAGCCTGCAATTTCTTAAAAGCAACAGGACCTGCTCATGAGGCTGAATTTTGCTGGCATCCAAGTGCCCTTGATTCACTCTGGGAGTTCAGGTTGCCCATAACTGAGTCCACTATAAACTTGTTACAATATCATTAATGTCTCAAATACCTTGAGAGTATTTCAGGAGCCAAGACTGAGCCTGGTGCCTGTGCAGAAAAAGAAATGCTTTCATCACGTGCACAGCTATATGCCTCTTGCTCCAGATGGGTGATGCAGAACCAGAAAGAGCAGCTTGCCTGAAACTGCACAGCAAGTGACAGGAAAGGAATGGGACCCTGGTTCCCCATGGCAGAACTGGCCAGACTGAAGCAGAGGAGGTAAACTGTTCCTCAAAACTAGGGACTGCATGTGGCCTTACGCTGAAAGAGTAATCCAGGAAAGGAGATGGCAGTGTGCATTCCTTGTGCACAGGGTCTGACTCTTAGGGCTGATGGTGGCCCGTGCTACGGTGCAACTACAGGCTTTGTTAACTTTCATGCCTTTGAAAATACTGGGCATACAGATAATCCTATGCACTTTTCTTGAAGGGTTCAAATGCTTAATTCACCTTCTCACTTTGCTCTACTCTGGGTGAACAAACCTGGAAAAGACTGTAACACATCAGAACTGGCAGGGTATCCCCCCTTGTTATCCTTCCTTCTTGTTCTGGCAGAGGCAGAGTCTCTGGCAGAGACTTTGAGGATGAAGAGAAAAGGACCTTTAATGGTAAGAAACTGACCAAGTTACTGTGTGTTCTAGTGCTAGCGTGTGTCAGTCAAGATCTCAGATACATAATTTGACCCGCTATAACTGAACAGGGTTCTGCAAGCAACCGTGTGGGGTATGACAAAGGCAGCAAATGCCAAGCAAAGATACAGTCACCGTCAGCAAAGAGGATACAACAGTTTCCTCTAACACCCGGTTCTGCCTTTTTTGTGCAGCCCAGAAAAGAAAGTCCATGCTCTTGACTCCTACCTGTCCACAACAGGATTGAGCCCAGCTCCAAGCTTTGGTGTGTATGTATAGTATTTGTGAAGCTAGAAAAATCTCATCATGAGTTACTGCACAATAAACCTACCTCTTCATTTGTACCTAAGTGGATACCCTGTTCCATTTTTACAGCAGCATATTTTGTAAGTAAAAAATAGGAGTTCATTAAAAATAGATGTATTTCTTGCTAGCAAGTCTTTGGTTTAAATGCCCATTTTCAAACATTATATGTGAAAATGCTCAAGTCCTGCAGTGGGTCACTTACTAAAAATTTGATTTGAGGATCAGCCTACAAGTCATAAACAGTCTCATAAAGATGTAACTATCATAATAACTTTCCTTTTCCCAGTTGGAAATACAAGATGAACTGTTCTGAAGCACCTAATGTATGACTAATGTTTATTTGTTTTACAAGAAGCTTTACAGCTGCAGTGTTCCAAGAATGCTTAAATTCAATAAACAGCTATTATAATTCACTGAATGGTGGCATTTCCTCTATAAGAAAACATAACCTATCCATTCTGATTTTTCAGAATCAGTAAAAAAACTTTCAGGTATATTACCCCAAAGTGAGATTTAAACAGCTCCTGCCTCCTTGGCTGTATAAACAGTACATCCAGATTCTGGTATTCTAAGTTGATAAGGCAATACTGCATACAAATTATTTTGATGCCTATTTTTTACTTATGTTACAAGTGATGTTATTTGGCATGTCATACCATACTGCAAGTCATGAGGCAGACGATTTAATGGGTGTGATGGTCCCTCTGAGCAGATCTGAAATTGGTATATATAAACTACATTATTTTACTACTGTATGACAAGCCCCAAATGTATCCACGTAAGTTCTCACCTGTCTTTCCCAGTTTCCCGTTTAAAAAGGTCATCAAATTGAAGCATCTTGTGGCGAGAAATCATATACGCTTTTAATTGAGGCAGTATCTGATTCATCAGCTGCAGGTTATTATACACCAAGCCTTTACCATCTCTCCTCATGTAGCTGCTAGGACCCCAGAAGATAAACACAGCACCACGGCTCATATTTAAGAGTTCGTTGCGATTTCGCAAAATCCTCTGAATACTGGAGTGTGCAATGACTCGAAGGCTTGTTTTGTTTCCAACATCTTTTCCATAACCTCGAGTAGGTGCATCATTCATTCGTATTACACACTCTGTCTCGTCGATTCTGTCACCTTGTTTACTTCCCAGAAGGTGTCCAGAGCTGGTTACCAACGCACAACTCTTGCAGTGCATTTTTAAAGGCTGCAAAGACATACATACTTCAAAATTAGCTGTAGACATCTTCCCATTCACTACATGATAACTATATTTTTACATGTACATAGCATATTTTACAGCAAAAATCTCAGAGGACTTTACATAAATCTCTCCCGGCAGTCTTCCCAAATAACTGGGGACACATTACCTGTACATTTTGTAGGTGTGGAAAACATCATATAGGTATAGCCCTTAAAGTTCCTCTGTGGAGTTAAGTCTACTGCTTAAATCCTCCTTTCCACTGCTGGTTCATATACAGTAATTGCAACAGCTTCTATACTGTTCCCAGCTGCTTAGGATTGTACTTCTTCCACTTGCCATAAATGAGCTATAATTGTAGTATTTTTGATTCTTCCTCTTCCAATTTTTCTGGAAGTTCTCATAAGCACAGATGTGAATGGCTTTTCAACCTTGGGGTCAGGACATTTTGCTAAGGGAAGAGAGTTATACCCTTGGTCCAATCCTTCCATGCTGTTTCCAAGTTGGTGCCATAACCACTGCAGTGCTCTCGTACCTCCTTTGTGGTTCAACAGTCAGAGCTGGTCATTAATGTCTGATGGTGAGTTGGTGCACTGAACTTTTTCTAGTCTGTCAGGTCATGTTTAAATGGTTACACAGTAAAATGGAACAGGAGGTGCCTTAAGTGGCTGACCTAATGGAATCAGGAGAGTAAACCAAGCTTTCATGAAAATGAAAATGCATGATAGATTGTATTACTGAAGTATGCCACCAATATAGAGATCAATAAGAGTATGTAAGTGTATCTGCTGCTCAGCATGAGAACTAAAAAGGGGCAAAGGGTTAACAGTATCCCCACAGTGCTACTTTCTAACAAGAATACAATAAACTGGGAGGTAAAGACTGCAGGTGTGCCTTGGTGGCCCTCTAGCAAACAGTATCTTGCAGCATTTAAGACCCATAACATCAGATTACAGAACATACATGGTGTGTATCTTACTGTTTCTGTGGGGGGGAAAAAAAAAAAAAAAAAAGGCAGGGACTGAACTGTGGTTGCTCACCAGTCTGAGGTTCCTTGGAAGGCCATTTTGGTTCATGATCATCTTGATCTACTGATCTTCCTCCCTACGTATGTCCACCAGAATTTTATTTTCATCATTAACCATACAGAATGGCATTCCAATACCTTCCTGGTGAGTAACAGGCTTGTTTAATTCCAGAGGTTCCAAATCGGACACACAACACGCTGAGACCAGTTGTCTCCTGCACTGTGGCACTGGCCTGAGCCTGTAATATACCAAGGAGGTGACAGTATTCATTGGCTCTGAAGAGCATTAGCAACCTAAACACTTCTTTGACAATAAGGGCCTCAGCACCTCAAGATCAAACCTTGTGGCTCTGCATGGCAGCTCGTTGTTGACACCATTACAAACATAGCTAGCATGTCTCCAGGAGTAAACTTGGTGGGTTTATTAGCAATGAGGAGAAGTTACGGTGACGTGCAATTACACTTAGTATCAAACACACATATATAGCAATCAAATGAGTAAATCAGTGTGCAGTGAGGCACAGCTTAAAACACTAAAGCTGAAAAGAAGACATAACCTAGGTTTGAGATAATCTCAGTCCCCTGTTTGAAAATGCTTTGGCTCCTAGTATTTGAAAAGGGTATTTTACTTAAGTAACTTCTTTTTCATTTTGAAGGTAGTAAGTGGTTGCAGTCTGAACTTTTTTTCTATGAGAATAGCTAGTGAATGATGAAGTGCTTTTTAATTAAAGACAAAATAACTAAACTATACAATTTGCGTAATGATATAACCAGTAAGCTTTGTATCTCCATCTTCCCTAAACAACAAAGTCTCTTTTCTTTCACATATGTGGTTTGTAATCCAGAGCTAACGATATGGGTAGAAATGTTCATGCCTTTGTGAGCCAAGGTTCCTAATGCAGTATTTACATGCATTTTCCTTTAAGATTTCATCTGCCACTTTGATGAATTACCTAGCAAAAGGCTCTAAGGTGAACTAGCTGCTCCACCATCATGCTTGGGAAAGCAAGATGAAGTGCTAATGAGGTTAAAGGAAATGTAGTCAGCACCACTGTTAACTTACATGGGTTTGAATATCCACACAGCAAGACATTTTCACCTAAACAGTCTCTGCTGGTTTCTGGCCTACTGATCTACAACTTACTTGTTTCTTTTAGAAGTCTGTCAGAGAGTCCATCCTTAGGAAACAAGGGCAACCATCAGTGGAGCTGTGGAAACTTCGGGAGGGAGGGGATGTCAACATTTGCTAGATGATAAACATTAACACCCCCCAAAATATCTGTCCCAGATCTTGTTTGAAAACTGTTCCTTCTGGGAAAAAGTCTTTAGACTGAAACATTCAGGTATTGCCTAGCTACTTCTTGAATGATGCATGGGGGCTGAGCCAGTGTAGCTGCTCCAGGCAAGTCATTTTCAGTCACCTCACTCAGATTCTTTCACTTGAAGTCTACAAAACTCGTACCTAAAAATTGTCAGAGGAATTCACAGCCAACAGCCACAACATTCTCATACCAGCTGTTTATAATGCTTTGACAATATTGAAAGCAAGGGGGGGGGGAAGCTATCGGCTGTAATATCATCTCATTGGGAAGCAGTGGTTGCACCAGAAATGTCATCTACTTAAGCAATAATAATGGAGGCACAAGGCAGTTCTTTGGGATTGATGACCAGCTGGGAAAAGTTGATGGCCTAAGAATAACCAGGGGCCATTAAGCCAGAAGAACATTAACTCCACAGAAAGCTCTGTGTTACAGTAATTATTACAGTGACAGTTGGGAAAAAAAGCAAACCAAAAAAAAAAAAGCAAACCTATGACATCTGAGTTGTATTTTAGGTAGGTGATGCAACTCTTCCTTCATGAGCCTCGCTTCAAAATGCCCAGAAAAGGGATAGGGTGAGAGGTAGGTCTGAGTTTTATGACATTTGTATTAATTACCTTGAAATGTAACATATCATCCATGCAAAAGCTGCTGGCATTTAATCATGCCCATTGCCAATAAGCAGCCACAGTTTCATGTGTACCCGAACTACATGTACAGCACCTTGCACAGCATAGCAGAACACGTGGCTACTTCTACAACACAAGTCAGACATATCAATACTTAGGGCACTAAGAGAGTGAACAAGCCAAGTATCAGCCAAATAAAATGCCCAAATTAGCTCTCAGTTCCAGTCACCTAAAAATATGTATGGGGAGAGGGAGAATAGACATTACAAGACAGCAAGCTCACGGTGCTAGAACCCCAGAAGATGGCAAAATCAGCTGGTGGTTTTCTGGGATAGATGGGCTATCCCAAGGGAATGAAGGGAGCAGGTGAACCTTGCTAGGTTCTGGTAAACCCTGTAACAGCAGCTTAGTGGCCATAACAAATGAATGCAACCTTGCACTGCTCTAAGTATCATAGGCCAAACTGACTCCTGGCAATTTTCACTTAGATATATAGCCCAGTAAGTGCTGTTGCTGTATCATATATGTCTGATTTGTATAATACCAACAGACAAAAAGAAACAAAAAACAATGTCACAGTTGTTTCTGTATTTTCCAATTTGAGGCAATCTACTCTGTTACTGACTTTAAAATCTGTGTTGTCCAATGAAAGAAAAATGTTATTTTCACACACTTTATTGCTCGAAAAAAATCAATGGAAAAATGTTATTCCTGATTCAGAATATGTTACTCTTAGATATAATTATTTTCTTTGTGATGAAATAAAATGATCGATTTTTTTTCTTACAGAAGTCTTTTGATTTTAAAGCCAAGCTTTAGAAAACAAGACAATTCCCTCCAGTAAAATCACAAACACCGGAAAACACACTTTTTTCCTATACTGAGTACTTAATGACCTAGTTTCAAGACCCCTGGGTTCAGATCATTCCATTATCAGTAGTATAAAAGTTTCCTTTCTGTAAGTAAAAAAAATAGAGTATTATATCTTGGCAATCATGACTGGGGGGGTGGGGTGGAGTAGAAAGACCGAAGGTCTTCTGGAGTGAAGAACAGGTCATTACTGAGTTCAGCAGAAAAAGACCACGTGTCAGTTCATGAACATGAGCGTTCCTCATAGATACATCTGGAAATATTACAGCTGACTTCAAAGTGTATTGGGAGAGAGCAAAAGAGAGCAAGAAAGGTTAAAGAATATACAAATTCCTTTCGGATGAATGACCTTTAACTAAGCATTTGAGACTGAAAGTGCAAAATATCAATAAGGTACTTGACAGCTATGTTTTTCTCTTGCACTGCAACACCTCTACAGCATTTTGTTAGCCAGTGCTAGCATGCTTGTCTTCTGTCTGATCTGGAATGAAAAGCTATAGGGCTGCTTCACTCTATATTAACTACCTGAACTGTATTACTGAACCAACAACCTCCTCTGCAAGAGCTCCCAAACTGACTGCTAAAGTGAAAGCAGTGGTAGAAATAAGAAGACTGATGTACAGGAAAGCAAAACTGTTTCCATTTTCAACTGAATTAATTCAGTATATTAATTGTTGAAAAAGCATACATAAACACTACAAGAGACAGTCTTACTGGTTCAGGAGAAAGTGAGCTTTTTCCAGAGCAGTCTAGCTTTCTCTTTTTGTTATAAAGCAGATAATTTCATTGGTAGGAGTTTCACATCTCCCCTACCTAGTGCCCTTTGTGCCTGGCCTGAGCACAACAGCTAGCCTGTGACGCTCACTGTATGTTACCTCAGCATTTGCTTTTTATGTTCCTTGCCTTGCACGCAGGGCAACTTAATCAGCATTTCATACATACATGATGTTAATGAACCCTGTGTTCACCCCGCATTCAATGTAATTTATTACTTATGGCTTGTTCTTGATTGCTGGGTCATCAGCCACCGGCAACAACACTAATTAACGCACTGCCAGTAATACAGTATTTTGTTCTGGCACCTTCAGTTCTAACTTTTTACTTTCTTGTAGCTTTGAGCAGCTTTGAGGTTTCTCACAAGCTGCTGGGTCAGGACCACTGCTCCACTAGCCTGGCTGCCTCTTCCCAGTTGTCCTCTCCCAGAGGCTTCGAGGACAATCCCCCTGTCCCAATGCGCACCTCAACCTCTGCAGGAGCTCCAGGCATCCCCAGCCCACTGCTGGCACATCACAAATGGATGCTCCAGCTCTTGTGAGCCCCTGTCACTCAGCACTGCTCCAGGTATAAAGCTTCTCTTGCCATTACATCCATCCCTTGTGAGCAAGCTATACACATTGTTTCTACCGGTGTGCCTCCTTCCTTAATATTTCCCTTGAAGACTGACGATTATAAGGCCAAATCTGCTTTTCTTTGAGAAATTCCCAACAATCACCTTAAAGTAGAATAGAAACCCTGAAGCTTCACATTCGCTAAGTAACTTCTGTTCTGTAAGTCAATGTAGCAAGCTGTGAGGCCCAAGCTGTCTCATTAGTGAAGTACAGCTGTGCACTTCAGAAGTGATTTCCACAATGCCAGTACTCTGGGACACATGATCCTGTGAAAATAATGCAAGTTCCTTGATTATTTTTGCTTTGTAGTATATTGGTTTTGGAACAGTGCTTTCATAATAATATGAAAAGAACCGAAAGTGAAAAACCACACAAGCACAAAGAGTTTGCTTTGGTATTTTTCAAGTCCCATCTACCTGACACACTATGAAGTGATGCTCTCAAACTGGTCTTCTCTGAACAGTAAAAATCATTCAGATGCATATTGGGATATCTTAGGTAACAATTCTGTGTATAAAAAGCTGGAACAAAAAAACAGACTGAAACACTTAAAGCATAAAGAGAGTTTTGAACTTCAACCAACTTCAACTTGCTGTGGTACACACCCCTTTCAAGTCTCTGGGAGTTTTGATTTTGCGGTGCCAAGTTCTGATCTAAGAGATGATTTTGCTTTGACCATGACATTTTCACACGTATGTTCCGACAGGGAGTGTAGCTTAATTTCTACACTCTGCATGCCAGCTCAGACCTTCCCCTCAGGTTTCATTAATTTTCATTCTTTAACCCTTACCCTAGCAGGTACAGAGAGCTCTTGAAGAGGGGGAAAACAATTCCTCTGAGCAAATACATTTATAATTTTTGTCAAACTAGATTTTTGGAACACTAAAGAATCTGCCATGAAAACAAACCGCATTATCCACTGAACTAAAAGCACTGATTGCCTTGAAAAGTATATCCCTATGACGGATATCACACAAGTAAACAGAAAGGGTTAGGAGATACCACTTGCCCAACACCATTAATCCTTATGCAAATCCAAATAACAAGCATTTGAAGCAAAACTTTGCAATTCAAAAAAGGTCTGGCAAGTCTGTTCATAAAGATAAATGCATGTCTGTTTACAAAGATAAAAGATAAAACAAATGAATTTCTTATTACTTCTCTTTGTTTCTTGGGCTGTGGAGCCTGAATACGCAAATGTTGTGGAAACATTAGCATCTTCATTTCCCATTGATTCTTCAGAATTAATTATATAACTGGACTCTGCCTTCAGATATTTGATAAGTAGAAACAGTGAAATAGCCACACTTCAGCAAATGCATTCATCACACTAGTGATCACAGCACCCTAGGTTTTATTCCTCCAAGGAATGGAATATTTTTGTTTTTCATGATACTATACTGATGAGCATCTGCAAAACCTATAGTAAAAATATAGTAATTCTATTTTCAAAAGGCCCTTAGACATATCTAATTCAATTTCAAAACATGAGGCTATATTATGAAAAGAAAAATAGAAAAACAAATGCACTCCATAAAGCTTTCAGAGGGATAATTTCCTTAGAAAAAGTACCGTTAAGCACATTAGTCAATGAAGAGTCTTCTGCTTGTGTGAAGTGTTTTCCGGCACATTAACTCTTTTTCAGGGGACTGCCTGCTAGTCAAAGCTTCCATTAGATTAATTAAAATATGGCTCCTTTCACTGGAAAGAAAAGGCATGAGTTTGGTTACAGGACATTGACCACCTATAGAAACTGAGCCCTTTCTAGTTACATAAAATACAAGTAGAAGCAGTACAGGAGACTGAACAACAAGATAACTTTTACTATATGGAGCACATTTCTCTTCTTATTTGGAAGCATGATTACCAGGTGCTGATGTTTTCCCCCTAAGCCACCTGAAGTGAATATAAGGTGCAACCTTGCAAATTGTCAGCACATATAAAGCTAAGATTTAGAGAGTAGTTTCCATCCTGCATCCTATAAATGTGTCCCATGAGGAAGATTAGTATCAATCATAGGCTTATTGGAGAGCGAGATAGGATACAATGATAACCTGAAGCTATCAACTAGAGTAATGGTCTAAGAAGAAAAAGCAATCAGAGAAAGAAAAGAATATCCTCAATGAAAGACAGAACTGGAAAATCAGGCAGGAATGTATCATGTTGATGAACATGAGCTGTTATACAAGAGAGAGAATCATATGAACAATATACAGGCTCTAAAGAAATGGTTATTGCCTAATGTTTATCTTAAAAGGAGTGCAAATAGACATCCATATTACATCAAACTGCTTTACTTTTGTTCTGCAGCTAAAGTACTTGCACTAAAATGCAATAAAACCACAAGCATGGTGTCTTAACTATGCAAATTGTTATCACTGAAGTGTCAGAAAAACAGGAGTTATTTCAATGGTCTACAGAAAAGGGATTGGACAGTTTGGATTTTTGTTTCAGAAAGTTTTCACATCAACTTCTCATCTGCTTTGGTATGTCCTGGCAATTCTTTCCAGTTTAAATGCTTCATGGAAATATGCCCTCAGCTGCTCTCTTTGTACCTGTCATGGCTGTGCAAGATTTTGTTTTGAGCTTCAATTTTTACAGGGTCACTTTTTTTATCCAACCCAGCCTTAAGCTAAGCATCACTGATCCTTAAAGTCTGTGCCTAAGTTTTCAAATTCAAGCACTTGTTTCTTTCTGTGACACTATTTGGCTCATCCAAATGCATCTAAACTCTTACTACGACTATTATCGCTACAAGGCAATGTGATAACAATTGCAAGGACACAGGCAAGCCTTTCCAATGGCATTCAGTTTCAACATAACTTCAACATAGCATGCAGAGTCTCTAGAACAGGCCAGATAAAATTTAAGACCAAATATCTGATTAGAAAGTTACTGACCCCATAAAGAATTTTCTCTAAAATATGTTTTGTCTTGTATTTCTCTATCTTGTTGAAGTAGACTGAAAGAAAAAACAAGGCTCCTCCTTCCTTTTTAATATCTTTGTTCAAAAATTTTATTCAAAGGTCTTTGTTTCAAAACCTGTCAAAAATGTTCAGCCTCACTGTGCTCTCTAAGGTGTTTTGATTTTCATGTGGCTAGCTCCATGTAATCTTTATCAGGTTATTTAATATTAACTCAGACTGCTCTATGTGCTCTTACTACTGTCCCTCTGAGTTAACAGCACATCAGAAATTAGGGAATGAAAGCAGATTAAAAATCTTTTTTTTTTTTTTTTTTTTGGCCAGAAGATAGTGCATCTGAGTTTAATATATTTTTCTGAGGATGTATCAGGTTCAACAATACAGAGTTGTACCACCTCCGCAGGAGAATCCCAAGGTAGCCTCCATAATCACTGGCATATTGACACTGAAGACAGATGCTGGAAACAGGTACAGGCAGCAAAACTGGTCAAACCATCCATTTCATTCAATAGCTACAGGATGCAGAAAGTCACTGGGAATTTCTCCCATGCACATATGTAGAGAAGAAAAACTGTGTTTTGGGCTAAAATATTTGTATATTCACTTTTAGACTAAAACCAGATGAAAAGAAAACATCTTGAAGACAGATGTTTAAAAATCTGTATATCTGCAACCATGTACCACTGTAATTTTAACTGTTTTGGACTACAACTAAATTTGAAAAATAATCCTTTGAATTCAGGGCTCAGCTCTTTGAGGTTTGGGGTTTTTTTAAAGGGTCTCAAACATGTATCTCCAATTGTTTACGATTATCACAGTCCTGATCAGGAGGCAAAAATAAACAAATAAATACATTTATCCAATCAGGATGTTTGTATTGAGTCTATTTATCAAAGTGCAGGTTAATATGAAATTAAACACTTAGTGGATGGAAACGTTTAACACTGAAATGCACCTACCACCAAGGGTTAATTAGACAATCAAGTACAAGAGGTGGCACTCTGTCTTCCAACGTGGCATTGCTTCTCCAAAGAGATGCTCTTCAACTTACAGCAGACCATCAAAACTATCTTCTGAGTAAGTTAGGCGTAAATAAGTTTGGGGGAAAAGGATGAAGTTAACTAGAATCTCTGGAAGACCCAGAGAAAAAGACTGGCTGGAAAGAAAGGAAGGTCTCTCTTGGAGGAAGGTAGCCTGAGCTGCAGGGCAAATAAGAGGGAGTCCTCGAAAAACTGAGCCAGGAAAGAACTGATAGCAAGCCAGCTAATTACAGGGAGAGAGGGGGGTTGACCTTGCTAGAAGTAGAGTTAAGTCTATTTGCGTATCTATGGATTTCACAGACATTTATAACTGTGCCATCTCTTGTGGCTGTGGCACATAAATGCTTTTATTTATGTTTTACCATCAGCTGATTTGACTGAAATATGATTCCCAGGCACTTGGCTAACACTCTTCAGTAATATTCCTTGTTTAAAGACATAGCTTATCTATAACTGCGGAAATGATGTAACTTAAATCCACAGTTACCCAATGCATTTGGTCAAGGAATTTGAAGTGTAGAAGGGTGTGCCACAGACAGACTGCAAGAGGTAGGTTTAAGAACAGATACCACAGAAATCAGGAAAAAAGGAATCATCTTTTAGTGAGCAGCAGTGGAGACGAAACCTTCCTGCAAAGAGGTGAAATGCAAAGTATCAGTCCCAGGGGATTTGTGGGTGCTTTATACACTTTATCTGCTTTTTATTTTACATTACGAGTCCTAAATTGTACTCCTTGGATGTGATGTATGTGTCATTTGAAGTGCATTTTACCTGGTAGTGACATTAAACAATTCCTGCTCACTTATTCCTGGGTTGGGGGGGCAGGGGGAATATATTTCACTGGATCACTCCTTGGATCCATTTCACAATGGGAACAGGAGGCAAAGAGAAGTAAAAGCAAGACAGAAAAAAACCCCAAGATAGGTGGATGGCATTGCTTTCTTTAGTGATACTGAATGTACATAAAATTCTGCCCAAAATGCAACGATAAGGTGGGTGATGGTGGTGGTGGTCATGGAAGAATGAAAAGGAGAACGTGGCAGCACAACCAAGAAGTGCCAGGCTGCAGAGGTTTTTCAGAGTATCTTTTAATCTTTCAGTGTTTCAAATCACCATTACTGAATGCCTTGACATCTAACTGATACCTGTCAGCAGGAGATTTTAAATTCTGTAACCAGCACTTGCTTTTCAGGTCTCTGTACCATGCCTGGCTGCAGCCCAGGATCCTTGTTTCACGTGAATGAACTTCTGTCAGTTTCTTCAGAGCAATAGGCATATTCTAAAGTCGTTTTTCTGCACTGGACATGTAGGTCATCTTTCCAGCTTTACTGCCCCAAACAATGCCCACCCACCTCAAGAGCATTTTTGACAAACCGAGACCTCTCTAGAGCCACAATTTCAACTCTCAGGAGACACAGCAGGGCATTTTCTTCTTGTAGGGGAGAAACACTGAAGTGTTGACAGTTTTTTATATGGGACTCTTTCGGCAAAGAATGAAAAAGAGGAAGACCAGCTACTCATCAGGTGTAACTGCTTCACTCTGCTGAACAAAGATGTGACCAGGTGGTTCATCCTGTCTTTACTGCATGGCCCTTGGGTTGCCCTCAGGGGCTGCTTCACCCTGCAGCAGAGTGGCCCAGGAGACTGCCTGCAGCTGCCCAAACCCCACTGCCTCCCTGGCAGGGCAAGGGGGTACCGGCCTTTCTGCCGCCCACGCGCCCAGGTGTATCGGGTGGTTCTCGGAAGCTGCCTCACGATTCACTCTCTCGGCACACGCTCAGAGCCCCGCAGTCCTGTCCACCTTACTGCCCGCGCCCTGCGCGGGTGTCAGCGTCTGACCCCCGGAGCCTGCTGCACCCTCACAGCAGGGCTCTGCGCTCTGACCCCGTACCCGCGCTGTCCTCTCTGGTCCCCCACCGTGCCCACTCAAGACCACCTGCAGCCCCACTGGCTTTCCCGCTGATCTCACAGGGCTGGCATGCTGTGACAAATACGTCTGCAGAGGACAGGGCAGGGCAGAAGGGACACAGACAGTGCGGGAGAGGCAAACCGGTGACAATCTGCCAGGAGATGGCATGAGAGCGTAATCCTGACTCGGCCTGCCCGGTCGCAGGCACGGTGAGACCACGAGCGTCCAAACCACTCACAAGGGAGAGCCCTTGAGGACAGCTGGCACCCTGACACCCTGAGAACCAGTGTGAATGAAGTGGGAATTTCACCCCGAGGACGGCAGTGTCTGCACTGCGTCAGGACTGCCTGTTTCCCCGATCTGCACATCCGAGGAGAAAACACCACATCCTCCCAGGAGAAACCACTGCTCCCATTAGCACAGTACAGCTGGGAGGAGCCTCTGTCCTGGAACTCCACACGTGAAGAAACGAGCAGCCAAACTCCACTGACATGTCAGCATTTAATTACAGCTGGAGTGTGGTTCAAATCTTTTGCTATCTGTCATGTATTCTCCTTCCCAAAACACAAAAACCAGCAACAGTGCAGGATTTCTACCCCTCAAAAATAATAATCACACTACAGCCCTACTATTATAATTAAACAAATTAATTACATTCCATTGAAGGGGACAGGTTCTGAAGGCTTAGCTGGTCTCCTTTTTAATTATTATATAACATTGTGAACACAGCAAAAATCTTTTTAACATGCTAAATGTGCTGGGGGTTTTGTTTAACAGACTGCAGTGGATGCTACATTTGCATTTAATTAAAAAGTAAGTTATTAAAATAGTTTATTTTGGTTCAATATGTATTTGTTGAGCATGCGGGTGCTTTCACATCAGAAATGAGATACTTTTTTCAATCAGTATTGAGCAACAGACATCTGGGAAAGCGAATAAAAAGAACAGATCAATGTACTTTCAAAAGAAAGCTTGTTAATGCGCAAACATTTGGTCCTGTCACAACTAGATTATTTTTGAATATTCACTATTTCCAAAGGAATCAATCACTATCCCCAAAGCTAAACAATATGCTACATTTTTGACAGGAACAAAATAACACAACCCCAGAAACTGGAATGCATGCAAAAACCTCACACCAAGTATGAACTACCCTCTGCCCAACAGTGATACGAAGAAACAGCTCCTATGGCTAGATGGCACCATCCCTTCCAGCTGCGTTTCTAGGGGCATGGCTGGCTGTATGAATGTAGGGTGGGTCTGCTGAACCAGGCAGAGCATTTGGGAGAAAGAAATTCCAATTTCCAGCTCCTGAGCAGCTTTATACAGGAATCGGGCAAAGATTTTGGCAGATGCGGAAAAACAAGTGTAGGCATCCAGTTCACTTGAAATTCAAATGAGGAAACAGCAAGTCGGTTTATGTGCTTTCAGGGTTAGGCAGCAGCTAAGGAAAGATTTTTTTAAACTGCAATTTTACATTTAGGTTTAGGAGTGGAGCTTTAATTGGGTGAAGTCCTGCTTTACACACCAAAGCTCTTCACAGGATCTAACTCTGTGTTCTTGTATTAAATAGAAGTCCTAGGGAACCACTTCTTCGTAGCCACATACCTGATTCATCACTCTTTGGAAAGCTACAATAAATCTGTCATGGAAGCCTACTAATTGCTAGTAAATCACCAAAGTTGGAAGTGTCACAAGCATATCCAAAAAGAGTAAAAGTGAAGAGCTGAACATTCAAAGAGCTCTGGGGCGAAATTCTGTCACTTTACAGATGAACCTGTAATCTATGTGAAAATAAATGATGTATAATGATTACTAAATTTGAAATCAAATCTTCACATGGGGACAATTCAATAAGGTTAGGTGATTATAGGACTATGCAGCAGCATCAATTATGGAGCCAGAAATAGTCTCATGTCCCTCAGAGGCTACAAAAACTCTGCATTGCTTTATTCACCAACATCAGAGGACACTCACTTTCATCAAATAGTCTGGGGGTTCTCGTTTGGAAGAAAAAAAAGAAAGAAAAAATGAAAGGCATGAGCCCAAAAATTACTGGCAATGATCCTAACTTATCATCTGAACTGCCGTTTGCTCTGCCAATTGATGGGAAATGAAGTGTGATCAATTCTAGTCCATTGTACATTGTGCCCGTTGACTGACCTGCCAAATCCTTGATTGAATAATTAGTTAAGATATCAATACCTGCCATTTTGCACAATGCTCACAAGACAAAGCCCTAGAGTTTTCATAAAAAGGCCAATAACCACATTTTCTGTAACTTTACATTTTCTTTCACATATATGACTAAGCCTTGGTATTGCCAAAATATGGAATAAAAACATAACGGTACATAAGAAGTAGTAAAATCTAGAAGCATGAAATCTAGAGGTCAGTGCAACGCCTGAAGTAATACAACATAAATTTTTAATCTTACAGATGGATAATAAGCCATATCAGAAAGGATTAAATCTGTGCTCCTCATTTACAACAGTTCACTTTAAGTAGCAACCTGCCTATTTTCCATTGTCAATATCAGGGGAAACAGCACTAGCTCAGGTACTCGGTGGTGACTGACAGCAATGCTGACATTTTAATAGCAGCTACTGTTTAAGAGCACTATCACCATCCTGTGATTCTTAGATAAAGATTTAATCTACTTTTGATGCAGCAGAGCTCTGCAGACCAGGCAATTTGCTGTAAGGGTACATGAAAAGGTGGGGGTTTCTTTACTCCCATCACCCAGTTCCATACCAGGTATGTAACAAGCTGTTCCAAAGCCATAAATTAGACTAGGCAAGGCACTGCCCGACATTATACTTTACATCACAGTCCCAAGTCTGAACTGATAGCAAACAGGGACACTACATTTACTTTTCTATCTCAGACACAAATGCTTTAACTGCAAATACAAATCGGTTATTCCATGCAAAAACGACACATGATTTGTGAATTGGGCCCTTCATAACTACTCTGGTGTTTCTATCTTAGTTCACATACATGAACGTAGTTCCCATGTATCCAGATGCCATTAGCAGTATCTAAAGTCACTACTTCTCCCCAAACCATTCTGCTGCGGCTTTGGGCATGCTCACCACCTTTCCCCTTAATTCTCATATCTATTCCCCTCTTATCTGCCAGTGAAGAGCAAAACCAGAAACGGAAATGTGCAAACTGAAAATGCAAATGCATGATTGAAAATGCAGGGAAGTGCTAGTTAGTGGCTTACAAGGCAGAAACGGAAAAAACATGCGAAAGAGAAAATACCCCACTCCGCATCATGGATGACTAATTTCTTCCCACACTACGCTGTAATAAATCCTAGCCTTTGCTAGCACAAGAATAGGAAAGCTCTTTCCCAGAGCTAATAAAGACATGCCCTGCTTAGTGCTCACTTTAGTGTGCTAAATGGAAGACATTTCTGGTTTGCCAGGTAGTGGCACCTCAGATAATCCAAAGAAAACAGATTCATCTTTCCTTCTGGGCTGACAGCAGGTTAAAAGCATAATGCTTGGTAACCACAAAAGGCTTCCTTTGGACATTACACTAACCCTATTCGAGGTCTTTATTTTTCAATTGGCAGAAAATATCATATCAGTGCTACCCTAGCGCTTGCTGGCTGATTGTTTTTTCAATCCCTGCGCTCGACAGGTGTGTATAATAGCTGGGACATGCTGCAGTATATTTCTATGGCTGCTGCTGTAGTGCAGTAGTTTGCAAAACACTTTGAAGTGAATGTTTCTTAAGAGAGGAAATCTGCATTACAGAGGCAGCACTTGAATATACAGTTTGTCTGTGATACAAGTTCAATGCATACCTTTTTATGTCAAATCAGCTTTCTTGTGCAACTCTCCATCAACAGGATTTTCAAATTAGGGAAGTGACAGAAGTTGCCACTGATTGCCACCCTGAATTGCTTCAACAGTATTTGCCTACAAAGTATAGGCTATGCAACCTCTGTGCAGTGTGCAAACTCTTGCTATGGAAATGTGAATTACATATATATTTACTATTTGCAGATTAATATAGTCTGAAGCAAGCTGGTTCTGTGCACTTTGCATGTTGAAAGAGCTTTCTCTCGTATGTTCTGAATGATACCTTTCAATCCTATTTGAAGACCAGTTATCCAACACTATCTCACAATATTTACAATGTGTTTGTCCCTCCTGAGTAAAAGACTGGAATGACCAATTCAAGCCCACAGGCAGACAAAACATTAACACACCAACCTCATCAGAAATAACTGCATGCTTCCTGTGTTACCCATGGCAATTTGGGTCTTAGTAGCTGGTCAGCCTCTCCTTTTCAAGAACAAAAAACCTTACCTGTGGTTTTCTACAGGGCTTAGCTCTGGTGAGTATTAGTTAAGCACTGTGAGTATCATCGTATAAGAATGCCTCCTTTCTCCCTGCTAGCAAGACTAGTAGCAGGGGGTATATAAAATATGAAATAAAATATTCTACCCTTTCCAGATTAGCCCAAAGCACAAACAAGTACTAGCATTCTCTTTGTTCTTCTTACCCAGGGCAAATGCTACATCAAGTTCGAGAAAGACAGTTGCATCTTGAGCAAATTGGCTCAAGGAATTAATCAACTTATCTCATCCAAGAAGAGGTAGGATGTCTAGACTTTTACATTTGTGGAAATGGTTACTAGGCATTCAGTAATAATGACAACATGATGGGCTGACAAGACTTTATTTTCCTCTGAGATTGGAAAATTCTGATTATGCTTGGCAATAAATGTAAACTATTTACAGTGTGAAGATTTGGTAGATACCATGCAGTCTACTGCACATGGGTGTACGTAATTCTTATATACCATAATTGTGCACTATATATGCATTGATAAAATTAATAGAACTGGAGGCAGAATATTTCTATCTTGAATAATTTTCCACATATTAACCATCCATCTTAATACCACGCCTTCTCTTATCTGATTATTTTATTAAGAATTGGTAGGGGTTTTTATTCAGCTAAAGCTTACTGAATGAAGGAAAACTTGCAGTTGTTTAGCAGGTCAGGTAAAAAGTGGATAAAGAAGCCTTAGTACTGCGTAAGATGCCAACACCCTCCAAAACAACATTTACTAAATGGATTTTCACAAGCAGCTATTTCTATTTACTAAAGCGGTAAATGTAGTCTTGCAATATCTGAAAGAATTAAACATTCTCTGTGAAAATTAGCCATAGAGCATCACAGGAGGTTCCCCTTTATCCAGCATGAGTTAAATTTTGCTGTCTTCTAAGGAGATTAAATTTCCCCTTTACAACTCTAGTTTCCAACTGTCTAACGCACTTCAGCAAGCTTTCAAAGGCAGGCTGGCATCACTGAATTCTCTCTCAAATCCAGGCTGCTTCCTTTGTACCAAGCTTCTCCACTCACTATTTTTTCAGTGTTTTTTTCCTTTCTTTCATGGTTGCTCGCTCCCCAGTAGATCTTTATTTTCTAGGCTAAAATCTCTGTGCCACATATAGGCCATTGCAGTGATACAACATAAATGAAGCACACATGGTAAATTAAGAACGCATTTGAAACATCCCTGAAATTCATTTTGAAGGATGAAGGAGGCGCATCAAAAATTGAGGACGTGAATGTATATTTTAGGATGTTACAGAAATCAGCTGGGCATGCTCAAGATTTCAATCTTTTTTTCTATTTCTTTTGTATTTGCTATCAGCATAGGATTACCAAAGACTTCGTATAGACAAACTGCAGCCTATGGACAGTTTATAAAATGTGTTCTGTATGTATTTGGCACTTGTTAAAAATATATAGCTGTTACTTTAATAAAACATATTTCCGTAACTTCAATATATTTACAAGTTCAGGGTCTACATTCTGGTTTGGTTTTTTTTTTCTCTCAGGAATACAGTGACAGTTGCTTATGACTTAAACCTGCAAATTAACAGCATTTTTGGACCTTAGTAGACAACCTTCCTTCTAGCAACAGTATAAGGGTTTTCTTGACTCAGGCATCACCAACTGAGAAGGATGAATTACTGCATATAGTAGTCTTATACTCATGATCTGTTTACTCTTCTTACCATATTGCAAATTGTTACAATTTTATTGTAGACTTCATAATATTTTATGTTTTTCTTAAATCTCCAGCTCCTGGAATGACGAGAACAAGTTTCTCAGGGTGGCTGAGAAACTGGAAAGTGTAACGTTAAGTACACAAAGCAACTTCAAAAGCAAAGGAAAAAATAAACTCCAAATATAATATTAGTATTTATAGCTTATGATTTTTAAACCAATATTAGTTGGACACAAGTTCTGATTGTTTGACTCGGATTGTCCAGAGTTGTGATATCTAGGGAATGTGTGAAGAATGGTCATATATGCTCACTTCAGACTTCTGTAGTTAATCACAACTGAGATACTGCTGCTTAATCTGTATCTACTCAGAAGTTTTGAGTAGTCCTAACTGGGAAGTGTTGCATCATACTCTCCTCTTTAACCCTGTTAGTGTCAGGATTCCCACCAGGGGTTTGGAGAACAGTGCTTCAGGTGCTCTGCCTCCAACTAACTAAGCCCAGCATTTTCTCTGCCTCAGTTTAATATGTCCTCCTCCCCAAAAATCAGTTCTGCAGTAACACCTGAGAATTTCCTGTATACACAAAGCTTCTGCCTTCAGCATCACAGCAACTCCTCTCTGCTTGGCCACCCTGCTGCTGGCTCCATCCCTGTACTCCATGACATGCCACATATGTTTCAGCGAGTCTATTCCTATTCCCTCCCTCTCAAAACAGATATACTGGAGCCTTTGTTTGCTTTACTGTTCCCACTTCAGCAAAAGACTCTGTTGTGCTGCTTGCCTTCCACTTCTCCTTCTAAGAAAAAAACCACTAAGGAGTCACCCATTATATGTCCTGGTAAAAAGAGTAAGGTCATTTAGACCACCCTTGTTCTCTCCACTCTTGCCTTCCTCCCAAGAAAAATCCAGCGACTGTTCAACTCATTCTTGTAGGCAAAATTTCTGCTCACCCTGGGAGAGCCAATTTGTTGCATTTCAGTCTCTCCGTCCAGTTCTTGGCACTCACGTACAACTCTGAGTGACAATGTGAATGAAAGGAAATTTAAAAAAAAAAAATTTTGAGTGAGATTGTAACTGTCTCACTGAAATGCTCGGTAAAATCCTTCATGCCGAATGAGAGAGATGCTACAAGCTGCCTTAAAAATTGATCCCGAATGAATGAGTCACCTTCTTAGTAAGACTTGGCAGGACTGATTTGCATCAGAAAGCCACCACTGCCTTCTGGCATCCTGAAGGCATTGTCAGTGAAAAAGCCAAGGACAGAACTGATATAGATGCAGATGAGAACCACTTACTCCTAGGGCAGGCTTTAGCTGCAGAGCTAGCCTGAACTTTTAACTACAGCGCCCTACCACTTTCCTACCCACCCAGGAAGGCTTAAGATCTGTCTCAGAGGATGCTTTCAGCCTGTGCTAACACAGTGAGGAAAGTACAGGCTTGAGCCCTGACATTGGCTCTCTCCAATGGCTGGCAAGCTACCTACTTACATGCAACACAGGGGCACATCAATCATACGTGCTATTATTTCCCAATTATTACTGGACAGTTCAACCAGGATGAGATGCTGCTGTAATCCGGCACAAATCCTAAATTTTCTACAGTGAACTATGATCATCAAGAGTTGCTGGAGCAAAGATATGCCATGAGAGGACACCATAGCTTTCATCCACATAACTTCATTTTGGCATAAAAAAGAGCATCTTAAAGCTCTTCCTTGGTTAGCAGTAAATATGTAATATTGTAATTTATCACCAACAATCCCATTATTACACTGAAACTAACTCCATTTAAAGAACTTTCAATCTCTAAAGGGTTTCAAGCAATTCCCAGTAAATTTCCATGTCTAGATATGTCAATAAATTCAGTCTCTTAAGCAGCTAGAATAATCCACCATGGGAGTAATACTGCATTTGCCAAATGTATGCAAATAAATTTGACTAACAAAAAATATCAGTTTAAAAACAAAAAGACAAATACTATTGGTATTTATCAGTAATAAGCACAATTTTCCCCTATTTCCTTTGTTTTGTACCAGACAAACTGCAAAAGTGTGATTCCCTCACAGCCAATAATCCTGCTGAGCTTCACCTTTTACCCCAGACTCTTCATGAAATTCGTTCCAGCTGCCGAGTGTGACAGGTATGCAGCAATATATGCTTGGTGACAAGCATCTGTGACAGCATTTAAGTTGACCCAGTTTTCAAGGTAGTTCATATATCTTAGTGGAAAAAAAAGCCATATCAATGAATAGGATGGGAATGCTATTATTACATTATTGTCTCTACTGACCCCTCCCAAAGAGAGAGAGAGACACTCTTCCTCTGTATTCAGCCTTTCCCATTCTTAGGCCATATTTATTCTAGAGGCATGCTATTGTTATAGCAAAACAAGTATATTATGCCAAAAAAGCAGTCCTAGCAGAGATACAGCTATAGAGTAAATAAGTACTTTCTACTAGACAACTTGCATCACTGCTTCACAATCAAGCCAAATTCTACCAGATTTATGGGTACAAATGCTTCTACATTACAGTCTCTTCCAAAACAACTGTGCCAGTCCACGATCACACCTTTTCTCCTCTCTGAACACCTACAGGGCCCCCTGGCATACGTCTGGAGTCCAATTTCCTCACTTCACCATCAACAGTAGCACAGAAAAAGTTATTCCCGTTATCCACATCCTAAAGAAGCCAACAACCTCCACTGCCATTTCAACAAGGCATTCCCCTCAAAAGCTCTAGAAATTCCTATTTCTTTAGCCTTTCTTTTTGGCAAGCAAACAACTACACCTGGTCCTCCCACTGACCAACTAAAAAATCAGACTGACCAGTACTGCCTTGAAAGCTTTCTTTGTTCACTTCTCTGCTTAGCTGTCACATGGGCACAGCCTTGCTTGCTTACTATTAAATAGGAATTTCATCTTCCTATTTGCAGTCCTGCTTCTTAAGTGCTTTTTACAAGCAAGAATAATGGTAGTTTATTGCTCTTGAGCCAAGTATTCTCTGGTCAAAACCAGAAAAGCAAATATAAAACCCCTCCCTCCTCTCTTCCATGCCAGATTTGTTTAATAAAAAGGCCATTTTGCTTTTCTCCCATGTATCCCTCAGCACCTGGGATCCAAATGTTGAGCTAGGTTCTTTCTCTTTCCTGTACCATAGAGAGTAATTAGGATTCTGCACGCTCTGCCAGCTGGCAACTTGGCTGATGAGGAGTAAGGCAGAAAAAGAATTCAAAGTTCCATACTCCTTTCCATCACTTAAAGTGGAAATCAGCCAAAGAGAAAGAAAATCTAATGTGGATAATGAGAAGAAGTGGTAAACAGAGACTGTACAACATACTTGCCTGAAGGCTAAAGAAGCTAGTCAATGCTCCAAGGACTTTCATGAGTTCTATGTAAAATGGTCATTGGATAACATGCAGAAAGAGGAGCAGGGGTTCAGCCAAGCTCTTCCCTGCGTTTGGCTCGCACTCCCACTTGCTCAGTTCTTTGTGCCTAGAGGCACAGCTCCAACAAGAAGTACAAAGTACTCTGACCCCCCCATTAGTTTGTAGTTTAGACATTAGGGATGTATCCTTAGAGAAAGAATTGTAAATCACCTCTGACCAAGGAAGACATGAAGGTTTTGTCTTCTGCATTCTAGATAAGTATTCTAACCACCAGGCTACTCTTCAGGGCAAAGCAGAGGACCTTCTAATTTAATCGAGGATTAGATGGTTTTTTGCAAAGGTGACCTTGACCTCTGACTTTTGAGAGAAGGGAGGAGGAACTTATTTCAGGATCAGCATTTAGGACAGCATGAAGGAAGGTGTTTCTTCAGACCCATGAATAAGCATGAAGATAAGATATTTAAGACATAACCCCCCACTCATTGTTTTCTATTATCTTTTGGGTTGTATTTTTGAGGGTTTTTTCCCAGGTAATTGTATACTGTCTTAAACATATGTTAATGGGTATATATTTACTAAATACTACATAAACCAAGGAGATTTGGCATTTTATGTGCATACACAGTTATACCTCCAAGGCTTAAACAGTATCTATTGAAATACTTAGGAACTTTAAATACATTATTGTGTTTTACCCATTTGATTCACAGACATTTCTGAATGTATTACAAACCCTTCTTTTCAATAAAGATATGTTATTTCCTCCAATACAAGTCCAGTGCAAAGCATGGCTGTGCTTATGTAACCTGTTTTTGTGTTTCTTCCATGCATCTTTGTCTCAGTCACTAATTTTGTAATTTCAGTTAAATCCCAATGTATATCTCCTGTGAGAATATGACACAATGTATTCCCTTCACATTTACGGAAGCATAGATACTGCGCTGTTTTTCTTGAACATAGATTTGAACATGTTCTTGACAGAGAAGTGCCCACCTTATTGATTCAAACAATATTTGAGAGGCATCAAACCTGCAGCAATAGTTTAGCTGCTAACATGAATCACAAACTCTTTTTCAGCACATTTGAACTGGGATCTTACTGCCCTGAACAATGATACATAAATACAGTTATCCAACATAATGTAATTTCAGAGCAGAATCACATCAGTGCATTGACTTAATATACCAGGTTCTATGTGAGAGTCTCATATTCTTGGCTGATTACTTAGAAAGTGCAGCCTAAACAGCCGTGCACAAGGAAAAAATATCTAACCTATAGAAAATAAGATGAATAACCTTATTGGACAGAAGCACTCTGAGATTTTAATTCTGCTTCAATTCCTGTTTAGCAGAAGTTCATTAAACTCCTACATCATGAGTCTGACCTAGAAAAGTAAATAAGTACTCTGTTACTCCCTTTAGAGCCCTGAGTTACTAATAAGGAATTATAAATCTTCAGTCACTTTGTCAAGCAGCCAAATACATCCCAAGTGAAACACAACTGTAAAGTTCATAAAAATGAGACTGACTGAAATGCAAGACTAAAAATGTGATTTTGTTTTATAGACCATGAATTAATACCACATTGTTTCCGCTTTTGTGAACTACAAATATGGACAAGTAGGAATGCAGAGAATACAGCTACCTACAGCCACCTAAGTCAGCTCTTTCACTGGCCGCTGTTTGTCTCCTCCTTGGAAACATCAAGTTACTGCACTTACATAGTACTATTCATCACAGATGCTTAAGCTTTTTATGAAGACAGATAGGTAGTTTAGATGTGGAGAGACTCAGGAGCAAATAATCATAAACATTCACATACGCCTTAGCCACAGTCACCACACAAGCCAGTGATGGATTTGGTTTAATGGGACCATAGTACCCTGGATCAACTTCCAGCTCTGAAACCCACAGCATATCATGGGCACTGCTCCAGCAAAATGATAAGCATGTACATTACTAGAAATTTATGAATAATCACATTGCAGATGTTATCTGAAACAAAGCAACAGTCCTTCTATGCATAGGGTGAAATCTGGGCTCTGCTGGACAACTTGACTCACTGATAAAAGTCCTCTTGGCTTCAGTCGGTCTAAGACTTTCCATTCCTTTCTAAACGTTTCTTGAAAATCTGCTTTGGATTTGTTGATTCATTTGTTGGATGACCTCAGTTATACTATCCAGGCTATGTTAAATATAGTAGCTTGAATTGTCATTACCTACAGCAATTAAGCCTATAATTAGATCCCCTTCAGTGTCCTCTTGTGACTTGCAAATGCATCCGTCTAACCTTCCCTGATGCTGTTTTACCATTTGACCCTGGAATATCTCTGGTTGCTTTCCTGGTGCAATAGCTCCAACGTCTTCTTTGAAGTAATATGGCCAAAAAACTGAACACTAGTTTTAATAGTATAGTGGGAATTATTTCTAATCAAGTTTCCTCTGTCTAACTACAAAAGACCTAAGGCTCATTTACAAATCATCCTACTGCAGTTTATCCCACTGCTTTTGCAGCTGTCCATCAGAGCACAGCTTTGCCTGTAGAGCGTTCTGAATGCTGCCGAAACTTCAAAATACACAACTGTACCCATAAACATTGGTTTTGGTAAGAATTTGGCTACATTAATAAGACTGGTGAGCTCAACCCTCCACCTTAAAAGGCTCACTCAGTTCACCACGAGGAAACCTTCTTAATGAAGCCATAAAAGCCCTTAAGTCCTGCCTGCTCCCAGAAATGAAGATGGCATGTCTTATTCACAAGCGTCACGTTCTGGCCATGATTAAACCTTCCCAAGTCAGATACTGTCCACTTGGCTGCTGCCTTCCGAGGACAGAATGGTCTGTACTGTGTATATTCTGCATATACTCTGTGAAGCAGTTTGGGACTCTGCAGTATGAGAATAATTTAAGATAAATTACAACATGGCTTCACAATTTGAATTATACCTGATGTATTTGTCATGCTGATTTTTAATTCCCCATCCACCTCTAAAGCTGAGATGGCACCATTAATTACATAGCTGGAACACTGTACCTGTATAAAAATGTGAATGAAATTGCTAAATTAAGATTGCCTCCAAGAAACTGTTGCTTAGTCTCATTAGCAATACAAAAGTGCAGTAATTGAAATGCATGCAAGAAGCTGTCTACTCAACTGGCCAAGAAACCTGACAGTTACTAAAGGCAATCTTAATCTACACAAACAGAGGGTTAATTAAAGATATGCAAATAATTTGTTTTCTTGTGTTTCAAGCTAGGAAGTATCTGTTGTCCCATTTAAATAGGTGATGAGAAGACAATGGATCCTCTGGAAGATCACAATGAGATGTGAAATACATTTTACGAAAGGTGTTAAAGAATCATGTGCTAAAATACAATGTACTAGGAAAACGGAAATTAAAATCTTGTACACTTGGTCCAATTTGCATGTATTTTAGCATCCCACTGGGAAAATAAACATGTTTTTAACTACTGACACTTTCACATCAAATTCAGAGACCAAGTCACAGTGTTTCAAAGACAGCATGTCACAGTCTTTCCAGCTCTGACAGAAAAAGACAGACATGGCTTTGGGCTGTGGGAGAGCCAATGTTTTACTCCTATATGGTTAAAACCAGCTAAAAATCCACCAGTTATTCTGTAAACTGAAGACTAATGCTAGCAACTGGACAGTCTGTGTCTCTACTTCAGGCAATTTAGTATCTCCTATCTTTTATTTTCTTTTTCTCTCTATTCCATAAAATGCCAATAAATCCTCCTTTTCTTTAATCTAAGCTTAATTGGGTTTTTGGCTGTTATCTGGGGAAATTACTTTTTCACATTCCTGAGGGAACCAGCACAGTGTCCTCAGGAGAGCTGAACATAACAGTCAGCCTACTGGTCAAGGGCAGGGCAAAAACTGTTATCTTCTTTCAAGGAATTGCCTCAGAGGGGTCACTGGTATCATTATGAACAGAGAAAGGGCTAAATGACTTGAGGATACAGTGCACCATCAGGGACTTAGATACATGTAATAGACTACTGGTAGTGAGAGGTAGCATTATACACAAACACGCTAGGAATAAGATGGATATCTTCAAAAATATTTCAAAAGCAATGTGTTCACTGAAATATAGTGCACATGGAGAAGTCTTATCATTTTAATTATAAAAGTATAATTAAAGCGGTACAATTGTCTTAATGCGGATGCAGACTTAGAGGTATAAAGGTGTTTGTTCCATGATAAGCTAGTCTTGGAAAACAAGAATTAAAGGCATTTCTGGGATAAGGCATCTTGACACTATACATCTATGCCCATGGCAGAAGACAACTATTTCCATTAGGGATGTGAACATAATAGAACAAAAACTGCACGTAGACCAGTCCCAACAAAAGAGGGGACATTTTAACAGAAATAGGGAAAACAGGTTCTGGATTAAAAAAAAGCATTAAAACGCAGTTATCTTTTGTTTGTACATCAAAGGCACACAATTATCAACACAAAGGAAACTTCGCTTCTCATTGATGCCCTCCTCAGGGTTTGCACATACAGACTTTCCACTAATAGTTCTCTGCATTGTGTAATTATAGAAGATGGAAATAGACTCACAGTTATGAGGTGCTTTCAATGGAGTTATCACTTTGCAAGTCTAAGCCTAGCATTTTTATTATTTTTGCTGCTTTGTATCACTGTGCTGCTTGGAATATTTATTCAGAGCATTTGTGTTCCAAATATTGCCATTTTCAGAATACAATTTAATGTATAGACAGAGCAGCAAACTGTCTGCTTCCTGACAGGGCTGATAAGAACCAAAATGTTTACAATGTAGAACTGTCTGAGAAGCAAAGGAACAGACCTCTGCAGGACAGGTGCTCAGACAAGAATATCTACTAGTAAATCTGAAATGTCTCACACTGACAGAACCGTCCTACCTGCTACCCAGAAACGCTCCTCTGAAATACCAAGGTAACTCATGAGTACAACCCAAACTATTTTTAATGTAAAAATACTACATCTTCCCCTACTGTGGCCAGATATATTCTGGACACCAACATATTTGAAACATTTTGCTATGACACCAACATATTTGAAACATTTTGCTATGACACCAACATATTTGAAACATTTTGCTATGACACCAACATATTTGAAACATTTTGCAGTGACACCAACATACATATAGGTTTTTTTCCTCCTAGCTGAAACAGTATGCTTCTGAACAGTCTGTGATGTGCTAGGACGAACATACATACAGTCTTACTCTGCTTGGATTTCTTCAACAACTCTACAGAGCGTGGAAACTTATGTTAACCTTTGTGTTGTCCCTAGCATTGAACATTGTTATCTCCAGCTGTGTTCTTAGGCAATGCCTCCTGCAATCCTAACTTGTACCCACAATCTACTAAACCACTGTCCAGCATCAAGTTGCCCTCCTGGGGCAATGGTACAAGTAATTCACAAAGGATCACAATATCCATAATTCTACTACAGCTACTTTGTGAGAGGAGTTGGGAGGAAATAAATAGCCCTGAAACAAACTCTGCTTTATGAATTATTCTGATGCAAATTCATACTCTAAAGCATTCCTCTTGTGCTAGAAGAAAGGAATATAAACAACTGGGAATATATTTTTATATTTGGATTTACAGGGGCCATTATGAAAAATCGATTAACTGTAAACAAACCTCCAAACAAATACTAATTTAAAGAGTTAGGTGAGAACCACGGTAGCAATGAACAGCTAACCAATACATTCGAGTCACAGTCAAAAGATGTTAGTTTCCATTATTTATTCCTATTTAATGTTGTAGATTTTAAAATATTTTGGCCTAGATCTGTGAAACACAGACACTTGTATTTGTTTGAAATGAATGAGAATTTTCATCAAACTATTTTTGAAGAACTGGCCTTCTAGATTTCTCAGGGTATTAATCATCACAGTTAATGTATTCACATAGGAAAGAAATTGGCTTAGTCACACAGTCCATCAGCTGAGGTTTGCAGCACCCTCCTCACTGAAGAAAATAATCTCAATATTAAAATTTTGAACATTTTCAAACTGTTTCAAACGCTAATATTGTTCTGTGCAGCCTGATCCCTTCCTGCCACGATGGCTAATATGCTGAGATCACTGTAAAATCAGGGTTCTAAACCCACGAAATACTGAATTATACTAAAACTACTAGGTGCTGATCCTAGCACGCTATAGTGGCATCTGTGTGCCAGTGAGGTCCAGCAGCTCCCTGGGGTGCAGGAGTAGTGGGGTCTCCCCAGGGAGCCGGTAGAGCAGAGCCTCACCATCCCAGGCAGGGAGTAGGACAGCCGAGGGGCAGCCCCAGCCCTGGGCATCAGGCACCTCCGCGAGGACGCAGACGTGCTGAGGCCAGGCCAGGATGTCAGCCTGCGGGCTGGTTCTGGCTTGGCAGGGCCAGGCTGGGGCAGAGCTGGAGGCTGGCACTCCTACAGTGTTGGTGTCGGTGTCACTGGGGCAGGGACTGATGGCCTCAGGCTGGGCTGAAACGGAGCTCCTTGGCCCACAGGAGCAGTGGGTAGAGCTGTTCACATTCTTCTCCAAAGCAAAAGCAGAGCTGTTATGCAACTCACGCAAAAGTATCTGTAGGTTTTGTGGAGAACACAGATGAAGATGAAGAAGAGCTGTGCAGGGAATGGGCCCTGTCATAAAGGACAGGTTGGGCAGGAAGGTCCCAGCATCCATTTGTGCTGCAGTATCCAGTCCACAGCCACATCAGTTTCAGATCTAATGATCTGAAATTAGGCATCAGAGAAAGGATAGATAGGTCAAACAGTATTTATGGCATTTATAATATTTATGGGTACCAGGCAAAACATTTAGATGGCACTGCCCATCACTCCTAGGTACAATCATTCCATGAAGGCGTGCCTAAACCAAGCCACACTAACTGACATAATTTACAATTTTACTGGTCTAAGGCATGTCAGGATAAGACACCAGGCCACGATGCTTCTCCCATATGTATCATTCTGATGAATTTTACAAAATGCCAAATTATAAACCTGGTGTCATTATTTTATAATAAGAGATGAGATCTTTCCATTTAAGAGCCCTAAATGTGAGATACCAAGTTCAGCACCAGAAGTAGTCAATGAGTATCAATTTAGGGCAGCTTGCATCCATCCAACCAACATACAGTTAATTGCAAACAGCTCTCCTTTTAACTTCTAAAACCAACTTGTGACCAGTCTTTCCAAAAAGTCACTATGATATTCACTTTGGAGAATCTTTTTTTTTTTATCTCTTCCTAATGCAACTTTAAATTAACATGTTCAATAAAAGAAGCAACACTCCAGCTCTAATAGCCAGAATCAGTCTTGACCCTCATTTTATCTTAGCTGGAGATAATTACTTGATACGAATGCAGACTGCCAAAGACATTCCTGAATTTCTCTGAATTATTGTTAGACTGATTTTGGTTCAAATCACTCAGTATAACACTACATAGGTATATGTATCAGTTTATTTTGTAGTATTCTTGCTTGTTTGCAGACGAAGGTCACAAACCTTGACTGTACTTTCAAGTAAATCCACACACTTCAGGACCAATCCCGTAATCTGATACATGCGAGTAATCACATCAATTGGTTTGTACAAATCCTTCTCAAATAGAAAAGTGCATACTTGTTTCCCTGCACCACGTTAAGTGCATTTACTACAGGCATAATGCATGGAGTATTATATTGCGAATAGGATATCGTACGTGTCATACATCAGCTATATAGCAAGTAGTCGTTGCTTTTTGTGGAGGTGTCTCACATGAGCTGTCAATAGAGTTTGTCAAGCAGTACCTTGAAATTCAGTTATATCTCAGTGGATGACTGGTTAATTTTACGGAGTCTAGACAGAAAGTCTGAAAATTAACATGCATAAATTTGAATCAATCATGCCTGTGCACTTAGCAGTCACTGCACTACTGATATCTATGGAAAAATGACCAGAGCTGTCTGGAATATCAATAAGAAACTCCACAATAGGTGGTTACCTGTCAACAAATACTGAAGTATCTACATAATTACATTTCTACCATGTTTGAAAGGATATCCGATCTCTCTAAATGAGGCGATCATGCCCTTAGCAGCTATTAGCATTAAGTAATGGTCAGTCATAGTGGAAAATCTCGATGATTCAGCCTTAATATATACAGGGCAGTGTTATGTGTCACATGAGCAAAGACAGGCTAGATTTTCACTAATCAGTTCTGAGAATGCCAAAGGCTCACTGATTGTTTCATCAGCTCAGGTTTATTCCAAGTATAGCTCATCAGATTACAAGTCTGACAGATGCTGAAGTACCTTACAGTGTTACACAGCTGATGAGCGCAGTGTCACAACAGCAAACCAAAATGAGGCAGAATCTTTCTTTCAAAATATATTCTACTAAATAGTAAGCTTTCTCCTTCAGAATATACTTCAAAAATTAACTGTATCATGCCACTACTTAACTGCATACTCCCAAAATATCTTACTTTCACTGTGCATCTGCAGTGATGGTTCTACACGTGTTGGAATAATATGAAAAAGGTGGCCTTTTGTATTCTTAATGGATCAGAACCAATACAAGGACACAAGATGGTTGATCTGAGAAAGCAACAGGCACACAGACATTAATTGAACAATGTATCTGATATATGAGGTAATCCCCACAGTGGATGCTTCACATGCATCAGATATGTTGCTTTGATATGAGTGCTCTAAAGAAATATTTCAACCTTCCTCTGCAGCCTAGTAAGTAGTTAATAATCTTAATCTCATCTAGTATATTTTTAAACACTGTAAAACATTTTGTTCTGTTTTATCTACTATACACATTCAGCCTAAACAAGAGTGACACACACAAGCATATATCCTCACACTTGTATTGAGAATCTCGTTTTTACTAACAGAGAGATCACTTTGGATCACAGGAGTCTAGAGCCTTCAAATCATTTTGCACTACCACAAGAACTTTCCCCTGCAGCGGCAATTACAAGAAGCACAGAAATTTGTAGGTAATTTGGTTACTTATTTTATCCTGTGATGCTTCATCTTTCTTCTCGACTTTTTTCTGGTGTTTGATACAGTTACATTATTTAATTACTATGTAACTGTACCAGTATGAGATAAACAGTACCTATAGCACTTCTAGCACTTACAAAAACTTCTCATAGTTCAGAGGCAAGTGTACTCTAACAGTCACCTAACTTACTTTATGCTTTACCTTGCAATGTCTTGCCTTACCTACTGCTTTTCATCTTTCTTAGCCCTCAATTCTTTAGGTCTGGGAACTGATCTATTTATTACACATTTCTAGAGTTCCTGACACATTTAGGCTTGGTTCCCTACCTGGGCTTTAGAATAAATACACAGTAACAGAAAAGGTTCTCTACTGCAATTCCCTAGGGACACTACTCACTAACAAAGCCTCAGTACTCATTTCTTTCTAGTTCACTGGCCAAAGCAACGCAAATTCATATGTTCCACTCACAGCAAACCACTGCATATAAGAAAGGGCAATTCAGCACAGCTTGAGCCATACAGCCAAATGTAATAAGCAGAATGTAACCATCCTTAAAAAAAACACTTTTATAATCCATACTTTGCAGGATTCATGGAGTGTATGCTGATTTAGACAGAGTAACAATTGATCTCTCTGGTAGAACTAACAGACACTGTCCTGCATTCTGATCTTTTTCAAACAGACTCTGACCATAAATGCACAAAAATACATGCAATTTCATATTGTTAAGGTACAACATCAAACTGAAAGTTGGGGAGAAGGAACCCTTTTTATGCCAAGGGCTTCGGTTCTGGATAAAAAAGCACTAACACCACTTTTATGGATTACATCATGTTGATAGTAACTAATCAAAAGCCACACACATGCAGATTTAATTAGCCACACATTCCTAAAGATACCAGACCACTTCATGAGAGGCCACCACTTCCTGAACCCACTGAAGACATTTACATGCACCCAGGGAAGCTGATGCCATTTTGGAATCAGGCTAGGATAAGCAGGAGTCCAGCACTGATTACTAGAGCCTCCACTAGCACCATAGTTAAGCATGTGCTTAAATGTTTAATTATTCTCACTGAAGTAACAGATGAACTCACATGCTTAAGTACCTCACTGAAATATAGCTGTAATTATGGTCTACTCCTCCTGCCAATATCTTTCAATATCACTAAATAAAGACATTTCTGGAGTAAGACTTAGAACAGCATCTGAGAGGAGCGGGCCTCAATAGCAGAGTCATTGAATAGTTTCTCAGCACCATCTGAGTTAGTACTCACATGCTGCTCTATCCCACACATGAGATATCCCTAAGGATTCAGATAGCCAAGGCAGTGATGCTTCTAAGATACAGTAGCATGCATTATTTGACTAAACATTATGTCTCCCCAAGGGCCTGTGAAGCAATAGAAAGCCAAAGTGAGTTAGCCATTAAGTAGGCATTAAAACCTACTCTGAAGTCCCCTTTCCTAACATCTTCTTACCGAACAAAAAAACTGAATAAAATCTTCATCCTAGTAAATAATCCATGATAAACACAATCTTTGGAATTTGAACACATAATTAAATGCTGCCATCATTAAACATTTATAAAGTTTGAAAAGTATGGTACAGTTGAAAATACCAAATTTCTTAGTTACAGAGAAATGTGACTTGCCCTGATTATTCACTGAACCCCTGACATGCTATAACGCACAGCGCTGATGTTGGAACTCGGAACTTGAATTACTGCATTAGATGACTGTTCATAACAAAACGTTACAGGCTATAAAGCAAGTTTTAGAGTTTTGGGGGTTTGTTTTCTTTTAATAATCTGAAGTTGTACAGTGAATGCACTAACTGAGGGGGGAAGGAGAACTGCTTGGAGGGAGCTAGATGAGTCCTGGCCTGAAAAATTTACACATGTAGGTTAATATTTCAGTTACATATTTAATGGTCAAACTTACAACCTTGTAACAGCACTGTGAAAGGCAATGAATGATTCAGCAGGATAAATACAAGTTCTTAAGGGCACATCTTTACCTCTGAAACTAATCGCCCATCATAACCATTACTAACTGATTCCTTTAGATGAAAAGCAAAATACCGATGATACTGTGTTCACAATTTGAACACAGATTCTCTTCACAGAAAACCTTTCAAAACACTTCTGTTTTGAAAATTGTTTGGGTTTTTTTTTTTCCAAGCCCCCACCCCCAAGCTTCCTGAAAAGTGTTTTTACCTCAGTATTAGGTCTACTCGGTTTTACTAAAATGCAATTTTTCATTTTTAAATGCAACATAGTTTCTAAAAAATATACAATTTTCCAGATATCAAAATATGTTAATATAAAATATGAAAATCTGTTTTTGAAATATCTGAAATGGAAAAAAAACCAACCCCACCTTAATATATTTTTTAAAAACGCTTTTGTTTTCTGGTACGTTCCCCCTAAGAAAGAAGACTGATATCAAAGTATGTTTTCTTTAAGGTTGGTCCCTTTATATACAGCACAATATGGGAGAATGGCGAAAGAAACTTACTCTGTCATTACTATTAAAATATGGCTCACTGGTAAATATATAAAGTACATGAACTATATGCAACACTTTCAGATCCATTCCACTCACTTAAAAAAACCTGAAGAAACACTATTACCATGCAAATTATTTTATATTAAATCAGTAATTAAAATAAATTTAATTTCACTTGGGATTCCTTTTTATCTTAGAGCAAAATAAGTAAATAGATCCTATTTGTTTTCATGTTTATGCTTTCTTTGATCTTCAAAACACAGGGAAATATACTGCATATTAAAGTAATTTTGTATACTCAATATCATTAATTCCTCCACAAACCACAGTCACCAAACCACAGCCTCATTTTAGGACAGCATATAGCAATGCTCAGAAGGATTACCTCTCTCCCATAGGTTATTTATGAATGCCCATTAAAAAATGCAAAGGTGCAGGCTATTAATTTAGCCAATAAATAGCTAAAATAACATTTGTTATATCCTGCAATATTCCTGACATTCAATATCATTAGGTTTTTAGAAGGCAAGTTTTGCTCTCCATGCAATCACCTACATAGGAAAAACCGATGTTCACAGCTGTCAGAACATAGCTGCAACTGTTTTCAAACAAACAAGCTATCAATAAAAACACCTGATACATAGTAACAAAGAATATTTACAGCTGCAAATAACTGACCATATAGGATAGCTTTTATTTAGTAACTAATAAGATTTGGGTGCCTAGCATCAAATTTAACCTCACTTTTATTACAGTGTAGTTTAGGGAGGTAATTAACCATAAATTTGTTCAATGCTTAAATTCAAACACCTTTTTTTAGGGTTAAGGCTTTCTATGACAAAATGCACCCACAGAAACACAATTTAAAGATAGACCTGTGTAATTAAATATGACTGAGAAATCCTGCACAGCTCCAGGCTGCCTGACTGGATTTACTCCAAAGAGGCATGACTTTTTTGAGCTCTGATTATCAGGAAATTGGACAGTGGTCATGATGGAGCTATGGTCCTCCAAATCCCCGTCTGCTTCTGAACAGGTAAGCTGTCTGCAGTAGTTTGACTATGAACATGATGTCTAGCATTAGCTAGAGTTATGCAGCTCAAATCTAATTCCTGTTTAAAGACATGGAAGTCTGAGGTGGAATCAAGCTGAGGTATTGATCCTTATTATATGTAATAGCCAAAACAAGCATCGTAAGCCCTGATTAGTACCATAAGCCTCCAAGATGTACTTAGCGCAAAGATACAACTGAAGTCTGGGAAAATTGAAAGGCAGAAGTAAAACAAAACACGCAACAGGATTAACTAAGCAAGCAGGAAGTAGAAAGCAGAAAGCAGAGAAGAAGAAAGGGCTAAAGGCAAGAAAATGTGAAATTTCATAAAAAGCATTACACTGTAATATGAAAGAAGAAAACTACACTTACGGAGCAGGCAAAAGTCAAAAGTCTTAAAGAGACTACAGAAAATACAATAGATAATGACATGGGACAACTTTTAAAGAAAATTTCTTCACTAAGTGGGAATGCAACTCCTGGTCCTTCGAACACATCTCACAATTCTAACTGGTATTCAGAGAGGATCAGAAAAAATAACACTCATCAATTTTCTTCCTGACACCAAAACCTGGCTAAGAAAGGAAGGTGATCAAAAACACACTCCACCTACCAGCCAACCAGATAATACAGTGCCAGGTGCTTATGGGAGAGAAAGCACCTGAGGGAGGGGGTCTGGGTCACACTAACCCCACACAGGATGACTCCACGGTGAACTGCAAGCACAACAGTCCCCAGCGTGATCATTAACACAGAGGTTTTCTTAAGGGACTGACCTGCTGCGCTGACTTTCAATCTACAGCTATAGGGAGGAAAATTTCAATCCCTATCTTCTACAATACAAAAACATCAGTGGCTAAAGGAGCTATTAGAGGTAATGAAACTACACTTGTTGATTAAAAACTGTTTGGATTATATTCTTATTCTTCAAATCTGTGCATAAAAATAGACCCTGTATCACACTTCTGTATGGAGAGTTAAAATATCAAGAACTAAGTTACTACAAGGGCACACCATCTCGCCAGAGACACACTTGCATAACAACAATGAAATCTTGCAGAGAATACATAAGAACACCGAAAATAACTTTTCTTATACCCAAAGTGAAAGACCTAACTTACAGAGGAAAGAATGGGAACTGTGTTAGTTCCAGCTGCATGCAGACAGTAGGAATCATTTGACCAATATTGCAGAAGTGTTCAAAAGACTGAATGATACTAGACTGTGTTCAGACCAGCTGAGAACTTAAACTGAAATCTTGGGGGGAGGGGGGAAATCATAGAGTTTTATTCCAAAAGGAAGGAAAACTACAAAATCAGAAAAATATTCCAGTTTCAAAAAGCCAGAGGTTATGCTAATGAATGTACAGGACGGGAGACAGGCAATGCACTTTGAGTTTAATCAATTCACTTAAAGCTGTGAGTAGATGGTATATGAACAAGTCAAGTTTCTAATTCAAGAATCCCTACACTAGAGCATTAAGATTCATGACACAAGTTCCTCCATATTTCAGGTTTTCTCATATTCTAGGAACCAAAACAGTTTTCAGTATGCAAATTACAATAATGTATTATATGATCACACATAATATGTATATCCCCATGTAGCTCTCCAGCAAAAATACATTCTACCATAGATATCAGTCTGTTGCAGCTCAAGCTAGAGCAACTCAGTCCTTTAGCTCCTACTACAGCATCCTTTGGTTTTAAATCTGCAGGTCTGCAGTACCAACTCTGATGTCTGTCACATACATTACTAAATAAAATACTGATACAACTATTAGAACAGCTCAACATCTGAACTTATGCATATATGCTGGCAGGATCGTGGCTTTCAATTCTACATAACTGGAAGTTCTTCGGAAATGAAGAAAAAGGAAATGTATCTCCTAGCTTTCTTGAGACAAGAAATTGCCTGTCCCAAAGTAAAGAATGAATTTATTTTTTTTTGTCAATAACAAAAATAGAAAACTATTACAGAATTTATTTTAGTATTTATTACTATCCCTTAAGATGCCCCACAGAAGTCACTGATGAATTTGGTATTGACTCCAGGACATCAGAATCCAATGCAAGACATTTTCATTTAATAAATTCTAACCAAGTACAAGATGAAAGTGCTGTCTACATTCCTGGAATGCATAATGTGTTCACCACATCAGGCTACCTGACATTCAGGGTGAAAACCAAGATAACCCTAAGGAAGAACTAGTCGTTAACATTCCAGAAGACAGAACCACTACCTAAGGATGCACTACTGAAGGACGCATTTCACTAGATAGTTTGGAAAAGCATTGAATTTTAGAGAACCCTCTCACAGGAGGTGGAGCAAGGGGCCGGAATATGGTGCCATATGCATTCCTATCAAAAGAGGTGAATAACTAAGGTACCTACAGGCCAACAGTTTTTCAGAAAGTGACAAGATAAAGCTTTGCAAAAGGTCAAGGAGGAAGAGCAGGTTTAAGACTGTAACTCTCCAAGTAATAAGATAGTTCTCTATAACCCAACGGACATGTTAAATAAGCATCTGTCCTTCTGGAGAGGAGTGTACAGCCAATAACTATTTAAATTTAAGGTGATGATACTACAACCCTAGTTTTACTGATTGTTCTTCCTCTCATTTCTTAATATGGCTCATCGTCTACCAGAAATTTCTTAGATGACACATATATAGCAAGTCTTCATGCGGGCTGCCATGGACCTCTAAAGATTGTTGCTTCACTACCTACAGAACAACTAAGTTCTCCACAGCAAGACTCAAAGTGAGTAAATCAAACTTACGTTAATACACATGTGCAACCCCCTCATCATCACCACCACTCTTTAAATGCGTATGTATGATATATATATGTGACAGGACAAAACACAGGACAGGAAGGGGAGGAAAGACAAGACATGACATGCCATGATATACCCATCAGAAATATTGCTACAGCAAATTATTCCATTCTGAGCGCTAATTTACCTGGTAAGTTTTAAGGGTAACTGCAATGCACAAAAAAATACACTTTTGGTAATAACCCCTTAGCAGCTCTAAATAACCAAAACATTACAATAAATGACCATGGTGAATAGTCACATATCCATTTCTCATTGATTTCAATGGGATTCAATGTACCATATCTGATAAATTATACTGCGCTGCTGATAAAACACATACAGCATTACATGAATAATAATGAGTATTTATCTTTTTTTAACTCATAATTCTATAAATAGTACTTTGTATTTTATATTGGTTTTAGGGCACATATAATACATTATGTCCCATTAGAATCAATGAGGAGTGAAAATACAATTACTGAAAATAATTTGGATTAAGATAAATATGATTGATCTTTTAGCCTTTTTCCATGTTTTCAACAAAAAAGGCTGAGAAACAAATTTAAGATGACATTTACATTTAAGAGCAGCACAAAGTAATAAGAGGCTTGTGACATCCAGAAGCATGGGATGGACCTACAAACCAGACAGTAAAATTGCTCAGGTGAATAATAAATACATGAAGAGTTGATCTGACATTTATTTTGTTACCACTTGCTTCTTGTCTGTCCCCTATCAAGCTTAATTTTCTATCCAAATCAAACACCGAAATCATCAGCACTTTTCTTTCAAAAACTGAATTTAGATTCTATAGCATATGCTTAATCTTCTGGAAAACAGCATTAACACAAGCACAGGCAATTATATCAGAATATCAAATAAATGGATTTAACAGACTTTTGCAAAAACCATATAGATGAACTCATCAGTCAAATTTAAAAGAAATGGATTTAACAGACTTTTGCAAAAACCATACAGATGAACTCATCAGTCAAATTTAAATGCTTGAATAAAACAATAATGCTACTTACTAAACAAGTCTATGAAGACCTGATAAGATTCTGTAGTTGCCAAGAGTAGCAACACACACCTGAGAACAATCATAAACACTGTAGCTAAAACCAAAAATGGAGCTGCCAACTCCTCTCACTGAGGGTGGGAAGATAAACAGCATAAAGAATATTGACAGAAAGGCAAATTACAAATAGTAAAAAATAATCAACATGCCATTTTTTAGTCATATCACAAACATACTAATGCAAAATAGTAAGTTTTCTCATGCAGGACACAGGCAAATTAACTTCAGAATCAAAGACTCTTCCATTGTCTTCCAGAACATTAATACTGAACTAGTGTAAGTGTATTGTTACCTCAAAAGAAACATTTCCCTTCCAATTTCTATAAACTTAATCACATCTCTTCCACTTCTTGCTTTTTTAAAGCACCCAAGTGCTATGGGGTGGTTCTTTTGAACTAATGAGATTAGAGACTTACATTATCACTATCTACTAGTAAAAGGGAAAATGTGTCTCACTGGACTTCAGAGCAGAGGCTTTCAGTATTATATATCTTAATGGTATATTTCATTTGAATGCACAGCAACAGACTGCACTGAGATGCAATGAGATGAGGAAATAACACACAGGAAAAAGAACTTTTTAAAAAAAAGTCACACTGAGATGATATATAACGTACAATTGGCATTTTTGAGACTACTGCTCTTCCAATACAGGATTTAACCTTTACTGAAAGACAACCAAGGAGCTAGTTTCTCTGACTTGAGAACAAATGTTTCACTATATTCCATTTCAGCATAGGCATCCCAGAATAATTTGAGGTAAACATAGCTATGACATAACTAAAAGCTGATTTGTATTGTCAACATTGGGCTTCAAAGCACTAACCTTTTTTTTCAAACCAAATCCACCATGTATCACAAATTCACTATAGGTGAATTACATATCCCATCTGTATCCTATCCCATACCCCAATACCACATATCCCATCCCTATCCTCAGTTTTACTGCAAATAAGAAGATGAACCATTCTGAAATGCAAATGTGAACTGGCACAACTGAGCCATTTCAAAAGCTGGAAAAATCTTTCCAAAATCTTTATCAGTGAGAAAATGCTGAATCTGGTGTCCCCTCCCTCATGTCTTCAAAACTGCTCATTTCACATACACCGCTGGATTAGATGGCAAAGGCAGCAAAGAATGCCTGCTACCTCTGCAGTTAGATATGGTACACAGGGTAAAATAAAAATTAACATCATTGAATAGTTCCACAAAAAAAAGAACATGACAATCGCATGCAAAATACAGACACTTGGTTGTGATGCTCTCTGTATAGTTTTCCAAGGATAAGGATGTTTCACCTGGATTCAGCACCTAACACTTGAGTTACGCAACTTTGTAGGACAAATGTTTAATACAAAAGTGAAAATATCTGTGGTGGGTTGACTCTGACTGAAGGTCAGATGCCCACCAAAGCCACTCTATCCCTCCTCCTCCTCAACTGGACAGATGAGAGAAAATATAACAAAAGACTCATGGGTCGAGATAGGACAGGGAGAGATCACTCAACAATTACAGTCATGGGCAAAACAGACTTGACTTGGGGAAATTAGTTTCATTTATCAATCAAATCAGAGTAGGATAATGAGAAAACCAAATCTTAAAACACCCTCCCCCCACCCCTCCCTTCTTCCCAGGCACAGCTTCACTCCCAAATTCTCTACCTACACCCCTGCCTCAGCAGCGCAGGGGGACAGGGAAGGGGGGTTACAATCAGTTCATCACAGGTTGTCTCTGCTGCTCCTTCCTCCTCAGGGGCAGGACTCCTCAACACCCTTGCCCTGCCCCACCATGGAGTCCCTCCCACGGGAGACAGTTCTCCACAAACTTCTCCAATGTGGGTCCTTCCCACGGGGTGCAGTTCTTTATGAACTGCTCCAGCATGGGTCCCTTCCACGAGCACAGTCCTTCAGGCACAGACTGCTCTAGCATGGGTCTCCTGCAGGGGCACAAGTCCTGCCAGAAAACCTGCTCCAGCGTGGGCTCCTCTCTCCACGGGTCCACAGGTCCTGCCAGGAGCCTGCTCCAGTGCAGGCTCCCCACAGGGTCACAGCCTCCTTCGGGCACCCACCTGCTCTGGCGTGGGGTCCTCCATGGGCTGCAGGGGGACAGCCTGGCTCACCATGATCTTCCCCAAGGGCTGGTGGGGAATCTCTGCTCTGGCGCCCGGAGCACCTTCCCCCCCCGCCTTCTTCACTGACCTGGGGGTCTGCAGGGTTGTTTGTCTTACACATCCCCACTCCTCTCTCCAGCTGCAGTTTGAGCCCCAGCAACTTTTTTTCCCTTCTTAAATCTGTTATCCCAGAGGCACTACCACTGTTGCTGATGGGCTTGGCCTTGGCCAGCAGCAGGTCCTTCTTGGAGCCGGCTGGCATTGGCTCTGTCGGACACAGGGGAAGCTTCTAGCAGCTTCTCACAGAAGCCACCCCTGTAGCCCCCCTGCTACCAAAACCTTGCCACGCAAACCCAATACAACACCTAATTTCACTCTCTATCCCATTTCATGGCTGCAAGTCAGCCCCCTTAAACAAGTAAGAATTTCTGCTTTTCATCAACCAACCACAGCAGATATGCAGCAGGTCCAGCAAGTGTGGGTACAGATGTGAACTGAGTAAGTCTTACTCTCGCTAACCAGGCTGTACCCCTCAATCAGCTGTCAGGATCCTCCTGGTCAGCCACTGGCCAAGAAACAGAGAATCCCCAAGCAAACAGTGCAGGCTGCCTTTCAGTCTAAGCAGCAGCCTTGTGGATCACTTCGAATTCATAGGTTGCCTAGTTTATAGTGAAATTACCACTTTGAATTTCATCTTTCATCTTTAAAATGAGAGTCATAACACTGATCCATTCTTTACCCTAAGGGCTCAAAGCACTTTAGGAAGAGCTATGCAAGTGCTACGTATATCATGTTAAAAGAACAGTCAATAGAATGGGACTGTCTCCTTGCCCTGTGTTTGAAAGCACCTGGCACCTCAGAGTCTGCTCTGCAAGAAAGCTTAAAGGAATAATGTAACATAAATAAACACGTTATTCTCTAACTGTGACCTGTTTGCATTGCCCTCAGAGCCAATTAGTCCATTGCCAGGAACAACAGCAAGGTCTGTTCGTAGCAGTCTACTTCTTGTACAGCCTTGAATAAACAATTTCTCACATACTGTCATACTATTTTCATTTCTGTATTAAGAAAGCAAATGAACTGCCAAACACCACTCACTAAAGCCAAATTATACTTTGCCTTCTTTAAATGCTGATCTCAAAACAAAGCATTAGGTAACCACCATTTCATGGGATGTAGAAAACATCACTCTAGACAAATAAGTCCGCAGTGAGTGTTTAGAGAAATATTTGAAGAATTTGCTTAACACAGGAAAATGCACTCCCTGGGGTTCTTGAATTTATGGTCAGATGAGGGTGCTGATAGCATTTGTTCTGTATCTTCACTGTTTCTCAACAGCCTCTGTAGGAATGAGAGTTAAGTGTTTAAAAGTGGGAGCTACACCAAAGGTTAGGAGACATGGTGCTTTCACCACCGCTGTTTCAGCCCTCACCTAAAATATACTGCTAATGCTGCTAATGCCTTCTACGAAGTTATCAACCATATGCCCTACTGATGGAGAGACTGTAACATCTCAGGATGTGGAGCCTTAATTTTCCTGGGAGGGCACACTCTCTGAAACCTGGGGCACATCCAGACACAGATTCATCTTGAAATGCTGGGGTTTTAATATCCAAAGATTTGAAATTAAGATTAGTTAGCCTGGTTCTATTTTACACTAAGCCCATTTCATACTTTTAAGTTATATAGGAGTGTTCAAGTGGGCAGACATTGTGAAGTGTCCAAGAATGGCTTCACACCAACCTTTCCCTTAGCCATTAGGATTGGCTGCAGTAAATGGTACAGAATTGAACTATTCTGTTTACCATAACAAAGGATAACACCAAAAGGAGAAAATAAATTCAGAGGTAGCATGGAACTGCTCTAACTTTCACCAGGGGCCAAGAGTGATATAGTCCAGTTCCAGAAATATTTTGCTGTTTGAATTTCTCTTTCAGTCTCAACTACAGGACTAAACCAGAAGTCAGTTGCAGTGTAGTAATATTTACAAACAGGATTTATATTTAAAATAGTAAATCTCTCAAAAAAGCATACAAAAGTATAAAAAGGAATTGTATTTTTGCATTCATAAAGGGTTTCTGTACCTGTACCTGCAGTTTCAAGTTGTGTGACACATCCTTCAATCTCATCAGACAAATGTTTTTTTTTGTTTGCTTTCCTAGCCTTTTTAATACATAGATGTGCTCTTCTCCATTTCCTCAGATTTTGAATAACATATTTAAAAGGCATTCAGGACTCACATTAACATCTAACCAGCAGCAAAACCCGACACTTCTACTTTATCCCTCTTAGCTTCCTGATTACAAAGTTCTGTTAACTGAAAGACAGCACCAGTTCACAAAGATAATCAACAAGAAAGGTCAGTGGTTTATGAAAGGAAGTTCTGGCCTTTCAGGGCACCACTGGGACTTGAGCTCAGTGCTAGTTTCAAGGATGAAAGACAAAGATTCAGTGTCCATCAATAGTATAATCCTGGCACCACTCATAAAACCATACAGATTTCCTCAGATCTGAGGATGGCCACTGAAACATCAACCCTTAAATGGGAATTCCTTACAAACAGTCATTGCACAGACACTATCAGAATAACATGTGACAATGAGCATTGCCAAAGTCTGTACTTTATTAAAACCTAGAGCTGTTGATTGAAAAAAAAAGTGTCACTTTCTATCACTGTCACCCTTTAACGCAGAGAATCCTTAAAAATGTTTTAAAATAATATAATTATTTCCCCAATCCCAATTCTGTATTAACACTATAGCTCCAATTTCTTCTGCGGCATTCCAAATTCTCGTGCTCCTTTAACAATGAGACCCATATACAAAGATTTTTAGAAACATTCTGTGTAGGAAGGATTTGGGACCTAACAATTATTATCCCTAGACTGCAGCCTCCCACTCTTTTCCCTAATCTGTATGAATGTGACAGACAGGGCCTGACCCTGCATGCCACTTGCCCTTTCTGTCTTCAAATTTTATTGATCTACAGATTTCAACACTTCAAAGCAGAACCAGGAAATAGTCTATGCACCAACACAAGAGAGGTGCTCTATTAGATGATCAGCAGCTGATGCTTAACATCTTGCAGGCCTGCACCCGCAGCACAGGCAGCCTCTGCTAATAACAATTGATTGGGCTGCAGACCTGGGTACTAATTCTGCTTGCACTGATTTCCAGGGCAGAATTCCACAGAGTTTTAGTAGAAGCAAGATTGGGGTCTTTGAGTAACGATATTTCATTCATAGCATTTCCTGACCTTGTATGCCTCTTCCTCGCTCTGCAAAGCTGCATGTGGGAATGGCCTCAGTCAATGCTGTGGTTTTGTTCTCCCAAGAAATACAAAGAGAGAGAAAGTTACAAGAATGTCTGCAAATATAAGACTTTTAGGTGATGCACAACAAGAAGTGATGGATTATAATAAAGAAAAAAAAAAGTTGTTTGAGGCTGCCTTCCCTGACAAGAGTCTCCACATCACTTGATGGATTATTTGTCAGGGTTCACCATTTGTGAGTCATGTATCTAGCTTAAGCTACAACGATGTGGCAGGAATATGTGTATTTCAGTGTCTAATCAGAATGGTATGGTCTGTACACCTTCACTCTGAAAGCTGTGCAGTGCAGCTTTTATTGCAATTTAATTATCCATGATAACAGGATTCACTACTTGCAGTTCTCTTCTCCAACTTCCCTAATTTAAATGAGAAGAGCAGAATTGTCTTATCTTTATTTTTACCCTTTGAAAGGGAAGAGAAAAATATTTACTCCTAATCCATAGAAAGCAAAGAAAACTGAGGTCATTCAGACTTCAGCTGCATAATGTTAAGCTGGAAAGAAGACCTTCATTTTTTTCGAAGATGATACTCCATAAACACTATATTTCTGTACCCAGTTGCTCACATCTCACTACTGCTATACAGAAAATAATTGAAACTTTTTATATCTGTATTCTTGTATTCATAATTTTTGTACTTCCTCTTTAGCCTTTGCAAATTTTAGGCAAAGAAAACCAAGGGCTATCTAAACACTAAGCACACAGTGGATGCCCTTACAGTCTACAGAATTTCAGGAGACCTAACCGTTTTCATCTACTGGATCAAAGACAGTCACACAAGTGATTTTGCCACAACTCAGGGAAACTCCGGATCAGCATTCATAGAGATGTTAAGGACTGAGCTCACAGTCTAAAGACTACTTCTACCTCTGCTTTTAAAAATGATCTTTCTGGATACATGGCAAGATTTTTCCTGCTCTTCCCAAACTGTTCTTGTTTCACAGGCTTGTGATAGGCTTCATACTCCAAACCTATCAGTCAGGTACTCTATAAAAGAACAACATTTATATTTAAATACATTTTAAATCATCCTACTTGTTGGTGGTCTTCTGTAGTGAGGCAAGGATTTTATTTTTCTTCACACTAAAATATGATGGGATTACTTGAACATGCAAAGAGGAATCTGAGATGTGATATCATGATTCTTCTTCCCATCAATGAAATTCATATATTTGATTTTTAAACAGAATATATTTTTAGTATGTCATATAATAGATACCAAATACACAATATAACACAATATAAAATATATACCAAATATTTTTAAGGCATAATAACTCAATGAACTTTGTATAAGTAGTTGATGCCAGTATGATGAATACACTGTTTCCCTAAGGACCCAAGGGTGCCTATTTAACACTGTTCAGTGCCTGTATTTGCACACCGCATTAAAGTTTATTAGAGCCCAAAATACTGTGCAGCCCTGCTGCGCACATCAAATACCAAAATACCATGCTTAGAGAGTTAACCTGCCCTAAGACACCAGAGTTGTTGCAAAATGCATGTGGTTCAACACACTCTGAAAATCAGTTATTTGAGTGCCTGTGTACTAATTTAGAGTGAGATCTCACTGTCTCAGACATAGTTAATGACACTTTGATAGAACCTGAAAGCCAAAACCAGAAGTGTGGTCTTCAAAAGCCTTGTTCAGCCACCCTCTGAATCTGTGCTTAAGGACTGCTCTTTCTGTGCATCTGACTATGATCTGACAGGAGCTAAATCTGGCAGCCTCGTAGGACATCTAACATTGCTACCTATGATGAAATTGGGGGAGTTACACAGTTCGGTAAAACAGATTAGAAAGCTCTTTGGAAAGTTAAAATGGAATGTTGTAATCTCCAATTTATGTGCTTCTCAAAATATGTGCTTTAACAGCTTCTGCAGCAGGAACTCAAATGCTTTACACACCATTTCCATGTAAGATCCCAAACTCAGGACCACAAACTGCATTCTCTTTTGTTACCTTTTATCTGGGCTAAACCATCCTCCACCATGATCCTGTCCAAGCAGAAGTGCTGGACTGAAAGTGCACTTTAGTATTTTAATGTTGGGCAGCTCTACACTGCAGAATAGGTATCTCGAATCCATTTCAGGTGCATAACTCTCCCAATCCACTGTATATAACTTCAGTGTTATATAGAACAAGGTCCGAAATGCCACTTCCAAGCCATGCATGAAAGTCAGGTATCTCAAGTGATTGCTTGTGCACCTATCCAGAGGTTGAGTCCCCCTCGGTTTTCAACATTTCAGCACTTTTCAAACTCCTACCTGAAATTCCTCGTTGGACACCCAAGGTCAAAACTATGGTTTGAACTTTTTTGCTTCACTATCCCCCTATGTCATAAGGAATTAATACTCCTGTACTTTAAGGCAGGAGTCTCCATTTAATGCTTCTATGGCACTTGGAGATCCTCAGAAGCAAGGTTATATGTAAGTACAAAATATTATTATTTAATGAGTTGAGGGAAAGAACCTCTTGTTTCAGAAAATGGGAAGGTTATGTGTGTGTAAAATATAAAAACAGCCACTTGAAACTATATTTGAAGGAGAACGCAAAAGAAAATTGTTACTTGTTGAGGGTTTCTTTTCCTATTATTTCAAAAAATATAGCCTGATTAGAAAAGTACAATTTAGGCATCTACCACACTCGAAAGCTTCTTTGTAGTACATTTTACCTACTGCTTCAACATACAACCCATATCACTTCATTGGATGACTATGTTACCACATTGAATAAGTATTTGCACAAATTGCACTATTTGGCTATTATCAGATAATTATTTAAAAATTCCTCATCGCAAGTTTTAGCTAGGACAACATTAATGAAATGGTGCAGACATCCACAGTGAAATGCAAACCTTTGCCACCTATAGCACAATACAGTGGCTCCTTACTACCAGTTTTATACCCTGCTGGGGCTAAAATACTAACTTTAATCTTTCACAATGAAGCTAACTTTGCCTCCCAGCTTCACCATTCTTTTCATACAGTTTTGTTTCAAGTCGTGCCTTGTCTAAATATGCTGCAACTATAGCACATTTCTTCTTTTGTGACTTAATGTTGTGATTTGAAACAAAAATGTAAGAGCAATTACTGATATAATAAATCATGAACATACTGTAGGCAACTCTATGGAATTTTAATTAGGAAATGTAGGTTCACAGAATTTCCCGTCCTCCTTTCAGTGAGCTGTCACCCACTGCACATCTTATTTTCATGAATTTAGTATTTTGAACACTTTCTGTCAACTTTGTCTTCATATTTCACAAGCATAAACATAAAGCAAATTATGATGCTGCTAAATAAGAGCTTGAAATGCAATCTTCTTATAGAAATATGTATGTCTAACAGCTTCTCTTTTTATTGATTGCTCTGTGCAAAAATATGAAGGCGTAAATACTAGGAGAGTTGACTTGTTTTAATTTCTTTGCACTTAGACATGGCCTCAGTCTAAAGAAGGATCTAACCAGACTCTGACAGTTAAAGATTAACAGTCCTGCCATACCAACAGGCTTGACAAAGGAGCTTAACTTAATCCTTAAGGCAGTATAAGATGTCTTATGTGTATTACTGCATAGGAGCACAACTTCTTTAATAAACACAGTGTAATGTAATTTTCAGTAGTTTTACTGATCTAAAGTATGGGATATGAAACAACAACAAAAAATTGACAGATCTATTTGTTTTCCAAGGGAAACAAAAAGGAACTAGAAAACTTACTGTTTTTTTAAAGATTACTTTCATTTTTAATTTCAAAGTCTCGGTGCTTTGCACAGACCGGTACACAAAAAAGCAATTTAAATAAAAAAACAGGCCAGCAGATGCAACCTCATCATCCACAATCAGGAGGTGATGGGACTACAGCTAAACTGGCTTACACACTGCTCTCTCACAGCTAGTTTTACCTCTGATCTCAGTCACAAGGTTTGTGAGCAATGCACTTAATTTTGAAGTCTTGAGAACTTAAATAACTGTTGGTCCTTGGACTATGACATGGCTGAGATCATCTCTTGCACCTTCAAGTGGAATTGATCTTCTTCTTTTATTTGCTATAGACCATGAAAATTAACCATCATACCTGAAAGTTCTAATGTCAGGACACTAATTGTCATGTTAAAACGATTTTTTTCACATTACGCACTACAAATAGAATATGTCATCTTCATAGCACGCTGAAAAATATCCCTAGGAAGCAGCATAATTATAAAAAATAATTTCTGAGAAACGTTAAGAAAGCTGATGCATCTTATCATTAATCAATTTATTCTATATGTGTCTGAGAGCACTGATAGAAGCATAATGGCTCTGTCTATTTTTAGCATAAACTCTATTTCTAAGGTGCTCCTAACGCAGCCATTTCACTGTATTCCATATCAATATGAAACCTCGAAGACAGGTTTTCAGGTCCTCTGATTTGTCTTAAATCTAGATTTGATTTGAAGATACATGCTGTTACAGGTTATATGTATATGTATGCATAGGATATGTTGCTATTCCATCTTGACAGCAGTGAGAGCTCTGATGGAAAGACTGAGAGCCAGCTGCACCTTCTACTGAAGCCCAGGATGCTGCACATTCAGTGTCTTTCATGAGAGCAGAAACATGATCCCTACACTTACAGGTGGGTAACAAGCTGTGCAAAGTCTCAAATCAGCACAGCTGGGAATGAAAGGTGATTCTAAAGCCTCATTTCACTTTCCAGGCCAAAATGTCCACAGGCATAATTAAAGATACCCTGAAAGCTGTTCTGTATTGCACAAATTGCTGCAGATCAAAAGGAATCACTGTGCTGGAAGAAATCAGACACATTAATACCAGAGGTACCCTCCTGGCCCTGATATCCCTCCTCCACATCTACCAGCTGCACAAAGTACCTCATTTATGCCCTTAAACCATCAGTGATACAGTAACACTACTCCTGAGAAAGAATATTCAGCATATCTATAACTAGGTTCATTGCTTCTTTGCGTTGCTACTGAGACATAAAGCAGATAGAGTGAAAGTGAAAAAGTTTTGATTCTACTTGTAAAAAACCAGAGCTTTTGGCTATTCATAAAAATTAAAATGTAAATCAAAATTAAATCTATGAATATGATAATTACATAGGGAGAGAGTAACATTAAGGGTCAGCAGTCTTATGTTAGTGAAGATATTACTAAATATCCTATCAGCAAAAATTCTTCATTGACTCAAATTAAGATAGTCATCAACATTTCCAGAGAAATATACATGTTAAGAATACATGAAAACACAAATGAAAACACAAACATTACAAATTAAACAACCTATGTATATAGAAATAGCCATGTTACAAGCAAGAAAACTCTTAGCTTCATTCTCAAACATGATTTTCTAAAGCAAAGCAATTAAAATATTTTCTTTGATAGTATGTGCCCAGTGAAAACAGCAGATTTTGTCATAAATGGTGACTTAGATAACTAACTCGTGCTCTGTGAACTTAATTTAGGGTCTCATTTCAAACCTTGAAAACCTGATCCACAACATCATCTATCCTATTAGGCTGCTGTACAAGAGAGAAATGCTGAAAAATAGTCTTTTTTGTTAAGTGTACTAAACATGTGTCAATCTAATGACCAAAATTTAAGTACCAAGACTACTGTGAGGTAAGTAAGACTTCTGACTGAGCACTGAGAAATGTGCAATTGTACAATACATCTGAAAGTTGCAGTTATATTCTCCAATTGTATTAGGTAGGGAATTCTTGGTGGTGTGGCAGAGGACTGAAAACACTCCTCTGGAGCAGGGTTAGGAAACCATTAGGGTATGGACTAGCAGGTTTTTGTAGGGAGATGCAATCAAATACTGACCATGCTCCGTGTAACTGACCACAAGCAAGTTCTGCCCACGCGTCAAGACTGTAGGACACAGAAAAGCTCTATGATGTAAGCTACATAACCAAACTAAATATGCTGCTTGAGCCCAAGATAATAAACCCTGCCTCTCAGTCAAGCTTATTAGTTCTGGCTTAGCAACATGCTAACTGCAGCTACTCAGCTGCCAGAGCAGAGCCGGTGCATCTCCAACCAGCTCAAAGGGAGGGCAGAGCATGCTCTCGTCTGCTGGCAAAACCCCATACAGACATATGCTTAGACATCATGTCAGCTGGCACTCGGCAAGAGGGGGGAAACCCTTACTGAAGTGCTGGTTATTATGTATAGTCCCATTCATGTCCGAGGTAGTTCTCATGGACAACGTGAGCAATATTATAACAAACTGTCTCAGTCTTTCTAAGGCCCGTGAATCACTATTAAAAACGGAAAGAAATCCAGAGCAGTGTATTCTCCAAAGAGAATACATAACTAGATGAACAAATGGAAATAGCAGCAACTTTGCCATAGGTTTTTAATTTGTAAAATGTATTTTGGATAGTCATCAATAATATCAATAATGACCATTTTATGGAATATAAGCATTAAGAAAGAAATCGTCTAAATAAAACACAAAGTCTTTTGTTACGTTTTGTTTTTAAAAAACAGGAGTTTACCTACAATTTTTCAGGCACAGGCAGATGAGCTGAGGAAGGACAGGCAGTATTAACTCTGCACCACTCTGGCAGCTGCAGTCAGACCACTGGCTGTATTTTGAGGTTTTATGATCCTATTTTAGAGTCAACCAATATGCTGAGATGTGTAAAACTAACCCTTTTACAGTAGCATTAGGAATAAAATGGACAGCAACAAAATTTAGGAGCACGTTTGTCATTATTCTAATCTCCAAGCATGAAATTTAACCAGTCTGAAGGACTGACCCAAAGATGCCATACTGAAAGCTAAAGTGGAGCAGGAAAGGGACAACATAGGTTGTGCAACAGCACATACTCCCTGTGAGTCTCTGTGCTCTCCATAAAGACTGAGGGCAAGGTTGGGAGAGCACCGCTTCCATACATTTGGCCAAAAGCTTTCTCATAAGAACTGTGGACAAGTCTTGGAAATCATGATGTTTTCTAAACGTATCTTCACTGTGGCCAAATGTTTAATCTCTTCAAATACAAGGTGTATATAATTTGGAAGGCTAGAGTTAAAGAACAGCTAGTATTTCAAATGCAGCTTCAGTCCCTGGCACTGCACTTGAGAACTGTCCAGAAATGTTTTGGGCATGTCTGTACCACCATGCCTTAGACATGCCATGTAGCTTCAGCCTATCCCGACCCTGAATGCCACAGAAAGCACAGTGCGGAGCCAGCCCAGCTCTGGAAGAAATGTAGGTGCCAAAGGTCAGGATTTACTTGCTCAGATACAGTGTGACTATTCTGCTTTCAAACTCCAGCTAACAAGGCTGTCTTGAACTACACTACGTAGACTTATTGACCCAGTCTCCACTAGCTTTGGGATCTCTGCATCACACTTTATTAGCCCGTAACCATGTGCTACCTCCCTGTCAGTTGCCTCGATTATGTGCTTCCTCAGATGCTTATGTTTCCCACAAGTCACAAGGGTGAATTTCAGTGAAACAGAATAAAACTGTCTATCCACAGAGAACGCAGTGCAGGCAAGAAAGTTTAGAAGGTAATGAGCCTGAATGTAACTCATGTCACTATCTACAAAACACAGCCTGGTGTCTCAAACTGGGAGAAAAGGTTTTAACCTCATGCAGACAAACTAGTAAGTAGCATGTACTTGGTGATGAATGCAGTCTCTAGAAGCCCATTTCTCAGCCAGCCATTTCTTAAGCATAACAATAGTCCTTTAACTTTCCTGTGCACAAAGCTTGATACAGATGTACATTTGCACAAACTCGCACTGTTGAATTTTTCTTTGCCTTAGAGATAACTTTTAGAGTGATGCTCTGCTGAGTGTTATTACATCTACTTTTATGACCTGCTATAGCTGAAGGCAAGATATATTCTAATTTAATACTGTCCAACAGTACAAAATTTACAGAGTATTTTGTTTTTGCAATATTAACATCATGCCAATACCTGATGAAGCAAATAACATACTAAAATCAAAACACAGTATTTGCTAAACAAAAAGGCTTATTCCAAATGTAGTGACTGTTTACTGAGAAACATTCTCCTCCTCTTTTCCACGTTATTTCTTACTAAGCCATCCATTCTGTAATGGAAATTTTTCTAGAGCTGCAATGAATTCTTAACGTGTTGCATTCAGCAATGAAGTACACATTTACATATTCTTGTTCTATGTTACTTACAACAGTCCAGATTATTAAATCTGAATTAAGACAACCTGATCTATGCTGCCTGTATACCATATAAACCCTTTGTTGCTCCCTTTTCTTGGACAATGAACATTTCACGCTAGTTCACTGTCACTGTGAAAAAATACTGTAGTAATCTACTAAACATCAGTTTGTCCCCTCCGTATTTTATAATAACCCAATCTTATTCTGAAGTTTTCTTACAAGGTCTTCAGTAAGAATCTAGTATTTATTATTGCACTTAATACACATTGTGCTTCTCTTACATTGTATGTCTCTCTGAAAAAAGTCCAGGCACTAATGGCATTACCAGATTGCCTAACTTCAGTTCAAATGTGGTATATTGTCTATAGGAATGCATACGTGTTTCTCAGCGCCCAACTCTGTCTTTCATGTAACACCATCAAGGGGCACCTCAGAACTCCACTTCTCCATTTGTTTTTTGCACTTCTGTTGCAAACATACTCTCTGAAGGTGGAAGGTTTCAGCTTTGACTTGTCCCCTCACTTCCTATGTCACTCTTAACTGTATTTCGATATTTTCAGAATGACAATGGAGAACAATTAATAGCAGTTTCTGAACTGAAAATATTTGCTTTTCCAGCTGATAGCAAACTTCAGTCATTAACCTGGTCTTAACACTTTAAGCTTTAACTATTAGAGCAAAAGAGTGATGACTAATGGAGATTGCTTAGGGATGAGGTGAAACAGTGAAGTGAAACATCATGATTCTTCACCTCACCTTCAAAGTAGCTTTTGTGCTGTCACATCTGCTTATATCAGCACCAAACGACTGCTGATTTGATCATAATTGCCCTAATTAGAAGTTCAATTAATACACTGAGTTCTTTGTATCAATGCCACCTCAGCATCAAGGATGTGCATACGGAGCATTACTGAGCAATACAGGTTAAACTAACAAAGAAGGTCACCGGGAAAAGGAAACTACCTGCAGTCTATTGTTCTGAGGATATCACATAGTTAGGATGACACTCAATATCCACTTATGCCCCAGGACAAGCAGAAAGGGAGAACTTAAGGAACTCTATTGAGAGATATCCATCAGCTGTGAACAAAAATTACATTTCCTGTCATTGAAAATCTCATTTAGTTCAGACTTGCTTCCACTAAGGATTAAAACCCTTCAAAAGAACACTTTGTCTTCACAGGAAGATGAAAATAGCCTAAAATGCTCACAGTGAAAGACTGAGTGAAAAAAGTGCACAGTATGGTAACTTTAAATGGTTATCAAATATAATATACTTCAGCACATACTAGAAATATAAATGTGGTCATTGAAACTAATGATGAAAATGAAAAAAAAATTAAAGGGTTTTGCATGAGAGAGGCAAATCTCACTAGCAGACAAAGTGTCACCAATTCTCTGCCTGGAAGTATTTTGCATATCCATCGAAGGAAGAATTCTGCATGTTCACAAAAGAAGATAGGGAAGCAGACAAGGGAAACAGACAGCAGCCACTTATTAAAATATGGTGCATAGGATATTCATAAAACAGAAAAGAGCATATTTACTGATTCTTCACTTTTCATAATTCAGGATAAAGGCTATAATCCAGCATCAATCAAAAAAACAGAAGCGCAAAATAAATAAAAACACCTTTATGCTTCTGCAATTTTTCTTCTACAAAGAAAGAAAAAAGAACTTTGTCTTAGTTGTAAAAACAAGATAACATATTATGACCAATTTCATGGTATCAGATATTGCTATGAGATGTGACTTTTTCAAAATGTGAGAAAATTAAAACACAATTTTGCATTAACTGTCATGATCTAACCATCTACCTACTATTTATGTTTGTACTGAAATCAATCATCAAGATTTTGTGATACAGTCTCTGAAATAATCTTTTTGCTTCAGTTTCTAGGAAAGAATAAAGCTACATCACAAAATGTCACAAATTACACAGAGCAAGATCTTCACCTGGTATAAACTCCAATACTTTTTCTGTTTTCAGTATAACGACAATGATTTACTCTCCTTTATCTTCTCAATAACCAGGAAATTATCAGAACACAGCTAGCTTGTGGCTGGGTAGTTTTTTATGCATCACATTACATGAATGAATGTAATAACACCACCAAACATCTTTCAATTTTCAGGGACATCTGAATATTTAATAGTACCTGTACTCTTTTTAGACAATTCTTTTAAGCAACAGGTCCTGACTTCTGCCTGGAGTCACTACCACTACTACTTAGATTTCATCTTTAATGGCACTTATTTAGGAAAGAATTAGGTAACAGTGATAACTGTAAATATTACTTTTTTTTAATTATCCTGACAGCTAACATTTGCATTCTCTCTCAAGCAGACGTTGGAGTCAGAATTCTATAAAAAATGTGTCCAACTACTGAATATGGCCTTTTTCATAAAATAAATGCATAAACTGCACAGCTAACTGATACCTATATGTAAACTTTTGAAAATATTTCAAGGTATTCTGTGTAGGAACAGTAGCAGGCTAGGACTACTGGTTCTTTGCAGAGGTGTCAAGCAACCTGAGAAACAGGAAAATGTACCATAATTTCCTGTCATTGTTGTGTGCTCCGTATTGCACACTAGGTATTATCATCTAGTGCACACAGAAACTGCTAAAAATTTTAGACAAGGGTCATCACAATGAATGAGTCCGGCATTATGATCTGTTAGGCTGAAAAAGCATACTACTGCACTAGCTCAAAAGCAAGAGAATATAAAGCACAAGATAGTCATTATTCAAATATCAGTAAATCTGGTAAAACAATTGTCTCTGCTCTGTGCATGTGGATATTCAGTTACATTCTCCAACTGTCATGGTCCTATTTTTTTTTTTTTTAGCTCTTATCAACTTTATGAGCCTTTTAATAAACCTACAGCTTACCAGCATAAAAGGTAACTACAGTACCTCAAAATAAAAAAAAAAAAAGCCAAGACGCCAACAAAACACTGAACAGGGGGCTTTTTGGACTCACATCTTGCCTGGATCTCTGACAGATGGAAGTGTCCCCCAGCAAGGTTATTCTAGAATAAAGTCTCCCCCTTGTGGATCTCTCACATAATAAAAGCTCTATCAAATACTCAATTGCATAATAAAGTCTGTGCTCCTTCCTTTGCAGGTAAGAATTTCAGAGGCAAATAGGAACATATAATGAAACCACGGTACATGGCTTACTTCAACTCAGTGGGCTCAATCCCACCTCAGGCAAGACAAGCTGTTTTGCTGTAACATACCTTATGATTCTGTGATAAATTCATTTGAAAGACACTAAAACCCTCAAAATAATTTAATTCCTTCCCATCTCGACATCAGTTAGTTATGAAGATTGGTTTAGTGACCCCCCACAAACTATTCAGCCCCAAACCATCAATGGTTTAACTATTTAGGTAAAAATTCAAATTCCAAACTCTTTCTCACTAATACTTATTTAAAAGAACATAAAATATGGCAAGATTTCCCCCCCTATTTTATTTGCACAAAGTTTACTATCCTGGAAAAAATAGTTTCATCCCAGAACAACTTAGTGTGTCTCAGAGATTAAGGAGCTATAGCACTATTTGCAGAATGACTCTTCCTCAAACACTTCATTAACTACACTATTCTCTGATCTCCATTAATTTAAAGGGATCACAAAGATTTCTTTGCATATGATAATTCACATTATCATAAATTAAGAAATCATTGTGATCACTTAAATTATCATGTTGATCTCAATGCTCTCTTAAGGTATTTAAACATAGTTCTAATAAATCATACACTTTGTCTGCACGAGTTATTTATTTATTTATTTATTTTCTAAGAAACAAAATCCTTGATGGCTTGAAATATTATTCAGTTACATACGTGACAAACTCATATTTTATTCGCAGTACCAACTGTTGAGTCAATACTGGGTAAAAAGCTTTTTAACTATCCAGAGACATGTTCTCACATTCATTTCAGAATAGTAATATAATGGTTAAATATTTATTTCTTGCAAGTTCTGGAATAGTGCTAGGTTTCCTGCTTTCATTAACAGTCTCTTATTTGTATGCAGTAATTGCTTTAAAAATATTAGCATTGTCATTTCTTGCTAGCACTATGATAAATCAACAGAAAGTCTTATCCCCATGCCTCCCCACAGAAGAGCATAATTCTGCTTCCCTCGATGCCAGTGACAAAACCTCTTTAATTTCAGGATTACACTCAAAGAATTCATGAAAGATGTTAGTTTGACAGTCTGGGACTCTTATCCTTTCTAATTGCAGAACAGATGCAATAGCTAAGAAGTGCTACACACTGCCAATGTTCCTCTGTAGGAACCAACAGCTCCTTGAACTAGAAGGGTAGCTGCTACTTCTCCACCTCATTTCAGTCCTTGACCTCTCAACAGCAGCTATCAGCAAACCACGTTTTCTGTTCCAAATATGGGAGTTTTAAGGATATAAACATCTGGCTATTAGGAACAAAAAAAGATACCATTCATTCATTTCAAACATCCATCAACAATGACTGTCAACTGCTGTTGACCTGGGACATGCAGAGGCAAAATGCCAAGAACCAACCTCTGAATCCACTACACTTCTGAATTTTCTTGTTTTAAGAGTTCAGTTCAAAAAACCTGAAGTTCACACTGCTAAACTGCAAAAGGCTGCTAAAGCTAAGAACATGGGTTCTGATCTCTGCTGCTTGATTCAGGGAAAAATGGGCTTGCAGAAACCATGAAGGCAAAGCACTAAGAAACAAAACATTGCAAATCTGACAAAGTGACAAGAGACTCCTGCAAAAAGACTCTTCAACAGAGTAAAAAGAATATTATGTATTTTAGCCGTATTCTCAGAGACTGCCTGCTTATCTTGCCAGGATGGATGAAGAACTACAATTCTTAGTGAATATAAAATAAAAGGAGGAAAATAATTGGTAATGACAATATTGCAAGCTATATTTCAAAATCATTGTACTTGACTAAGTACCTTGATTTTCTGGCAAATAGTCTCCATACATGATCACCCAGCACTACTAAATGAGCTGTATTGCTAGTAGTGACAGACATTTGTAACACATGATATTTCCCAACGTGGACAATTGTTAAATTTTATCCCTGAAGAGAAATGTCTATACTACCATACAACACAGCTTCTGTATGTGTCAATACTCATATTGTAATTATGGATTAATAATAACTTCAGTACTTATCATATAGCTTCTACATATATGTGCATACTTACTCTCATTAAATGCATCAGAATGGGTACACCACCAGAAACATGAAACTAGATTTTCCTGTTAAAACAAACTAAGGGATCCAGAAACGAAGTCTTTCTAAAGTTAAGACCATGTTTCAGCTCCTAGATCTGAATGATCTAGACATTTAGTCTACTGCTAACTGTCATTCATGCATGAACACATACCAAGGATGAATTTTGTATAACGGTCATTCAGCTTCAGGTCATTCAACCTGACAGATAATCCCAAGATTCTATATAAGAAATTAAGGAAGCTGTATTGTGAAAAATCTACCATCCATTGTCATTGCACACCACGAACTCTTTGCCATCAAAATAACACATACCATTGCTGAAGTCATTCCTCCCTTACCTTTCCAAGCCTGTTGTCCTCATACAACAGGTACTTTTAATCTCCCTCCAGACCTCCCTGTCTCTTCAAATACCATGTCCTTCTCACAGCTGCAGAATTTTATCTTGCTCCCTTCTTGCAGCTCTCCTAATATTCCTTAAAATTCACCGATTCCTTCATTTTCTCTCACTTTGGGCTGGACTTTTATGCTGCTTGCTATTCAAGCTGTCTTCTCTGCAGTCTCCAGTGTCCCACCCAAAAATCCACATTCTCTGAAAATTTTTCACCATTTCTTAGTTCTTGCAATCTCTCTCCCTATTCTCATCATCACCAATCCTGCATCCTTATTTTTCCAAACCATTAATACCTGCGAGCTTTTGCATTCTCCATTTTTTATTCTGCAGGAAACCTATATATTCTGGGATTGTAAATCCATGTTAAATATATGGGTCTGTTAAATTACTAAAACAAACACACAATTAAGAGTCAAAGCCCTTCTCTTCCCCATCATCTCTTTATGGTAATACAGCGTACTCACTGCTCTCTATACTACAGTGGCACAGCTCTCTGCATGATCTCATGTGCATTAAAATAAGACAAAGCAAGCTGGGAACACAGCAGGGACTGCACAATCTTCTTTCGACCCACAGAAGTTATGTGAAAAAGTTATTAAACCTTCAGCAGATTATTACTCTGAGGCATGAGCTATGTGAAATGAAATTCAGAAATGGAGTATCTGTGGGTTTGGGGCCATATTACAATATATTAAAAAGCCAGAGGATCAGCTTTCTCCAAAACACAGGAAAACATTAAAGTTACCCTAGAAAACAATAAACACAGAAGAGTGATTTTAAGTATGTTCTATTAATGAGGGGTGTTTGGGAGATACGAGAAACCAATGTAACGGGTTACCAGTGTCAGAAGGCTACTCACATATACACCCTAAAAAACCCACAGATGCCTTTTCAATTATTACTGCTTACAAAAATAGTGTGCATGTATATCTACACCTCATCACTACAGCCATGTTCAAGAAGAACGAAAGAATTACAAGAGAATACCTCACACAGTAGGAAGCCCCATGGCCAAACCTGCTTTTTCTATACAGACATTACATTCGAGAATTTCCAGGAGAACCATGTAAGAAAGCAAATAAAGCCTACAAGGGACCATCATGAGCTCTTTTTCTGTGTTAAGAGCCCTACAGATAACTCTTGCATAGAAAGTGAAGCCAGAAGGAACAATAAAAATCTCTCTATATCAAAGTCACTAGTCTTCACACAGTACCTCTAAACTGAGCCCAGTAACTTGTTTGACAACATATCTTTCAGAAAGATGTCAGTCTGAATGTGAAAACATGAGAAAGTTGAGAATCCTCACTTCCCTTGCTTATTTTTTACAATAAATTTTTACTGCAAGAAGTGTGTGTACTGAACATTATCTGGGGTTTTGGCAGAGAGGGTCCTTGGAGTTTCCAGGTAAATGCAACAAATTGAACACTACACAAGGAGTAGAGGAATCTGCCTTCTGAGAAAACTACTGAAGCTCGAGTATCTCTTCAGCATCGATGTGCCACCTTGCTCACTTTATGTCATTACGTCTGTCCTGTGAGATATCAAAGCTTATTCTGCCTATCTCTGGTAAACGGGTATTACAGTCTGACAATCCAGCCTGGTAATTCCTGTGTCAAGGGGAGGGACATCATTTTATTCACCATTAAAGAGGTGCCCCCAATTTCTAGAATGGAGACTATGGTAGACAACTTCTGCTTCCCAGGAGAAGGATGAAAAGGTCATTTGTGCAGGAGATACAGTTCTCTTTGGCTTCCACAGACAGAATGAGCTAAGAATAAACACCTACCTATTGACTTTTCCTTCCAGTAACTGAACTTCCTTCCTTAACCCTTCCTAATATCCTCATAAACATACATTTGTAGTGTACCTCTAGCATCCAACACCAGAAACAAAACACTTCACCCTCCATCTTCTCCTGGGCAAGGAAGGAGCTAACCGGCACTCCACAAAGGCCTAACCGCAGGCTGGACACCGGGTCCTGACCCGGTTAATCCATGCACCCGGGGCCAGGCGCAACGGCACCCGAAGGCTGCAGAAGCCAGCCCCGACAGCGAGGCAGCCAGGGCACCGCGATCCCGCCGAGGGGGACCGGCCCTCTCACGGAGGGCAGGAAGGAGAGCTTTGCAGGTACAGGGTCAGGTGTCCCCTTGGGAGGACGGGGCAGCGCGGGGCCCGCGGCTGCCCCGAGCGACGGGCGAGAGGCGCGGCCCCGCGACCGGAGGAGGCTCACCTTGTGCTCCAGGACGCTGATGTAGCCCTCCAGTAGGCCAGCCCCGACGGGGAGCGCCGGGTGGTGCTGGCCGTGTCCCGGCGGGCGGCTGGGCACCGCCGCCACCTGCTGCTGCTGCTGCCGCCGCCGCGGCTCCGGGTGGCCCCCGCCGCCGCCGATGCCGCCGTACATGAGCAACAAGCTGGTGCACATGGTGGTGAGCGCCAAGCAGACGGCCAGCCCGTGGCGCTGCGGGGGGCAGAGAGAGAGGCGGCTCAGCGCCGCGGGGCAGCGGGCTCCCCCCGCCGCGGGGCCCAGCGGGGCGCGCCGCTCCCCGCCGGCGCACTCGCGGCGCCCGCAAGTTTCACGCCGCCGGAGACCCGGCGAAAGTGCGAGGAGGGAGCTGGAGAACCCCCTCCTTCCTCCGCCTGCCCCCTCGACAGCCCGCTCCCCTGCCTGCCTCCCTCCTCCCTCGCTCTGTCTCCCCCAGCCCTGCTTCCCTGCCTCTTCTCCCCTCTGCGTTGCCTGCTCCTCCGCGCCTCTCATTTCCCATGCAGCCGTCCCCTTTTGGGCATCTCATCCGTGCGTTTTAGCGAGTGTTGGGGATTACAGCGCTCCCCCCTGCCCGCGCAGCTACCTCCAGCCTCGTCCTTAAGGCAGATCGGATTTCTAGGAGCTCCTTAAAACGCGCACACACACACAAAACCCCCAAACCACGAGCAACACGAATAAAAGAAAGCAGGCGGAAAGTTCTTCGCCGCCGCCGGCGGCGTTTTGTTCGCCTTCGCGCGATCCCGAAGAGCCGCGGGGATGCAGCCCGGGGAAGGCTGGAGCGTGTGCAGGGTGCCCGGGGCAGCCCCGCTCCGCTCCGCGCCGCTCCTCTCCTCCCCGCCGCCGGAGCCGGGATGAGCAGTGCCAACAATGCACTTACCATCAGGGTCTTCATTTTGTGCGCCTCCCGGCCGCCAGTCCTCCCGCTCCCCGCTAGGCTCGGCATGGCGGGGAAGCCGCAGACATGGCTCGGCCAGGGAAGCGCCGCCGTGGCGGGGATTAGGGGGGAATTACACCCGGCCGGACCCTCGGAGCCTGCCAGAGCCGGGTCCTCGGCTGCCCCGCCTGCCTCCGCCCCCGCCTCCGCCTCCTCCTGCCGGCGCAGCGGCGGCTTCAGGGCAGGTGGAAGTTAACTTCTGCCTCCCCCTCGGCCGCGCCGCTCCGCCGGCGAGCCCGCGCCTCGGCGGCGCGGGGGGAGGGGGCGGCGAGCGGCGGGGATCGCCGCGGCGAGCACCGCGCCCCCGGCGGGCACCGGGCGGGCGGCGCCTCCTCTCCGGCCGCCGGCGGGCACCGGGCGGGCGGCGCCCCTCCGGCCCGCGGTGGGCGCCGGGCGAGCGGGCAGGGGCTCCTTCCCTCGGCCCAGGCTTCTGTCCGGCTTGCAGCACCGGGGCACGACCCTCAAATTACACGGTTTGTATTTTTCCCTGGCGGAAAATTCGTCATTCTCCCACTGCTAGCCGGGCTTCCTGAGGCTGGCAGCATTCAGGCAACACTTCAAATTCACGGTAGTAAAAAAATCGACGCCCTCAACTCCCCGTGCGGCGCTAGCAGCACCCTCTCTCGCACGATCTTTCCGAAGCCCTAAAAACCGGTTTCAAAACCTTCTGACAGAAGCTTTCTTCATTTTTTCGAGTAAATCTCACAGGCTTGCTCCCCATGCCCTCTTCTTGGTTTCTGAAGATGGACATTTTCCCACTCTCCTTTCAGAAGCAGCCTTATAAAGTTTTTTATCATTTCTGTGCTAATGGTGTACAGTTCAGTTGTGAAAACTTTACCAACAGACCTCAAATTACATAGATTTCTTGCTCTGGGAATTCCACGTTTATAAATGTGCCCCTTCAAAACAAGCTATTTTAAGGTTGATTTCTTACGAAGTTATTAAACTGACAGCATAGCATTTTTTAAAAAAATCTATTTCCTAATCATGAAGATATTTCTCTTGAAACTACTCATGGAAATAATAGTTCTAATATAGGGCTTCACATCTAACCTATAGCTATATAACATTAAAGATTACATTAAGGAGAAAACGATCAGCAGGCTAACTCAACCATGGTCACAATAGCAGCTTTCTCAAGGCTGGAATTGTCATTGAAATCCATTTTTTATCTTTACTAATTCACTGGAGGACTAACAGTGAAACAAATGCCATCTCTAGCATTGGCACAGCATGCAGCATTTAGTGCCTTTTAAGAAAGTAAAAAGAAACAAGAATGTATGGTACACCAGCGGATAGCGCAGTAAACACGCTTTATCATTTCAAAGAAGAATGCCATATTGCATGCATGCTTGCTATTTATTCAGTTTGTGGGTTTGGTTTCAATAGTACCAGTTGTTAAGACAAACGAAGCAATATAAGAAGAATCTTATCAGGTCTTGGTAATTCTTTATTATGTGGTTGCACTTGACACTCAAATTAGTGAAACAAAGGGCCAACTTGATGAATCATTGAAAGCAAATTATCTGTAGTTCTCCAAGGCTTCCTGCAAGAGACTACAAAAGGCAGCTCATGCATTTCTCACTGCTGTTTCTCAACTATCAGCAAGCAGGTTGCTGGTGACTGACCTTTCTAAGCCTTTCTAATGTATTTTGCTATGCCAAAGTGAAGCATCATTTTTATGATTTAGGCTCATGGCTGTATGTTAGACATCTGTTATACAGTATGTCTGACCAAATTCATTAAACTTCTGGGTTTTGGTAGAATAGGCTGATTTAAAAATCTACTGGTAAAGGAGACAAAATAAGTTTTCTAATTTAATGCTTGACTTGAATAATGTCCAGCTTTCTGCTCATCAAATAGTTAATTAGATTGCCATGATGGTCATAGACAGTATTCTTGGCAGTCAAATGCTCACTGAAACAAATACAGTAGTGTAATGTAAATCCTACGGAGGTTTTTATGTGTAAGCATGGGAACTTTAGAAATCATCTGGAAAACAGCCCAGCCATTTAATTTAATTTTAAATTCCTATGAATTAATAGTTCTAGCTATCTGGAGGTTTGCTTTTTAACACTATTGGAATCTACATACCTGTAGATACGCATCTGTATACCAAATAGTTAGACTTGCAAAGAGGAGAAGAGCACAGGCTGAACTCATAAGCATTTAATCAACTTGGAAACGAGTCAATACAGAGAACATCCTAAAGTCCATCTGACTTCCTGCTTCAACCAATTTATTTTCAATATGCAAGGGATACTGAACTGTCCATGCATTTCCATTCCTCCTTAGAGCTACAGGTAAAGACAGATTAAAACATCAACACCTGCTTTCCCTATCCCAGGAGAAAAAGTGGCAGAGCCTGGTTAGGTTTTTCAACAAAGTTTGACTGAGGAGAGGTTTTCAACTGCATGGAAGGGTCTGGGTTGTGCCCTCTTCCAATTTACCCTTCTCACTTTCACCTTTCTGGTAGCTACAGGCTGACAAAACAGTCACATGAAATAAAAATCTGCTTGTGGCAGCTTCAGGAGGACATAAGACACAAATGACAAAATAAAAATCCATACAGAGTGAGAAATCCACGTAAGAAGTAGTGAGGCAGATAGAGACAAACTTCTCAAAACTGACAATGGACTTGGAGCGACAGAGCTCTTTCACTGATTCCTAAATAAAACGGCTCAAACTGCAACCTTCCCTGAGCTGTCTGGATGAATGAAATAACTACCTTTTTATAATGCATTTTAACCCAGGTTGTCTTTCAGAGATTTCCTTGTATACATATAAAACACCCTTTCAAACTATGGTTGATTTCTCAGGAAGTTCATATAGAGACAACATAGCATAATCTACACCTTAATATAATGAACAATTATAAACGTACTTTCCACATTATGGTTGGTCTGGAATGAGTACTCGAGTGGAGGAGCCTCTTACTCTCCATCTATGCCAGTGCATCTCAGCAACTGGTAGGCAAAATATTCAGTGCAAGTTAGAATGAGGGCAATGGGTAGCATTTCTGCTGATGACCCAGATGTTGTTTGCCAGGACCTTTTCCCTGAGCACACTGTGTGATTCCAGCAAGCCCTGCTCTGGACCTGCTGTCCCTCTCTCCTTTCCACTGTAACCAGAGGTAGGGTGTTTATGCATGCCCTCAGTAGACAGAATGCCTCCAAACTGGAAGCTGCAGCTAGTCTTCAGCCCTGTCACCTTCTCAGAATGAAAGCCCAGTCAGTCTTAAATGTTTAATTATTTTGTGACTCATTGATAGCAGTGTGGCTCCTTTGCTGCATAAAGAGAATATTTTAGAGAACTGATTTAGATCTGTGCCCAGTTTTAAAGAGAGTAAGAAAATGAAGTTTTTGTTTACCTACTACCCTTCACAAGAAAGTGAGAAGAAAGGGGATCTGGTGTGATACAAGTAGTTAAACTCTAGGTGAGTTCTGCATGTTACTCTGCAGGAGTGCTGAAAACACATTCCCATTATGCTATGTGTATGAAGATGTTTTTCAGAAAAATATTGGTGATAGAGGTGCTTAAAATAGATTGGAGGGGGGAGGTTAATTGTATCAGGTCCACTTTAATATCCTTATGCCTTGGAAATGAAGAATCTGAATTACTAAGATTCTATAGGTGGCTAAGCATGAGAAAATATTTGTTAAAAATGTAAAATTAATCTAAAAGTGACTCCTGTTAAAGTTGCATCATTTTGTCATTTCCATTATATTCTGTGGTCTGTGAAGCCTTGGATCTGTCTTCTCAAGAGTAAAATCCTGGTGCCACTGAAACTAACTCCTATACATCTTTTATCCCTCTTTGCTTGCTGGGGCAAGAAGCTCACTAGCAAGTATCAAGCTCCCACTTCTAGCTCTGCAGCCTCATGAGGTACGAGCTTAAACCATGATCACTAGCGTAGAACAGAATATTGCTTGTCCTGGGCCTCTAGCCAGTGACATTTGGGAGGATGGCTGGGAGTGCCACATTTCAGGGGGGAGAAGTAAGTATTTTTTGACTAACTAGCTAGAAAAATGAGACTAAAGGTGCTAAAGAGGCTGGATATGATAAAAGCTTGTGTGGATTAATGGACAGAGGGGCAGTCAAAGGTATATAGGAAATTAAATACATCACACTGGTATCACCTCCACGTGCTGTTTTATTATTTATGTATACATGAAATTTTAACCTCTTTTTCCTGAGAGAAAGGGCTGCATTTTTGCATCGCAAACACAACCAGTGGAAAACATTCAGCAGCCAGCAAAGTAATGAGCTTACACTATAGATTTTTCAAACTGCCCCGTGATTCATGAAATGCTTTTCAAAACTGGAAATATGCATTGAGGATTGGTCAAAAAAGGTAGAAACAATATTATAGATCAGTCAATACTGTCTCTCCTTTATGAAAGCAGGCTGCCTTTGAACTTCTGACAGAAGCAAACAGTGATAAGATGCATAAAAAAAATGAAATATTGCATAGATATAGAAGTGCAAATGAAAACAGGAGGGGGAAAATAGTGAGATAAGATCTGCTGAATCTGCTGATTTTTTCTTTTCTGTTTCTTAGTTTTCTCCCCAATCTAGGAAGCATAAATAAAGGCATTCGCTGTTTCAGAAACTATGTGTCTAGCTCAACTGAATGGACTAATCTGCTTTAAGACCACACGTGAAACACTGTGCTTCATTCTAATCAGTTTTTTGCGCAGGAAAGTTAAACAAAGCGTATCCTGGAATATACAGCGTACTCAAAATTCCACATCTAAAGTCAGAAACTTCAAAGGTTAAGAAATTGCCATAGCAGGCTGCACATGGAGGGTACCCAGCACGACCTGTAGAAGCCAGCAGGCATGACCAGAAGCTGTTCTTCATGGCCTTTTGTTTTACTGTCCACCACCAAAACAAAAGAAGGAAGACATACGTAATCTCTATAAACAGAGTACAGATTTAACATATGAACTAAAGCAACTGAGGACATAATTACTACAATTTGGTAAGAGATTGGATACATTTGAATATTCTGGGGGTACCTTTGCTGTAATATAAGTGATCTCAACAGGATCACGAATATCTCAGCTTTCAATGTACATGTATGTCTGTTCCTTTGCAGAGAAAAACTACACCAACAGGAAGCCAAAGTGTTAATTGGAACAGCATTTCTAAACTTTTAAAAAAATTACCAAGCAAATATCAGAAATGAAGCATTAGAGCAAAAAAGGAAGCAAAGAAGCCTAAGTGCTCATTATGGATTAGTTTGCAGTTCTTTATGTATTATTAGAGAGTTGATAGAAAACTCTCCTGCTATTACTAACACAAACACAAACATCACTTATGATGACAGGCTGAACAACAACTATGGCAACAAGGGGATCCATTACCATCTAACTGAAAAGGCACACTCACAGAATCAAGCCAAGTCCTTCAGTGGCCAACCTATATATATCTTATTTTGGTAATAGCTACCGTTCTTATCTCTTATAGAATCCATCTTTACTATTCACATAGTATATCCCTATATAAGCACATATGCAAATTCAGAGCAATAAATCAGTTAATGTACAGTGTGAGAATAACTGCCAGTGACTCCTGTTATAGCTCAGCAATTTCATGCTCATGTCCTGTGTGCTCCTGAAATTATGTAGTGGCCGCCTTTGTTATGTACAAATTTCTTCCATTTACCCAGCATACTCCAGACACAGCTACCTAAATGAAGTCTTGGGGATTTGAGCTTACTGCTGAGAGGTCCTGAGTACTCATTTCCCAGGGAAGTCAACAGGAATTGAAGGAGGGTGTCTGCATTCAAGTGAGCTGCCTGTTAAAGACAGTGTTGGTTCTAGCCATTTGCAGATTCAGCTGGGGACAGATTTCTACTAGGAGATATTAGAGCTCATGGGCCCATGGTGCAGTCATTTTAAAGGTATGGAGATAGTGACCATGTTTACGTAGCTTGCTTAGTTAATTGCAATTGAACATGGAATCTCGACCTACAAGAGAGTACAGAATGGCTATAAAATTATTTCCTATGTCCAAATCTGTTACTGCAAACCACCCTAGACAACTCTTCTAGCCAGGATGAATAAGTGTTGTAGGAGCTACCCTGAAACAGTGGGAGAGTGTCTTCACTGCAATAGATACCTAACTGAATGCTTCAAACCAGCTGCTAAAACAGATGGATTGTCTTCCTTTGCGATGTGCTGTGTCCTTGTTTAAACAGTTCTGCCATATTATTGATATTTTTCACTATTAAACAAATACAGAAAACAAGTCTTCTCTGTTTCATACAGGATAGGTATCTTGGGTGTCTACTGGCATCCTCAAATCATGGATTAGAGCAAATCCATGGCTATATACACACACACATTTTTCTTTCCTACACTTCAGGGCAGAGGACCAAGTTCAGCTCAGCTGCAGAGCTGGATCCAACATTTCCTGCAGCAGCTGTACCCTCCTTTCTTTGAACTGCTATTAATACTTGTTATCACATTCCCTAGCCTTTGTCACTACCACCTGTCTCATGCTTTTGATTCAAGTGACAGAACTTTAAAAAATCCTGTACTTTTCCCAATCACAGTAAATATTTTATTCAAGGTGATGATTATATATCTATTCTCTCCCATAAACTAAAGTGCCAGGAACACACTGACACAAGTTTTGCCGCAGTACTTTTACTGCCTTCTGATGGTTTCCTTGATGGGAATTGCATTTGGCCTTTTGTTTTGCTGAATTTCTCCAGAGACCAAAGCATTCTAATCAAACACTCATATAATTGCTTTATTTTTCCTTTTTCTTTATGATTTATTTCAGTTTAGAAGGGATTATTTTGATGCCTTCTTTCTCTACAATAGTTTTTGCTTGTATGGTAAGTAATTTTATCTGTTACCAAAAGTCCTCAAATTTGGTAAGGTTTGTTCAGTTTTTCTTGTTATCAGTACTTGAAATGTGAAGCTAAGCTCTGTAGGGTATGTGCTGTTTCTGTCCCAAGTTCAAATAAATGAAGCCTTAGGCCATTTATGGTTTAGACCATAAATTCAGATGTCAAAGGAACAGGTGGTAACGTGACACAAGCTGTTCTTGCTCATTGTATGAGTTTCCTCTGCTCAGTCTCCTACTGCTTCATCTCTGTCACAATCCCGAATCACTCTCCAACAATGGTTACTCCATTTTGGCGGGTTCAGTTTCTGTCCCTTGATAAATGAGAGCTTCTCTGCTTCTAAGCAATATCAGTCTGGAAAATGTGGAGCTTGGAATCCAAAAGCATGTCTATACTGGCACATTAACTCAGGCACAGAACCGCATTACTGTGACTAAAGCCTTCTGGGATAAAGCTGGCTCACATTGCCCAGCTTGGAGCCTGGGCAGAGGAGCTCAGGTCCATCTGCACATCAGCTCCGACTCACTAGCAGTCTGCTAGGTTGGAGCACTGTGGGTTGTGGTTCAAGAACTTGCAAATAGTAAAGAACAACAAAAGCTTACTGGAGAAATGAGAACAATGGGCCCGATGCATTAGTATAAAATAATGTAATAGTTGCTCAATGTTTGTTCAGTCACTGATTTTGGAGATATTTTTTGTATGTAATTTGACATCCTGCTGGTGAGCAAGTGTGGACAGTGTTGGACTTTCTTCCTAAGTGAGGAGGGAAGGAATTATCTGCCAGTCTTGTTTGTGTAGCTGGCTCAATCGTTTTAATCAAAGAAACTACTGACTTGTCAATTTCTTTAGGATCCTCAAAAAAATTTATCCTAAGCACTATTCATCTTCAAGCACTGTCTACGCACTAGCTAGTCCTCACAAAATCCATGTGGCTTCATCCCTATTTACAGAAGATAGTTGTGTAGTGAAGGTAAGGAATGCTGCTTACTCAACTCCAGCTGTCACCTTATAGCTAAGAATATTTAGTACCTTGGGTATTGAAGCCCAAAAAGCCTAAAGATGTGCACTGAGAATTAGAAGCCTCTTCTGCAAATCTGAAACTTCTTGACTTCTCAAAAGCAAGAGCTCTTATTTCTCAGCATCACTTGAGGATTGCTGATAGCAACATCTCACATCTCAGCTTGTAGTTTAAAAAGTTTCAAACAGAACTGGGCAGAAAGTGACCTCATACAAATGCTGGCTTGGAACGTTACTTGACACTCTGATTCTGCACATTTCTAGCTACCATAAGTTAAGAAACCTCACCGTCTCTCTTGACTTACCATCATCAGTTATCAAAAGCTGATGAAACACATTGGAGACTAATGGGTCACTGGAAAAAAAAAAAAGTGTTTTCTTCACTCTTCCCCAAAAGGCAAAGATGGACTATGCACAGGCTCATTTCATGAGAAACTGGGCCAGCCTCTATTAGCATATGTGCTAGACATATGGCCCAACTCTGGTTTTTAATTTCGTGTTCTCAGCTTCTGCAGGGGCTTTGCTCAGCCCTTTTTGCTTTGCATCACCTCTCCAGCCAGCAAGGCACAAGGTCCTACAAGAAACTACACAGAGCTGAACCAGAAAAGTCCAGAAGCCCATGATCACTGCAATACTTTCAAATTACCCTGAACTGGTTGTCCCAACACATTATACCTGCAACTAACACCTGACACAAACCTTTCTCAAAACCCTTTACCCTCATCTTCAACTAGAACTACCTGTACTCATTTTCTTTCTTTTCTTCTTCTTCTTTTTTTTTTTTTTATTTTTTTTTTATTAACTGTCCCTTGTCCGGTCATTGAGTGGCTGGACTGGGTCCTCCCCAGCTACTCTTTGCTACCACCTACTCCACCATGTGTTTACCCAATCCATGCAGAACTCCTTGATGTAACTGGCTAATGATGGCTCTGCTTGGCAAGTTGCTTTTCAACAGAGCACTAGGTGATTGCTAGCACAGCTACTTATCTGTAGCTATATTATTACAGCGTGTCTTTTTGATTAATTAGAAATGCAGTGCTGTAAATGTTAGTTTCACAGTCTGGGTATTATTAACTAACATGCAGAAGAAAGAGTGCCCTATTCGCAGCTTTACATATTTGAAGGTGAGAGAGGAAGGGGAAGGGATTACAGTGGGGCAGAAAGCGTATATGCAGCAAATATGGATACTGTGCAGGGTGGGAAGCACTTTGAGGGTTATGCCAGGGATAAACAAGGTCTTAGACATCATCACAAACAGTCAAGAAGTCAAAAGAGATATTAAGAAAAGTATTAAGTTTGATCTGCACGGTTTCACTCACATAAATAGAAAAGAAAGCTTTGGGGCCTAAAGGCTGCCCTGGGCTGCTGACATTTCAAGCAAGCTAATTAGGATTTAGCAAAGGAACTAGAAGACGGTACACAAAGAAAGCAGGGTTGGTATGCAATGGCTGCTCTCTGACCACACCAAATATAACAGAAATATCATTTCTAAATCTTAATAAAGAAGTGGTGTAAAGGGAAATAACATCTCTGTCTCACCCTGCTTGGAGCTCAAGATCCATGAAGAGGGAGACTATGTATTCAAATCTGGGTGATTAAACTATATTCCTAAACTCAAACCTAAATATTTCTGCATAAGGATGTTACTTCTCAGCATGCTGTGCTGTCTTGAAAATACAGCTCTGGATCTAAGCTGGATCTTCATCTTATCTTTCATCTCACACAAAGCCGCTTAGTCTCTGTGTACATGTGGACTGACCTTTCACTTTTCTAGTCTATTGCTATTGAATTGTTCATAAATCTCGTAATCATTAGACAAGGTTAGCCTTCACATTTCAAAAAGGGAACTTTTTTTTTTTTTTTTGCAAGCTGATGTTGGCTGTTCTTTGGGTCTGTGCAACACCAGATTATGCAAACCAGGTGCTGACCAGCAGATACTTCCAGACTGCAGGGTGCTGATTTTGGCAACATTGAAACAGACTAAAACATACAGCAATATGAGTTACATAGATCCATTTTATTCCTAAATACAGGTATTAACAAATTGGCAAAGTTATTGGCCAATTGACTCAAAGTATAGGCATTAAAATAATTCATCCTGAACAATGCGTGGGTTTATTTTATGTTTAGTACAGTAGGCTCACCTGCACGAATTTGCTGTGCTTATTTAATACCCTCTTTAAGATGAAAAATGATGCCAGTCCTGTGGTAATAGCATCTTTTGACGCTGAGAAAGCATTTCACTGGATTGAATGGCAGTTTCTCTTTACTGTGATGGAAATTTTAAAATTTGCTGTAAATGTATTGCATCAGTTACACTGTTCTGAACAAGGATGCATATTAACGTCACAATACTATCTCAATTTTGACTTTCGAGGGAGACTAGTCAAGGGTGCCCACTTTCAGTGCTATTTTTGCTAATGGAAGCAAACCAGTCTTTAAAAGACTAGGGAGATTGGGTGGAGACTCTAAAATAGAATGCATTAGAGTTGAGAGCTTGTATTTCCAGAACTGCCCTTAAAATGGTGTCCCATTTTGTTATATATTAGTAACCCTTTGGAGACTCTAAAACAGATTCTGCAGGGAGCTTCAGTTCCTAAACAAATTCCCAGATATGCAGTGGATTAGGATTCAGCCAAAGATTTTGGAGCTGAAGTGACGATAGCTGTGGAACTGCTTTGAGTCCCTTGCTAAACTGAAAACTCACAAGTCTAAGGACCTTCACAGTGGTCTGTATGGGGTATGGTGGGGCTTCAAATGAAAAAATACTTTATCCAGCCTTGGATTTTCACATGATTTTATGAAGGAAGAATTCTTTAGAAGCATTATGGACTGTTCTCTCAAGCTGTGATCACTGGGGTGATGTAAGAAAGAAGTGTCTCTTTCCCTTGCAGTAAAGCATATCTCCAAAAAAGGGAAAATCCTTAGGAATTCTCAAAAGGCTATACAATTTCTTTATTACTTTTCCTCAGCATTCTAAAAGAGTCAAACAGAAGTATGCCAGCAGTATTAGAACGAATAAGTCTTTGCCTCTACAAACAGAAAGAAAATACATTCAGTCAAACCAGGCCTCATGCGAGCAACTGCGGTACAAGCTCTTCCTCCATTTCCTGGCTTCCTGCTTCCCCCATGTTAAATGTCAGAACCCTCTTCTATGATATTTTAGACTTTTCTTGTACTGCTTTCCTGCATTATGTTCACATTTATAATGCTGAAAGAACATCCACCCACACTGGTGCTCTCCGGTACATCAACCCTTACTTGAGTCTTTCCCATCCCTAGTTTCTGTTACCTTTCTCCCATGCACCAGATGAGCTTGGAGCTTTTTGCAGATAGGTGTTGGCAAAGATCCTTTCACTGCCAGCTCACTTAGAGCTGTAACCTGTAACTTCCACGCCAGTCTCAATGCTACAGATTTGGGAACCTAGAATTAGTCCCTATGGCAACAGAGAAATCAGCAAAGTACAGGTGAAATGCTGAGAGGTACCTGATGAATCTAACTAAACAGCTAGTTCCAATTTATCACAGGCTTCTGCAATTAAGCATAATCAGATCATCATTCCCACTATGAAAAAGATTGCAGATAACACTGCATGGCCAAGGAAATATATTTCTTGGGTGGAATGTGGTCTTTATGGTAGGACACAGGAGAACTGGAGGTGATGGGACATTTAGCTGGTCCTGAAATCAGCAATGTCTAACTGCTACTAGTTCTTGGCAACCCTTGCCTTTCAGTAAACTGGGGTATCTAGAGAGGGAAAATTAATCTAAAAAATCCTTAAATACTAATTTTTCCATTCTCACACCAGAAAGAATGTTGCAACTGAAGGAACTTTTTTGAAAATTCATTGCTCTTATTCTCTTAAGTTATTTGTATTATTGGACTTGTAACAGGTTTAAATATATGGTGATGTAAGTTAAATACACATCAAATCACACATTTATGAATAAAGCCCTCTAGTTTAAAAAATTGAGATTTCACTAAGTGCTTAGAAGTTAAATACAAAATCAGTAAATAAAGTTTAACAAAGGTAAATTGAAAGGCAAAATGAACTCACTCTGATGAGTTAATGCAATTCCCTTATGGAATGCTAGTTTCCCTACTATAATTAATTTTAAACACTAAACCAGTATGTCTATTTTTTGATAATTATAAAAATGCATTCATCCATGTCCTTGCAAATTATTAATATTTATCATAAGGAATATCCTGTAGACATTAAGAATCAAGGGAGACAGTTTTTAGCAAATTCTTACACAGCTTTACTAAAATAATAATGGAGTTTTAAATACCTATGAGTTCAAACCAAAGAGACGTATAGGGCTAAATCCTCAAGCCTCCTTCCTAGCATCTATCTCACAAATCACTCAGGAAAAACTTGCACTGAACCTCAAAATCAGAGATTTCAGGGCTGCAAGTGTGTGATACTGCCAAGTATCCTATGTGCTCACTTCATTCATGTTCCACTCCTGGGAGCCAAGAGTATCAAGTGTTCTAAAGGGATGAGGCCATAATGATGTTATAAAAAGATTATGAAAGCCCTTGTAGTTCTCTTCCATTTCAGGGATAACTTCAGTGATAAGGAAACTGCATCATGACACTTCTGAGTTACTTCTCTGACATTTCAGCAACACTGATTATCAGTAGTTCTGTTCATGGATATTTTTAAGCCTCTCAGCACATTTGGACCTAAAGCTTCACACTTGTAGGAACTCAAACTCATGATCAGTAGCAGTAAGAAGCTTCCCTTAAGTCAGTGGGAGTCAATGGGGGTTTTGCTTGCATAGAAGCTGCTGGATCAGATGCAAGTGATCCAGTTATGTGTTGGCTTACTGGTTATGATTAACCTGAAAAGCAGAAACTGGAACCAAATATAAGGCATAGCATTTTGCAGTTTCAAAAACTTAGGTTCCATCTAACTTTCTTTTCCATTAAAAAAACCCAAACCCCACATATCTCACTAATTTCACTAATTAAATTTGACCAGAATGTGCTTTCCTTCAAAATACATCCCAATCCAAAGGCAGAAGCAGAGCAATTTCATAGCATAGCTGATTCTAACATAAACATTAATGTGTGTGTGTATATATAAATGTATACATATGTGAGTATACACATTAAAATTTCCTTGGTTGATAGTTTAGCTCTTAAACTTTTGATAATTTGTTTGAGTGAGGAAGCAGAAACTCACTCACAGTAGCAGCAAGGACTACAATAGCAATGATCAATAAAACCCATTGACCCCTTCCAAAATTATAGGCAAACATCAGTTTTTCATGTTCATGAGTTAGTGGGCAACAAGTGTCATCTCCACAGATTAGGAAAAGGCAGCTGAACGTTGGTGGGATTATCAGGAAATCTTTGCAGCCTTTTTGTGGCTAGTTCCTGCTACAGACTGAAGGAGCTGTGTTTTCAGAAGATACCCTGAGTTTTTCTTTTTCCATTTTGCTGAAGCAGAGCAGCTCAGCTCTGTTTGTGATGTAGACTGTGAAAACACAAAGGAGTAGATGAGACAGAGCTAGATAAGAAAAGACATGTATTCCTTGTCCTATCTCTATTCAATAACTAAAGGAGGCAGGAGCCACAGCAATGTCAGTACAGGCAGATGTGCATTACTCCTGTGCAGAGTGATGATGCAGCAACCTGCACTCCTACAATGCAAATTAACTTACTGCTGTTTCATGTACCAATGAAAAGACTTAAACCAGCAAGTTAGATAACATGCTAAATACACCTATAGGCTGACATAAGAAACTATTAGGTTTAGACTAATCCAAAAGTATCAGAGGTATACAGGACAACCATCGTGGTGTAAGACAAATGGAACAGCTAATGATGTTTTAAGGATGAATAGTTCTTGCCTCTGAAAGTGAAGAGTTTTAACTCATTTGTGCTCTCTTGCTTTGATCTGACATTCTGGTTCACCTTGCTGACCACCAAGAGAAGAGTGAAAAAGAGTGTGTGATTGTAGGGTGCTATTTTTTTATGTCAGCATTCTTCATTATTGAGTTGGCTGTTTATGCTGCTGATGTGTAATGTTGTGAAGCAGATGAGCTGGTAAAGTATGAAGGGTATTCTATAACCTTTGCTGTACTTTCAATTACCTTACAGTAACTTAGAATTCAGAAAGGCTGCTCTGAGCAAAATCAAAATACAATAAGATAAACTCCATTAGGAACTGAAGCACTAGGGCTGTTGTTGAAGGAGAGCAAAATGGTCTAATTAATAGTTATTGCATCAAACACACACAGCAGTTGCAGTAATGACACTGATGATATTGATGGCATTGAAGATGGAGTTTCATTCAGAATGGAAATGAGCAGAGTATTCATCTTCAACTGCATATTGCTGTAGGCAGTGGAAGGCCTCAGAGCTTCTTTGTTTTGTTGTTTTGTTGTTCAGCCAGTTTTCTTTGATACTGGACCTCCAAGCGATTAATATATATATATGTATTTACACAAGACGGAGCACGTTCATTTCACTGGAGCCCCATAGCTGACGCTTGGCCATACTGAAGAATAAGCATTTATTAGTTTTTATTCCTGCTGTTTGGTTTTTCAGTGACGGCTACATGTGGGTGGATAGTTATCTAATGGGGTCTCCCAACCTCTTTATAATTTTTATAAAACATTTCTCTCTCTTCTTTGGTTTGTGAAAGCTGTGGGCAGCAGGGAATGCCAACTACTGCATCCTGAGATAAGGTTTCATTCTCATCAGTATTTGGTTTCCATTCAGACTTCCAGTCACCAAGCTGATTTATGTAGGTAGATGAGGTCTTCATCAAATGTCAGGGTCAGTAAAGCTCCTACCCACTCTAATATTAATGCCCGCTGTCTCACAAACACCATTTATTAATATGAAATGTCAAATCCCAGAACTGGAACAAAAATCACTGAATAGGTCCAACAGCTAACAAGGGAATCCAGAGCTTGGAATATACCTGGGGAATTCATCACAGTAACTGACACCCATAACAGCAGCACTTTGATTCTGAATGGGTCATGCCATACAACAAAGCTCAAGAGAACCCTGTGATCAAAAGAAAAGAGTCGGAGTTACATACACTGGCTAAAATCCTTTTCCTGTACCATTGAATTTGATGGCAAAATTATTCAATTATTCCTGACTTCAGCAGAGAGAAAGATTTATTTCCTTGCCTCTATCCAGACTTCACTCACCTGCCATGTAAACTTCAAGGTTGCAAGTGCAATCCCAGGTGGGACAGAGGTGCAACCAAGCATTCTAGGAGTTTACTCAGGTAAGCAACTCTCAGATACCCAGATGGACAAAAGTTTACCACACACAGAGTGTGCCAGGCCTCCAGATACACTGTACAAAACAGCTATAGCACCTGTTTAGCTAGCACCTGCAGATTCTGCTAATTATAGTCCTCTGGTGAAGATCTGGTGTAACAGCTCTGAACTACCCACTTCAGAAGGACCTGTTAAGAATATGGTATCTACTCTAAATACCTCCCTGGCTTCAGGAATGGCCACTTGTGACAGACGCCAGCCTTTGGCTGTGTACCTTACTTTCTGCCTCCCTCAGCAGCAGTAAAATGCTGGGTCACTTGGTGTTGAAACGCCTCCAAGCGAGTCTTATCTGTTGCCTCAGAAGCAGACTTACTACTTGCTTTCTTTATGTTTTAATTTACTTTCCCTTAAGATAACACTCCAAAGCAGCAGCTAATGTTCTGTAACCTCTTTACTGGTCCATGTTAACACCTCTTCATCCATTTACAAAGAGAAACTGTCTGTCTGTGCAGGAGGAAGAACATAAATATAGGAAGTATTGTAGAAGCCTGGACATATTCCCAGGCTTTACCATTAATTTATATGTTTAGTATTAGGAACAATTGTAGGTTTTAGTCATTCTAAGTTGTGAATTTGTACAATGCCTTAAACAAGTTATACAACTTGTTCTTGATGCTGCACATCATAAAAACTCCACAACCTTTTAGTCCAGAGCTGCTGATAGTAGAGCTAACTGCTCCATTTCACTAGGTATACATGCCACAGAGCCTGAAAATTCACCTTTCCCAGGAACTTCCTCTGCTGTTTTCTGGCTTTTGCCATGAAAACTTTTTCATGCATTTGCAAGGCTTGTCCAACCATTGGCATAGAACAAAAGCAGTTATGACTGTTGCTGAGAACATAACACAGAAGTTAGAAGCAGAGATGCTGAAAACTTCATTTCCAAATAGCCATGATTTCCATGGTTGTCTTGGTTTTGCTTGCAACCTCCAGTCCCAAATTACTGAATACAGCAGAACCTCTATCCCAGATCCTCAGCAAATGTCAATCTACATAAGGCGATCAACTCCAGAGCAGCTCCCAAAGCAAATCATAGACATGATTCTGCTCTTTGCTTTCCCCAGAATAGAGAAGGCTTGATTTTCATCAGCGTTTGTCAGTACCTCATCTCACCATATACTGTCTTACACTGATATGTTACTATGTGGTCATTTGATCATGATTTGGATTAGGAGTGGCTGTCAGTGGTTCAGTCTGGATTCCCCCATTCCTACTGAGAAAAAGTTATCATCAACTTTGTTGTTCCATTAGATTTATAGGATTACAGCTGAAATCAGTCCTGGATCCAGGGAGTTTTATTGTCTCTGATCAATAAGTAATGAACAGGGCTAATATTGTTCATGCAATATGGGCACAATATGTCCACAGGATATGGGAACAGTATTCAAACAAGGGGTCCCAAACCTAGTTTGCTGGGAAATATCATTTGCTAAGGGAACACTGAACTGGGACTCAAGAGATTTCTGTTCAGTTCTTCAGCTCAGCTAAACATCCAGTATCTGAGTAGGGACAAATCCTCTCATCTGCCCTATATAAACAGGAATGCTATTTTGCTTGGTACACGATTTACAGAAAAATAATACTTTATACTGGCTGAGACAAAGTTTATGAAAGCCAAAGAAGTATTTAAAAGATAATGTTAGACCTTTAAAGATCTATGTTCTCCCTCAAGACCTGCGCAGAAGAGGTGCTGAAATTTGGCCTCCTGCCCTGACATGCTATGACTGAAGTAACCTTCAAACTCTCCAAAGCTTCGTCTTATGTGGGACTCAGCAGAAGGGAAGTATTCTTCCCTTTTTAACAGAAAGCTTCATTGCACTAATTTGTTAAATGGTTACTAAATAGCTTACCCTAACTCTTCCTTTCAAGTCTACATCACACTCATTTATCACCACGTCTTAGTAGTTTATACAGTATTTATTTCTATTATTTTTTTTAGGGGGTATCCAATGCACCTAAGGCTATTTTGCTGTACATCCTCCTGCTTCACTGTTTTTTACCTTTCTGTGAACTACAGAACATTTGTTTGCAGAATAAGCTTCATGGGTGAGTTGCTGCATTCAACAATATTTTTCCCCTCTCTTCTGCTACCACATGCAGGGTGGCCATTCTGTCTGGCCAAAGTAAATGCAGCAAAGCCAAGGCTGCCAGCTAGCAATTTGTGTTTTGTTTGGCATTGCTGGAGCAAGTGGTGATGTGTGTTATCCACATATTAAGAGCATCCTTCAGGGTCAAAAACTGGCCATTAGAAAGCAAGGATGACTAAGAATGCACAAAAGTTATCCAAAAGTCATATGCTTTCTAAAACTGCATCAGCTTTAATAAGAAATGGCAGCTCCAGGCACCACACACATCTTTTTGTGCTGTCAAACACAAATGCACAGGAATGTATAGTACATGATTAGCAAGTGGAACCACCAGATCTACCCAGAAATTTGTGCACCTTACCAAATAAATGCCTGTCAGGTTAGGCAGTACAGACACTGACTCTGGCCTTGGCACCTCTAAGCAGTAAACATTTGCCCTGCTAATAAATGGTAAAGCACAGGGGCATTTGGATTTACCAACATATGGTCAGGAACAGCAATATCTCAGTCCTTGAAAAGAAGACTCTTCTTTTTACTTCTCCATTCTTCTTCAATATTTCTCTTAGTTTTTAGAAAAATATTTTCATGTTCTCCTCCCTATCCAGCTAGTAGTATGCTCCTCTGTTACCAGTCATGAGCGATATTCCGTGCATTGGAGTGCACAACCTGTTTTAATGAGCTTTGGCAGAACATCAGATTCATTCCCCCTCCCCCTGTCTAATTACAGTGTGCCATTTGTGTCATTCTGGTTCAGGATCTATCAGCAGATCTATTAGAAACACCTATTTCTAGGGAACTATAAATAAGCAATAATAATGAGCTTAAAAATGACTGAAGAATGGCATGCAGCTGCAATATTTTTTGATCCTTTTTACACTGTTTACCCAGTTGGTTTAAGATGTTTTTGAGGTCTTACAGCCCTGTGTAAAGAGCAGTTTCCTGCAATTAACATATGCTGTAAATTAATTCATTCTGGTACTTGAAGGTGTTTCATAATCTCTTGTAAAACAATTCAGTGACAAAAATTTTTTTGAAGTTTTACCCATGATTCAAAGCCCTCATCCTGCAAGGACAAATGCACATATTTTACTTTCTGTAATTTAGCAGTCGTGTTTTTATCTAAAGGATGACTGATGTGCTTAGAGACAAGCCTGGTGAAAGTCTTCAGCAGTAACAGGCTGAAGCTACTTTTGGCCCCTAAATATTGATAAATTACTTTAAAACAAAGCATTTGGAAATTACTTTTAGTTTTACTCATTTGTCAAGCTTGGTTTTCTCAGGACTTGGATCCTGGCAGAAAGATAAAGGATATATATAAGAGTTTTGTGCATGGACCAGCCAGGAAAAGTGCAAATGTATGCTATTCTGATGATTAAGGACAGGACTTTGCCATCCTTCCCCAGTTTTTCTGAACCAAACAGGAATTTTGCTTAAATAAAATCTGCATACAAGCTGATCAACATGGTGCTCAAGTTGCTTTTGAATTTTCTTAAGTTTTATGGATTGACATACATACACAGACACACATATGTGTGTACAAAAAAAATTGCTGGTTTGATTTGGCATACTCCTTAAGAAACTGGCATCTTGTGGCCTGGATAAGTGCACTCTTCACTGGGTAAAAACTGGCTGGATGGACGAGCCCAGAGGGTTGTGGTGAATGGGGTGAAATCCAGTTGGTGGCGGGTCACAAGTGGTGTTCCCCAGGGCTCGGTGTTGGGCCCCGTTCTGTTTAATATCTTTATCAATGATCTGGATGACAGGATCGAGTGCACCCTCAGCAAGTTTGCAGATAACACCAAGTTGGGAGGCAGGGTCGATCTGCTTGAGGGTAGGGAGGCTCTACAGAGGGATCTGGACAGGCTGGATCGATGGGCCGAGGCCAATTGTATGAGGTTCAACAAGGCCAAGTGCCAGGTGCTGCACTTGGGTCACAACAACCCCGTGCAGCGCTACAGGCTTGGGGAAGAGTGGCTGGAAAGCTGCCCGGCAGAGAAAGACCTGGGCATGCTGGTTGACAGCCGGCTGAATATGATGCCAACGGCATCCTGGCCTGTATCAGAAATGGTGTGGCCAGCAGGAGCAGGGAGGTGGTTGTTCCCCTGTACTCGGCACTGGTGAGGCCGTACCTCGAGTGCTGTGTTCAGTTTTGGGCCCCTCACTACAGGAAAGACATTGAGGTGCTGGAGCGTGTCCAGAGAAGGGCAACCAAGTTGGTGAGGGGCCTGGAGCACAAGTCCTATGAGGAGCGGCTGAGGGAACTGGGGCTGTTTAGTTTAGAGAAAAAGAGGTTGGGGGGGAGACCTTATTGCTCTCTACAACTACATGAAGGGGGGTTGTAGTGAGGTGGGTGCTGGTCTCTTCTGTCAGGTGGCTGGAGATAGGACGAGAGGAAATGGCCTCAAGTTGAGGCAAGGGAGATTTAGGTTAGATATTAGGAAAAACTTCTTTACTGAGAGGGTTGTCAAACATGGGAATGGGCTGCCCAGGGAAGTGGTTGAGTCACCATCCCTGGAGATATTCAAAAAGCGAGTGGACAGGGTACTTCAGGGCATGGTTAATGGTTGGACTTGATTTTGAAGGTCTTTTCCAACCTAAATGATTCTATGATTCTATGATTTTCTAAGCTGTCAGTCATTCTCTAGTAACTGTAGACTGTAATCCAGGACAAAGTCAAAACACACCCTTCCTGTCTAGAGAGATGGGTTCTAAAGTTTTTTAGGGTTATAAAGCCATCAGCTTACACACTAATCAGATCATACAATATTTACTGTCTGCTTAGTAGAGTTGATTTAGGGTCTACTCAAGAGATTTGGAAAATAAAGGTATCTATCTTCACAGTTGTTATCTTGCTTTAATGCAAGATTGAGTCCTCTACTTTGCTCATTCCTGTAGTAGGACACATGTTCAACTTTCCTATAAATCACAGTCTCAACTTCACCTAGTGACTAAGCAGTCAACTGCAGTATCTTTTTCATTAGTCCACTTCCTTGGCTATTCTGCAATCTTGAGCCCCAGTCTGGAGCTCTCATCAGACCCCAGGAAGGAAATCCAGGTGTGAGATATGACATCTAGCCTTGCTCCTTAGAAGCAAGTCACTGGGTCATCTACAGAGTTCACAAGCTGTAGATCTGGAAAGCACAGGTCAAAGATAGCTGTGAGGATGGACAGAGAATAGTTCCTCCCCAATCAGCTCTTCACCCAATTTCATGACCCAGCTAAACGTAACTTCATGTTTTCACAAATAATTTTTTTCTGCCTGGGATCTCCCTCCAGTGTGCTGAACAACTTCAGAGTTGAGAGTACAAAAAAATGTAACAGCTAAAATGAATGGCCAAGACAGGGAGCTATAATAGAGACAGAGGCCTAAGGCTTGGGGAGCAGTAAGACAGGAATAGGAAAAAGGGAACTCCTTAAACCCAGATGTATAGGATTCCCTGTGACTGTACCAAAACAAGCCATGTTATGTGATTCCGTGTTTCATCTTTCCTGTGTGGCAGCATGACCATCTGAAAGACTCCATGGAAGATGGCTCTGTATACCTTTATTCTTCCAATGCAAAACTCAGAGTCATCTCTGCACTAGCTCCCCATGTCACTATACATGAAATCATTTTAATTTAAAAATAACAGGAACCCATGGGCTCTATGTTTAGCTTTAGATGATTCTGAATTTGTAATACACTAAGAATCAATTCTCATCTGCAGGCACCTGATATTTCAGTCACATGTATGACTGAGCAGATAAAACATGTAAGAGCTAATCCAGATCTGCAATTCCCACCACCCACTCATGTCTGGCTTGACTGGGTGGTCTAAGTGTCATCACAATGCAAAGAAAAATAAATACAGTAGTTTGTTTAAACATACCTGTTATTTGCTTCCTGTTACACCAAGAACATACAATAAGGACAGCAGTTTCTCTTTTTTTTCTTTCTACATACAGAATTATCAATACAGCAAAGTTGATAATCTGAAGAAAGAGGTGCTTTATAGGTCATAAATGCACAGCAATTTTTATTACTGCAAGTCCATCTCACTCCGTACAACTATTTAACATGCTTTTTGCTTTGTTGCTTTATTGCATTTTCCAGTCTCAGCTTTGTTCTCTGAATGTCATGGCTCATGAGCTGACTTTGTCAGCCTTTGCCCACTATCTCCTGCTTTCATCTACATAGCTCTTTCTCTAACATTATCTCTAACATGTTTCTCAAGAGCTAGTTTAAAAGTGGATGATGGGGTGTTACTTCCCTTATCCAACACACATGGATCTTCCCATAAGACAACACACAGGCAGTGTCTGTCCTGTTTGCCAGTTTTCTTTGCTTTTGTAAACCGAGACTGTAATACAGCTCATAGTTTTCCCCTTGTATGGCTATTTACATTTCTACAGCTTAATAACTTCCACAAATCAAAAGGTTCAAGGGGCATTTTCAAGGCTGACAAGTTCAAAATGTTGCTACTGTCCTGCAAGTGAAGGCTGTAACAGCTGTAAAATCCCGATTTCCAGAAGTACTACAAGTGTTAAGTTTGCAGACACTAGTATAATGGTAAACACAAATGTGGCAAGCAGTGCGTAAAAAGCTCTTTTATTAAATTATTCTAAATTAGAAGTAGAGCAGCTCCATTTACCTGTATCTACCCATGACTGCATCAGTACCTGATGACATATACCTCTGCATCTTGTGGTTTCACTTTTCTTGCTGCCTGTCTTTTCATGGATCCCTAGGGCAAGTAAAAACTTTACTCTCTAAACCACTCAGTCATGAATTTCTATATCTACAGTCCCAACAAATTCCAGGTTTTATTAGCTGGGACTGCTATGTCCTGTTTTTTGCCAAACTGAATGACATTATTTCATTAAAGGGACTGCAAGTGCTAAAAAGGTGGTGTTTCAAAACAAAATTGAGGAGGACATTCAGAATCTGTCGATTTTGTCAACGTTCATTTTTTCAGTTTCATTACAATTATCAGTAGAAGTCATCTGCTGCTTCTTGCGGGGACAGAAGTAGGACCCACAGTGACCACATCCAATTAAAATGTTTTGTTGTATTTAAAAGTGATTTAATTCCAAATTCAGGTATTTCAACTCTCAATAATTTGAAGTAACGTAAGCCATATTGGATATGTCATCACTTTGTGACTGTCAGTTAGGGCTCCTATAGACCTGGGATTTGCTGCAAACCTTTATGACTTTAAGCATGACATTTACCTGGCACTCAGTTTTCCTATTTAAAAAGCAGTAACAGTGGCTTCATGGGAATGGTGTGTGGACAGACAAATTTAATGGCTGTGAGACACTCCAGTACTGTTGAGAGATGGCCACAGAAGAATTCAGGTAAAGTCTGTAATACTAATGGGAGTGATCCAGTGAGGGTTTATAGTAACCACACACATAAACACTTCAAGCTGGCCAAACACTTCTGGATGACTAGTACAAATTAATGACCAGCCTTGGTTCTCCATTTGGTTCTCTGATCTCTGTTCATTTGAGAAACAGTGTGAAAAATGCAAAGAAGGGTTCACAATTTCTGTGTTTGGTAGCTGGCTGAGGACTATCTCTTCATACTATTACCCATGTCAACAAAAGTGTGACAGCTAAAATAAGCTGCAGTGTGGTTTTGGAATATCTCTCTCCTAACCTTCTCTATATGCAGGTAACATTTTCTAGGGCTTGGTTATAGTTCATGAATATATATATAGAAGGCTATAGAGGGGCTGGATACAGCTCCTATGTATTTGCAAGGTGGCAAAAATAATTAAAAAACTGGCCTCATGGAGCTTAACTCTAAATCTGAAAATTAAATTATACAAAAGACTATTTCATGAGTCATAAAAGTAAAGATTCTAGACAAAGAATGTTCATCATGGATCTAACTTTCATTACTACAATTTTTCATACTATGAACTGCTTTTAAATAATAGGGATGCTCCCTGGTAGTGCCCATTAGTCCTTTGGTGCATGCTAAAGAATGGATTCACAGAGCAGTAGATACTGAAGTTCAAGGATGCTTTCTGACACAAAAATGCAAGAAGCCCTCAGACTCCTGAAAGGTATCAGAATACAACATAATCCTGCTGATAAAGAAAGGAAAATGCCAAGCAGCTTGTACAGCTTCCCAAATGTCTGCTCAAAGAATGGAGGGCAGCAAGAATGTTCTGGAAATTGAGAGAATTATATATAAATGAGCAGAGCTGGACAAAGATAAGAGCAACCAAATGTGCCCTGAGGTAATTTTAGTCAAAGAAGAAACAGTGAATAAAAGAATATTTGAAGCCATCAAGAAGAAAAAATACACTAATGAGAAATTAGACCAGGTAATAAATGATCAGGAGGATTACCTTACCAATGATTCAAAAAATGGCTGAGCTGCCTGCACTGTGGTTTGGGGTTTTTTTTGTGGTTTTTTTTTTGAGTTTGGTCTGTAAAAAAGAGAAATAAGAAAAGGTGGTATGAACAGTTAAGTAGCAAAGAAAACTGTTACGACCGTATGGCTGGCTCAGGAGCCCAAAGCTTTTATCACCCTTCCCTAGGGCAGACTCACCTGGAGGCAGGCATGTTTTCACCAGATCTCTACCTTCACTTCAGGGGAAGTTTGCTGAACTCAAAAAGTTTCAATGAACAGTTGTTATCAATGAAATTTGACTTCACTATATTTCTACAACAAGCTACACTAACATTTGCAAGAGAGGTCCTGAGCCTGGCTGGGGTGTACAATAAGGAGTTTGTACCAAGTCTGACCTCTCTGACAGTTTGTATTGCTTTAATTCTGGGAGGTGGAAACAGCACTGTGCATAGAGAAATATGAAGACAGGGAGCTAGACAAGGCCTTAGGAAGAGTTTTTGCTCTGAGATAGAAATGGGAATAGTTAGCCTATTTTCCTTTTCCCCAAATCCTCTGGGAAAAGCTTGCAAAACTTCCACAGGTAGCCTGCTCCCAACCTTTCATCCTATAAATCGAGAGGTTTTCCTAACATCAGAACAACACTCTGTGTTTCAAACAGACCCGTTTTTTATTTTTATTTTAAGTAGACACAGGTAAATTAAAAACCCAAATCACTGTCCTCTTCATTACAACATCTCTCACAGGTGATTATTACCTTCAGCTGCCTTCTTCAGCAATCAATTCTACCTTTCTAAGCCTCGAATTGTTCTTGCTGGCATTCTCTCAGCTTTCTCAGAACTGTCTACATGTTTAAGTGTGAGGTTGCAAATGGAGAACAGTGGTCCTGGAGAGCCCCAGCAGTACTAAAAATCATGGTATAATTAGATCACACTCCTATTCCACACATCAGAATGGCATTTGCTTTTTTCATCCAGCATCACATTTGTGCAGTGACTCCTATTCAGTTTATGGCCAGATAATTATCGGCAGTGATTTTGCATAGCTAATCACTTCACAGTGTGCTGGCGTTTCCATCTAGAGATCTGTCTGTATCAGATATCACCTTACTGATTTCAGAATGTTTTTCCAATTTATCATCACCATTTTCAGTTCTAATCTTCCCCTTGCAGACCCTCCCAACCTTTTGGTCTCATCTACATTTTTTTTTTTAACCCTCTGTTTCATAATCTCAATCAATAGTGAAATGCTTATACAAGTGGACACAGGAAAGATCCTTGTGGGATTCCACTTGTTATGTCTTCAGAGTTTGATGTACCAACAGACTTGGCAAAATACCTCTCACAAAATCTTATTAAAAATGTGTCAAAATTATCCTGGATATGAGTACTGTCTTAGCAACAGGATGCAAGCAAAAATTGCTATGAACAGGAGGCTAGCATGCTTTATCTACAACGGTGACAATTTAAAGGAACTTGAAAATACATATTTCATATATCAGCATATAATTTCATAATAAATTCAACACTTTTATATTCTAGTCAAAGACAGAGAAATCATACAAAAAACTCTTAAACATTAGACAAGAGTAAAAATAATAAGAATTAAACTCTTCCTCCAAAAATCAAAGTTATGCTTTGTTATGCTTTGAAGCACTGCAATTCTATAGAAAGGACATACTGGAAAGTCCAAAGAGACAGGCAAGCATGGCAAATTAAAGCTTACAGTGAAGAGCTGAAGCAGCCAAAACAGCAGCTGACTCTGGGTTGTAGAAATATCGTACCACAGCCCAATGAGGTGATCATCTTTCTCCTTGCAGCTTTGGTGAGACTGCACATAAAATTCTGTACATAGCTTTTGGCACTTTAATACTGGAAAGGTGTCAGTGAACTAAACATAATTCAGAAAAAAAACCTGAGAGATTACATGTAGATTAGAGAGGATGCTTAAGAAGAAGGATTAAAATAACTAAGTTAAGATTTGCTAAGGAATGACTATAGGGAATATTATAACATCTACAAATATTTGACAAGGAAGAAGTGAAATTTTTCAGACTTATACAATGGATCATAATAATGAGTTACAAAATGAAGGCAAAAAAGCAAACATAACCAGAATACTAGGAGAAGCTTCCTAACTCCATGGCCAAGGTACATGTCTGATGGGAATTAATGAAACCGCCTTTGTCAGCAGCAGCAGAACTTGCTTGAGAAACTCGCCAAAGCCAGGAAATGGATGTCATCATAATGAACTTCTGAGCATACAACAGTGTTATCTAACTTCCATCTAACCTTCTGTCTCACTTAACCTTATCAGAAACTAGATTCTGGATTCAATTTGGAGTATGGAGTTTGTAAAATAGGATCTCTTAGTAAACCTTTCCAGAAGGCAGTGAAAGATGATCAAGTCAGGCAAAACTGCTATTAAAGATGTCTCTCAGACTTAATGAATAATCATTGCTTGCTACCCTTAAGGGACAAATGGAATTTTTAGTTCTGTTGTTGTCTAAGCAGCTGACCAGCAAGGGGAGGAAGTTACTAATGGAAAAAAGGAGTGTCCTGGTCACATGGATGACAAGATTAGATTAGATTCAGTTAGATTACTGGGAATCATAAAAAGATCAGGGCCCCTCTCTTAGATGACTCCCACAGCTGCATTCATAGTAATGATCCTGCTTTTAAGACTTCACTGAGAATTGCTCTGAACCCCATCCTTCTTTATGAGTTTTTCTATTTTCAAAATATCTTATTTATCTGGATGTACAACTCATAATGTTAACAAGCATCCTGCGCCAGAGGGACTAAAACCCGCTGAATTTCTACATACAGAGTTGTACGTTTAACTTGTGAAATATTTCGTTCATTTGAGGCAAAAGCTGCAAATGGTACTTTCACTGGAACCAAGTTCATACTCATATCAGGTGAGCTCACCTACTTCAACTTGAAATAAAGAACATCCTACTAAATAAATAAGAAACAGAATTTTAAATCTATGCATTATACCCCTTTCCTTCCTCCATAAGCGATCCTGCCTTCTAAGTGCATGCCATGGATTTTGATACTCATTGTGTCTTTATTTATTGCACCCTAAGAGTGTCAGGTGCTTTGTAAACAAAAAAGGGGACAAGGCCTGAGGAACTGACAATCTAAATGGGTTACAAGTGTTACCATGATCCCTAGCAAAGCAGCCCAAGGTGCTAAGTAGAGAGATTGGCCACAGCTGATAACAACACAACAGAGCCCAGTTTCTGCCACAGTGATTTTCAGAAGCAAAAGAATGGACTCTACATGAGTATGCAAATATTTGGTACCACTGTCATTTTCGTCTGGGTAACAGGGTGCAGCCTGTTGGGCTACTCTCACTGAGAGTAAAACATCTGCAAGTATTCCTTGCCTTCAAGATTTGGCCTTTTGTAAAAGCAGCAATGACTTAAGTAACCAATGCAGGACTTAAATGGAGGCTCAGAGAATGTATATAAAACAGTTAAACAAGAGAAAAGTACTACCCTTTTAATTAATGCACATTAATCCTTTTTTCTATGAAAGAAATCACTTCCCAATATTTCCATTGTTTCTACCACAACGTGTTGTTTCAAAAATACTGCTGAATCTGTTTTTAAAACCTAAATCAGACTATGAAAATGTGTATGTTTAAGTACTTTGCTGAACTGCAGTCCATATATATTTGCTGATTTTTTAAAAAACTATCATCTGATGAATTATTTTTAAATAACCAGCTTCAATCAAAGTTCTGTAGAAGCTGAACAACTTATTGGACATTTTCCTGAAAAACCTCAACACGGAGAAAATTAGGTACATGTCTATTTCTGTACTTCAACAACCACTGTTGATAGAGAAAACAAGTGGAAACACAACAGAGATAAAGAATGGAAATTGTGTGTTTTGGCAGACAGATCTGCATTACCTTATACATTATTATTAATATTCATATTGTGCCCTGAAGTAGTCACACAATACATCAAGAAAAATTTAAAAGGCTTAACTTATCAGAGTCTTTTAATCTGTTTCAGAGATTTCATTGAGTTATATTAAATTGGCAATGTCAAAATCCAGAGACTGCTACCCATCTCTGATGAAGTTATCAAAATCAGATGAAAGCAAACTGTGATACAATTGTTAGGCAGGAAGCCTGGCCAGGTTTTCTGCCATACTTGCTGATGAAACAAAAGCTATAGCTTGTAGAGAACAATTGAATATTTCCACGTGTTATGCCAGTAATAGCTTTCCCTGTAGAGAGGTGTCTCTTGCTTCCAGCTAACAGCAATGCTAGCTACCTAAAATCTGACAAATGGACTGTGTTCAAAGTTGGCTAATTGGAATCTCAGTAGTGTGGACGTGACTTTTGTCGCTTAAAGCTATGACAGTTCATCTGTTCTCAACGGTAACTTAAACAGAAAGCACAGACTATTCTTTTGTCATCCATTGCTATGTAGTCACAAGTGCTTGCTGTCACAACTATCAATACACTCAAAACAGAATTATTGTGAAAATAGTTTCTATGCATTCTTCAAGAATTTGAGCTGATTCAAAAAAGCCTCTCAAACATGAAGATAAAATAGTATGCTAAAGCAGCTTCTATAATATGGTTCTTGGAGCCTAAAAAGAAGATAAAATTGAATCCAATTTTGGAAAGGTTTAGGATTTGGGATTGTCAGAAATATGCAGTTATTTCAATTTATTTTTGATTCTTAAAATAAATACCTTTCTGGAAAAGTACAAGTTGTAAGATACGGAGGAGCCACACTTAATTACTCCATTTGATACTATATTTTCTCCTAAAATATGTAATAAATGTTGTCAATAACTGATTGTTTACACTGACTTTAGACTAGGCTGAATGTTCACTCCCCTGACTGCTTTCAGATGGGGATGTATAATGGCAAATTAGCAGAGAGCACACTCATCTGGATTATGCCAGTTGCACATGACAAGGAATCCTCATTAACATTTGGGAAAAGCATATTCATAGTCTTTACAGCCTAATAAACACTGAAAAAACTCCCCAGTAAGCTTGATTCTGTTCTCATGATTACCTTAATTAAGCAGTGTACTTAGATAGTACACAGTTTAAACAGGTAAGTGAGCAACGTCTTTGACTTAAGGGCTCCATTTGAATGCCTGCAGTTTGTTATTTGCTTGCATCAGACTTAAAGCAAGAAGATGTAGGAAACAGCTGTAGAAATCATACAGACAACATTTGGACTTCAGATAATTTGATCAGTAATAAACTAATGATATGAGATCATGGGTATGTATGTTTTCAGGATCAGCACCTTTCTGTTGGTTAAATCCATTGAAGCCAACAGAGTTGAAGCAACCAAAGTGAAAATGTGAACTAGTATTTTCTTCTTGTAGTTTAAATGCATTTCTTTAGTACATCTCAGATGCCAGTCTGTTAAATTCAGAGTGTTCAGAAAATGGAAAAAACCCTCAAACATTTTTTTAAATGTAATTTTTACAACCATTTTAAGTGTTCTACAAATTAGTTATAACAGACTTCCCAAAACTTTGGAAGAAACAATGGGATAAACACAGCAAGAGACTCCTTGCTGTCTATTCAAACTGAGCTCCCTCTCAGAGACCTTACGAATCTTTTCCATAAATACATTTTTATCCAATGCTGTGGCAAATCATTGCTGAATGCATTAACAATTCCAGTAACCACTTACATATGCAAGTTCTTTTTCATATGACTCATCACTATCAATATATCTCAAAAATGAAACAGAGAATAAAAAAGATTGAGTTGATTTTTAATTCATAAGTCAGTCAGAAATAACTTTTTAAAAAACAGAGTGTGAAGCAGTAGAATTTGCCATAGCATCAAACCAAAAAGCCTTCACCTCGTTCTAAAAAGCTTAAGTGAAATAAAAATTAAAATTTTGCATTTTAAAGGAGTATCTTGGCAAGCAGTGACTGAATAAAATAACCTTGTTTTATTAAGTCTTCAATATTTGAAAGCAGTAGTTTCCACTCTATGTTCAGCCGCCTCTGACTGCAGGACTAGTCAAAACCAAAATCAATCCAGGGATTTGACAAAAAGGATACTGCAGTGTTTCCTCCAGTTTCTCTGAGCTGGCTTGCAGTAGTCTGAACTACTATTAGGTCTGAACATGACCTAATAACATGGCAAGGCAGATCTCTTTTTATCATATGTCCTTACTCTTCTTGCACAGCCAGATGAAACTAAGACTTAAGACTAGATTCACTTCTAGAATAGTCCAGCTTCCCTCAGCATTTCCCAAGAAGCCAAACCACTGGTGATAAAAAGGCCATGTGAGGCAAAGCACTATATCTAGGCTGTTTGTGAGTGTGTTTGAGTCACATGCTTAAGGAGTATTGCAAAAGTGAGTGGGCAAAGCTGCTAAGGATTATCATAACCCTTGTGCATCTATGCTGATTAAGTTCTGAAAGGCGCTCATGTTTGCAGAAAGCTCAGTCCTGTTTGTATGTATGTACGTGTGTGTGTGTGTACCTATGTAGGGATTCATTCCAGGGATCACTGGCATATAAAATACAAGTTTATATTAATTGTCCATTCTCTTATAACATGCGTATGCATTTACACCTGCAATGCCAGGATCTAAAATAAAGGTACATGAAACTATTAGGTCTGATCCTAATTTGCACTTACGTAACTATACCTGCTTTTGACCATGTTATGGGGCTGTAAATGGGGGGGTAAATCTCAGCTAAGCAGAACTTTTTGAAGACTCCTTTTCATTGCTCAGCAGGTGTCCAAGACTTCATGTAAATTAAAATCCGGCCCCACCAAAAAAGAGGACAGTACATATGACTAATAACAACAGTTTCAATGCATGTCAATATCCATATGGAGATAAATTCATAAGGTAATTAAAACAGTTCAGAATTCAGAAAGTGAAACACTGTATTTGCAGTCTGATTCACAGTAAGCCAGATTAAATAGTGTTATTTTTCTCATCTCATAGAAAACCTTGTTTATATTTTTTTTTGAGAAGTGTCTACAAAAGCATCTTTTTCGTATAGTTCATGAAAATAGCAGAGGAGTAAGGCCATTTATTAACTGGAACCTGACAGCATGTACACATGTGGTCTTATTTGCATAACAATTCAACTTAACTTCTGTGGAACTACAGACATAAGCAAGCAGCTCATGTCTTTAAAAGTTCATAAGATCAACCTGTATCTGTTTTCCTCCTTCAGTATTGTTAAATTGGCCCAGCGTAACTACACGAGTACTGGGCTGCATAAGTATAAATGAAGGGCTGATGCTCCTTCACATACTGGTTTATACTGTAAAATAATCTTTACTAACTTATAAGATTCAAGAAAGAATGACCCTAGGCATGATATCTTCATTACATTAAAAATCTAACAAAAAACCCCAAATCCATTTTAAAAAGAAAGTAAGAATATGTACACTCAGTTAAATGCCTCCATAGTGATTTGGTAAGGTAATGGAAAAAACAGTGCTTCTGTTTGTAGAAGTTACTATTCTGCAAGTAATTTTTGCTATTATTTTGCTATTTATTTTCTAGAATATAGATTAGAAAAATTTGCATTTCTATTCTTTTACACTGTCCTAAAGAAAAATCAGACATATGCGTTTCCTGCAATGTAGATATACAAAATATACAGGATTTCCATTTTGCTTTTTTTATGTAGCTAATACTATCACAGAAACTTTTTAGCTTTGGATGAAAAATCACATCTCAATGACTTTACAGAATGTCAAGAACTGTTAGGTTAATATGAGAAATTTTTAGCTGCTTGCTTTTATTCTCCTGTGTATAGCTCTCACTACCCCTATTTTCCTTCATTTGATCATAACACTAGTAATAAAACTTCACTTCACCTTAATAAAATGGAGTCAAAGCATCTCATTTCATATATTTCTATTTTATTTTAAATAGACACTGATTACTGATCTGAAAACATACCACCCTATACTGTTGTACCTTTCTGCCTCATTTTTCCATATCCATTGTTGACTGTGATGGAATTATACTAGCAAAACAGTATAATCCCAGCCTTGAGAAGATGTCTCTCTGCTAGGTCAAACAATTTGCCATAATGAAAATTTCAAACAGAAAATAAGTGCATTCACTAAACAGTCAAGAACACTGGCCTTTCTTTTCCATGCCTCATGATAACAGATTGGCCTTGCCAACTTCCATCACAAAAACATTTTCATCTGTAGAAGATCTTATAATTCTTGTTTTGAGTGATTGCTTTTAGATGACACATAGCAATAAATATGAACTTTATTTTATTTAGTGACCAGTGCTTCTGAAAGACGGCAAGCCAACTAGAGCAGCAGAATATTGAATACATAAAACTGCTATTAAAGAAGGTTAAGACTGTGTCATAAACTATCTAAAATGTTATTATTATTTCAAGGTCAAGCTGATATGTTGGTGTACTGTTGGGAGAAAAGGATACAATAGCAGGAGCGAAAGCACAGTCACAGTCAGAAAAAGTCGCTGTAATAATGACTTTGGGGTGACTTCAATACAAACAAGAGCAGATCCACTGTGGATTAGACAGTCTACACCAATGATACCATATCAATAAGTCATTCAACTCCCAAGCCACAGGACATTATTTTTTTTTCCAACTAACAGTCTAGAAGATGCAAGGATTGGCCTCATTTGCAATGATTACAATGTGAACAAGACCCATAATTCGGAAACTGAAAGTTAAACTACATTTCCTCTGTCTTTTCTGTCTCCATTACTAACAATTTTACAGCTGGAATGTAGTTGATGGTGTTCATGCAGAATAGAAAGCAGAAAGGTCCTATTAAGTCCACAGATACACAATTAAGTTGTATTAACAAGTACAACTTGTATTAACAAATACAACTTGTTACACAACTTTGCTGTTCAACTAACATAATACCTATGTACACATGCACTCCTCTCCCACTCCCCAGCAGCATGCTAAAGCACAGCCTCTTCAGGGTTCTTTGTTTCTTAAAGCCTTAAAAACAGTGTTGGGCAACCGTCAGTGTCATAGAAGCATGTTCCCGGACCACAGCTGTGTGTATCTTCATTTGTCCCCATGAAAGTAGGCTCATCTCTGCCTTTCTATACTGATTTCAACACTAGCTGGTAGGAAAAATATGCATTATTTACCTCTTCCACAAAGTCAAGGAGAAGCCTTTTCCACAGACAGAAGCCTTCATACTTTCACAGAGCATGGCCACAATAAAGCCTACCCTAGACAATTTTTCTAGCGCATTTTAAAGGTCGAGATATTCCAAATCCCCATCCAGGACTCAAACCCCCAAGACAGCACTCTGGTCCTCACTTTAGGTAGCACTTGGCCTTCACATTTGGTTTGTGAATGGTCCTACTCTTTCAGTGAAATTTGACCTATGAACTGTACACTCAAGCCTTTAACAACAAGAACTTTTTCATTCATGTGTGAAAAAACAGTGCAAAAACCTTGCCATACTTTTCAGATGATGCTACAAACTAATCCCCCCATCTCATAAGCCTAGCTACCACTTCTATAGGTACTAGGAAAAGCTTAAAGAGCATAGGTAGATTTATGGGCTGCACAGCCAGCCAGGAGGAGTTTCAGGGTGTGCAGCCTCTTCTTGATAGCACTATTGAGTTCAGCATACATCTGACTGTTGAGAGTTAAAAAAACCAAAGTAGGTAATTCCACACAGGATTGCGAAAGTGCTGTCCCTTTTTTGGAGCATTCATAGCCATTACCTGATGGATAACATGGGAAATTTGCTATTCTCAAAGGACATTAACAAGAGTTAAAACTTTTAACAGCAAGACAGATTTCTGGGCTTTCAGTGAAGAGGAGGCACCATTCTGGGGTGGATATTTGGAGGAAAGAAGACTCAAATTTTGACCTTTAATTAGAGTCAGATGTGGCTGCACCCAGCTTTCTTGATCAGGAACTATATTCTCAGCTTGTTTATTTTTCTGCTTTGCTCCAGATTTTGATTTCAATTCCACTCCCTGTCATTTGTGAGGATGTCTGATGGTGAAACATAGCAAGAGAAAAGCCAATATTCAAATGCTGGGTTTTCCACAATGGATTACTCTATTGGCTTTGTGTGGCAAGGTTTTGGTAGCAGGGGGGTTACAGGGGTGGCTTCTGTGAGAAGCTGCTGGAAGCTTCCCCTGTGTCCGACAGAGCCAATACCAGCCGGCTCTGAGACCGACCCGCTGCTGGCCAAGGCCGAGCCCATCAGCGATAGTGGTAACGCCTCTGGGATAACATTTTTAAGAAGGAAAAAAGTTGCTGGGATGGACAGAAACAGCAGCTGGAGAGAGAGTGAGAACATGTAAGAGAAACAGCCCTGCAGACCCCCAGGTCAGTGCAGAAGGAGGGGGAGGAGATGCTCCAGGCGCCGGAGCAGAGATTCCCCTGCAGCCCGTGGGGAAGACCACGGTGAGGCAGGCTGTCCCCCTGCAGCCCAGGGAGGTCCACGGTGGAGCAGATCTCCACCTGCAGCCCAGGGACGACCCCACGCCGGAGCAGGTGGGTGCCCGAAGGAGGCTGTGACCCCGTGGGAAGCCCACGCTGGAGCAGGCTCCTGGCAGGACCTGTGGACCCGTGGAGAGAGGAGCCCACCCTGGAGCAGGTTTTCTGGCAGGACTTGTGACCCACGCTGGAGCAGTGTGCTCCTGAAGGACTGCACGCTGTGGAAAGGACCCATGCTGGAGCAGTTCGTGAAGAACTGCAGCCCGTGGGAAGGACCCACATTGGAGAAGTTCGTGGAGGACTGTCTCCCGTGGGAGGGACCCCACGCTGGAGCAGGGGAAGAGTGTGACGAGTCCTGCCCCTGAGGATGATGACGCAGCAGAAAATAACGTGTGATGAACTGACCGTAAACCCCATTCCCCATCCCCTTGCGCCACTGGGGGGGTTGGTAGAGAATCCGAGAGTGAAGTTGTGCCTGGGAAGAAGGGAGGGGTGGAGGGAAGGTGTTCTGAGACTTGGTTTTATTTCTCATTACCCTACTCTGGTTGATTTGTAATAAATTGAGTTCATTTTCCCCAAGCTGAGTCTGTTTTGCCCGTGACTGTAATTGGTGAGTGATCTCTCCTGTCCTTATCTCGACCCACGAGCTCTTTGCTATATTTTCTCTCCTCTGTCCCGTTGAGGAGGGGGAGTGATAGAGCAGCTTTGGTGGGCACCTGGCGTCCAGCCAGGGTCAACCCACCACAATTACACTTGCAAAAAATCCAAAGACATTGATCAGGTGACTGTAGTTAATATTACACAATTCATGAACACAGCAATGAAGGCCTTCTGTACCAAGTTATTTAATCTATACCCATTTTATGAAACTTTATGCTCACAGGGAGAAAAAAATGTCTCCTTTACCTTAGATGGCTTTGGTCATTAATGTAACTTAAAAAATTCTCATGGACTTTATTTAGTCACTTCATCAACCTCTGGCATCCAAGCAGAGTGAAGGTGTTGCACTCAGAACTCCCAGATATACCCTGGTAAGGTAGGTACTATTTTTAGAAACCTCTCCAGACAGCCAGAACCATAGCTGAACTCCTTGTCCACTGAACTTGGTAATGACCCTTCAGGAACCTTGTGATTTAATCAGCCTTTTCTAGAAATCTCCCGTGGAAGATGTCCACTCATCCAGTTTACAGAAAATTTACATGGTTAATATAACTCACAAAAATTTTGTAAAACACTTCTGAAATGATTGTCTCTTTAATTTAATGGCATAAGACACGTTCAGATTTCTGCTCAAAGATAATGTTGTATGCACTTCACTGTCTTCATTTTCTCACCGCTGGCTGGGATAAAGCCCAATGGAGTAACCCATGGTCTTTCTATGACCATGGAGCTTTTTCAGCCTCTGGTCCTGCAGCTAAATCAGATCCTACTGTGGCATATCTGTTCTTCATCTCTTCAGACATAATTTCTTGGATCTTCTTCTTTTTAGATGAGTCTCCAAATTAGTAATTTATCCAAATTTTCTGTTTGGTAAATTTCCATTGCTCCAAACTCAAAACGCTTCCTTGCAATCTATCCCTAGCAAACAACTTCGTCAGCTATCTTATTCCCAACATCTTTCCACCTTAATAAGCTTCTCATTGTTAACTAACATCAGCTACCTGTGTTAAGGGAAAAAATATGCTAAAACCTATTTTAGCAATTTGGTTTACTCATTCATGCTGCCAAATAAAAAATAGCAATTTTATACCCTCACTATATCTTTGCAACTACATAATTCTCCAACCAGTCATAGATACAAATTTCCCAGTTAATGTTGATGGGCATTGGCTCAAACATTGAAAGATCACTGAAAGAATCAATCGAACTACTGAACAGATGATTTCTGCACAATAATGCTGTTGTAGCCATGATGGTTTGTGGGTATAAGAGAGAAGATGATGATACTTCTAACTACTGTAATGAAAAATGTAAATGGGAATTATTTCTAGCCTGTGTGAAATACAAACTATATTTATTAACTAAGTTATATGGCTTGCAGAATGACTTATGATTTATATGTGAATCATATATCTGGTTGAAATATCTGAAATTCACAATCTGATAATCTGCTGACTGTGAAACTCTGTTTTGGCTTGGACTGTGAATAAAGAATATGTTTAATTTTTCTTCTACCCAATGCCCCAAAGAGCTAATAACAGGGTAAAATTAATTAAATAAATATTTACTCATATCTATTTGCTTATGTTAACACTAATCACATTGTAAAATATTTTTTTTCTTCCAGTTTACTAGCTGGTGGATTTTTTTCTCTCTGCTTTTGTGTCTCCTTGAGCTTTACAATCCAGGGATTCTGAAAGCAAAGCCTGTTCTGTAGCTGTAAAACTGACATTTACAGTAGAAATTTGCTACATCTACTTTGCTCAAAAAGAACTCCCCCACAAGAGAACAGAACATCTGAATGGCATCTTCAACACCTTGGCATGTATACTATAACTGTAATCTAATGCCAGACACTGAAAGAATTAATTACCCAGTACCTCAGTACTGAAAACACGATTATAACAAGCAGATAAATGTCATGTACACAGACATGATGTGGTAACAACTTTCTACTTTGATAATGATGTAGATTTGAACCACAATTCAGAAGTAGAGATCAGGAGGGTTTTTCTTTGCCTTCCGCTGTGGAAAGTCTAGCGCCATACAGAAAAAAAAAAAAAAAGCTGGTTTGTTTGTTTGTTTGTTTGTTTGTTTGTTTTTGTGTGGTTTTTTTGTTTGTTTTTTGGTGACCTCTTTTCTTTCTGTTTCTATCTTCAGTATATGTTCTACAATATGGAAGGAATTTGGATAAGAAAAATGTTTCTCTTTAAAAGTACTTAAATAAAAATCTCTATTTTCTGTAAATCAAATATCTTTATCACCATACCATATTATTTTTGTTATAATGTATGAGGTAGAAGGTATGAAATACTGCATATACTGATATGAAATGCTGAAATTTTAGGTTAATCACTGAAAAAAAATATAGCTTGATAATGAGGTTAAGAATGAAAATGTGGCATATAAAAAAACCCCTTATGTGATATACATTTCAAATGCAGTTTTAATCAACTCCTTATGGAGGAGTGTGAAATCTAAGTAATAAAAATGACATACTGCCTATGAGAGTTTTAAAGTGACATGAAGTTACATCCTAAAAAGAGGCTGGATAACCTCACGAACAGAGTTATTGGGCATGGGGTATCAACTTTCCCAGGAAATTGATTGGGGCTGACAATTGTTGGTACCAGCAGTTTCCAAAACAGCTCCTCCATGCTTGTCAGCAATGTAAGCTAATGCAAGAGTTAGTATAGGTGTCTCAAAACCATTTTTCAGTGTTATTATAAAAAGACTAATTGAGACTATTACTAATGATTATAGACAGTGATAACTGTAAGGGCTTTTACTTATTTTTAATAAAGCTTACAAATTAGGTCCAAATGTAACATTTCAAATCAACAAGTCCCTCTCACACAAATAAGAAGTAAACCCTAGCATACTTATTAACATATCTAGAAATGTCAAGTAATAAAGCAAGGGGCATTAAATAGAACGTTTTATTACCACGACTGTAGGTAACACCAGGAGCTAGGCTTCTTTTACAACAAAGAAAAAGCCCAACAAATTTAACATGACAAAAGATAAATCAGTGCTCTCGAAAAGCTATTAAGCCATAAGTGTTAATTTCCCTTAGTTAAATCTTTGCTCCATCACCTGGTTATATATGAATCATTTCATAAAAGTGAAAAAATGGTGCTTTAGAAATATTAAAGTCACAGCTTTATGTCTTCTTGAATAGGTCAGGTTCTTAAACTTTCAGTAAAGGGTACCTAAATGCAGCTATCTTTGAAAAAGCTAAAAAAAGATGACACACATAGTGCAGTGGAGGGAATCTGTGAAAAATCAAGAATACAGACATATCTCAAATAGATCTCATTGACTTTTAGAAACACTTTGAACAACAGCTGTAGCCACTGGGGTGCTGTAATGACATACCCCATTATAAAATGTAACACTAAGTAAATGTAGGAGTGGAAATTTAACAATTGGACGTTTAATGGCTGCAATTATGGCAAAAGAATAATGAACCTATTAGACAGAAGAACTGGCAATTACTCTAAGGCTTATTGCAATACAGCTGTGAAAAAAGTAATACAGAAGCATGCTTAAAAATGGTTATTAAAGGGGGAAAATGCATTCTGTTTACCTTGACAGAAGCAATTTTTCTTCTGAAATGAAATGGAGCTTTTTGGCTATCAGACATGGGAGCTCAGATGTGATGGATCCTGCTATTTAAAGGTAATGTATTTTCAGATATGCTTTTCTAGGTATAAATGATGTCTACACTAAGACTATAACAGCTAGATTTATCAGCCAACAAACAGACAGAGGAAGATGTTTAAGAACACACATAAATGAAAAATAAATAGCATGCAAAAATTTAAGGTACCCTCTAAGCAGTCTAAGTAGCTACTCTTCATGAATGGAAATGTTAAATGTTAGTTGTCTCCTATCAAGACAGATTAGGTGCCAGACCCCTTAGGCAGCTTACAAAATTCCCATGTTGGGATTCAGATATAATTTATTTGGCTTGCTTAATTTTCAGCTGTACACATCCCAGTGAGGGTATAAATGAATGGAAAGAAGTGTCGTACAAATGAAACAAGGAAGACTGTAGAAGAAAGGCTTGATTGTCTTGTATAGAAGTGTAATATTTGATTAAAGCAGTATGTAATTTTTAAGATTTCAGTTTCCTTTAAATAGCCAGAGTCAACAAAAGTCGAAAGTCCATCAAAGTTAGTAAATGATACAGGATGTGCTGCCTGTCCACATAATTAGCAATAGACAGAAATTCAGAGGATAGCCATGTCCACCTTGCCCAGGTCAATGATTTAACTGGTGACTCTATGTTAAGCATTGTAGAAAGTTAAACATTCCACACCAAGTCATGGCCGTGTTCCTAAAACATACGTCTCAAAATACTTCATTCAGTGTTTCATAAGGGATTTATTAAATACCCTGCAGCTCTCAGCCATACGTTCCCATGAAAGAGCTCAAAACTTAAATATGGATCTAAATTTGGATGGCAGTGAGTGCAACTAAAGAAAGGGCCTCAGGGCCCATATCTTATCATTTGGTGCAGACAGTTAGAAAGAAATGAAGACTTGCCCTTAAAAGGCAATGAAAATAGGATCAACTAGTTAGGAAATAGAGTCTTAGAAGACACAAAACACAGTGGCTTATGAATGGCTTTGTAAGGCCAGGAACCAAAGTAATCAAAAAGTTATGCACTAGCAAAATTCTCATCAAGAGCTTTGCCCTAAGTTTGCTTACATCACAGAAATGAATATGTACAAAAATAGGTTTACTCTTGGCTTAAACAGCACGACTAGCGATCTGTGTGCATTTGGTTCAGGTTCTGGGACTGGCTTTGGCGGCTTTGTGCAGCTGTGGCTGCTCAAAGCAGCTGGAAAACTGCTGTAAGGGGCCATAAAAATGTTCCAGTTTGCTCTAAATTATGCAATAGGTCATTTAGGCCCAAGGCCAGTACATGAACATGAGTATGGAAAAGTGGCTTTGAGCTATGGCTATCCGTTTTCTAGTATGGGAATTAATTTTGAGAATGAAAGGGACGATGTTGAAATTTGACCTACTGACTTAAAAAGGTTTCCGTTTAAGAGCAACATGAAATGAAAATCAAGCTATTCATAATGTGTATCAAATACCCACCTTGCACTGTGGTACTTTTTTGTTACATACTTCAGCTACTCTATGGAACTAACTCATCAGTATACATATTCCCTGCATACTTTCCTCAGAAAGTGTCAGTGCCTGAAAATAAGTCCCCAGATCAATGTGAAAGCAGGAGTGCTACCAGTCTAGAAGAAACAGGCTTTTGAATCTTAGGAGTGGGGACCTATAGGCTATGGAGAAGCACATTACAGAAGAAGAGAAGACCACTAAGGAGTTCTGAGGTAAACATAACCTTGTATTACTTGTCCAGAGTCAGAACTCTACTACTTCTGAAATGCAGGCTGTTTATTTATTCTTAAAATATATAAATATGTATATATTTACAGATGACTTGTGGGTGCTATAGTGTGAAAATACAGTATAATAATTCCCCTGAAAAAGATACTCTTTTTACTTTAAAGTATACCCTGAAGTTAAGTGACACTTACACCATCACTCCTTAAGCATGCCTGCCAGACAAAATGTCATGATACTATAAATGATGTCTCTTTTCCCACATATACTTCCTCCTTGCTTCCCTCATCTTTGCTCAACACAGCTGTAGAGGTTTTAGACCATACTTACACTAGCAGCTTATTGCATCACCATGAAAATTATATCTTTCGATGTGCAAGTGCCTGTTTTACCAGTGCCTAAATTATTAGACTTCTCTTTAGACTGCAATGTATCAGTGATATCTCTGGCTGGAAAGGTAGTGTTTTCACACGTTCAACCCAAGCATGGCTAAGAATGTAGCTTTAAAAGCATAGCCCGTTTGATTAGTGTTGATGCATGCATCAGAAGCTAGTAACAAACAGAAAATCCGAGAAGGTGAGTCTGAAGGAAAGTGGAAAAAAACATGCCATCAAAAACCGTCATTAAAGCAGGATGTTATCCTCAGTTGTCATCTGCTGAGAATATATTTGTTCACCAAGTAATAAATAAACATATCCTCAAGTTCTCTGCTTTGAAATGATGGTACAGAAAAGCACATTGCTACTATAATCAAGTTTAGGCTATCATTTGGTTTATGGCAAATAGATGGTATTAGGTAACTCTCTCTGGAAGGAATGATTCATTGCAGAAGGAGGAGCAGTATTTCAAAGACCTCCCTTCAAATTTCTCAGCTCCCCAGAGATGAAGCATATTACATGAGACTGGAGAAGAATAGAGACTGTCTTTGAAGAAGCATTAACATGCAGTGCCATCTTTTAAATGGTTTAATTGCTGGTATTCAGCAGTTGTATGAGTAAGACAGTCTGTTTGTATCAAATTTCTCTTTCTTGTTAACTTCCTTGTTCCTCAGAAATTGCTGAGAGGAGTTTGTGCTTTTTCTCTAGAAGCTGTACATATTCATCTGGGTGCCCCTGTGCTCATTCTCCTTTAGAGAGAAAGCCCTTGCTCTTAATATTTTCTGAAAGTTCTTCCAATGTGTATGCTTTCTGCAGCATGGTTATCTTGCAAATATTACAGAAAGTCACTATTAAAAAAATACAGGTAACATACAGAAGGATAAAGCCAGACTGGTTAATTTTGAATCTTCTTGAATGGGGTGATATAATTGATTTCCTGAATTCTAAAAATTGCCATTCAGATAGTCAATACACTAAGGACAGACACTCAAGACAATGATTATCCTACAAAGCTTCCCTTTTCTTTTTCTTTTTTTTCTTTTTGATTTGTTTTGTTTTGTTTCATTCTTATGCTACATCAGACCTTTTTAAATGAGCTGTAGGTTTTCCTGGTTCATTTAGCTCCATCTGCCTGCTTCAAATACGGTTTTATTAGGTGGTAGACTGTCTTCAAGTGTCTTCTTTCTACAGTAACCTTTTAAATTAAATACATTAGCAGGGTGTGAAAGCTTGCTAAGCAAGGATTTACCCTGTTTTCCCGAGAGGTTCCTCTCAAAGAAAAATTCTCCAAAAAAAATTGCAGAAATTCTGCTTATCGTGTTAGGGCATGTCAACTCTGTGCAGTGAAATACAGGACAGGTCTCCATATTATTGGCAATCCAAGGCTGGTAGCAGCACCATCTACACATACTAGCTTGGATCTGGAAGCATAATAGTGTTGATCAAGTGGCCCTGTGACCAAGCTAAGAATCCCTGCTGCGATACTGAGGGGATGAGATATTTTGGACCCAAGCTGTTTTGTGTACACCTATGTAGGTGTTTCCCAGTTTTAAGACAGAAACTCTACAGTGTAAGACAGATCTGTCAACATGGCTAAAAATGCATTCAAAGCTGTGTCTGTGAAGACCACAGTGCATAGTGAAAAAATGCTTTAAATGGGCTAAGTGTAATATCCACAGCATTCTTGCCATTAACTACTCAGTAAGATGAGTGGGAAACATCTGCTCAAACAGCACTGACTGTGTGACAGACACTCTCAGGTCTGGTTCATAAGAAGTTAAACATTCCCTGACACCAGACTATGGCATCAAATTCCTAAATGGTATAATTTATAAACCCCTGAATTCTGACTACTTGGGGGAAATAAATATGAATAATTAGCTCACATATTTTTAATGATTTTTTTTTTGCAGACAGTAAGAGGTAACCCTTTATGCACTGTTACATTTCTTGAAAGTGCAACTAGGCTGTATTAAGACAAGGACATTACTTGCTTAGCTTTTGGAAATCTTCTGTGCTTTATAACTGGACTGGCATCTTCCTAGTAAGCACCAAGATGATGATGTTTAAAAGAAAAAACAAATCATGCCTCCCAAAGACGCACAAACTTGAAGTACATCTGCAAACATCAGAAAATGTTTAGAAAGTTTAGGTAAACTCAAATTTCATGAGAATTGTTCATCCCTAATTTGCATGCATGAGTCATGTAATTGTCAATGAGTGATGAAATAGGGAAGCAGGTGGTAATGTCTGCACACTGGGTTATGAGTGCAGTGTTCTGAGGCAGGATGTGTTTCAGTCTGTAGGAGAGTTACTGGGAAATATGACAGACTGAGTTCTTTTGGTTACTGGACAAATGGAATAGATCTGGAAAAGCAGTTTAACAGGCCAGGAAGATAAATGCTCTGGCTTAATGTTAGAAAGTCTGTTGTAAGAAAAAAAGATGATTTCTCAGATGACAGATGTGAAAATATTGCAGGCTCAAAAAATACAAAGCACTCTGAAGGCTGCTATTATAACTAGCTCATCCAAAGATAAGAGAATAAGGAAGATCAGAGAGATAATTTGCATTGAGGGAAAAAAAAGTCACACCCTTTTTATTCTGCCCAATGGCCTCAAAAATTCTCAAACCACCTTGTTATAAAATTGAGATCCACTGTCTGTGTTCTTCCACTCTAGCACTGGCTGTCATATTGCATGATATTTGCATATTCCCATCAAATGTATACTGCTTGCAGATCTTCCTAAGCAGCATTATACCACTAAAAGTAATGTACTAAATATCCAGTAATACAACATCCTTTGGACTAAAGACAAGAAAGGGAAAGAAAAACAGGTATATATTCCTCCAAAATATTGTTTTGGAAACTGTTAGACTACATAACTATGTTGTACTTCTGGAATGTTTCTAACCACTAGTTTTTACATGCTGCTAATTTAGCTGCTAAAAGAACAAAAAAAGCCAAGACAAATGAGATAGAAGTTCAGGTTTTCCAGTTCAGCTCAGGATTGGTTCAGAAATTAACAGCAGCATGATAACTGGACATGGATGTAGTTGTAAATCCTTGGAAAGCACTGTACAGTATTTACTGTGTAAAACTCTCCACCTGTCATAAACTAAGCAATCCCATAGGCTTGTTGACAGCCACAACACGTTTCGGATTAAAGTGGACAGAATTAAAGTTCTCTTAATTGCTGTGTCACTAAAGCAGAATAATGAAATTTAGTAGAAGCATTGCTAACTGCAAAAACCATTCAGAAGTACTCTGACATTGAGATCAGCATTTCTGACTTGTCCATTTTGAAAGATGATAGCTCTGTACTGAAAGCTAAAGGCAAATGGTTTGTCATTGACTTGTTGCATTACAAGCTCCATTTAGGACTAAACCATCTGTACTGTGCCAGGAGATAGAAACCATGTAAACCACTACAAACTTGAGAGTCATTGTGGGATCTCAACTGTGTATGTCTCTTCCTCACTGAAATACAGCTTCCTAGTACTAAAGTCTTTGAATGGACTCTGGAAAGAAACCTGCATGGGAAAGAAGTGAAACTCTCCAGTGGTTTGCTCTGAAAGCTGCAGTTTGTCTACTTGAATGCGTAGCTTGAGGAGCTGTCTGAGAAGCGAAAGCCATTTTATTGCAACTAGTAAGCAGAACTAGCTGGAAGAAGAAAAGGCAGGAGGTATCTATTTGGACCAAGGGTGCTAAGCAGAATGAGAATCAAAGGTTAAGCAAGATCTAACAAAGAGAATTTTCTTGTTTTCAGATTTTCATGCTCTAAGCTCTTTGAGAGAGAATGTTCCTAGGATTAAGAAATGCTTTGCCAGGCATGTTTTTGTCATTATTGTCCCAGTACCAACTCAGAACGTACTGAAGTTGCCAGGCTCTCTGGTTTTGTCATGTCTTCCGGTGTATTAGCAGATCAGTGTAAAGCAAATTAATGAAGTCCTGTTCTTTGCTTTATATGTTCTTATGTCTGCTAGTGAACAGGTTAACAAAGCCAATTCGTATCCAGCAAAGAACAGCCTAACAAATTCTAGCATTTGTGAAATGTCAAGTAAATTTGTGGGCTCACAGAATCCAGAGCATATTTCTACACACTGTAATTCCTCCAGGCTTGGAAAATAAGTAGGATCACAACAGCATTAGGCTTTAGGCAAACAGACAGAAAACCCACACTCCCGTGGTGGTTATAAATCTCCAGTACCACACCTGCCAACCTAAGTAGCATTCTTCTGCCACTGTTTGCTTAATTTATGCATACATTCATCTAGGAAATATAAGCCTGACCTACAAAATAATCTGGATGGAATGAGAATTCATACAAAACACCAAGCTACTAACCATCAATGTTCAATCATCTGCTTTGATCCTTTATTTCTGATTTCTTCATGGATAGACTTCTGTGATGAACATGCATAAATAAAAGCTATTATAACTGTGTCTGCAGGAAGAGCAGCACTTGGCAAATAAAACATTCCTTGAGACAAGATGGTTGTAAAGTTGCATACAGGTCTATAGCTTTCTGCTCTTCACTACTCCTTAGAAATAGTTCTCTTTGGCTAAATTAATTTCTTAATGACAATCAATTATGATAGTTGTTGTTGTTGGTTTATATTACATTTTGCAGATTTCCAGTTTACTGCCACTGGGTTGTAAACTTCCTGACCTTCAATACATTAAGCTAATGTACTACCACATTAATGTAATCAGATGATCATAGCGCTTCCCACCATCTGCTATTTACTTTTACAGTGATTGGTGCAGAAGTCATCATGTTTCAGTTGTGTTGTCCACTATAATAATCTCCTTGCTATGTAGTTTTTAGTTCGTTATTATAGTGCAGTCATACTCCCCACAAAAAAAAAGCTGGTGGCTATAAGAAAATGTAACTTGCTGAATACAAAAGGAATGTAAATTTGACACATAGAGAGAGGTGATATCTTTTATTATACAAGCAAATACAGTAAGGACAAACAGACCTGCTTTGGGTGTGCAAGGCCTTCTTCAGGTGAGGGCTTTTTTCCCCCCTCAACAATTGTAACAGCTGTTGTAATAACGTATATAACTTTTTTTGGAAAACCTTGCCTTATCTGTATTCTTAGACCATCATAGCAACAACAATTTTTTTGCTGTATGTGTATACAAAACTGAAACCCTAGGGATCTCAAAGTTATTTGTATTTTTTCTGTATGTTGTAGTGGTTATGCACTATAAACAGTTCCTGCATGGATGTGCAACATTGCAATTGCATCACAAAGATTTAATACAGGAAATTAAGAAGTTTCCCTCGTTAGAACTAGCAGAAGGAATTAGGAAAGAATGCAATGATTACAAGAATTGAAAACTTCATACTTTTCCAAAACTATGCATGAGGTCACACAGGACAGGAAATCCTAAAGAGGGCTCGCTGAATGTCAGCAGCTTGTTCAGGAGTGTAATAGAACCAAGTACTAGCTCCAAGAGCTTTTAGGCATCTAGGCTGGGTTTGGAGGCATGTGCTCCATCCAGTAATGGAGGTGACAGAGCAATGCAAACAGGAAATGCATAATAAATCTGCAGCCTTCGTAAAACTTATAAGCTTATCTTACAAGCTGGTTACATGATATATTCTCTTTGAAAATGTTACAGATAAACTTGTGCCAGCCACAGTCCATCAATTTTATCAAATTATATTTAATGAATGCAGCAGATTCCCATAGCATAGGAATAACTACAGAACCATCATGAATAATGAACATAATGAATGAAATATACCTCCAAGCACAGAACAAACCGACTGCATCATCAGATTAAAAAAAAAAAAAAAAAAAGAGGGCAACTTAAATAGTTATTTGCAAATACCATTCTGTAAACAAATTTGAATATAAAAGCCACACAGAGTTTGTTATTCTTCAAATTTGTATAAAGGATTTGTCATCTCTGAAATGACAATCCATTCAAAGTACAAAGGCAAACGTGCTGAAGGTGCCAGTTTGATTTACCAGAAATACCAGGAAATAGGGCAGAATACAGCTGAGCATAAATTCCTACTAAAAGTTATCCTCAAGTGAGTGATCACCAGGAAGTAAAATGCTTGTGCCTCCACTGCACAGAGATATCAAGGAATAATAGTGCACTTATCACTAATCAGTACCATTGCCACTGTACTCCAGAAAATTGTGTTTACAGAGGTTTATTACGTCCTTTATTTTACTGTCCCCAAACATAAGACAGACTTGGATCAAAAATGGCCCTTGCCTTTCCCCAAGCAGAAATAAAAATACACAAAAAAAATCCCCAAATCGCTTGCCTCCCTATTCAGACAACAGTTTGAAAATAAAAAGAAATGGATTTTCCTTGTTTTCCAGTGTACTGCATACCGTATTCAGGCCAGTATCACATATTGAAAGATTAGATAGCTGATAGTGTGATCACCTGACAGAGTTGGCTCAAAGATAACTCCAAAGCCTGCATTTGCTACCCAGCTCAGGTTGTTCTCCTTTAGCTGTGTTCAATCTGAGCCTAAGAAAGGGAGGGTCTGAGATTGATCCTGCCAGTGTTAAGCCTTGGCAAAATGTAGATTCCTCCATCATCTTGCTGCATTTAGCATCTGTCTGCCTGCCTGCATGGCTCCTCATTAAAAGGGAAAGTGAACTCACAGCAAGGAGGAGGGAGAAACAACATCCCAAATGGGATGACAGCTTTCAAAATACTTTGCAGGTAGAGGAGCAGCAGCTCCCACAGCAGAGACTGGGTGAGAGTAACCCTTAAACTCCATTCTGAAAGTTAGCTCTGTAGCCCCACCTTAATGTCAATGTAAATAACCACCTGGGCAGGGCAGGTGAAAGGAGTCTGAGTTTATCCCCTCCATCTTCTGAACTAAACAGGAACTGTGCTTTAGTGGGAATCTGGGATTGGGAAGCTCCTCCCTGCTGCATTATAGCACCATAAACAGCAATTTTTATTATGTAAAAACTGGTAAACAGAACAGTAAAGACTTACCCTAAAAATGCTGGATCTAACTACTGCTATTCTTAAAGATAATTAGTAAAAACTTGGCAAAAGCAAAAAACCCACACGTATGGTCCTGTGTCTGGTATGAAGTTTAGACATCCAGAATCCAGAATTTTATAGAGGGTGGTTACATCTCAGTTAATGAGTCTTTTGACTAAACTGACGCATGTGTGCTCCTTAGTGCCAACAGTACACATACTCTACATAGTGTTACCTCCACGACAGACAGAAATATTGTCAGTTGGTTATAGACATAGTAAGGGAAAAAAAACTGACTTTATTTGTTTGGAATCTACTCTCCCCTGTGCACATGAATTATCAAGGAGAAGGTATGAACTTATGAGTGACACCAAGATAGAATGGAAGAATTGGAAGAGAAGTTGAAGGAACATAAAGAAGAAAGTAGGAGGCAAAGTACTACTAAATGAGTGATGCGGATGTTAATTTGAATACAGAAACATTGTTTACATTTTTAGGAGAACTAAGATGTGTTTTAAGGGATCTCAGAATTAATCAGAGGCTTATTCATGCAAAGCAGGGATATGCATGGGGCCTAGTATCAGCAACTCTGCTTCTCACTGGCTTTTTTTTTTAATGTTTCAGGAAGCCAATTAAAAAAACACAATTATAAGCAATCTGGTTATGTCATTGCATTTCCTGGATTGTAAGTCTGTAAAATGATGCTTGGACTTTGTATAATTGGGCCCACAGATGTCTCCCAGAGGAACTGAAATGTACGTAGAAAAGATACATGGGTTTTTGTTTGGGTTCATTTGGAATGAAAAGGCACAGCCCTACTGCAAAGCATATTTGTGAAGCTGGGAAAAAAAAAGAATGTGGTTGTTGCCATCTGGCTCTTTCAAAATGATCCCTACAGAGATCTGTCTCTGTCTATTTATACCATATCCATTGTCATCATATCTGACTGTCCTATGAGACAGCACTCTGGGCAAGAAACATATAGAATGATACTCTGAAAATTATGGAGATGATTCTCAGTGAAAATCAGCATAGCAAGATTAATGAATGAAGTACATAGTTTACATCAAATGAGAATCTGCCCTTATGAATGAATTGTCTGGTAAAAGATTTTAGAAATACACTTGTCATGGCTGTTCTTAGTGTGTTCATCCTGCCTCAGAAATAAAATGGCTTTTTGCTTTCCTCTCTGATGAGCATTTCTATGTATGTACAAATGTAGTCTAATTCACACTAGTATTCATGGACCCTCTCTAAGTGTATGCACACACAAATACATATTATGACAGAAAAGCTAATATATCCACCTATGATGTTCTCTGTAAGAAGCAAGGCTAAGAGGAGCTTGGAGGGGCACTGAAGAGAGAACAATTAAAGACAAATATCTATACATTAAATACGACTACTATATAGCTAACAATGAGGGTAGGTAGGCAGTGTTTGCTATTTCATATCCAATATTCAGGAATACAAACACAATATGGTGCTGTATTGCCTTTGTGTGGCAAGGTTTTGGTAGCGGGGGGGGTTACAGGGGTGGCTTCTGTGAGAAGCTGCTGGAAGCTTCCCCTGTGTCCGACAGAGCCAATACCAGCCGGCTCTGAGACCGACCCGCTGCCGGCCAAGGCCGAGCCCATCAGCGATAGTGGTAACGCCTCTGGGATAACATTTTTAAGAAGGAAAAAAGTTGCTGGGATGGACAGAAACAGCAGCTGGAGAGAGAGTGAGAACATGTAAGAGAAACAGCCCTGCAGACCCCCAGGTCAGTGCAGAAGGAGGGGGAGGAGATGCTCCAGGCGCCGGAGCAGAGATTCCCCTGCAGCCCGTGGGGAAGACCACGGTGAGGCAGGCTGTCCCCCTGCAGCCCAGGGAGGTCCACGGTGGAGCAGATCTCCACCTGCAGCCCGGGGACGACCCCACACCGGAGTAGGTGGGTGCCCGAAGGAGGCTGTGACCCCGTGGGAAGCCCACGCTGGAGCAGGCTCCTGGCAGGACCTGTGGACCCGTGGAGAGAGGAGCCCACGCTGGAGCAGGTTTTCTGGCAGGACTTGTGACCCCGTGGGGGACCCACGCTGGAGCAGTGTGCTCCTGAAGGACTGCACGCCGTGGAAAGGACCCATGCTGGAGCAGTTCGTGAAGAACTGCAGCCCGTGGGAAGGACCCACATTGGAGAAGTTCGTGGAGGACTGTCTCCCGTGGGAGGGACCCCACGCTGGAGCAGGGGAAGAGTGTGACGAGTCCTGCCCCTGAGGATGATGACGCAGCAGAAAATAACGTGTGATGAACTGACCGTAAACCCCATTCCCCATCCCCTTGCGCCACTGGGGGGGTTGGTAGAGAATCCGAGAGTGAAGTTGTGCCTGGGAAGAAGGGAGGGGTGGAGGGAAGGTGTTCTGAGACTTGGTTTTATTTCTCATTACCCTACTCTGGTTGATTTGTAATAAATTGAGTTCATTTTCCCCAAGCTGAGTCTGTTTTGCCCGTGACAGTAATTGGTGAGTGATCTCTCCTGTCCTTATCTTGACCCATGAGCCCTTTGTTCTATTTTCTCTCCCCTGTCCAGCTGAGGAGGGGGAGTGGTAGAACGGCTTTGGTGGGCACCTGTGTCCAGCCAGGGTCAACCCACCACATGTGCTCCTCTGAATGCTCTTCCATTTGTAGCTTTTGCCTGTGTATCTCCAGCTGCCCTTCTTCTTTATACAGCTGGCTCTACTTTTTTAAGGCAATAAACTCCCTAACAGGCCCTTACAAGGCTCACTTTCTGATTAAAAGCATTGTGGGCATCCACTCAAAACCAGGGACAATATCATGTGATTTAGGCATCCATTCACACCATTCAAAGTTTAATTATTCACAGTGAAAAGTCCATGAGGAAGCCCCAGGAAAATGTGTTAACAATATCTTAACAACAAAGGTACTAACAAAAGAGACTTACATGATCTGCAGGAGAGAGCTGGTTTCAACAATTAAAAGGGGCCACTTTCAGCCAATCAGTTTCTCCTTTCCTAATTTCGTATCCCAACCAAATGATAAAACTGTTCAAAATATTTGACCAGCCAAGGGGAAAAACCCACATGAACTCCACTGAGTTTCCTGGTACAGCAGAAGAAATGCTGTAAACATAAAGTGCTTATAAATACTGTCCTATCAGTCTTTGTAAACTGTACCACTAAGACTCTCAAAAAACAAATCAACCAGCCCAAACTCAAAAAACCTCGACATGATCTTTAAAACTAAAAAGAGGTTCTGAAATTTTGTTCCTTTTTTATCAAATCCAGTCTAACCCAAGGCAGGGGACACAGACAGTTGCATTACTCACATACAGCATACTTCTCCAGATCCTACCCCCCCCCAAAAAGGGTGTCTCAGCTTCTAACTGTTTAATGATTTCTGAAAGCTTTCAAAATGGTTTTCTGTCTAGTATCACAGATCTAGCATTACTGCTGCTTAGGCATGTGAAGACAGCATAAAAATTGCTAGGTGTTCAAATACAGCAATACAACACTGAATGGCTTAATTCTGCTCCTATTTAACTGAACTGAGAGCAATAAGGGGTAGTTCAGTGCTGGTTTAGGTTTCCCCAACACGCCCTAAATCCCTGCTTGCTGCTAGCCCAGCACCACTGCTAGTTGTTTCGGCAAAACACTGCTATGGAAATCTTTGCTAAAATACAGGAACTTGCGTTGGGGTGAAGGGTGGGAACACAAACACCCTAATGTAGTATTCTCACTGAACCGTTCCTGGGCTCCACCTCACAGCAAATGGCCTGATTCTGATGCACTACTTAGTGTAAAAGTGCATGAAATTTAAGTCAAATCAGTCATAAGATTTTCTGCTAGTGGCAAATCCACTCAATTGCATTTGAAGTAGGAGATATTCCTAATGCATCCACCAGGATTTCACCCTAACCACAGCTGCCAATTAAAAAAACCCAAACAACAAACAACAAACAACCTAGTTCAGCGAGTATGAAATAAGATAATAGTGATAGCTGATGCAGGTGAACACCAGGTTAGTGTTAAAATCTTCACAGGACCTAGTCTTGGAAAGGCTGTGAAATGTGAATATTTATCTGAGCCTGAATACATTCTACACAGCAAGTCTCTAGTATACTCATTTTTCTTCAGCATTTTGCTATGAATAACTCATCTAGGGAAGCCTGGTAGCTGATTCTTTCCCTACCTTTCAGCCACCTTTTAGAAGAGCTTCTTCTACTTTACACTCTTTAGGGATCACTCTTCTATTGTTTCTTCTAATCACATCTAGCTCCTTTGCTGGGGGTTGATTTTGCTTTCACATTTTTTCCTTCAAGAGAAATATCATTTTTCCAACTACAACCTATTGTTCCTTTCTCTTCAAGTCACACAACTATCATTCTGCAGCTCCGTCTAAAACCCCTTCTATTTTATATAATTACTCATAGATCAAAATAGCAGAGAATGTCTTTCTTACTGTAGTTTTTAGAGTGTTTTTGAAAACTATATAATGAGAAAAATCTTTGCACTATACTTCTCTTGTGTCCTAGCTGGATATTACCTGTATTTAGAACTTGACATAACAAGAGCTTGAAATTAATTTTCATGAAGATTTGTTGCAAAAAGAGGACACATTTGAAATGATAATATTTAGATTCTATTAAGGTGCAGTCAACCAGCTTGCAGACAGCAGAACACAGGCTCAGGAAGAAATTACCTAAGATCCCTGTAGGACTCAACATTCAGGGCCAGATCCTCCGTTTGGCTTCAATGGAGCAATGCTGATGTACTCCCACACACAATCTGGCCTTGTTCTCTGCAGCGCTATTGAACCCAATACTTTTTTTAACAGGTTTGCCTTTGTATGATTCAAAGATTTTTTTTTTATATTCAAGCAACTTTTCTTTATTAAAAAAAAAAATCTTCTATGTTTAAAAGCTCTAAAATGCAACCAATAAACTCTGTGTCAGCCTCTTGGCTTGATAAGTTTTGATTCAGTCTCCATGTGCAAACTCAAAGACCTTCAATACCCATTTCCTTTCTGATGCATCTCCCACAGATGCATAATATTCCCTGGAAACTCTTCCAGAGATGAATGTTCTGAAATTTCACTGTGTAGGGGTAAAATATTGCATTATGTAATATTGAATTTTAGTCTCATATCAGAGATTTTCATCTGGAGATATTACAGCATCCAAAATGTAATATTCCAACTTCTGTATTCAAGCACCATGTATTTAACTGCCAAATAAATGCTCTGTCAGCTGGACCCCTTGGGAGCTCCAGTGATATCTGGAGTTCATCAGACAATTCTCAGAATTTTTTTTTCCCAGGAATTTCTCAAGCTAGACTGCACCTATGTAAAAGCAGCAGTCCAAAAGTAAAACAGTGCTTGCATCCCACATGCCTAGATAAAACATCTTCACAGGTTTCTTGTCGAACGTTCTGCAGTAACAGATATGAATGGCAGGCAAACCCCAGAAATTAATAAAATCCTTTCATGCCTGTGTCTACAGGGAGTCTTCATTAACATTAAAGTTGAACCTCTAAAGAGATAGCTAGACATTTTGCATGGCACTCCTCCTGGCCCTTTACTTACGGTATTTTATTAGCATCGACACTGAGATATTACTTACGTAATAAGAGTTTATGACAGCACAAGTGCTTGTATGAGAGGATTGCACTTCATTAGAACATATTTTCTGACATCGTGTATTCTTCATTAACTTTTAAACATTTTACTAATTAGATTTCACTTTGTGAAATGGACGCTAAGTAGGATGGCTTTTATTCTGGCTCCTACTCAGTGAAAAATTATGGGATTGTGGGCAGCAAATGTTAATTGAATATATAGCAGTTGCTGAGTTCTGCTGCTGCCCTTCTCTTCCTCCTGCCCTTTTCAAGACTGAAGGCTGCCATTATTGTTTCATTCCTTTGACCTCTTATAAGGGCAGCACAGAAAGGTCAGGCTGTTCTTTTCTTTCCTCTCCTCCAGATCAGCTAGCAGTCCAGACCTCTCCAAATCTCTTCCCATAGTTTTCTATTACACAACATCTCCCTGCACACTTTACTTCTATTCTTACCTCCGATTTATTGTTCTAGTACTAATACATCAAAAATTAGGCACCTCCAGCTCTCCAGGCACCTAGACAACCTCTTAAAAAACAGTGACTAACACTTGCCATATGATCAGATAGGAGCAAGAAAGAGACCTAAAGCAAAATGTGATACAACCCTCCAATAGTTTCACCAAAATTCTCTTGCTGCTTCCTCTCAGCCATCTAGCTCTGTGACCAAAGGGGAAACAAACAATCTGCCTCACAACTAGTCCTGAAAGTTATCAAAGATGTCCATAGGAACAGTGAGTCACTGCCTCCGTCTTCCCACTTATTTTTGTTTAACGCTAACGTCTCAATGCAATCAAAGCTTATGTGATCACAGACACTCTGTTTGCAAGTCTGTCTGCCTCCACCCAGTAACTTTGGATTTAACTGGATTATTTAAAACTAATTTTGCAGACAAACAAAAGCCTCAAATATAGACATGAGTTTCATGAAGCTCAGCAGCCAGCTAATAGGAGAGAGCCCCTATTAGCACTTTGAAGGAAGGAAAGGCAGGAGCAGTTTAAATTGTCTCTCTTGTTCAGTTTGCCCAGAGTCTGGGAGGCAGTGACACACAGGTGAGTCAGTACACATTTATTAACTGGACCAGAAGTCTACACATAACTTTAAGACAGCCAAAGTATGTTTTCTTTTGACCACCAGACAGGGCAGAGGTTGGTAGAGAATATGGGAAGGAGCTCTGAAGCCACCTTAACTTCAGAAGTTACTGCAGTAGAAAGTGCATCTGGGGACACAAGAAAGGGATAGGGTAGTGTGGAAAAAGACAGAGGACATAGAGATATCACAGAGTATGAGGATTTTTAAGGGCCATGGGGGAATCTGGAGCTAAATGAATGGAGAAATGCAGACTATTAAGGACAAATCCATTTCTAACCAGACTTCATTACTCCCAGAACTAGTAATATGGCTATGGCTTATGTCCTTTCACTGGCAATAAGTACAGAAAGCATATCAGACAGAGCTTCTTCTAAGGATTGACTCAGATTATTTAGCCTTCTAGATCAAAGTCAAGAGCTTCAAATGAATCTGGAAGACAATGGCGTGAATGGCCTTATGGGGTAACAAGAAACTTCAGCTTTTATTGATATCAGTGAAATGAGATCAATAAATGCAGTCACATAACCTTCAAAAGCTCAGGCAAGTCTAGTTAATTCATAATAAATGAGTGTATCAGCACTTGCTCTGTTCAGGTGTCAACATTTTTTAGGTTGAGATAATATACAGAAATTACTGGTAAAATTTTTACTGTGTCATCTTTCCAAATAGCCTGACTACAGTATTTGTGCTGTTCCCTGAAAAAAGGGCTTCCAAAGGACCCTTGCCCAGGTCTAATAAAGGCATTTGTAAAACTGTCCATAGAAATCTCTGCATATGGAATCAGGCTGATCCTGGACAGCAATGGCAATGTCCTTATTAATTCAAACATTTTCTTATTAAGAGATTTTAGTACTCTCATTAACATTAATAGCATGGGAGCAATATCTTGTTAAGAGGAAATACAGTAGCAGAAGGAATTATGCTCCAGAGAGGAAGATTTCCATGGGGCTTAAAGATCCTTGGCACACGATACAAATGAGAGAGGCTTCTGTGTCTCAGAAAAGTTACCTTGCTTTGCCCATAGAAGAAACATGGCTGACTCCGAGTTCAATTAAATATTGCCTCCAGGCTTGATTCCTATAGCCAACGAGTTTAACGTTAACTATTCCTTATGTACTACAAGTTATGAATGTACTAATTTTGTATAACTTGGATGTGAGTACCACTGCTTTGGAAAAGCCAAAGTAAAGATATTGTATGGATTTCTCAAGTATCTGAATACAATTTGCAAACTTGTTCAATGGAAACAAATAAAACTGGAATAAAATTCAGGAAAAGTTATACACTCCTCTCTTGTTCAACTCCCAGTTCACATGCATTTTTCAGGCAAATTATTATTGAATTAAATTATGCAAGTAAATTTGGATCACCAAAGTAAGAAGACAGGCTTAATTATACTGAATCATCTTTTTGTTTCCAGAGGTTTTAAACCTTTAATATTGGAAAAAATAGTATATCCTGCAACAGGCATACTGGGGCCTGATGCCATCTAATCTAGTGCGTGTTGTGCCCGTATCAAACAGGACTCGGCATACTCAAACGTGTGGCACGGGAGGAATTAAACTGATTCTTTCACGTCTTCATAGCTAATATCTTTTATCTAGTTAGTATGTAGACTGATCATAGGAAGAGAGTTTAAATACTTGCTGACTTGTTACATTGGGGCCTTCAACTGTTTGAAATAGTAGATTATTTTCAGACAGTTGCTGCTATTCAATTATGCATTTTTGTTTTGTGATGCATATAATCAGTCACCATATTCACAAATTCAAAATTTCCCAGTGGGAAAAGTTTTAAAGACGGGACTTCTATTACTTTCATGCCTTATCAAAATGGAGGCAAGCAACACATGTTTTCAGCAACAAATATCTTGGGAAATATACTAAGTACTCAATCCTGCCATTCTCAGAATTTTAGGATTTACTGCTACTGACAGAACGGTTAAGGCAGTATGCTAAGCCCAGATCTATTCTGCGTTCCAGAGAGAAAACTGTTTTGAGGGAAAAAAACAGGGAGACTATCAAATTCAGACCAAAAGGGTAATACACGTGTCAAAAAAATTCACTTGAAAGAACGAATGTTAGTTTGTTTGACTTACACATTATCAACCGTTTTTGTGACCAAAACAGGAACAAAACCCTGTACCTAGGGCTAAAAACTCTCTTCCCAAGCACTAAAAGAACCTCTTCCCAATCGGGAGGAATGGACAGTTTTGCAGCTGTCTTTTGCAGCATCTGCATATCCCAGCCTGTGACATAGCCCGTCAGCATTAACTGCAGACACACAAAATGATTGCATGCCTTCTCTGGGAAACAACTGACCTTGGTGCCTGCACACACCTTCTTTTGCCCCGCCAAATCTTTTGCATTTTATACGAAGTAAAAAGGAGACCATATGCAGGAAATCCACCTAGATTTGCCCCATGCATTCCACCAGGAGCTTAGATTCTTTTGATATATTAAGACCAGAAACACATTAAGCCACTGACAGACTGAAACATAATTCTTGATATGGAGATGTACAGTGATGTAACATCACTGAGGCCCAGACAGTTTTGAAATGTGAGTGCAAATCATAGGCCTCTTAGCTCACTGGATGCAGTCAAAACAGCATCTTAGATTTCAAGCCTTACAAAATTTAAGGGAGAAGAATACTTAAATACAGATCCAAGCTTTGTCAAAGATAGACCAGTTTAGCTTATGCATCAGTGCCTAGACAAGTAGGATCAACACAGTTTTTTCATTTCAAATCTTTGTTTTGCTTAACATCAAAGTTATTTCCAGACCCCCGCTGTGAAAATCAAGACATCATTACTCTGGGTGCTGAACAGACAGTTGGTATATAACCTTATTCTGGCCTGAAGATTTTTCCCTTCCCAGACAAGATTTATGTAGCCAACTTTGACAATAACATTTCATGCAATTCTTTTTGATTAGAAATGTGCTCAGAAAACAGTCCATTAAAACTGAATGAAAGGTCAAGTCTCCATTTGGGTAATTATGTTGTTTTCAAGAGTGATCAGAGAGAACTGTGGCAACATACTGTGGATTAGTACCTGCCACCATATGGCACTTCAAAATGACAAATAGAAACAATACATATACTTAAAGAAGCAAATTGTAAGCAATTTTTAAAACTGTTTTACAAAATCAACCCTTGGTATTAAATACAGGAAACCTGTGGGATATTTTGTTGTGCACATTGGTGTTCAGGTACAGAAATATCCAAGACCATCAAGTCCTGGGCAATTCTTTTTTTACTTCTGATTATTTTAGACTTTTTCATTTGTACTATCTAAAAAATCTGTAGGGTATCTCTAGCCCTAAGGAAACAATGTTTGAGTTGCTTAAATATATGCTTAAAAGGCAAAGTGAAGACACCCAAGTACAAAGGTTGAGTTCTTAGTCCTATTAAAATCAACAGGAAAAAAAAAAAGTCCTAGAAATTTAAATGGGAGTTTTCATATCAGGGCTGCTGACAAAAAACCCAAATTGATCCTCCTCCCCACTACTTCCCCTTTCCGCAAATCATGAGATAGGCTTAAGAATTAATACCAAAAGAAAAAAATATTTTTGTTTTACCTCCTTCTCCTTTCAAACTGCTGAAATGTACCCAGATCAGTTCTGAGGTTTTTCTGCAAGATGAACTGCAGTCTTTTTCGTGTTTTGGTTTTTTTTTTTTCTTTTTAAAGAGAGTTCTCATATGAACCAGGTCTTCAGGGAAAAACCACAAAATCTTGTGAAATATGACATCTTCAAGAGCTCAGAGCTGTGTGCAATGGTGGGCCTTGGCAGGCCTGGACAATGCCCACATGGAAACTTTGAGCTCCTGCTGCTGGGAGATGTCGAGCAGAGAGCAGAGATGGTAGCACTTTGGCACACAAGTTTGAAGAACGAGTTTTACAAGGGTGCCATGACCCTGGCATCATCCTTCTCAGCTGTGCCCAGGCCAGGAAAGCTCTCTCAGGGCAATAGGGTGGCCCTTGGCCTGCAGCCTTTCCACACAGAGCTCCGGGGTGGAAGTGACTGGCTGGAACTCTCCAGAACAACCTCTGCTGCCCTGTGGGCTGTAAACACACCTACAGCAGGTCCTGGGCACCACCCGGTCCGTGTCGGCTGCCAGAGCTGGGTCAGAGCTGCCGCTGCCCTCAACCACCACATCCTCCATCTTGTCTGCGCTCTGCTGAGGGACCTGTCTCCCCCTTCAGAACGCTTCCTCCAAGGAGAGGCTGGTGACGGACAGCCAATTCTTTGCCTTTCTTGGAGAGTGACACTCCTCTTCTCCAATGAAAGCCCACCTCTCTGTCAGGCAGGGAAAGTCCCGCCCCAAAGCCATCGGGCTGGGCTGAGGGGGAGGGCAGGGCTGACGCAGCCGCCTCACGCCTCAGCCTTTTGGCGGGAATGCAGCTCCCTGCTTCGAGCTTCACCTCTCAGACCGGGATGAAGTAACTGAGACAGACAGAAACTGCCCCCAAACAAAACAAACTGAGCTGTTTCGATCAAAAACCTGCGGAAACAAACCGTGCGAACAATCGTACGGAAATCATGCAGTCTCTCGCCTACCTTATCATTCCAATTACATTCTCCTAATCTACAAAATTGAAAGGTAATGAGCAGTATTTCCTTAAACCACATTAAATAACACTGTCAAAATGCAAATTTATTCATTAAGTATAAATGAGTGTGTTAAATATTCATGAATTGTTGCTTGCAGTATATAATTAATCCCATGGTCTGTGTGTCCAAAAGCATTTAGGAGATAAAGAGCTGAGAAGACAGTGCTGTAGAATGATAACATTTAAAGCATGTTTTTAAAAGCAGAGGTGTCCAGCCCTTTGGATCCTAAACTATTACCAGTGCTTATAATTCATTGTAATACCTCTTCAGCATGTACATGTGCTTTCATGATTCAAGGTTTGTATCCTCAGCCCTTGCTGTCTAATAATCTATTCAAGGAAAGAAATACTTGAGAGCGGAAGGTGCTATTAAATTATCCCATTCACTACCGATGCACTCAAATTAATATGGTACTTTCCACATTTTAAAATTCCGAAGGATTGCAAACCTGCCCTTGAAAAATGATGCAGTTTGACTCCCTCGCCCTCCTTTTTCTGAAAAAAGTGCATTCTGACACTTACTTGAACCGTCACTAAGGCTGGTTGCCATTTCAAGTATCATGAAAGATAAAACAAAGGCTTCAGCACCAGAAAAAGACTGGCCTCTTTTTTCTGTGCTTTATAGCCATTTGTGGATATAAAGGAAAAACCCCAAGTACTGTACTAAGCTTTAAGTAGGTGCTCCCATTGATACCAATGAGAAGCATGGCACATAAAGCACTGGGATGTTATGGCTCAATATCCTTAGCTTAAATATTCACTATTTTCTCTGTCTTTCTTAAATTCCCACTGCTTCCTTTCATGTAAACGAAACTGCTTTCAGAAACTCTTTGTCAGTCTGCTTCATACTTATGGGGGAAGAATCTTTGAGGTACTGATGAAAAGAACTGATTTTCTCAAGATAGGGTGAAGAAACAACAAAAAATAAAGTTGCCATATTGTTCATAGTAATTCCCTCCACAATCACTTGATGATCTCAGGTTGCTTACTCTATACAGCTTTCAGCTAGTTGTACAAGTATAAACTCTGCAGTCTCCCCTTCCTTCCACAACATTTTCAGAAAAAAAGTACATGGCAGTGACTTGATCTGTGATGTTTTAGTGTATGAGATTCTTACCATGTCATTTTATGTGTGTATGTGAGTGTGTGGATTAATTAACACAATACCAAAAGTGATTCACAGTTCCACGTAACTTAACCTGTTGTTCACAGCATAGGCCATAGAAAGTAAGTGTTTAAGAAGAGCTGTGAGGCTGTGCTCTGTCAAATTTTTTTCATGTTTTTCCTTGCAAAAATGTAACAAATAGTATGTCATTTGTGTGCAGACATGTTTTGTTCATTCAGAGCCAGCAAGAGTATCTCTGCATGGCATAGGCTTGTACTGTACCATGTAGACATATCCTGCAAAGTTAGGTGCTGGAGGATTTTCAGTTTCTATACAGTATCTTCAGTGCCCACATTTGCATAGCTGTCTTCCCAGTTCTGCAGAACTAATACATAGGACACGGAAGCAATCAGATTTTTTGCTAGGTGACATCACCATACATCAAGTGTCTTTCATCAATCAAGTCACTAAGATGATGAAGCAATGCCACTTGTAGTGTGTCAGAACAATGAACTGAACATCTTTTCCGAAGTGCTGACAAAAAAAGGCAATGTGAGACCAAATGGATTTGATTAGCCTTATTTCAAGGTCTGAGCAGTAGCTGTGGCCTTGATGAACTATAGGCACTGTAAGAATAGGTTGAAGGCAAGGTTGGTCACAGAGTGCAGGATCATTTTTCATTGTATCTATTAAACAGGTAAGTCATCAAACTCCATGGTCAGACAGCTGCAATCCAAACGCTGTTGACACTCAGTTTACAAGACATCTGTGGTAAGTGCTTTTGTTGTAATTAAAAAGCTGTGCAAGTCTACCCAGATGTGTCCTAACCAGTATCTTATCTCCTGTACCAAGATGAGGACAGACCTCACCTGTCAAAGACAATTAATTTAGATAGCTCTCCTCTGGACAGGAGAAGAGTTAATCAGAAATTCTCTGGTAGAATGTTTTGCTCTTTCCAGTGAAGAATGCTAGTTGATTGTCATTTAAATCTCCCATAGAAAGATGCAGATTTTGATCAATCTTCTGACAAAACAAGCCAGTTCTTAATCTGTTTTGTTTTTTGACAGTTCCTCTGCTCACTTTACATACTGTCTCAGAATCTAGACAGAATCTCGTTCCCAAATTCTGCCAATCCAGAGGAGAGATGGGAGCTGCTAGCCCAGGGACTGGTCTGCCCATGGAGCTCTGGTTTCTCTGTGCTACAATAAAAAGAAGGGCCCAAGCAGGTGTGTTAGAACGGCCTACATTTTCATTTGAAAACAGATGGCTTTTCCCCATCTCTGATTCACCCCACCCAAATTTCAGAATCCTCCAGAGACATAAGTGTTTTTCGAAAAAGTACAGTTAGGGATCATACGTAGCCAAACCAATCTGGGGAAAAAGCTGGAGATACAAAGATGATTGGAAAGACTGTTTTGCAAAGGAGAAGTTCCTGCACAGCCTGGACTCAAGGTATGTCTTTAAGATTGAACAGACATCCAGTGTCAGAGAGCAAGGAACATCAGTGATTGATTACACATTAAGCAGCAGTGACTGCTTCACAGGGGGTTGTCTCCCAGGTCTTAGGCAAGTTCAGGGAAGCCTGAACGTTGCTGAAGGAGAAGAATGCCTGCATGATCCTCTAGGATATTATCCTTGGCTGGCAAATGAAGGAAGACAGGAAAAAAAGATTCTGAACATGGAGCACCTGTCTTTTGATGCAGGTGAAAGGATGACACAGTTTGGGTGGTCTCCTGCTCAGTAGAAAGGCAAACAGCCTGCTATGGAAGAGGCTGAAAATGAGTGGTAAAAGGGGAATTGATAAAAAAACCCAAACCCAACCAACCAACCAACCAACCAACCAACCAACCAACCAAAAAAAAAAAAAAAAAAAGAGTCCTCATTCAGCAAGATGGCAAAACCAAAATTAATCAAGCATATAAAAGCAGTAGATTTTCTATAAACCAATACTAAAGAGTCTGGGTAAAAAAGGAAAGGAATTTATAAATTCAGTGTAGCTGGTATTACTGACACTAGATGGGAAGAACTGCATAACTGGAACATTAAAATCAATGGTTATAACCTATTTTGGAAAGATCAAGTAGAGAGAAGAAGGAGAAGAGTGGAACTTTATGGTAAAAAAGACATAGTCTGTTTTCAGGATGCTGGCAGCTCAGAAGCAAATGATCTTGAATGCAATGGATCAATACTCTAACAGATAAAACACTAGATGGGATAGTAGCTGCTGTCTGCAAACCACCAAATCATAGAAGAGAGCAGGATGACTGGATGCCTTTGCACCTTCTGTAATGTGTGGGAGTGAAAAAGCTGCACTGTCATCCGAGACTTCAGTCTGCCTGACATATGCCTAAAGTTTCATGATGCTGATACTAAAACCTCTGCAGAATTTTTTGAACATTAGGTATGAACATTTAATAAACCAAGAAGTGTTTAACATTTCTTAAACCAAAAATGAGAATTTATGTGAGATCTCATCTCACAAATAATCAAAAGAGATCAAAGGACTTGGTGAGAGAACTAAATATTAGTGGCTATGATAGCAGCTTGATTGCTTTTTATGGGCATAAAGAGAATGAAGCCCAAACAGTAATATGGATGATGCAGTCTTTTTACCAAACTGAAAATTATTGTAAAGGAGAATCAGCTAGGAGAGAGAACTGATAAAAATAGGAAAATACAGATTTCTTTTTTTTTAATAGCTGCAAAATTAGGGAAGAAAGCTGTATGTGTTTAAAAAATATCTAGCTCAAAGGGTTAATAAAACCCTCTAAATAACTGTAAATCAGTAAAATGAAGAAAGGAAGTTGATAACACTGAATGTAGAGTAGAAGTAAGGAATTAAATAAATAATTCCTCCAATAAGTATAGACAAGTTGTTAGGAGAAATTTATGGCCAGAGAATTAAGGACAATATTTTTCAAATACATTAGGAATCCTGACAATGGTACCAGTTCTTTATCAGATTGAAGTGGAAGATTTGTTAAGAGTAATGAAAACAAGAAACAACTGTTCAGTAAGTATTTGTGTTCAGTATTTAAGGAAAAGACAGATAATTGGTGATGCTCTATAAGGATGATTAACTACCAGGCAACAACAAAAAAAAAACCAAACCAAAACAAAGAAAAACATTAAATGGAAGCTACTGAAGTAAGAAATATTTGCATAGGAAGGTTCAAATAACTTGTATCCAAGAGTTGTTAAAGAGCTGACAGAGGAATCTCTATTGTTATTACTGCTTTTTGCTAAGTCTTGGAACAATTGGGAAAGTTCCAGAAAGCTGGAAGAAAACTTATGTTGTGTTAATATTTAAGAAGGATAAACTTAATGACCTAGATAATTACAGTCCTGTCAGTCTGAAATTGATCTGGAGCAAAGTAATGGAATGTCTGACAGAGGACTCAATTACTAACTAATTAAAGAGGAAAAATATGGTAAATGCCAATCTAAGTGCAATATGGAAAATAGATACTGTCAAACACATTTGCTGGCTTTTTTTTCCAATTGTGACTACAAGCAAAACACAACACTGTTGATATACTTTGATTCTATATGACATTTGATGTGGTATCCATGACATTTAAGTTAAGAAACCATGATAATACAAAACTGACGTCACACATTAAATGAATTGAAAACTGGTTAACTGACACTTCAAAATGTGAATTTAAATGGGGAATGATCACAGAATAGGTATTCTGCTGGGATAGCTTCCTGGGCATACTCTAGTTAACATTTTTATCAACAAGTTGGAAGAAAACCCAAAGGTTTGCAGAAGACTCAGTCATTAAGGAAGAAATCTGTAATAAAAAGAAAAGATCACTGAGACTAGTTGACAAGGATTACTGGGTGAAAACTAATAAAATAAGATCCAAATGTAAAGCCACAGGAACAAAAACTTCAGGGGGATAGGCTGGCTATTCTATAAGGGTTTGAAAAGGTCTAAGGCAGATAATTCAATTATTAAACTATTTTTTTACCTGAGTACCTGGTTCTATGACAAGTAAGCAAATAAATTTGCATTCACATCCCATGCCACTACTATTAAGTATGAATGCACTTCAAGAGTAGTATACAAACCCAACTGTCCTGCATGGAAGAAGGATGAAATTAATTCATATTACATCATGCTGTTAATATGCATTCACAGCTCACCCTGTAATAGTTCTGAAGGGAACATTACGGTATATTCAGACAGTATGTCTGAAAAGTAACACACAAATTCTGAACAAGCCCCTTGGCAGCATATCAAATTTGAAGGACCCTCGAAGTTGAGCATGTGAATGGCATTTCTTCCCTTTATTTAGTTTTAGTCTTAGCACAGAAATTCTCTTTTTCCTACCCCTCATTGCAGTGGCTGACAAAATAGCCCCGTTCATAAAGGAAACAAATCTCTGTGCCATGAGTACCCAAGTAACAGAATCTGGCCCAAAATTAGATGGTAACAGTTGCTGTACTATATATGCCAGTGCTGACAAACACACCTGGAATCTCCAGTCCTTTCACAAATGCAGCTCGTCTGTATGTGTTTAATTCAGCACATACAGACCAAGTTAAAATTTACACATTGAAGTCCGTTTCTTTTTAATCATGTTCTCAGCTGGTCAGTAAAACAGGAAAATTAGAAGCTAGTTAGAAGCTAGAGGAGTTCTAGTTTCTTTCCTCTCTCAGCACCATGGGATCCACTGCATGATGGAAGAGAATTTATGTAGGTCCTCCTCATACTCTTGTCAACATAGTAGCTGCAAGTAGAGGTTGGCACCTTTTCATGAGATGTGATCTCTCCCACAGCCCTTCAGTCTTATACAGCTCTCTCAAGCTTGTGCTGAATGTCCACTCCTAGGGGCTTTCAATGACTTGTTCTGAGAATGCTATGCTCTGAGAGATTGCTTGGAGGATGTACCCTTTACGGATAGGATCCAATTGTACCTTTCCTACAAATCTCAATTTCTGTGTGCATATGTGCACGCCACATGTGTTTTAACACACAGAAATAAAAACATGAGTTATTGTAAGTGTAGGTTTTGTGGCTGAGTTTACTCAACATTACTGGATATATTTAGGATAGATGCCTTAAAATGTCTTTAAAGTCAATTAAGAAATAATTTAGGCATAGTGTATGTTTGTGTGCAGCAGATTATAATACTATCTAGAACAGAGATCTTTGTTTCTTTGAGTTCAGTGAACTGTCAGGTATTATTATAGTCGCATATACATAAACAAGAATAAAAGTGTTTAGCACAAAATCATATATAAATTATGTCAGACAATTGGAAAATCATATACATTTATTTATATTTTAAAATAACCCAGGCACAATTTTACAAGTACACAGAAGCACATTCTCCAAATGGGAGCAAAAACTAAGTAGCATATAGCAAGAAAACACATGGCAGAACATCTAAAATAAGTATAAATAGTATGAAAGTTTTCTAAGTCTACAGTGATATCTACTATGAATACACTTGTCAGCATTACAAAAAGGCAACCAAAGAATACATGTAATAAATAGTTTAACATGAACTTTCTAAATAAGTTTATGTTAGCAGCATATAGTAGCAACTGTCTAAGAACAGAAGAATGCTTGTGCACTGTATATACATGCACATATGCACACATATACAGACACAATTGGAAGGCCACAAGAACAAAAATACCCTGGGAAAATGATGAAGGGAATTTTTATGTGCGATGCAGTATATAAAAACAATGCATGCATTAGCAAGCATCCAGCATGTTCATGATAAAAATCACATCCACAAGTGGAATCAGTTAACTCTTCATCAAACCAAGCACTTTCCATTCTGTACGCATGCTGGATTACCCTGTCCTATACCACATTCCTGATTTACGGAGCACATTTGGATGCTAATTTTAGGAGGAGTCAGAAGCCCTTGATTCCCATGATCTGACAGGAGGAATCAGGTCTCAGATTTGAAAGAAAAATACCTATGCAAAAAAAACCTACGCAAAGCCTGAGGCGGGGGTGGGGGGAACCAACAAAGGGATTCTATTTAGCCAAAAGATGGGCTAATAGGAATTTCACTTTCTTGTGGGGCAGTCCAGTATTGTGGCCTCACTTAACAAGGTTCTGTATGCCTGATGGAGTTGTCCTGAGGATGTGACCTAGATTCCTTTTGGATGAAACTAAAAGATGTGCTCCAATCACTAGTGGCATTCAGCCCATGGAACCAAACCAGAGACTATGCATGGTGTGGAGATCAGGTCTTTAGCACCAACAGTTTCAGGCTACAGATCTGATCCAGCTGAGCTAATTCCTCACTAATGTAGACCTAGGCTTTGGAAATATACAGAATAAACATGAATCAACAAGTACTATAACCTACATCTACCATGTAAATTAGTCTTATTTGTTCTTACTTGCCACTATCTGGAAAAAAAGACTTTCCCTATCGACACTCTTTGTGTTTGCAGATGTGTGTGCATGTGTCTGTGTATGAGGAGGGGATAGATGAACAGCCAAAAGAGCAGTGAGCACACAATTTTTTCTTCCTCCAGCCATCCTCAGAAATACTATTTTCAGCAGCAACAATATGAAAAAACTACAGGCATCTTAGCCAATCTTCTAGATGTGCAATTCCCGTTAAAAAGATACTCCCATAAATGTAAAAAATTTGTGATCACTGCCCTGCCAACATCTTGGCATTATCCATGTCAATAAAGTCATTCCCGATGTTACACTCAGATGTGATTTCCTCATAACAGAACATAGAATTGTGACTGTGAGGAGGTTCACAAAAGCAAGTTTAACTATTTCTGATATGCCAGTGAAAAATGTCAAATTTAGTAAATATTTCCTGGCTCATTTCAACAATTTATTTGCTGCCAGCTGCTAATGGCTCTTACAGAGCTTCAGCAAAGTGCTCTGGGCAACATGATATGAGAAAAAGAAAAAGGACTACTCCCGCTGCTTAAACTAAGTTTACACACAACTTACATTATTTATTATAGTGCGAGAATGTGTAACATGCTATCATGCATAATACATGGTAAGAACATGCATTAGTTCAAGTTTACAGTCTCTTTATGGCCAGTAAATCAGAACAGCAGTGGCAGATGCTGACAGCTGCATATCTTGAGGAATTCCCAGAAATAGCAGCAAGCAATGCAAAAAAGACACAATATCAGCTGTTTAAGACACCCATAAAATGGCAACTCTTTGTGAGTTAATCATACAAACAATAACAAAACCCAGTGATATCTTTCCTACCACATTCAAAGAAACTGAGTTCAGCACCTGAGGTGAGACTGTGCTCCAAGCAAGACCATGCTGCTGACTTGAGGGAGCATCCCTGCTCTGACACCCATCACTCCTCACCCCCAAGTTAGCATCACCACTTCCCCTGGCCCCACAGAAGGGGACGATGGGGTAGACTTTGTGCAGCTCACAGGCTGTATAAGTCAGCTGGAGAACGCACCTCATCCAATGGGGCTGGAAAGGGCCCAAAGCTGCGGCTGGGTGGGGAGCCTATGAAAGCTGGGGGAGCAGGCCCAGGTATGCTACACAGATTACTATGGCTTCCACAGAAGCCCTGTCTTTCAGTGGGGATAGACCCTCTCTTTCTCCTTCAGCCCATTTCTGGAGGGTTTGCCTAGGAGACTCCAATCCAGAACAGACACATGAGACTTCTGTAGATGATGCAATACAAGGTTTACAAAAAGCTTGCTTTTCTCTGTGTCATTAGCTATACATCACAGCAATAGCCAGAAAAATATATATGGCTCTGGTGTTTGGCTATTTACCATACCATTCTTCACTCCCACATGGCTAAGTCACATTCCTCTGCATCCTCTCAGGAAAGAAGGAACAGAATGAGACACATCTGCTGAAAATGAAACACTTTCTCCTCAAAAGAACTGTGCCTAGTCAGGAAAACTAGGCCTTTTTCAGTAAATACATGACTCTGTTGTACGCAGTACATCACAATGACCACAGACAGCTCCTGTGTGATCCTTTGGCACTAACACAGAGTTTCACTCTTGTGGGTACCCTAAGGTTCATCATAAATGAACCACAGACTTGCTTGAGCACAACTAAAGACATACGCTATTTCTGAGATACACCCAGAAAAAAAAGTCAGCAAAATATAAGCATCGATATGTAAAGTGTTTCTCATCTTCTACTTACTAAGGGCACCATCCAGTTATAACTCATGGGTGACTACTTATTTAATTCTTACTTACCTGGACATGTCCTCTGGTTGAGCATCTGCGCTCTGCTGCCAGCTACCTTTGTGTGGGGTCCTACTTTTGTCCAACCCACGAGCAGGTGAATAAAGGCCATTTGCATCAGCCCTCCGAGTATTGGATGAGCTCCTCTTTATTAACTATGCAATGCATTATGTGTGCATGGTACTTCTCAGACAAAACACTGCTTACCTTAGTACCTAGGAGCGCAAAGATTTTACTGGGATGGGTGCTGTATTCATTAACTTGCCAAAGTGATTTCCATTAGTTTTGAATTGAGTCATCAAAGATTCCTAAAGCAGTAAGTCTTCAGATAATTTGTGTCAGGCTGACTTCTTCATCCCTGGTGTTGTTTACATAGAAATCTTCAACAACACAGAATTTGCCTCTACTTTTTCCTGTAAAGGGCATGTTTTCTCATTGCTGCTAATTCCTACTGGAGAGAGTAGGACAATAGTTCTACACAGGAGCTAAAGGCATTTGAAGAAACAGAATACTTCGGTAAAGTATTTCCAGGAAAGATCAATGGGTACTCCTCTCCTAAAGCACTTTGGGGGCATTTTTTAGAAGTTGGAACACCATCTGCTCCTAAGTAGAACTCTTCCTCAGTCCTTCCCGCTTACTGATGTAACTGATACGAGCAGTCTGCAGATGGAGCCTCCCAGCCCAGATGGAAAGGGAATTTGGCTGGATACATAGACTACTTTTTTTCTTTCTGTGAAGAGGCCTTGGTATAAGCAGAGGGATGTGATCTGGACATCTAGTGGGGATGAAAAGTTTGGGATCATGTCTGCTGTGTCTGTTTGGAAAAACAAAAACCAGGTTTTTATGTTATTCAGTTAATTACCTGTGAACTAGTAATTAGCCAGTCAAAAAGATTTTTTTTTCTTAGGAAAATTTCTGCTCCTTCCTATTTAAAACTTTTTGTCCTTGGAAAAAAATTAAATCAGAAGGTAATGCAACATAAAGTGTATTAAAATTTAAACATTTATTAAAACCAAGCCTAAGCAAGTCAAACAATAAATGCCATTTTTTTTCTTCAAAAAGTATATTTTAAAAAACTAACTAAATTGTAAAAGAAACATTGGGTGACTACTTAGCTGACTGATGGCAAAAAAAAAAAAGCCAAATAATTTGTGAGTGTCCTGGGTTTGGCTAGGATAGAGTTAATTTTCTTCCTAGTAGCTGGTATAGTTTTATGTTTTAGATTTAGTATGAGAAGAATGTTGGTAACACACTGATGTTTTCAGTTGTTGCTAGGTCGTGTTTATACTACATCAAGGACTTTACAGCTTCTCATGTCCAGCCAGCAAGAAGGCTGGAGGGGCACAAGAAGTTGAGAGGGGACACAGCCAGGACAGCTGACCCAAAGTGGCCAAAGGGATATTCCATACTATGTGGTGTCATGCCCAGTATATAAACTGGAGGGAGTTGGCTGCAGGGGGTGGATCGCTGCTCAGGAACTAACTGGGCATTGGTTGGTGAGGTTGTTTTGTATATTCCAATTCTTTTATTATTATTATTATTGTCATATTATTTTTTTTTTCTTCCTTTCTGTCCTATTAAACCGTCTTTATCTCAACCCACAAGTTTTACTTTTTTTCCCAATTCTCTCCCCCATGCCACTGGATGGGGGGAGGGGGCAGGGGGAGGGAGCAAGCGGCTACATGGTGCTTAGTTGCTGGCTGGGTTTAAACCATGACAGTGAGCATTCCTCTATTAGCAGCAATATGAAGATCTATTTTGAAAACCTCAGGTAAACTCCCTGCTTGTTTTATACACATGAGTAGTTGATTAAAAATAGGACTGCTTGAATGAATAAGCAATTAGGATCTGATTACATTCAGGTAAACTGTAGTAGGCTTTATTTAAAGAATTAATAAATGATTCTCAGCTGATGTCTTAACTGCTCTCAGAAGGTGAATCATCAAGGTCTCTTACTACACAGCCAAGTACTGAGATTCTTTCTTCAGTACCACAGTGCTGATTTTTAACAGATTTCGACAAAGTCATTTCTTTGTAGAATCATCTTTAACACAGTGGTCACAGTTCCTTACTCATATCATAAAAATCATGCAAATATGTGTTTAGTTTATGCTAAAGACAGGCTCATTTAAATAAGGGAACTGATGTTCATTTACTCTAGTGTGAATGAAGCCTGCTGCAATGTTTCTAAAACTGGATCTGCTCTTACTACAAATCCAAGCAGAGAGCAACACTTACTTTGCTCTGACAACTGCACTCTAATGATGTTCTCAATTTTGCTGTACATTTAGCTGTTCCTAGAGCTGTATTTTTCTTAGCTAGCCTTTGCATGAGTTACTGTTTCATACAGCATGCAAGCACTCCACAAGGAGCTTCAGTATGAAGCACATATTTTACAACAGATTTATGGCTTTTTAGCAAGTCTTAATTATCTTAAAAAACTTTCTCAGGCTTAAAAACTGCCTTGCATGTGAACACAACTCAGGCAGAATCCTTATGCTGTGCTCGTTGGGGAGAAAGACTGCTTCGTGAGGACACTTGTCATGTAAGTCTGTCCAGCCCAACTGCACTTCCATATGCAGCACTTTCATAGTAACTTTCTGTTAACCCAAAGACCTTCTAAAACAAGTTCAGTTTGACTGATGTTCTCCCTTTCAGCTCACCTTCCCCCCAGGGAGCTATAGGTTTTCCCAGGCTACCCTGTACAATGTGTGTGGAACATTGTCCCTAGTTCTGCGTGTCCTGCATTCTTCAAATCCTGCATTACAATTTTTTTATTAGCTTTCCATCTATTCAGCCATCCATCTGAACTGAAAAGGTGCATATGCATATTGCGATAAATCTAGCTCACTGTCTTTCGCTACCACAACTCTTCATCCATCCATGCCCCTTCCCCCTCTTGATTTCATCCCATGCTATATTAGCCTACAATTGATTTTAAACTCGAGGGACAAGAAGCAGCCACTTTGAATTATTTGTATATTATAGCATTACCTGTAGCATTCAGACACTTTGGGCACCTCTTCTGCAAGGCATTATACAAATACATTGCAAATGAGAATATCCATCTCAAGAGCTTACAAGAAAGTCAGTCAAGGCAGGGAGTAGGAAAATATTATTGTTCTCCTTTTTCAAACAGGAAGGTGAGACATCAAGTCATGCAAGGAGTCTAGAACAGAGCCTGTATTTGAATATAGATGTTTATACAGAATTGTAAGCATGGCCCCAGCCTTTGTCTGACAACCAGCACAAACACTTACAGCACTAAAGTAAGCAGCGAAAGCTGAGCTATATTAAAAATAAAATCAGAAAGCTGCATTTACAGTAGAAAATAGAAGGAGCAAGAGAGATGATACCCTGGCATCACCTACCAACAGGAATAAGAAACCAATGGAGGAGGAACACTGGTGAAGAGATTTCCTCCCCATCCTAAGAGTTGCAGCTGCTGATGAGAGAATATACATGCCATGAACATACAAAATATAGATTTATATATACAAATATACAATAGGAAATATTCAGTATACAAATACTTACATGTAAAAATAGCTTTTTACTTTCCCCTTTTCATGATTTACAAAAGCATACAAAGTTTCCTGTTGGTTAACATTTAAGTAGTGTGAGTAAACCCTGTGTGTCATGTTCCACACATAATTCTTTCAAGTGTTCACAGTATTGGCTATTACAGTGTTGAATCTGACATTCCAGATGTTAAAATATTGATAGGACACATTCTAAACGTAAAGCATTAATTTAAATACAGTTTAAATAAAACTCACATGTGTAGTTGAATTATGGTCATATTACAAATGAGTCTGCTGCAGTTGAAAACTTTCCACGAGAATAAGCTTGGAAATACATATTTCAACTAGAGATGAGTATATTTTAAATTCTTGAACTGCCTCTTGATGTGCAGATAATACTGCAAGGTGGTGAGTTCTTTCAACTCCATCTGAAGCAATGCAAACTGAGAGAACGCAGTATTACAAATTATCCTCAGTAGGCAAGTGGATGCACAGAACAATTCGCCATCAGATCCAGACATGCTGTCACTTTTGTCAAATACCCAACAGACAAGAATAAATGATAGGTACCATTGGTTTTGTGTTAAGAATACATGCTCTGTAGTATTCTTCATCAGGAAAGTTCTTTATGGACTTAAATTAATCCTCACAACTCCTTTGTGAGGTAGATAAATACTATCCCTGTTTTTAAAGATGGGGAAGCTGGAGATTTAAAATAAATTATGACAGCTGCATGGGAAATACTGTCAAAATACTGACTGGTATTTGGATGCTGGAGCAACTCAAAGGCACAACTGGAGTAAATGGAGATGTTCATGCGACAACTTTACGCTAACCAGCTTGGGTACTGACAGCATGCTTGGTACAACAGACAAAGGTTCAGCATGGGCTGCAAAACACAGTCTTTGCTAAGTGCCATGCTGCTGGAGCTAAACTGTGGGACAACAGCCTCAAAAAGTACAAAATGCATCATCCAAGATGGTGCAGCCTGACCAGGGTGGAAGAAAGGTGCATTTCAGAAGTTATGAATTAATTTGGAGCCTTGAGTAAATAGTATCTTCTCATGCGAGAGTTCTGTACAGTTCAAGAACCTCATTTAGCTCATCTCTAATTTTACCATATATGCAAGTGCTCACATGTATCAATGTATTCAGGTGTTTTTTTAAATTTACGCACTCAAAGACCTTGGAGATCTATATTTTTCCTCGTATTTCTTTTGTGGAAAATTTCTACTAATACCACAAATTGAACTAGTGCTGCAGTACTGCAAATGAGCTACAAGTGCTAATTTTAATTAACTAAGGTGATGGACAAGTTTTAAAGGACCACCATGTTCTCTATGTGTACCTGTATATGCAGGAAATCTCATCTGTTTTTAATTGCTCCTGCCTTGAAGTAAAATCCAGTTAAAGTATAAAGTGCATTGTGTGGAGTAAAACCCTAAGAAATAACAAACAATGTGTCTGCCTTCCACAGATGATTAATTTTGCTTAACAGCTGAACCATCACCCTCTTTGTCTTCTAGTTTTTAGTTTAGTGTTACCTAGGCTGAGAAAGGCCAGCCAGATGTAAGCAAAATTATTGTAAACTGAGACATTTTTGTAATATGCTGTTAAGGGAGAGTTAAGAAAACCAGTATCAGGACACTGTCCAGTTGGGGTGTGTAAATATTATTGTGTGCTTCTTGGCCCATTTAGCAAATACTTTTTTTTCCGTGATAAACCTATGGCCTCCGTATGGAGCATTTTCATGCAGAAAGTATTCCTCACACTCATCTCTTCCTGGCTCATAATAGTGGTAGGGAACTTTACGAAAGCCTTCTGACCTAGGGGAAAAAAAAGATATACTTAAGTATTATTTCCAAGAAAAACATTAATATATACTGCATCTGAATTATCTGAAATCCTTTCCATGTGTCAGCACCCAGACTCCTTTGCTAAATTGTATAAGGGCTTTCATTACAGCATGATTTGTATGAATTTTCCTATAGAAAATGAAGCTAAGTGTATCTCTCAACATACATTGATCTTATCAATCAGTAAGAAGCTGATGGGCTGGCTCTTATGTGTACTGCACATTTTGTTTAACCTGGGAGAACTCAGCCCATAAGGCTCCATCGCCTAAGTCTTTTCATTGGATAGTCCCAGCTCTTGAAACTGGTTCTTGAACTGGCTGTATAAGGCCGTTATAAGAATAATATACATTATAAGTAGGTAATGCAGTCAGAATTGCAGCTTTAAGGAAACCCATCCTTCTCTGCTGCCAACAGACTGAAGTGCTATCATGCTGTTTACTGGTTTTACATCAGGGCTATGCAATGCCAGCTTGGCTGAACTCTGTGAGGACAACTTTAGTCCCGTCACCCCTCATCTCAGGGCGCCTACTGTGTTTTCATAAACAAAGAACAACATATGTTCGTTCCATCTGGATGACTCAATCAGTGAGATCTGCAGGTTCTAAAAAGTCAGCTTCTAATGTTAAGATACCCTAATTAAACAGCTGTGACTCAAATGAGTCCCACACTGGAGTAACGCAGAATGTGGAGTGAGGGTCTGCACAAAGACTTTAGGAGCTGAGGACCCACTGGACTGGCTACATGCAAGACTTGAACCAGCCTCGGTACAGAAGAATAGATTTGTACTAGTATCATACATTGTTTATGAGATTTCCTGCTTTTCTGAAAGAGGAACAGTTTCATTTTATATTTTTCTACCATGTATTGTAGATTAAAGCATTTAACTTGGACTTTTAAAAATTGTGTTTAGAGTTATACTTCTGACAATAGGATTAATTTCTTGTCACTGTAAGGTCACTAACAGTAGTTGGCTGGAATTTATGTCAGTTTACTGTGATAAAGCTTGCAGGACTTGTTTTATTATCTAATTAGAAACCCCCTACTACTCAAACCAAGCTATATATAACCTAGAAAGTTCAAGTAGGTTGCTCAATGGTGGTGGAATGTAATTTTGGGTAACTATCCTGGGATAATCATTCTTTCACTTCCAGGTGTATTTGGTATTCAGAGAACGAATATATTAGTATTTCCTCTATAGATTTGTTTTAGCAGTAGAAGTAAGTACATTTTGTCAGAAGAGTATGAACATACTTTGTTTCCAGCTAATTCAGAAACTGCAAAAGATCTTTGATTAAAAATAGTCCCTTATGACATCTGATGTTAGATTTTGTAAATGTTCTTATTTTATCAACAGCAAATACCCTATCAGGACTAAATATGCTGACAATAGTGTCATATCAATGCACAACACTGGGAAATGACTGCCTGATCCATATTTTGGATTTATGATATTAAAATCAGTTGTGAAATTTTGACAAGACATCAGAATTGTAGATGCATGAAAATAATTTCCTATGATCTTACTTGCAGTAGGTGTCATTTATCATCCCATAGACATGAATTCCATAGCAGGCATCCATAGCCAAAATTAAGGTAAACCAACCCGTACTGAGATATGAACCTGACTGGACTCTGTAAAGATACAACATACAGAAAACAAATTGCAATGAGAAATTATCAACACTTTATCAAAGAAATATAATATATTACCTGGGACAAAAGGCATTAAGCAACTTGACAATCTGTCAAAACCACGCAATTATTTTGAATTATTTATAGATATAAAATTCTCATTCTTCCCAGCTTGGGGCCTCAAGCTATTGTCCACAGAAAAAATACCACGTTAAATATCTGGAGTCAAACAAAGCATCTCCTAAAGACAAAAAAGAATTTATTTTTACATCTGAAAGATAGCAATTAGTGGAGTGTGTAAAATGAGATAAAGTTCACCAAAAAGCAAACTACTGGCAGAGTTTGTGCAGTGTGCATGTGAGTATGCACCATCCTCTTCCACAAGCAAAATCTTAATCTGCAGTGGGCGGTCCTCAGCTTGAAAATTCACACAGTAATGAAACTTTTAAGGACATTTTGGTAGAAAACCATTGAATACAAGGCTTTGAAACCCAAAATTATGTGCATATCCCTTTACATAGGTTTGTGTTATCATTCTTTAAGATAACATAGCAGAGAGAATAACACAAGAGGACAGTGCCCGAATTGATAACCTTTGCTCAAATAACTAGTTGCATTAAATCAGTCCAAAAAGAATTACCTGCATGAGTGAGAATAAATGATGTGTAAGAATTTGGCTCACAAGTTGGCTATGTGAGCAAATGTATGCATTGTTAATTACAGACCAAATCCTGTTCACTCTACTCATGCAAGTGTTACCAATGGGGGACTGGGAGTCAACAGAGCTACCCAGATAACCTGGGCAAGCAACACTTATTGCTTTAAAACCTCATAAGTAATAAGAACACACTTAGCCCTTACTGCTTACAAACTGGTTGAAGTCCAGCTTTGTGATTGTATTGCTTTCAGTTTGACTGAAATCAATGAGAATAATTACCTTAAAATTATAAATAACTTGTCCAGTTTCCAAAGAAAAATATCACAGCCCCAACTTTGGCTCAGTTTGAGAGAGTTGGGTGTGAGTGAGAGAAGGGGATAATCTCACTTTATGCCACATCTTTTAGCTCTTAGCTTTTGGGTACAGCAGGGAGCAGTCTGTTCTCCATCATAAGTTAAAGTAGCCTAAGGTCTGCACACAATTAAGTTTTGCTGCAAAAGAACTCCCAAGTAGGCCTATGTAAGAATCAGTTATCCCCACCAACAAAATCTTCTGAAAACATTTTCATCCTGGGGTAGGAATAAAGCTTTCATGTGGAAAAAAAAATATCACATATTAACTTATCCAGCCTATAAACCTCAACTTTCCTGTGAGACAGAAGAATCAACCTCAGGTGTTTCTTCCTGGTTCACAGCAAGAACGTTCTATGGTCTCCTGCCTCCCAGGTAAATCTGCCAGTCAGCGGCTTTTGGCTCAGATTCTGTTTTACTTCCTTGCTCTTTCTTGTTGAAGTTTGACAAAATACTAATTAAAATGATGGGTGAAAAAGTAGTTGTACAACCTTTATAACGACATTTACCTGACACATACAGGACTGAGATTCAAATTCCTTCTCTGATGAATACCTTTTATTATAGATAGTAGAAAGGCTCCAAGAGCTTTACATTGCTAAAGAAACTCCAGTACGCTCCAGTTTAAACAAATCTTTTTCTTTTTTTTTTGGTGAAAAACAATTACCTCAACTCCCAGAGAGTTTTACTGTACTCAAGAACACTGATAGTAGTTCGGGCTACATCTTCTCTTCCTTGCCCACGTCTATTTATCATCCTTCATGGGTTAGCTGGTGTGAACTTCTATCCCTACCTTTCCTGAAATGTCCTTTTCCTTGGGGAAACTCCTAAGTATCTAGCTGCTTTTGTAAGGGACCATTCTGGAAACAATAAATAAAGGGTTAACTTAGCACTGAAGAATGGCAAGTAGGAACAAAAGGCAGGGTGTCAAATACCTGTGTTTCATTAGGTGGACATGAACTATAATGGTGCTTCTTTACTTGACACCTTTATAGCCACAAAACTGTACATCTGTTTATCTGTCCCGTTAGGATCTTCATTTCTTCAAACAGAATTTCCTGCTACTGTCTAGCAAAGAGAATTCCCAATCCGATTCATGTTACTTTATAGTAACATTCTGCCATGACAAAAAGCTGCATTGCTTCTAACTTGCTTTCTGCTGTTGCACCAGAAGAACACTAGCCTTGAGCTTTTAAAGCCATTTAGAATCATAATAACCATTTATAAGAACACTATGAAGATCAGGACCCTTCCAATAGTGGAGGTTTATTGGAGAGTACTATATTGACAGTAGCATCTGAAATTTGCTATACTCAGGAGGAAAAAGGAATTTTAAAAAAGAATTAATCAATATTTCATGTCTTGTTTTAACACCATTGGACCTTAGTCCTCTCATCTATATACTACACTGGCAGGATAAATAAAAACAGCAGAGTGAGTTCCCAGATATCTTCCCTGGGAGATGAAGTACATGACAGAATACAGATTATATACTTTAAAACAAAGCACTTACATTCCTCCCATTTTTTCCTCTGAAGATACACAGGGATACAAGGGAATATACTGAAGCAGTGGGGATTCTGGATGATTTGGTAACACCTTAGAATTCAATCTGATATCATAAACATACTTTCAACATTCTAATGAAAGTAATATCAGAAATGTGAAAACAATTTTAGCTGTCCCTAAAAAGTCATATATCTCTGAATACCTTTTAAAAATATCGTCCCACAAAACAGTAGTGCAAAGTAATGTCTCAGCCCTTGCTATTGTGCTAACACTGCACACTCAATTTCTTTCTCTACAGGAGAGTTTTTCATGTTTTTTGGCCAGGGCTTTTTGAGACTCATTGGAAAGAGTTCCTCTTGTTACTGTAATTGCATTCAAATTTCAAATTTTACACATTGAAAAGAAAAGAATCCTCCATTTATGTGTAGCATAAGGCTATGTTACTGCACAAATCTGAGGGAAGGAGGACATTAATGCCAAAATAGGGAAAACAGGAGTTTGTTAAACATCATTCGTAGAACTACTACAGGCAAATCTATTGTGATATATGTGTGTGCAGCAAATCCAAAATTGTTCCCTATGGCTCACAGTGACTTTTTCTTATACTCTAAAATTAATGGGGCACCAGATCTATGCAGGGAATTGTCTCAACAGCTCAGGAGAAAATAATGCACTATTTTTCAAAAAATGCATTTAAAAAGTTGGTTTTACTTTCAAGACATGATTTATAGCCGGATGCAGCAATAAAAAGGCAATGCTCACAAAAAATTACTTTGTTTATCTTGAAAATTAAAGCTTATTTTGCATACTTCCGACAATATTAGGATTCTTAAAGAAATGTTAGTTATGGGGATGTTATTAATTCTGCTAAATACCATCCAGCATTTCAGAAAAGTACATAGGCATATGCTTAACATTAAACATATGAAAAGACCAATGGAATCAACTTAATTAAGATGCTTGAAACAAAGCATATGGTTGCCTATCTTGCTCTTAGTGAAAGTTTAAGTGCTTAAACTGTCATTATTTCATCTCAGAATATAAAAGCTCCAAGATTAATAGTTATTTGTACTTTTCAAGTCTCAAAACATAGAATTTGCATTTTTAGTAGTGCCTTCCATAAACTTCAGTAGAAAGAATTGACTATAGTTTCTCACAATGCTTTAAAAAGGAGACTTGCCTTCTGTATTTTAGAAGGAAATGGTAAAAAACACATTTAGGATTGCTAGAATCGTCATGTGTGACACATAAAGCTTTAATTAAAAATTAATTAAAAATAAAAGCAATTAGACAGGGTTCTTGACCTTTGGCTTTCCAATATTCTACAAAAAGCATAAGAAATTGATATAAAGAAGATGGAATAGAAAGTGCTCCATAAAAATGTTAGCGACTGAAATTCATCTACTTTGACATCTATAACCATGCTTTGATGTAGGCTAAATGAAGAAAAAACTAGTTCCTTCTCTCATCAGAGGAAAATGGAGGAACATCAGATATCTTCTTAATGATCAAGGGCAGGTGAGTTCAAATTGGGTAAAAGTTTTGTTGTTACTTGAGTTCTGATTTGACCGTAGAATTCCAAGAAGTTCTTTTCTTTGTTCAGTTGTTCCAGGATTTTTTATGTGCACAATCAATTCTAGCTCTATGGTTCAATGGACTGTAATTTCCAGTGGGGACTTCAGTGGTAAAAAAATAAAAATGAAAAAAAAAAAGTTTGTTAATGCAGAGATGATCTATAGACAAGCAATTTCATGTCAATCTGATTGCAGAAAAGAATTTAGAAGCCTATTTTTTAATTCTTTACTGGGAGAAATTAGAGAGCACAGAAGGTCAATTAAGAGTGTTAATTAAGATGAAAAACGAAGAAATTTAGGACTTCAAGAAGCTATTAAGTAACAGAGAGCTTGCCAAAAGCATTAACTAGACACTTTTCCTTTTTTGCTTAAATTCAAAATATTGCAGTAAAATAAAATTCAACAATGACAGATTGAAATGTCAAGATTCTCCAAGCCAATTAATTGACAAAAAAATGTATATTTTTGTAAAGGTTGTTCATAGACTCTAATCCTCAGATGACTCTCCTACCAAACCAATCAGCAGGAGTTTTGTTTGCAGCAGCTTGTCAGGCCCCTTGATTAATAAATAAGTATAAATAAGGGTTTGGGTTTAAAACTAAGAGACCTGTAATCCACAGAGTGGAGGCTTCATAATGTGAGATGTCCTTCCAACATGCTAAAGGATTTGTAAAAATTATTCAAAATAAATATAAATATTTTCAAGAACTGTGTCAAGATTAGCTTAGTCTGCGTTCAGGTAGACATGTCTCTGGTACTTATTGGTATCTGCAGCACATCAAGGTACCATTACTCTTCTGGGAGGGGGTCAGTATACTCTCTCTGCCACTTACCCTGTGTCAGCCTCGTCTGTGACTGACCCTCAGGAATGAGGGTAGAAGGTACCTGTCTCCTGTGCTATGTCCCCTTGTTAAAGACATCCAGCTCCTTTTCTCCCTGGGTTACTGTAGGTTTTTGCATTGCTGAATAACGGTATGTTTCCTTACAACTAAAAATATGGAAAATTTATCTACCAGCACAAACGGATGATCCATCACTTAATTCTGTACTAACCAAATCCATGCTACCATTGTACTTATGTTGACTGAGATTCTCTGTTTTTTTCTCCTGAGGAAGCATCTCTGAATATAGCTGCTGAACAACTCTTCTTTGCCAAATTAAACACCCACATTCCCCAAGTCACAGGTTTGGTCTCTGTCTTCCTCTTCATATCAAAAGTAGATTTGTAAATGACAGATTAGAATGAGCTGACAGAAAAATGCCCCCACCTCTGAGAGAATGGCAAGCCTCATTTTCCTACCACTTCTCCTTTGAGGAGCACATATACTTCTCATGCCAGAAAGCTTTTATCTTGTGAAGAAAAAAGGAAGTACATTTGGTAAAGGAGAAGGGTAAGACTCTAAATGCTGAAAAGTATTAGCACTAGCCTAGATTTAATTCTGTTTTCTGTAAGACTCAGTGCTTTGTTGCTAATAATTTCATTATATACTTTCTGCAGAAAAAATAGCACAAGAAGACCAATGAAGATGCAAGCACAGAGAATTGATTTCACATGGTAAAAATTGTTGCTATTTCTGCATTACAAAGATACCTGTTAGGCAGTGGTTTATCATAATTATTCATTCTTTTGTACGTGTGTGTGCGCACGCATGTGCTTGCTTTGCATTCCATAATGATGCAGGACATCTAATAATAAACACCCATGCCCCTCTAGCAGTGAGCAGACTGTCTCACACATTCAAAAGCCCACACCGTGCTTCAGGTCATTCTGAAAAGTGAAACATTTATATATGGACAGATGTTTTATTATCCATCATGTATGGTTTTATGCAAAGCTTAAACAAGTGGAATGCATTATGAACAGCACAGACTACATTCCAGATTCAGACAGTGGCTGTGCCCAGCAAGATGTACCTGGGAATGGAGAAGTGATGCACTCCTGCCAGCCCAAACTCTTGGTAGATCATCCTTAATGTGAATCCTGACAATAAACTGCAGTCAGGTGGCATACTGTCCAATTAATCACCAGAAATATATGTTTTCTACCTATATTAATACTGCACCAATGGAACACAGAGGACAAGAGTCCATTTCAGCTGAATTTGCTACAAACCCGCAGTAAAGGCTACTCCTACATCACAAACTAGCCCATGAGAATCTCCCCTCACAATCTGATTGAAAAAGAGATGTAATAATTAATAAATCCTATGTCAAAATGGCCTTGAAAAAAAGACAGGAAGGACACTTCTGAATGATCACAAAAGGGAACAGAGAAATTATGGCTTTGTATTTAACTGCATCTAATTAAAAAAAAAAACAAACAAGCGACTATTTGACTTACTATTTACAATTTTTGGCAAGACAGGCAAAACCAGTATTAGAAATAAGGAAGAATCTGTTACTGCAATTACTGAAATCCACGCAGCATCTGCTTGGGTATATAATTTATGCATATAGTTCCAATCTTTGTGTTGTGTACGTATTTTTTTTATTTCTTTCCTCTCTTTCTCTGCTCTATTCAATATATGCATGGAAACCTGAAACAAAGCGGAAGGCGGGGGGGGCGGGGAGCAGCTTAAAGAAGTTGACTTCTGCTGCCCAGGCTTATGTAGTTTCCTTATTTCTGATTCCTTGACCTGACTTTCATGCATCTCAGCTTAGTCGTGAACTCAGGCAACAAGAGAAGGAAGTTATTTCATCCAGGCAGAGAGGGCTCCTTCAGATTCCTGTGCTGCTGAGCTCAGAGAAGAAACAGAGAATTCCTGTTTATCAAGAGTAATCATAGAGGTCCAGCTTGCTGCAAAGCACTCAGAAAAGAAAGAAGACTAAAGAACTATAATTGTCAACCCTGCCTTCCAGCTGATATACATATACATATATATATATGTATGTATTATTTTGAGGTGATTCTCATGTGGGAAAACCTGTGCTAGTCCTTCCAAATCAAATGGCATCCCCCCTAGAGAACAAGAGTTGCTAGCTAACTTTCTTACAGCTATTGGGCTTCTGCAGCTCACATTGAATCTTCAGATACAAATTGTGCTCTTGGTGCAAATATTTACAGAACAGTAAATCCCAATCCCAACCTTTTTTTCTTCCCCATTCTCTTCCCTAATCATCCTGTTTCCAGAAATACATATTCTCTTGATTTCTCTTGAATCAAGAATTCTTTATTTCCCTTTCTTAAGTACAAACTGTGGTCTGAGGCACAGCCCATGCTATTGCATGCACTCAAGTTATTAGTAAAAGATGCCTTTTGTAAGTGCCCTGGTTGCAGTTGCCACCTGGGATCTGAAGTCAAGCAGTTTATGCATGATTACCAATAACCTTGACCCACTGAAGGTGTGTTGTGCAGAAAGAGAAGTGTATGGCTTCACACATCTCCATTTGCACTTGGATTTTGTTGATGAGCAAATGGATGTTTAAATCAGAAGAGGATCCACAGAAGTGTTGACCATTACATCCATGCAATTACGTTTGGAATGAAGGGAAACTAAATTCACATAAGCAGATTTGAGGGCTAAGCTGTTGGCATCTTTACATAGCCATTTTTCTCTTCAAAAATCACCTGAGTAAAATCCACTCCACCCTTAGGAAGACTGAGCTTATCAGGAAATGCAACTCTTCTGGTCTATGCCAGCATAGCACTTGCTCCACAGTACAATTACTTATGCTTGCAGTGGTTGAAGCTAAAGGGAGATAATGCCAAATCTGCTTTCCCTGGACAGTACTCAAGCCTGCAAGTTAGTTGTGGCACCACGGTGTACTCCTATCCCACCATTCTCCACTTTCCATTGGCCTATGCTAGGTCAAAGATTTACTGCAATCCCTGATGGCTGTGACAAAGGGAGTGACAGCTGAAACCTTAAGACAGGTTTCACGACTTGTGCCACAGGCCTCTATAGGGCAGCTTTATGTGCTCTTCTCTTCACCAGTAGCTGCATCCAGTTTGCTGAGTGCTGGTTCAACATCTTCCCACAGCATGAAAGGGAGTAGAGAAGGATTTAGATTTTCATCCTTTGTAACCAAAAATGAATCAAAACTCAAAAGTGTGCCAAGTGGAATTAAAAAAGACAACAGTGACTTTTTTCTGCATCTACATTTAAATCAATACTTGCTGTCTTGGGTCTGCACATTTTTCTCCAGGGAGGATGTAAACTAAACAGAGCTGCAGTTAATCCAGGATCCTCAAAGAGATTTAATTAAGCAAGCTTTCCCACCCTTTTCTTTTGGTATTAAAGGGCACTTACTATTCCTAGCTGCATATTTTAGTGAAATCTATTGTAGGTGAATACAGAAGAAATTTCTTGATTAGCTCTTACCTTGTCAAGACAAGATACTGAAAGGAGTTCATCTAACCTTGGCTAAAAGTGGCTTAAATTTTTCATAAAAACATTTTCTATTAGGATTTATTTTTTTATATTTAAAGCAAAAAATATGAGACAACTTTCTAAAGGTGCACATTGTATGTCTGTGACATTGGGATGTGAGCAGAGACTTTTACAAAGGTATTTTGTTTTACTGCTATGGTGAAAATGAAAGAACAGCTAGCACGAGATTGTACCTTAACTGTTCATTTGAGTGGGGAGAACACTGGACCAGATACTCAGCTGATAGAAACCACACTGATGTACATCAGCTGATACCCTTTCAAATTTTCTGTAATCTGCAGTCATTGTATTGGTTTAATCACTACCTCTTTGATGTTAACATGGAAGCGAAGGCAATGTTACATTTTTCTCCCTGCATTTCACATTTTTCTGAGAACTTTGCCTTTCACCAGGGTAGATGCTCATCCAGAAAAAGCTTATGGAGGGCCAGCCATAATACTAATGGGAAGTTTCATTTCTGAAAGGAAAATATTCACTGAAAAAAGAGAACTTAAACCCCACAGATAAGGCCTTTATTGGTGCATACCCCTCTATCAACAACTTGTCTCTCCCCAGCTGTGTGTTTCCAGGTATTCTAAAATTAATTCCTAATTTGTTGCTAAATTACTCACTGATTATTTACATTACAGTAGCAATGCAAATCCTCACTCTGCAAGGCACTATACACCCACATGTGACAGTCCTTGACCCAAAGAGCTTACCTGTCAAGTAACCAAGAGAAATGGATTCTTTGGAGAATGTACATGTCCTTATCCCTAGTTCTCACAGGGAACTGATGCATACTGAGATTTCCTCCCTTACATTTAAGGCATGTATATCAGTATTAATTCAACATGCGTGTGAAAGTCTCTCTACCAAGTATAGCAGGTAGAATGGAATAAAATAAATGCAAGACCTTCTAGTACTGTTCCATAGAAACTTCCTACAATACTGCATTGTGTTATTGAATCCGGAGCCACAGTGCTCTTCTCTACACTGCCTATTTGCACAAACCAAAAGTTCATTTTAGATTATGGAACATCAATATTTTTAGCAAAAATTAAATCTTAAATCCAGACAAATTATTCTGATGTGGAAAAAAGGAGGTAAAAATAGAACTTGCGTGGGTCTGAATTTTAATCCAAATGCAAGAGGCCATAATGTAACCCATCAGTCAAGCTTTGAAGATGAACTGCTAATTAACACAGATGTTGCCTTCCTTTTTACTACTGTAACTTTCTCCAGATTAACTTTTCCTTAAAGTAAAAAAGGAACAAAATATTTCTCTCTCCTTTTCTTTTTTTGACATACAATTTAATGAAACACACACACATATATAGGGATCCTATTACTGTTTAGTATCAATATTAGGGTCTTGCTTACTCTCTATATTCCATCCAAATGTCCCTAGTCTTTCACTGCTTTCTTAAATAACTCGCCTCTGTCCAACTATCTAGAAAGAAGCAAATAATCCTAGCCTCTGAGCTAGGATTAGTTTTTGTGTTTCCCCTTCTGCTCACCAAGAGCCACTACATTTATGCAGCAGGGTCTTCTGAAGGCCAGATGCCTGCAGCCACTGACACAAAAATTTACACTGAAGGCAGCACCTTGATTGCAGACAGACATATTCAGCAGAACAGACAAAGAATGGTGTGTTTTTTTCTCTCAGATGACAGCCTTTAGAAAAAAGCATGATACAGCAAACAATTTAGAAAAGCAGAAGACTGTCACAGAGAAGCTCACAGAAGAGGAACTCTAGATCAGAGTAGATTCCCTTCTAGCCACTGCACAGTTCCTTCAACACCAATTTCAGGTATTTTTTTCCCATATTCATTGAACAGACTGCAGGCGGGTAATCGTACAAATGGAAGCTGGGAGAAAAATCTCCATACTTATTAGAATGGCAGTGAAATGCTCTAAAAGAGAATTTTTATGGCTTCCCTGCTATCAACTGAAGTAGCAAATTAGTTAATTTTCCGAGTCTTTCACAATCCAGCTTTTTGAGAATAGTAAACTCAACAATTATCGGACTAATCATCTAGTCAGCTCACTGTCAATGTAAGCTAATGCCTAGTTATCAAGTATGGTGAAGAATTCAGTTAGCTTCAGGGATTTGGTATTTCCAGGGAACCAAAGTTATTAGAACACGTTCATGAAGCAGGACAGTGCTCCTTTGCTTTATGAGTAAATGCTCTGATTTCTCCTCCACATATTATATTGCTCTTAGTGACATCATCTCTTCAGTGATTCCCAGTATCAGCTAGTTAAGACTTGGATATGTTGCCAGTGAAGCTCTGCAGGCAAGCAGCTCTTTAGGAGGCCACACACGTGACAGACAGCATATATCAGAGGAGGCTGTTGCTGCTCCTGAGGCATCAAAGTTCAGGCCATCACAGTTAACTGAATTCTTATCTATAAGATTTGCATAACAAACATTAAAACAAGCTAATTCATTACAACTAGACACTACAGCCCACTTGTTACAATGTAGATGACTCAAGACTACATCTTTTTGGCACCAAATTGTAAAATTTAAAACTGCTAAAAATCTGTTATGTAGTTACATTACAGAGACCTCAGGTAACACTAGTAGCTACATTGCTGGAAGAAATACCAGATTAAAAATTAAGAGTTCGATCACACACAATACTAGAGATAGTGTCACAATTAGCTTTACAAAACAACATCATTCTTTGTGAAGCTTTTTCTTTGCCTCTTCATGCTATTTGCCTGATAAGCCCTTGCCAAAAAAGACATTATACTAATTACAATTAGTTATACAAAGTGTGGGACAACTGAAATGATTTATTGGTTTTTCCTCACAAAATAAACCTTATTTTGAATTCCAAATATACAGTAAAAAAATAAAGCAGAAACCCCAGATGGCATGTTTACTCCAGACATGTATGAATGTGAATGTACTTATGGAGACATTCAATCCATTTAAAGCCTTAATCTTACAGTAGTTGTTTGGAAAAATCAGTGCAGAGTAGGTTTTATGCAATTAAATTCCTTTTCCCCTGAGCAGAGACATTTAAGGTACAAAGCCAAGAGCTGAGCTGTTTTCAAAAAAACTTAGAACAAAGAGGATCTTCTAACAATAGTTTAAAAAAAAAGTGTCCAGGTCAACAAATAAAAGTATGCATATTTGTCATGCAATATTAATGCAGCACTGACTATGTTTGCATTTGATATAATCTATTACCTACATGTAATCTGAAGAGATGAAAGAATATGAAGGTGTTAAACATCTTTCTGTGTTGAATATCCATCTGTGGTAACTACCACTTCATATCTAGGCATGGAAATAACAAAGTATCTTTTGCTTCAGTTCTTTGGGAACTCATTCTAAGCATTTCTACAAGACCCTCCTTTGTCCTCCATTCTGCAACATCAAGAATACTCCTCAAATCATACTGAGAATTTGCTCATCTTGTGAATATCCCCAGTGTTCAGATGTATTTCCATGAAGAAGATGCATGGACTGAGAGTCTGAGCAGAACACAGCGCTTGATCCTTCATGGGGACCCTCCTCACAAGTCTGTACCTTGAATTCCTTTGAAGTTCCAAAAAAAAAAAAAAAATACCCAGACTTGCTGAAAAATGAATAGCTGATCCAGTTTGATGTTATCCCAGTCTTTTTTATAGGCCCCATCTCCAGAGCTCCAACTCACTCAAGCACTTAGATATAAACCTTCCATAATACAGACAATGAATATATGCAAGTAAATAGGCTTCGATGCAACTGCCACACTCACAAACCAGCAGGTTTACTCCCTGATCTCTGCAGTGCCTTTTGCCACTACACTAGCCATTTTGTCCTCAATCTTGACAAAAGAAGGCATAGCACTTAGGCAAAATACATTTCTTCTCTTTTTTTCTGGTCTGCAAGTCAGCATTATCTGATTAGGTCTACTTCCTACAGCTTGTTCAGTCTCGTTTATCAGGCACACTGGAAAATATTTCCAATAATAAGCCACCAGAAATCTGCCTTCATATCTGGTGTCAGGCTACATATAACAGAAATCTTTTCATTTTAGTTTTAAAGTATTGCTTCATTCAACAAGCTGACTGCTGGCTGACACACAATCTAACCTAAAGGCTATGGATCAGCAGGTAAATGCAGAAATTCTATTAGTTTTCAGACCTGAGGTTTACGCCTTTCATTTCAAATGAAATCAAAATCCTACACATGAATAGGTAAAGCACAGAGTAAAGATCCTTTCTTAAAACCATCCATTACCTATTACATGAGTGCAAGGAAGAAAGCAGTTTCTGCATCTTGTAGATACTGAATTTCTTGTGTTCAATGACTCTGGCAAGGATGGTAAATAGCAGACATAAAAGAGATCCATTTTGAGGAAAAATTAAAACCATGACGAACATTATATTAGGCAATGTGAAATCCTGCAAAGGTACAAAGACAGGCATATTCAGATATGCTTGATATTAACAAAACCTCTCCAAGCTTGTATAAATTGGACTTTCTTACCTAAATCTGAATTTAAAAGTCATAGGCAAACTTGGCTATGCTTTAGACATTTTGGAAATGAGCATCCTCATTTAGCACCAGAGGAAGGAAATAGTGCAAAAGTGCATATTACAAAGTATCCAGAATGTTTATGAAAATGCTTCTTTATCCAAACTGAAAGAAAAAACATCAACAAAGAGAGATTTCTTTCCTTCTTTCCTTCTGTAAGTGTACATACTTTTGACATGTAATCTGATTTCATACCCTGCTTTATATATAAATACAAGAGATTTATGAATGATTGACACCTGACTTCATTTTACTGTTTGCTCTAAAGAGATATGTTCACATGCGTCAGCATTTTGACACAGTATACAGACTGAATCCCCAAATTAATAGCAGTGAGTATAACTCACTTTTGGTGTGGTCTGGCAGAACTTCACTGAAGTCACTGGAACCACTTCTGCCAGAGTTGAACTCTCTGTGAGACTGGTATATTGTCTGGCACAAATACGTTTGGAGATAAGCCCCCCTAACATGGGGCCCACCCTAAACCTCTGGAAAGAACACATCTAGATTCTAGCTTTGTGGCTCAGAGATTTCTCTATCATATACACAGTTCCTGTGTAATTATGCCACACGCTGTTTTCCTTCAAAACAGTGGATAATGATTGTCTTAGAGCAAGGAAATCAATTGTGATTACCTAATCACAATTATGATCAAACTAATAGTGGGGTTTTTTGCTGCATGTCTCGTTCTGTGCATTCAGTTAAGAAAACGTTCCATGTTTTTGCTATTTATTCAGAAAAAAATACAGAAGAAAAGCATGACTTTTTCTTCTTTGAAAAATTAGCTGTAATATTTGTCTTTGGAGTATGGCATTAAACAGTAGAGAAGCTAGTCAGCTTGTTGGGCTCCCTTTTTCTCATTACACAAGCCTACTCACATCTTTCATTTGTATTTTGTGGTTATTTGTATTTAATCTGTATTTTCCTCTGGCAATAAGTTTCATAGCCTCTTGTTTCATTTTGCGCTGATGCTATCTTATAGCTTGATGATTACAAGTGAGTTGGTATTCTTTATCATAGCTCTTAGCTATTACAATATTCAGTCCTCATATATGGATTTCCCATACATTTTCTCCAGGAGAGGTAGAACTGTAGCTGTTACACAAAACTGAGAAGAAACAGCAGTCTACACAGTGTGAGATTTCACCTTACATGTTCAGTTGGATCAAGAAATGTTATGTCAACTGGTTTAGAGTAAAAGCAAATGGAAACCTCAAGATGAAATGTTCAGGTCCAGGTCTCAGTTAAGTCCAATAAGCCAATTAAATTACAGTTTACAAAGGAATAAAAAAAAAGCCATGATCATTCTGTTTCATCTCACAGAAGATGATAACAGAAATGCTGGTTTATCTTGCCCTTCTGACAGGTATATGCCAGCACTTCTCCTGATTCTGTGTAAGAACTTTTGACAAGGAAACAGTGCTCTCTACTCTCCAGTCAAAGGCTGACATAAAAGGTGCTTCAAAATTAACATTCTGTTGGGATATACTAAAATCAGGGCTGCAGAAAGCTAATCTAAAATACAGCATCTGAGCTGGCACCATTGCTTATGTAGTACCTTTTGTCCCAAAAGGTTCTTGGTAGACTACATCCACACTGACAAATGCAGCCACTTGTGGGGGAATGTGGAAGGTGTTTAACAGCATGGCAATGATAAAGGACAATTTAGGTTGAGGATGAAGAAACATATATTAAGTAAACTCCCCAACAGCATGGGAGATGCTTGTTCAATGCTGGCAAGAGAGGAATACTGGTATGGAGCAGTTTCCTAACGTATTCTTGAATTACCTTGGAAATCGCTCATCTGAGTATTGACCAGATCTGACTACATTTAACTTGTTTGATCTGATGAGATCAGGTTGTATGGCTGCAAGTTTGTGATAAGAAGCCAGTGTTAGAAAGAAACTGCAGATCTCAGAAGAGCAAAGCAAGAAACCCCACAACCCTAAGCCATTCATATGGAAATTATTCAATATAAACAGGTAATTTCTTCTTGAACTGCTCATATAATAGTCTATATCCATCTATCATTAGGAAAACTACATGGATACAAAGATTATTACCTTATGAAACAATGCAGACATCTTACGTCTCCTCATAGGTTTACTAGCATAGCTCAGGGCTTTGCTATTTTAGAGTAATGTCATTATCCTTTATCTTTATGCTGTGTAGTATTGTCCTCCATTGTGCAGTATTCATTATTACACACTTTGTCATGCACTACCTCCGCAGATATATATAATATGCACAGATTAGGCTAACCGATTTACCGATACCATAGACACACATGGCACTTAGATCTATCACAGGTATTCCTCACGCTTACAAGACAAAGCAAATGAGTTATCTTTTATATACTTGAGGATCACTCCTGGTAAATGTTGAATGATTTTAGTGGTGACGTTATGACTTTGTTTTCCTTCAATTTGTTCCTAAGAGGATGTAAGAAATAAAAATTTACTGGTAGGGAGAAGGAATATAAATTAAACTATTTTATGAAGACCATTCCTTAGAATGACTCAGACAATAAATTTCAGCAATTGCTCAAGAGCAAAAGCTTTTGTAAGTACCTGAGAACAACAATACAGGTACAGGAAGAAGAGAGAACATCTTCAGTTGAGATCATTCAGGTTTGCCATTTACTTGTACAAGCACAACCAGAGAGCTGCTCTTCAAATAGGGAAATGTCACTTCTCCTCTGGGCTTTGAGTGATGCTTTGCTCTTCTTTTACCTTTGTATTTTCATTTGGTTTCTTTAAGTGCATGCAAAGGATTAATTTGAAATGATGCTTGTTTTCACACACTGTGGAATGAGTTGCCCATTTCTGACTTGCAAACTACAGTGTAGACTAGACAACCTCCATAACATTTAAACAGAGTTTATAGAGGCTGTAAGAAGCAGCTGGAGTGGAAGTGTTTTGTACAGAGCAGTGTTTGAAAAGATGCTAGATATTATCTCCCACGGTCCTCAAATACCACAGTAAATGAATACATAAGACAAACCTCATTTCTCCCAGGAAGGGTTTTTTTAACTTACTTTCCCAGAGATTTCTGGAGTTTCCCTTCAAGAAGAGAGTCTGGGATGAAGGCATAACAAATACAAAGTTATCTCCTTTTGATAACTTATTTCACTAGTGCATAAATTGCATGAAATGCAGCTCTGTATTGCATGAATGCATGACAATTAACCATGGGAAAAGTGCATTTTACACCGCAATCCAGAACCAAAATACACATTGCCGACAGGCTACTTTCTAAGCAGTTTAATACTGCAAGTAAATGAGACCTCACAGTGTTATGCAAGGTATGCAAGGACAAATATTACCAACAAGCAGAAAACCTAAGACTCAGGTGGACAAACCTAGGTCTATACAGCTCAGTTAAATCTATGCTGAGCTTATGTACCATCCTCACTTATGCTCAGCAGCCTGTCAGACACCACCTGAATCTAGCTGTGTGGTAGATGATGTTACAGCCTGTCAGACACTGCCTGAATCAAGCTGTGTGGTAGATGATGTTACTGCTCCAACTGTTTATCACCACCAAACAACTGGAGGTTACTGATCCCACAGTTCTGGCAGCACACAATGCAGGTCTCTAACTTGCTTCAAGCACAATAACCAGACTAGACCAACTCACATACACTGGAAGCACAACAGCATATAGCTGACTTTGCACTGGGCAGTTAGGAAGTGGCTGCATCTTAAAGCAGTCCAGCTAGGAATATATATCTTGAGCCTCCGGGAATGTGCCTTTATGAGTCTTGATAGAGCAGCTTCCTAGAATTTTCTATTAATAGGAAATTGGGAACATAAACGCATCTCAGGAGAGCAAAATTTCTGATATATTGATTATGGACAAGTAAATAGCTTCAGAAAGACTTTGTGCTTATAAAGACAATTATTGGAACCTCATCTTTTTCAAGCCTGGATTGAAGCCTGCCTAGTATGCACGTACGAAGATATTGTTGTAATGGTAATTGCTTTGCCACTCCAGGAGTCCACTCCAGGAGCCTGAATAGCAGACACAGCTATGATTAAATATTATTCAATTCACCTCTTTGAATCTTTTACCTGGCACCACATTGTTATTTACCTGAACAGTGGTTATAAACCCCCACAATTCAAATATTATACAATGCCACAGAATATTGCCAGCTTGAGACCAGACCACTAGTAAAGCACTCCTCCCTAAGCAAATAATGGTGAGAGCTTTTCAGTACTTTGCCTTAGGTGCTTAACTTTGTTCAAAAATAATCATGATGAGAGGCAGAGAAGATATTTGACAGAGTGGTTAGGTGGAGGCTTACATTACTACGGATTTTCATTCAGTAGCAGCAGGTGGAAGATGAGTTCAATGCACCTTCTAGAACATGATCTACCCTTTTCTTTCCTCCTATTTGTTAAAAAAAAAAAGTTTCAATCCAAATTAATTTTTTCCAAATTTTCCAAATAAAAATGAAAGTGCAAAATTATTTATATTCTTTGTGCTCTCTTTTGGCTTTTGGTCTGACATTACACTATAATATGCTCACATCCAAATGACTTTGTGGATAGAGGGACTCAGCTGCCCAAGTGCTAAGAATTAGCATTTGCGCTAAGTTGTACTGAATTATTAAGTTGCCTTCGCATTTTGGAGTGGTCCAAAATAAATAGCAATCTTTCGGTTTCTATTTAAAGTACTTCCTGAAAGCAAAATGAATTAAACTATTAGCACACCTGTAAATTAAGTAGGCATTCTGACTTATTAACTGAAGCACACAGAAGCTATGTGAGATACCCAAATGGCTTGTTCTTGCTCCCATTGAAACCACAAGCAGTACTCTCATTGTCTTCAGAGTCATAGGATCAAGCCCAGAGTAAGCAGAAAATTGACAAAAGATAAATTTAATTCTCAATCAATTGCATTATTAACAATGCATAGTAGACTACAGGACAACAGGAAGACAATGTGCTTAGCAAACACAGGCTGCACAAAGCAACGGCTAATATGGCATATCCCACAAGGGGTATGCAGGTATTTGCAACATGACTACCTTTATACAATTTGTCCCAGCAGCTCTTAATGTCTCCCTTACAGGTGGGCAATGTGCCAGTAATCATGCAACTGTGATGGAAAAGCAATTGGAGGCGCATTTAAAAAGAGAAAATCTCTGTTTGCTTCTGCCCCTGAATCTCAAGCAGACCTGATAAACCTGATGACTCCCTATTAGAAAAAACATATTCCACAAATTATCATAAATAACTAAGTGGGACGTATGCTTAATTTTTGCATGCAAAGAAAAACCTCCATGCTGGCTTGAGCGCATGAAGAACTTTTCAAAGTACAGAATTTCAAACAAGATTAAACCCCAGTAAATCCTCTTTCATTGTGCTTCACTGTGCAGACTGTCCTTTCACTGAACATGGGTTTGAAATATGGGGAAGCCGATTTCCCAGAGTGCCATCCTTTATTGGCTCAAATTCTCACAGAGGTTTGTTTTCTCAGCCAACCCTGCACATTCCTCCCACTAACAAGTGCAACTGTACTACAAAACAGACATCAAAACAACTGCTATGCCACAGAATCCAGGCTCCTACAAACAGGAGACAGAAAAGAGCCAGATACTGCTCAATCCCATCTCCCAAAATGGTGCAGAATTCTCATCAATAAATTCACCTGATGTTCCTGGTGGTTTTGTATTGCTTGTTCTCCACCTCTTCCAAAATATCCTTTTCAATAAAGTTTGAATAAACCTTAAAAAATTTAAATGAACTGCTCTAGAAAGGGCAAGCAATCAACTTTGAAGCCAAAGGAAAATAACCATTTTTCATTACAGAATTTATGTATCATTCAGAAACAGGATCTTAATTTTAACCTATGTGGCATCCACAAATGAGCTTGAGCCTCACCTGAAATAAACAAAATTTTGCTGAAAGAAAAAATGTACCAATAGCCTTTTTCCAAGGTCTAACAAAAGATAGGAATTATTTAGAAGAAGAACAGTGCAAGTATTGTAAATAATGCAAATACTTCTTTGGTATGAAGCAGAAATTATTTTATAGCTTTCCTGTGAGGAACTGTGAAAACCATTTTCTTTTCCCGCAAAGAGAAGTAAAAATCTTCTGAAAGTCTATAACTATTACACTCTAAAATATGCATTAGGCACAGAGATAAAGTCTCCTAAGAAAAGAGTAAGAAAAAACCTAGTCAAAAGTATAACTGTATAACATTACCCTTCTGGTTTCTTCTGGGATAAGATTGAGTATCACAGTGATTAAAGGCATGCAACCCAGCAATTAATTGATTAATTTGTAAGGGCAGAGGAATAAAATCCTTAAAATCCCACATGTATTCCCATGGGTTTTGCTGAGCCATTTTACACCTTTTGAGGCATCTGCCAAGAAAAGGTCAGTTGAACTAATCCGTGCTTACACCTTAGCATCTCCATTGAAACATGTCATCTCTCCACTGTAGAGTTATTACTTGCTGCCTATGACACTAAGTCTCAGAAACAGGCTAGACTTGATCCTGAATGGAGGTGTGACTGATATGTCTTTCCTAAACCAAAGAAATCTATACGCTGGGTGTCTCAGGAGACTAATAGTCCAACTTCCTTTGGAGTATTTTCCTCTTCTGTCTAGCTTTCAGAGCACTCCTTTTCCCGATACAGTAACTACAGAGCGGAAAAGGAACCATCAATAAAAATTCAACATCAAACAATTAACTTTGTGGGACAAAGCTCAAGGGAAAGTCAAATGTATTTGCTTATGTTCATTTACGCAAAACCCAGGGCTTAAACATTCACTGCTAGTTGTGAATTCGTCTTCTCTAACTGTGAAACCACAGCTTCCCTGGTTGGTCTCTCAGGCTTTTCCCACACAAAGCCATCTCTTCATAAATTGGGAATCCTAAAATCTCACCATGAATGCCTGGCAGCAAACAAACAAATGAAACAACACATCACAGAATAAAAGCAGCCATAAAAAAAGCCTCATGTATAAAAATTAGTTGTCAGATAGATGACAACTCCATTCTGTCTTCCTGCAGCTTGTAATACCCAGGAAACAACCCCTTCACATTTATCACTATTTACCAATACCACTCTCTCAGGTCTCAGAGCTTGGACCAGCTACAATTGCCACCCACTCCGTATTCATGGAATCCATCTCCTTCTCATGCCATCTGTTCTTTGTCCTGGACTAATTATGATATATAGGACAATATGCTTGCTACCTCCTCTGAACACTGCTCCTAGTATCTTACCATAGGTTTCAGCAGAATCACAACTGTGAGGCTACGCGCACCATCTCTAAACCACTGGTGTAAAACCACTGGAGCAGCAAAACAAGTTTTAGGACTGGTGCTACTTCTTACACTGTTATCACTTGTTGTTCAGTGTTGGAGGAGAGATTCTCTCTGATTTCTTACCTCTACTACCCTGCAAAGCTACATTTGGTGTAAACAAATCTAGTTGATAGTAGTCTCTGTTGGATAACACAGGCCCATGTTTTGAAATTGGACTTCGAAAGGACTCTAAGATTTACCCCTGAAAATTAGACTTTGATTGGTCTATTTGGGAGTGAGGCTGGTTATCAGTGATAACACATGCATTTAGACTCTTAAAGAAACCTGACAGGTGCCAGACATAAGAAATTACCATTTTCCTCTGTGAGTCTGGCTCCATTACACACATGTTCAGATCCCATTTTTGTTAGCCAAAGCCCTGTTTAAAAAATCATTTTACAGGTTTTAAGAAGCCTGTAGTCATTTATTCAGAATTTTTCCTTTTTATTTCAGTCAGATATTAATAGAACAGGAAAGAAAAATTTTCCCGTGGTTTAAAGAACACATTTTTCTCTATATCTGCCTCTGCTTACACGTGAGGGGGAAAAGGCTCTGATAATCTACAGTACAAGCAGGAAAGGTGACAAGGGAAAACTTATCTTTTAAAATGCTTTCCTGTTTTACTTCAGGTGAAACAGGCAGTTAATATGCTAGAGGCTGTTTTCTGTGTAGCCTGGAATGCTATAGAGAAGCAGCACGCTAAATATCACGTATAGAGCCTGTATAGTAACAGAACAGCTTAGTTACTATAGGAAAATCTGTGACAACTTGAGACGGACGGACAGACAGGAATAAAAGTTTAACCAGTTTTGAAGTAAAAAGTTAAGTACCAGTGAGAATATTTCTTACTATCTGCCCCATATTAAGAACATGAAATAATTTGAAAAACTACAGTGAGGGTAATATACGCAGCAAACCACACAAGACTTTACCCTTGCAAACGAAGTTCAGGAGCATTTTTGCTCACAGGAAAAGCATCTTAGTTTGAATTTGTATGATACGTAAATATTCCCACTTCTCTGCTGGTTTGGAAGAGAGGTTAATAGAGGTGAAACATTCAACCAACATCTCTAACATACACATTTTTCTGTGCAAGAAATCGTTATTATTCCCGCTTCATGATTTTATCAGTCTGGATGTAAGATCTGCAAAACGGAGAAAGGTTTACAAAATGTAAAAATTACATTTAGAGCAAAATAGAATTATATCTTTATGTTTCTGGTCAGAAAGCAAGCTAGGGCAGTCATTTCATTGAATAAACAAAGACCAAGTCATCACCTCTCTCTTTGCTGTGGTCAAAGTCAGGATTTGCAGATCTCATTCACTGAGACTTGGATCTTCAGACCTATCCAGGCTGGTAAGATTCAATCCAAGCAGGAGTAACATTTAAGTGGATTCTATTTCTGTTCTGCTTGAATTAACTGTCTAAAAGATTCATTACTTACATTGTTCAAGGCTCTGAACAAATCTGAATTAACTTCAGTGTTTCATTTTCATAGGACAGAGTTAGTTTGTACACAAGTGCAATCTGAATTTTATCAGTGACTTAGGCTGGTTTGACATGCACGTGACAACAAACCCATAAGGTACTTGGGTATGTTAGAACCCGATTTCCTTAATTCATGTTAAACCCAAATGTATAGAGTATTGTAGTTCAAAAAATCTTTGATGTTAATAGCACAAGTGATAAAATATGGGTCTAATCAAAATGACTCAGTATTGCACATTAAACCCTGCAGTACCCAATTACTCATTGCTGTTTCTGGTGAGAAATGTGATATTCAAGGGTATAACCTAACCTGCAGCCATAAATAACACATATATTAAAAAGAACAGGATGATGGCAGGGCTACTAAATGCTGTTCTTTTAATGTGTGATCTTAGCTTTGAATCCATTGGTGGTAGTAGTAGTACAGTAGTTACATGGTACAGTTTTATTTAAAAGCAATCAGGTCCACAGACTCAGCAAAATCATAAAGTGGTTGTGTTTGTCAGAAAGCAACATTAATAAGCTTGGGCTTGGTATGGGGATGATCCTCCTTTAGAAAAAGGAGTCACATGTTTTGTTCTGAACTTGTCATTTTGATTTGTCTGGGAGTTTCTTCTTGATTTGCCTTGAAAACCTTATGAGGGACAGAGAGAGACTTTTGGGGGGATGTCTTGTCACATGAAAAGGCTTTATCTTACTGTCCACCCAGTTTGCTAAATAAGCAACCTGTCATGCTTGTATTAATTCACTCAGGCCAAAGCTGAAATTCATTTTGAAGCTCCTATTTCAGCATTTTTCTTCTTGAATCTATTGAGCTTGTTGTTGTGTACAAATACAAAGCTGTCTGTCATAGAAAGGGAAAACAACTAAAAAAAAAAAGAAGGAAAAAAACCCCACTGTCGTATGCTCTGGGTTGTTTTTCCCCCCTTTCAGTTCAAACAAGTGTCTGTTTTGTGCTGCAGAGATTGGTACAACACCTCATCCATTTCAAAAGAGAGGCTGCTTTATGAACTCATGGAAAATGGTTGTTTTATACAGCAACTTGCAGATATGATCCTCTGACAAGCAGCGCTCATTAAAAGAGCATCAGCTGGCTCAAGCAGTAGTCTTGGTCGTTATTGAAGTCAGTCAGACCCTTGGGGATTTTAACACCATTTGTTCAACAAACAGTCTCATTCTGTCCAGCTGTAAAAAAAAATAATTCCAATTTAAAAATAAATCTTTTGTAATGGGCTCAAGGAAATGTATGGTACGGGAGGATCGAGAAGTTCCCTATTATAGAGGCATTCTGTTCACATCCAGGGTGATTCTGCCTTGATAAACAAACAGTGACACTATTGGCAAACCTGGGATTTGAAGTAATGGTTCATTAATGCAATTGCACACTAAGTAATGTACTTGGGTGTCAGCATTCTGCTAGGTTTTCTTCCTCATTGTAATGCTCCTTTTCCTCCTGGATATGCTTAAAAAATATCCTGGCACTCCTGTCAATATATTAGTTTGAAAAATGTCACCATGGGCCTGGAACTGTTGTGTGTATATGTAACTGTGCATTGACACATGCATTGGCTTGATGCATTCTGGTGATGCGAGTTCAGCCTCCTGCAGAGATCCAAATTATGATACGATTGCACTGAGCTTACAGACTTCTCTCATGCTGGGATGGAGATGGTGTGAGGAACTAAATTCACAAAACAGAGCAACGTGCTCATACTGCATGGTTTGAATAGCTCTTCTAGCTGCACGCAGTGCACATCTTGCTTTTCTTTAGAGGAGTGCGGAGATTAGATATGGCTGAGCTGGGGACGCAAGGTATTCAGTTCTCCTTCACTAACACAATCTTTCTCCTTCTGATCTGAACTTCCACCATTCCTTCCTTCCCTCTTTTTTTTTTAAATCATACTCAACAGTTCCCACATCTACCTGTCAAGGACCAAATGTCTAATACAATGGTTTGTATAAACCATGGCTCCATTCCAGCAGGGTAAGTCCTCAAAGGCCCTCGCAAGAATATTTTAATGTGTCATTTAGGATTTAGGATCTATTTGAAAAAGACAATTGGAATCAATACTGTTGGTAAGGCAAGCTTTTAAAGTGCACATGGAGTAGGGGAGGATTCAATATCAAGGGGAATGACATCCAAAAGGGACAGACTTAGTAATGCCTTCCATCTGTAAGCCATCTTTGTGCGATCAGAGGGGCAAAACACATTTTCAGCACAATTATGTAGCATCATGTCTAACTATTATCATATTTGTCAGCAAGAATTGCTAGTCATTGGATGGCTTATATAAATTTATTGTGTGAAGAACTCAGAAAAGGTGTATGTAATTGTTTCAAACATTTTTCATTAGATTTTAATTTGTAGACTGATGTGACTGGAGCAGAATAAAGTGACCTCATGCTTCCTGCCCCAGGAAATTCTTGGAAATTAGATATTTCAACTCAGTAGGATTCACGTTGCAATGTATTTTAAATTACAAGAACTGAGTCTTTTGCTTGCTGTTGTCCATCTGTGTTATATTCTTTGATTTGCTCCTATACACAGAATGTATAGATTGCTTCTTATCTACATAGCTTAGTGCATCTTACACAGAAAAATCAGGAAGGAAATCTCAAAGGCAATTATGTTGGAATTAAACAGCTGCAAGGAATCGTCAAATGCATTCTGGCCAGACCCAGCAGGAGTGTTTGAAATAGTTCAAGTTCATGTGAAAACTCACCTCACATGGACTTTTTGAAGAAATATACAAGTCTCTGGTCAGCATTTTTTGAAATTTTACAGAATTGCTCGGTTTTCCCCAGTCCTATGAAGACATTACTAACAGTCAGCAGAGCTCTCCTTTGCTAGTGGCTACTGATTGTAATCCCTTTCCCCTGCCCCCACAGGTAGGGAATGTGAACAAATATCCACCGCAGTTAATGGGATCATCTTAAATCCTTCCGAGGCAACTATCCTACTCCATTAACCCACCGGGGACTGGTTGGAACAGAGGCCAGAGTGTGGTTCAATTCCTAACCTATCTCAATTGCCACAATATTTCTGAGGGCACCATTTACCAATGCATCTTTGCACACAAATGAGGCCGAATGCACTGAACCAATGAAGATTACCTACTGTTCAAACTGTAAAGCACATCAAGGAGCATGCCTAACTAATTCCACCACTGGGCTAAGATCATGCTGTATTTTTGACAGTAAGCACAGTCTTTCCAGCTTGCCCAGGGGAACCTCCACTCTCATCATTTTGGCTTTTGATGTGCAGCACCTACAGAACAAAAATACTTAGCAAGTTGCAAACATTAAGGGTGCACTTGAAAACTTCTTGTTCCAAGCCCAGATATCTGATATTGAACGTGCCCGTTGGCACATTGCAAGCAAGAGCAATTTTAAAAACTAAACCGAACATACTATTATTGATCTGATTTTGTCTGCTGTGCAAGGTGCAGCCTTTCTCCCTGAGGTACCTATGCAGTTCACACAGCTGAAGGCCACTGAACTAGAGAACAAGCTGATTGATTTCCTATTTGTGTCCAACAGCACTTTAGTGGCATTAAATATTATTTAATGGCACTGATTACACTTTAACGGAATTACCAAAAAAACCTCAGCCAAAAATAACAACAACCACTGCTCTCCTAACCGGTAGCATTGCTCTCTCTCTGAAGCAAGCACACTGTATGGTTGCATTGGAGGGTCACATCTTGATTAAACAGAGTGTCAAGAGTATTGATAGCATCTTTTCAGTATTCTGGGGAGCAGCCATCAATAAAACCCTAACAGAGTACAATGACTTCTACTCTCTTTTTATTAATCATGAAAATATATTTACAGTTGGAGCAGAAGTGCATTGTACAGAAGCATCAGTCCTCTCTGCTCACATCCACATTGCAATCCCCTTTCATTTTATAGGAATTGAAGTCTAAAATGGAAGTCAGTTCACATGAATCTTCCTGTTGCAAACAATTATTGTTACCAGAAATCTTCAAGGAAAATCAAAACAAAGCTCACAGGCAAATCAAAATGACAAGTTCAAAACAAAAGCACATTAAAGCTTAAAGAAAAAAAATAGATCTATTTCCTTTACCAACTCCAACTTAATAAAGAATATTCTGACAAGCACAGTCCTGTTATAGATACACAGCTGCCTGAGTTCACATTCCTGATTGTTTTATATGAAACGGTGTCAAGAATCTACCCTTTCAATAGTACTAAATGGGAAACATCTCAAGTGTATTTACTTTAAAAATCAAATGCAGGTAAGCAGGACACTAGTTTAATTTCTTTTTTATGGTAAAATTCCTCTCTCATTTCTGGGCTGCAGCTGTCGGTTTGTTTGCAGATTGTTTGACTTGTCCAGAGGATGCAGTATGTGGACAGAATCTCAAATTTTCAGGGCAGAGCAGAGGGGAGAAGTTTTCTCCTGCAGATCAGCAGTATGTGCTGTGGGTCAGATAGGCAAATTTGCCTGTTCATGAAATCCATGCAAATAAAAATCTTTCCCCTCACTATACAGAGAAAATCTTTCTGGAAAGAATTCACTGCAACCACTCACTGCCCGATCTTTGAGTTACTTGTTTTACCAGTCCCAAGAGGTGCAAATCATCTCCTGGGATATGTCAAACTGCTCACGTCCTGCTAGGGTATGCCGCTTCTCATGGGAGATATTCAGCATCTCACATGATTTGGCCCTTAGCACACAGAGGCAAAAGAAGAAGAAAAATAAAACTAAAATACCTGCATGGTTCATGTGTATGAAACAAGGTATCCTCCTGAACACATACTGCAGAGGGTGAGCAACTAGTGAGGTGGAGCTCCTACCTAGAAAGGGAAAAAACGTTCTATTTCTTATGTCGATCCCATGGCAAATATTTGCAAGGACTAAGCAAGCATACTTAATTGGCTACTCTTTTTGTAAGCAGAAGCCACACAAGATGTTTATCTTCAAATCTGATTTCATACCTTAGCTGTCACTGAGGAAATTAAACATTCAGCAAGTCACTCTCTCTGTCAAATATGGAGACAGTTGGCAAATGAGGCCATAAAGCTAGAGATTAATTACTGGCTGTATGAATTGTTGCTGTTTTCCTCTGTCAATTACGTCATGGTTAATCATGGAGTGAACTCCTGAGAGTTTTGTATCATTCCTCCCCGCATTTTTTCACAAATAAAAAGTAAACAAATGTAACCAGAGGTCATTCTAAGCTCTCTCCATCCACTGGCAGGAAAAAGTTCTGGGAGTTGCAGCATATCTCTCTGTGATGATTAATTTAAACATCTTAATTTCACAAGATGATTTATAACTAACAGAACAAGACATGTCATGATTTATTTTATGAATTTCAATAATATTTATGCACACATTTACTTCTGGTAAAAGATTTTCTTATTACTATTTGTAGGTATTTCTTGCTCTTTGGGGCTCAGAGTTGTTTACATTGGGCTACATAAGATTTGTCATAAATGGTCCAGAGCAAAGAGTGAAGTAAAAGAGAAGAATGGAAGGAATCTATATAGTGTAGGTCAGTATTCTTAGTCGTAATTACTGAACTAAGCATTTCTCCCTATGAGAAACCCACTCTGGACTGAGTTTCCACCAGAAGGATCAGCTATATCAGATAAAAGCTAAATTTCATTAAAAGGTAGAAATATTACTTACTATTAAAAAAGGCAATATATCTGCCTACGTTGGGCAGCGAGCAGCATATCAGTATTCCTGTAGTACTTGAGAAAAGGCAAGCATCCCAGTTTGCTCCACAGTTTTTTTTTTAGGAAGTTTGCTATTACAGTTGAATTCATTAAATAAACCTAGATATCAACATTAGCCAATATCTACACAGAATTTCCCACAGGAGACTAGATGAGAAGAATATTGTAAAAATATCATTAAGATACACAGATAGGTGAGGGAACGAAATCTTCACCAATACTAATGTAGGACACTAGAAGCACAGTTTGAGGTAAGTTTGCCTTGGATCACAAGGACAGTTTAATCCAATTCTCATATGAGTTAAGGAGTCTCCTTCCATCTGCTTTGACAGATAGGACAAAATCCACCATAAGCAGACAGAGAAGGATGCTATTCACACTCGTTAGCGTTACCCATCGGTTCTTTCCTCCCTACAGATAGTGATGGTCACACTGTAATTAGTACAATGTCTATCAATACTCCTGAAAGGACTCTGCAAGAGCAAGCATTATTCTCACTTCTACCTTACAGATCCATAAATAACTTCGCGTAAGTATTTTCTTCCTTTCATCTGTCACTAAGGAATAGTAAGTTACAAAACCTGCTCTGGATCAAATGACAACTCTCATTGACAGAACCGAAGAAAGACCTCAATAATTTTGATTTCAAATACAGGAAAGCCCTATGTACTACACTTCACTTTAAAAATTGTTAAGACTGTGCATTAACTAAGAAAAAACATATGAACAATTGCATCTAATTACATGACCAAAATTATCTTTAAATGGGGTAGCTGGTTATGGTTTGCACTTGGCACAGCTCAGTGATATACCATGGGTATAAGACAGCAGCCTTCCCACAGTTCTGTGTCAGAACAAGCCATTTGTGTAATTTGAATCATTTGAATTGACTAAGATAACAGCATCTCAGACTTACACTAGAAAGACTGGCAATGTGTGAGATAAACAAGACATGCTGCTCAGATAATAAAAACTAGCAATTATTAAGGGGTTGTCATTTGAGTTTGCTAGACATAAAACTGATTAAGAGCATCACCATCTTTCTTTTCTGCATCACAGAAGATGACTGGTGTAAGATGTCTGTTGTTTCTTGTCTACTGATCCAGGGATATTGTATTTCCAAACGGTTGTGGGAACAGAGGCCAGCAAATACATTTGCCTTCATCTGGAAGGTGAATGTACTGGAATATGTTAAACATGTAAGGCTGTTACAGAGGTTATGCCACTTCTGCTGGCGCGGAGGAAGAGGTTATAGGAAAGAGGGCACTTTCTTTGTGTAAACATATAGAAGAAAGAGGCTCAAAAAGTAGCAAAATATTTGCTAAGTTTAGACACAGATTTAGTGTAGTACACAAAACCCATGTGTTTTGCTATCTATGTTTCAGTTCAGCTTCTTATCATCTGGCTAGCAAGCTCCACTGCCCTGTGTGGGCCTCAGCAAGATTATGGTTCTGGCACTTGTTTTCATTGAAGGGAATTGTGATCTGACATGAACCTCCTTTTCATACCTACTTTCTTTATGTGATTACAATTACATCTAAACCTCCCTGCAGCTGTTTTAGAAATTCAAACCTTAGCATAGATATTCAAAACTTAGACATAACCTTTTGCTAAAGACTGTAATTCCTGTCTACATAGAGATTGATAACCTCAATTTATAGATACATACATTTTAAAGGCAAAATTAATTTAATTCTTCAGTAGAGTTACTGAAAACTAAACAAATAATGGGTAGTAGTGCATTTGGAGTAGAGGCCATATTCTGGGCTGCGAGGGATATCATGACATCCAGCCACTCCTGTGAACAGCATATCCCCAATTTGGCATGGCAGGAAGTATGTGTCATTCAGGCTACAACCAAATGAAGATTGGAGTATTCCCATGCATGCTGTTATGACTACAAAAAATAATTAATTGCTTATTAACCTACAAAGGATTATCTTGAACCAAAAAGATTCTGCTAGTTGGACTTGAGCCATTTGATTACTTACTAGTTCTGTTTACTGGGAATTGGGGATGACCGCTACTCACCCTATCAGTCATTATGAGAAAATTACTTTTTCCAATTACGCTATTATGGTTACACAGTTTTACCTTTTCTATTTACTGATAGTATGAATTACTATAATATTGATATAAATAGAATATATCTCTTTTTTTGGCCTTATTTTAACAATTGGGCAGCTTTCAGGTTTGGCCATAGGGCTGTTAAAATTAACTGCAATATGACAATAGGTGTCACGGAATGGCATGACAAGACCAAAAGCAAAACACGGTAATATCAGGTAATCAGGCTGAATTATTGTAGTGGTAAATTTGTATCATATACAATCTGAAAGTGATATCTGGCTGGTTACATTCCTGACAGGCTTATGCATAACAAATCTTCAGTCCATGGTGAAGAGAGGTACACTGGTTATTTCTAATTCATTTCTAATTCTGAACTAGATCCATGCAATTATTTGAAAACTGTGTCTGCAATAAGCTGATTGTTTCAGCACCTATTTCTTATACAGCAAAAAAAAGGGGGATGAAAAAAAGCAAAAAAGAAACAACATAGAAGTTGACAATTTGATGGGATTGCAAGCTTACTCAGCCATCACTGGGATGCCCGAAAGGCCAGGCACTAAGCTTTCCTTGGTACAGATTAATTAGCCAGCTGTGACTCCTAGATCTCTATTTTTAAATAATGACTTGCATAAATCTCTGAAGACAAGAATTTACCACTGCTACATTACACACAAGCATGGCTGCAAGATATTACTACCAGTGGAAATTCAAGTTTGCAGGAAACTGATGTAATGTTTTTCCATGAAGAGTAAGAAAATTAACCCTGACACCTATATAATTCCACTTGGGCTCACCTCGATTTCTGATATAACACTACAGCAAATTGCACCTTCATACTTCTTACACAACCATGGAATCGGTAATAATAAAAAATCTGGCAAGGTGCCTGTGTTTTAGCTAGAATTAATACTTGTGAAAAGGGAAAAGCTTGGGAAATGTTGCAGTAAGCAATGGCAGGTGAATTTGTCCCAAGGCTCATGAAAACTACATTACACACATTCATACATGGATACTTATACCTTCAATGAAGGTAAGCAGAACTGTTTTGCCATTTTTCAGATTGTTTTTGTATACTTGTGCTTATTACCATTGGGCTCACAACTCACTCTCATTCTGAGCAGATGCACTGAAGTAGGTTTAACTACCTGCAGGTTTCAGATAAGAGCTGTTCCTTTTTCCAACTCAGGTTTGAATTCCCTCAATTCATGTAAAATTTCTGTCTGCAGTCATGGTAAAGACAAAGTGCAGGATGAAAGGAATAGCTGCCTGCAGAGTGATCCTCGATAACTGCATACCACAGGATATTGTTGCCAGCTGGAACAGCATTCAGGATTCAGGTGCATTCATAAATGTGATTTTTAACAAAATGATAGTCAATAGAATTGCCATAACATTACAGTGGGGAGAGGGAGAAGATATGAAACACTCCAGAGCTGATCTATGCTGCAGTATTAAGTGAATTACCAACATTTTGCAGTAGGTTTGTGTCAAGGAATTCAAAAATAACTCAGTTTTGAAACATCCCAGTAGTTATTTAATAGGTGCAAAAGATCAACAGATAATTACAGTGTATTTTGGTAATTACAGTGGATATGATTTATGTTATATTTTAATTACCACAGAGAGCCTAGCATGAAGGATGAACACTTAAAAGTCAAGATAAATATATTAATACATCGCGTATAAAAATAAATCCAGTTACTAACATGTACTTTACTGATATTTGCAAGAAACTGCAAAACTACAGAAGAATAGCCCTTTTCCATTTGTTACGTAAAAGGCCGATGAGTTGCAGGACCATCTCTTACTTACTGAATTTGCCAGATTCAGTAAGGCAAGTTATTTTTCCCATTGTGAGCATATACCTTTAAGAAGTCCAAAGGAAAGAAAACACCTAGTGCTTCAGTTTAAATAAGTGACATCAAATGCCATTTTCTTAGCATTATTTCAGCCTTATGCTAATGAATTCCAACACTGTTGTAGGTGAGTCTCTCCTCAATTATGCAAACTTTGGTCTTTAGTATAGAGGTCATTATGTGACACACAAAAATTGTATAGTAATGAGGTTATTCACATTCTGTTATAGTGCATAAGAATTGAAAACCAAAAGTGAAATTAACTTTCTTCCTGGTCTTTTTTGTCTTCACAGATTTAGGCTAATAACACAGTGGTATGGTATGACTGGGATACGAATATTTTAGAACACAGCATCATACCAATATCACAAAGCAAACATCATAGAGGGGAGTATTGCATTAACACCCCGCTTCTGAGCTCTAGGAGATGAATTTCATATATAATACAGTGTGATGTTTACCAATTCATTACAATGACCTGGCTTGCTACTTCCTCAGAAAACTGCAAAAATGAAAATGTCACACATATTTGCATTCAGGAGGTTACTATGTATCACTGCACACTTCTCATGCTGTCTAAACCAAAGTCTGTTTTCTGCTGTCAGTCTAATGGCTCAGCTGCTAACCCAATCTGAACTGCCTTTGGGAGGCATCAGGGGACTCTAGATACCAGTAGCTTGAGGCATGAAGAAGATGAGGTACTTTATCCCCTAAAGAAAGAGAAAAAGCTACTGTCAGGACAGCCCGTATACCATAGGATCTTCTTCTGGAAGTTATTGGAATAGGCTGGAAAGTGTGACTACAAGCAAGGAGAGGTGGCAGAGGATGGCTGGCATGGGAAGCTGGAACTAGCTTGTGCATAGGAAGGGGGTTTGAATTGATGAGAACAGGATTTCAGATTAGGAAGTTGCCTTAGCTCAGGCTGATGCAGCATACATATTCAAGGACAAAAGGCCATATTTGGTACATGCATGGATAAGGACATCCACGTGCTGGTATCTCAGCTTAAACTCTCTCCATTTCAACTCACTATTTCGTTAGATCTTTTTATATCTAAAAGACTAACTTTATAAAATGTGTGTATAACATATGGTCCTGGTGTCTTTAAAACACGTCTTACTCTGTAGCAACCAGAGTAGCTGGAGTAAGACAAAAATAGGCTTGGTTTTATTTCCCTCAAAATGTTCATTAAAAATCTGCTGAAATCTCCAAAGTCAAGCAAAGATCATAATTCTACTTCAGAGTGACATTCCAGTCTGGACAAGGCAAACTGCCCAGCACCCTAATTTTGTGGCCTAACAACAGTGACGTAGAACACTTAGTTCCCAGAAGAAAGAGAAGAGCTATGGTCAGGCCAGCTTATATCCCACGAGGTGTCTTTCTGGGAGTGATGAGGATGTGCTGGAACAAAAAGACAGGGCCAGAACTTGATTTCCATTTTATGGGAATTTTTGACAGTCCAAAATTCAATTTCACTGCAAACTAATAAAGATAATTTCCGAAGCAGAACTCTACAAGCCATGTCATCAGCCATTTTTTATCCTTAAATTTCCATTTAAAAATGAATTTTTATTTTTCATTTATTACTTTTCCAGTAAAACAGCAGAAATCTCTGTTATGCGCTATTTTGAGTGTATTGCAAATACGACTTAAAAGAATCATGCTATATTCAGAAAATGGATACGGCTGATTAATTCTCAGTATTCCTCTGCTTTTCTGAATGAAGGAGACACCTGTATAGCACAAAGCAGTGCAATGCAAAATATAGGTATTCAACTTTAGCTAGAGGAGTGAAGTGCAAACAAGTTCCACGTCTCCTGTCTGCATAGTAATAAAACAGTGCAAGAAATGTCTATCCAAGTGGCCTGACCTTCTAAAGTAATGAATACCCAGCAGCTACCAGTGAAGTTGCTGTACCTCGGAATTCATTTAAACTAAAGCTATTTATTAAGGGGAAGATTTTCACAAGGAAAACATGCAGTTATGGAAACGGAAATGCCAGGTGTACCTTGGGAAATCTCATCACTGTCAAACTCTGGAGCGAACATCTAACTCTTCGTACCTAAGTGTGCAAATCTTACTTATATTTTCACTGTGTTTTATACGCAATGGCTGACAAATGAAAAGTAATTATGAATTTGTGGTGACACTTAGAAACTCTTCTGGGCAATGCTGAAGTCAGAACTCCTAATCCAGCATTGATTCTCTCCTCAGTTCTCCCTCTTTTCCTCTTGCAGGAGATCTGTGGCCCTGCCAGTATGTGCAAAAAACATCATGACATAATCCTGTTACATAAAGTGTTCTTTAAAAATTAGTTCTTCCAAAACAATCTCTTTTGTGACTTTCTGGAAGTCACAAGGGGAAGAATCTCATCATGTCTTAATGCACCTTCCAGAATTTCTCAGCTTTTGGGAGATAATAGATGTTCTCTGACTCTTTTGTGTGAAACGCCAACATATTTATGTTGAGATCCAGGGTCTGAGGTTGAAGCATTATTACAAAAGCAGCAAAGTTACAACAAGTTCTAAATGCAATTTTCTGTGAAACAGAAGTACATTCTGTTCCATGTTTACATTCTATGATCTTTACATGCTGAATGCAATACCATTATCACACCTATTTGAATTCTTTTTCTGCTACTGCACAAAAGAAATAATTCTTAATCACACAGCCAACTTAGACTTGCAAGTCATTAGGAGACCAAAGTTTCCTTTTGAGCTGAAAGGGCTGCAGCGTGAGAGGTGTGGAGGTGAAGGAGAGCTATTGTTTAGCTGCAGGACAAATCCTGTACTCCACACACTGCAGATTGGCAGAGTGCCCAGCACTGGGCTGCTCTGCTCACACAATCAGTTCAACACAGCTTCAACCTGAAAGAATTACTCTGGATCCAGAAAAAGAAACTTCTTGTTAATACTGTGCCAGTTGTCTAGCATCTTGCCAGTGATGCTGAATGTGCCACTGGTGAGTACTTGAGGTCTGGAGCAACTGTGTATAAATGAGGATACAAAACTCAGGATACAAGTCTCACTTGACTGTACTCTTTACCTTTATTTGGCCCAGGCAGGTTAGAGGAGGAGTCTACCTGTTGTATTTGCAAGAAATGATCACTTTCCAATAAGAAATAATGTCTGAGATTGTGAAGCCTGTTGGCTCAAGTGTAGGTGCAGGTGAAATTTGGAAATGAGAGACTGTGTTGTAATTGCATCCAACACTGAGGGAGGGTCTTCCAGGGAAACCTCTGCCAGTGCTCCTCCTTCTAGGGTGGGAAGCAGCAGAGATTACAGCCAGTGATTCTCATTGCTCTCATCCCTGAGGATTTTTGTGCAGGAGTCTGAGAAGGGATGGGGTCTCTGTTCTGCACAGAAAAACAAACATAGCTTCACTAGGACAAAATCCTGGTTTAAAAATGCTCTGCTGTAAAAAGTAACTTGGATCAATGTGGCTTTCTGTACTGTCAAATACCAGCAGTACTGCATTGCACCATTTTCTCTGGGTGATCCAGCACAGGCCAGATGCTATTTCAGTACTACTAAAGGTAGAACTAAAGGTAACGGGCCATACTGGTATTGTGGAGGCAGGTGAAACAGTGGAGTCAAGGAGGTCCCATAATGAGTGGCTTTTTTGCTTCTGGACCTAAATGATCCTTTCCCTGAATCCATGGGACTGGGAGGTGCAAAACTAATCTATTCAGAAATTAAGGTACCTTCCTCATCACAGAACTGAGTTATATAGTATCTATTCAGTGACCTCTTGGCTGCCCTCCATCAAAGATATTTCCCATTCCCTTCCTGTACCTACTGCTAAAGCTTCACCCTTATGTATTCCTTAATATCTTTAATTACAGTTTTGGAGTGAATGGACTTAGTAGCTCCTGAGCTTAAAAAATTGTTAGTTCAAACTATGTCCCAAACTTTCCTAATCATGCGCTTTTCATTCAAATACATATAAACATATGCATGTGTATGTACCGTGAGACATTTCTTCTGCAAATGACTGTAATGACATTTCCACTATCTTCACTATAATTAAAGAAGCTTTAATTTATTCCATCACACAAGAAGGGAAAGATTCTACACTCCAAACATGCACTCTCTTTTTTCAAGATCAGGCTTGTGGGGCAGTTTCACTACATGGTTATGAGTGCAATCTTGAAACCTCTGAGATGAACTCTTTCCCATCAATTCTGCATTCTACCCCACTAGTGGCATTAACATGCAAAAAAATTGCTGGAACATGCAGTTTTTATCACAACTATTAATGAAATGCAACATCATAAACAATAAAGTTTAATTAGTAACTAAAGTGTCTATGGCAATTAAATAAGAAGGAAGTGTTCTGGAACACAGCAGGATGGATTATACTTCGAGTCATTTACATTGCAAATGGATTTTAAAGATGTTATTGATGGAAGTTTGGGGGAAATTAAGATTTTTAGAAAATAAGACATTGACTTTATGACACTCAAATGTGTAACAGCTTAACATGAACTTGGTAACTGGAACTGCAGGTGGAACTAACGGGAGCAGCTAATAATATGAAGTGCACTGAAGAAACATTAAAAAAAAAGCTTAAGAGAATCTAGTGCAATGACATGACTCATTAGTGTCAGGCCAAAATAGCACTTAAAATTAAAGAATACATGTTCAGTTACACAGTAAGGAAAAAATGTTAATGTATTTCATGCCTGAGTATTTGAAACTGAACACAGCTGCTTCCTATATAGTCATAACTCTACCTGAAACACCATAATCATTTAAGATTCAGAGCAAAGGTCCTACTTCAAGAAAAGTTGTGAATAACTTAAGTGGACAAGTGGTGGAACACTGTCTACTTGTTTCAACTCACAGTTCATTCCACCTGAATTATTCAACCTACAACAGCAAAGCTGGATAATTGTCAGGAGAAGGCTGGGTAAGAACAAAAATAAAGAGGAAAAGAGCCAGGTGGCTGTGACTTGAGGCCAAGATTTCTCCTTTGCGACATGAAGGTAAAGAAAGCATTAGTGTTCGCTCTTTTGCAGAAAAAGTCAGTGAAAGCTAGATGGGGAAAGAATTATCACTGGCTGATTCACTAGGAAAGAGAGTTTTCAGCTTTGCACAGGCTGCCCGGAAAGCAAGCGAATCCTCCTGGGTTTGCAAGAGGACAGGTCACCTCCAAACCAGGCATGTCCTCATGCACCTCGCTACCCAGTCTGCATCAAGACTCACTGTGATCCCCCTGGGAATGGGCAATCAAGCATGCTGAAACATTGCTGGTCTTGGTACAGTGACTGTGGCTGTGCAAACTGCACCTGAGAGCCTCACAGAGGCTATCCAGCTTTTGAGCTATCCATGAGGATATATTTAGGAAGAGGCAATGTGGCGTTCTTCATCTGCAGGGTACAGGAATTTGGATTGTTCCCACTGACAGTAGCTATAATATGGGCAGTTAAAGATTCATTTTTATGATAGTAAGAATGGAAAAATTCTGGCTTTTGATTCTTTCATGTCACAGGTTTCCATGAACTTGAAGTGTTTTACTTTTCAGACCAATCTAACCTTTAAAACACTGTCTGCCATGTCTAACTGCCCTTGTGTTCAGGTTTTTTATCTGTTGTTCTCTCATGTCTCCTCCACTATCCTGTGCTCAGCATATCGATCTTAGTGAAATTTAAGAGACAAAATTCTGGACTTTGGTGCTATATTAGAATTTCAGTTGGTTTCATGAAGATCCTTGCCATTATCTAGTTTCTCCTTAAGGGAAGAGGCAAGTAAACAGAGCAAAAGGTATTTGTCAATAGCTTCACAAATAAAATCCCTTGACACTTCTGCTCCTACTCTCATCCTTCTTTGTTTGCATATTTACAAACATCCCAGCATCAAAAGATAGGATTTTCAAAAGCATTCAGGTGATTGTTTACTTTGCTGCTAGTGAAATAGGAGGTAAAAGTGCCCCTTACCTAATGGAGCCCTGATAAGCCTTTGCTGATAGTAAATCCCATCTCCAAGGTTTTTCTTCCCAAGAATGTTTGTAGAATAAGCACCATAAGATGCTCATATCTTAGCCATGAGGATGTCTGCTCTACAGGGTAGATTTTCCCTGAATATCTGCTGCTCTCCAGTGAACCACAGAGACAGTCATTTCTGGTACGCAGCCTTGGCAGGTGACAAACTTCTCTCTCTCTTGCTCTGCAGTATTACAAGGAGACACTGCCAGTAGCTTTCTTCTATTCTGAGGTACCGTTGGCAAAGTGAATAGCCACATATACTTCTGAGAGCTGCTTTGCACTCCAGCACTCACATCTGTGCAATGTGAAAGCAACGCAAAGGCATAGAAACAGTGAAAGCAAAAAATCCAAATGTGTTATTCAAAGGCTTGAAGATTTTGCTTTATTCTCTTCTAATAGCTCTGAAATGAAATGACACTAGATCTTTTTAACTGCGTGCAGAAAGTCTGATCTTCCTAGTGCTGGCTGCTCCGCTCCTGGTGCTGAGTGCTTCTCCTATTGCTTTAGAACTCTGGCACTCAATGTACATGCTTCTTACCTGTGGGACCAATCTCATAATTTATATTTTTACTATTGCAAGGTGAAAGAAAAAATGGAACTCTCAAGAGTTTGCATTGTTAATCTGTGGAATGGCTGCAGAGCTGACTTTTTGGAGCAAAGCTTAGCAACTGGAGGTCACAGGCAAATGTCTGCATACTAAGTGGCTGAGAGATTGTTTTTCCTTGAAATCAAACTTCAGTCAAGTGACATGACATATGGAAATGGCTCCTTCAGGATTGACTCATTAGTGCTCTTAAGACCTCTGATTCACCTACAATTTTAAATCCAAAAACTTCCACCAGTTTTGTAAATATTAAACAAAATAATGGTGTGCACACAAATGTATGGGCAGGTTTTCAGACAGCTTGGGAAAAAAGCACTCTGTGTTTGTTGCCACAAAAAAATCACCTTTTCTCCTTGGTGAATGTCAGCTTGTTATGGGTGGTGGTGAATTCTGACACCCAGAGACCAGTATGTGCTTATCCAGCCCTGTGTGGATGGGGAAACACAGCAACATATGAGATCTAAACCGGGAAAAGTTCACATTTTGCAAAGGGTCTTGGATCTTTAAAATGAGACAAATCTAAATCCCAACTCTCAAAAACATTTACCTTTCAGATGTTTGTTAACAGGCAGGCCCAGATCAGAGGTCTAGAGTTTGAATTCTTTTGTTCCTTGATACCTGTGTTTCTTCCCTATGCACAGCAATGCAACAAATAGGGAAGAAAGGCTGCCTTATAATTAGAGCACAAGACACAGCATGAGGAGAGACGATATTCACACAGCTTAATTGAGACACTTTTCCCCAGGCTTTCTACACCCACTGAAGAAAGAGAACTTCACAAGGCAACTCAGGCCCCTAAGGAGGCCTCTATTTTTAATCACCTCTCTCCAATGACTCTAGAAAGGATTCCAATGGCTGTGAAAAGAGGCTTTCTCTCCAATGAATATAGAAGGAACAAGAAAACCAAATCCCCTAATGTAGGTTTCCGAGTAGCAGTTTAAATCTCTTCAGTCCTGTTTTTGCTTATTCCACAAGACTCTGCCTGACAAAAAGCAGGTGCCTCAGTTTTCTCATCTGCAAAATGGGAGAGTTGGTGCCCCTTCCATCCACCGGCTCCAGGGCCATGAGGCTAATGCTGAAGCCTGTAAAGCACCGCAGCTGTGCAATGGGAGTACAAAAGGCAGAACAAACAGGATGTGATGCTTCACACCAGATTCTGTCTCTAACAGCAGATCTCCACAGATAACCTAACTAGAAGGAAGGCAAGTGCTACAGGTCCTTAACTGCTATGTACAGGAATTGGAATATGAAGAGAGGTGCTGATATAAATGCTGTGCGTTGTATTGAGACACAGTTTTCCCGACAGTAGTGCTATTCTGGATGTAGTGTAGCTATTTCAAAATGTTTTATGATTTTAAAGCATCATAAAGGTCAAAGTTTAATAACTGTGGCATATAATTCCCTCTACCTTTAGCTCTACTTCTAGTGTTATTAACTTATCCACAGTCTAGACATAATATGCAGTGCAGCAGTTCGAGCAATGCTCTGCCAAGCTGACAGGATCAGCTTCTCAAGGGACGTAAGAGTAATTCACCCTCCAAGTTTATTGAATCCTCTTTGGACCAAAACCTGCTAGTTGAACAAAAGTTGCCACAATGTGTCACATGCTACAGCATATAAGAGATGTGAGATGTGGCAGACATTTGTAATTGAAAACACACAGTTGAGTGCAAGAGGAAGCTAGATGTATTTCAGATAATGAATGGGATGGTTCCATGTGTGTAAGTAGCAGTTTTCACTAATGTTATCCAGCTCCTAAGAATAAAAGGCTTGCTTTTGCTTCCCCTGGAAGCAGATTCAGGCTCTAAATTCATTATGGTAGCCACTTTTTTTGGATTACTGTAAGAGCAAAACACGGCCCAAGTCAACGTGTCACTGTGGAGGAATCCACTTTCTCACAGCATTAACACAATCAGTCCCCCAAATTCAATTAAAATAACAATTAATTTAATTAACTTGATCTTTTTACCTAGCTCTGGATGTTCTCAACTGCATCCATGAGGAGACTGATCTAAAACACACCCAAGCCAACGAATGACTACTGCTGGCTTTAACAGTTTTAGATCAGCACCTGTTTAAATAAACTTGGACAGCCTTTCGCTCTAAGAATTGATCACAAATATTTAGTAATAAAAAGCTCAGCATTTTTAAGTCATTATGTAACAAAAGTGATTTTTCACATGGGTCAGAGAAACTTGTTTCTGGCCCACAATTAGGTGAGCATTAGCCTGAATTTTTGTGTTCCTACAAAATCTCATACATGAAATATCAAAATTTACTTTCTGCAGACGTTTATACCAGATGTGATTGCTTGACTGTTTGCAGAGTTAATGTGAGTGTGAAGTAAATTAATTTAAAAACTAAAATGAATATTCATAGAAGTTTTTAGTTCACATTATTCATCCAGCTTTTTTTAATACAGAGGCCAAGGAACACATATGCATGGAGGCAAGAACATAATACCAGTCTCCCTTCTTTTGCCCCAATCTTTCACACTTTCTGGGCATAGCCTGTTACTCTCCAATTCTGGCAGTCAGAAAACCTTCGTTAGTAATAACATTTATATCAAAAAAGAAAGAAAATAACTTCATTTTGCTCATCGCAAGACACAAATGTGGAAAAAAAAATGTGGCATTTCTTAGCTGTAGAAACATTGTACAGGGGATAACCTCCCTTCCTGTGCTTGAGTCTATCTTCAGAATTAGTATTAATGCTGGGACACCATGCAACAGACATATGGAAGTGTTATTTGTTTCTCATTTACCAAACAGATAAGAATATGGAAATAGTTTCAGTCCATTTGTTTGATGAGCTTCCTAAGCCAGTAATAAACAAATCAATACAATTAGTTTTGGCTCATCATCATTAGAAACCTTCACTACTGGGATACAATTTAATTATACCTCTTGTTCCACAGCAAAGAAAAGCCTTTGAAAATGGACTACTTTGCCAACTATCGAACCAGGAGGGAGGACCGAGAGGATACATCAGTGATGGAGGAGTTATTATCTAAGCAGGGTGTACAACATATAAAGCATATTGTGCAATACAATTTCCCTGATTGCAAGTCTAAAATATTCCTGCCATTAAGTGCTTATGAGCAACCCAATGTGAAATCCAGCTGTAAGATGACTGTGTATATGACATGCTTCATGTGAATGTTGCAATTAATACGGCATGCATCAATCACTCTTGGACTTGATTACAAACTGCACTAATCCTAATTGATTAATTAAGCTGCAAAGTTACATACAGTAATGTAGGTTAAAAAATCCTCACCATATGTGCGCTAATGTCCCAAAATAGATTTTCATTGTGGAGATTAATGCTGTTACTCTGCTCTCGGCTGTGCATTTAGAGTCTAACAAGAAGGGCTGCACTAAACATGTATATCCCCGAAACCAGAAATTCTTCATACAGGAATGCAGCTAGCTATAACACAGGTAAGGGAAATAAACATTCACACTCAAACACTCAGGAATACTTTTGGAAGGAAAGGGCTGAAATCTAAACCTGGAGAACTCCTGAACCACAATTCCGATGTGGTAATGGCTGCTGCAGGATAGTCCTCACCTGGCGGGGGATAACAGAAAATCTCAAGTTTTAGGTGCACTGAACACACACTTAGAGGGGCAACTCTCCAACACTGTCAATCAATGCCTCAAGAGTTTAGCTGGTATTTGCACACCATCTCTTCACACCACAGTTGCAGTCACTCTTCTCTAAACCATGTCTGACAGGCCTGAAAGCGAAGATTACTCCAGAGAGGGGACAGCTGGGGTAGAATGGTGCCAACCTGCCTAGGGAGAGGGCCCAGATAAACTGTAACTGGAGATGAAAGAAACCTCCAGCGATCTCCCCATCATGTCACCTTATCAAAGGCTAGATTTGCCAGGCTTTTATTTGCCATGGTTTCAATCCTCCAGGGAAAATATCTTTGTGAAATCTAAGGTGACCTGATACATAAATAATGCAATTGGGATCACTCAAAAAACATTGCATTCACTGCATATCCAGTGCAAAGCTCACTATTGTATTTACAACAATACATCTTTGGATGACACATTTTAGATCGACTGGTAGGAACTTTTTACACAATCAATAAATGTTATCTCCAAATTAATTGCTTGGATGTTCAAAAGTGTATTTCTGCTCAGTAGCCAGCACCAGGCACTGGTAATCAATGCATTCCACCATATAATTATCATCCTAATTTTCATCTTATTTTTGAATGACACTAAAAGGAAAAAAAAAATCATGTTTTTAAAATACAGGAACTGCGGCATTGTGTACTTTGAAAAACTGGGGTATATTTTAGGTTTCTGTATGGCGACTTAAGATGCTAACTGCAGACAGCCTTTTTTAGGTATCTTGCTGTAAACAGACACATAAAAATTACAGCAGGTTGTCTTAGCTGAAATTCAACTAAGTGTCATAACGACAGTATAAGCCACTGAGATATAGTCCACCTAAGGTTCTGCTTTCAAAGTATGTGAGGTTAGTTTTCAGTTTCAGCAGGTCTCCAGTGTCATCAGAAAGGACCAATTCATCCCGGAAAGTAGGTATGAAAGGAAAATTACCCTAAGGTTCCCTGGTAATGCCAAAGTGACACTGCTAATTCAGTATCTCAGCAGTAAAGTCCCAGAGTAAGTATCTGAAGATTTCCAGAAAATAACAGGATTTTTTAAAAGCCTCTTATACAGGCCTCTACATTTTGCTTGGCAAACTCTGTGAAAAATAATATGGTCTGTTTCATGTTTGTTTATGGTTACTTTTGTCATCAGGATGTGATGCAGTAATGTATTTTTGACTGCATACATGTATGCATTTGCCCTTCCTGAGGTTTAATGCTTTAGCTTCTCTTTCATCAGGTCCCTGGATCATAATCCAAAAGTAATGGTCTAGTATCACTTAAATTGTCATCTGAGTACAAAGCTATTAAACACAGCTGAGCTGATAAAAGGAAAGAAGCTACTACTGCTGAAACGTATTGATGGCTGAGCTCTGTAACAAATTTATCAGTCTCTTCTATAATGTATTATCACTAGTAACTGGTGTGGCAGAGTGGAGAGGGCACCATGTTGCTGGAGCTATTAAAAGCCCATTTTTTTCCACAGAAGTCTGCACTCTTCGTATTGAAGTCTTCTGCTTTGCTGTATTGTCTTTGTAACACCTTCCTCAGCCTCACAGGACACGACATTGGCTGCAAGCCAATAAAGCAGATCGTACAAGAGGCTACAGTTAAGATGAAAGGGATGTGAGCTTGGGAGAGGAAATGCAAATTTATTAGCATAGTCATGCCTGAAGAGCATGGGGAGTTGAACCTTTGGCACAGTTCAAGGATCTCTCAACAGGCCTGTGCCTGCCTCGCTCATTGCCTCTGCTGAGAGTCCAGGGGAAAAGCCAGCAGTAATTTTAACTCAGATGACTCTACAGCAAAAAAAGGAAAGTTAATCAAATACAGGCTGTTACGTTAAAAATGTAGCAAGGCCATTTTCCAGGATGTCTTATCCTCCACAATGCAGCAAACCATCCACATAAATATAGGAAAGTTTGAACTAAACATCTTTTGCATCGATGGCAAGAACCCAGGGCTGTGGGATTTCACAATTTTACTGTAAGTTTTACAATATCTACCATTCTTTGAGCCCTGCTTTCTGGAATCAATTGACTAGATGGGAGGTGCCACTTTTGCTAAAACACAAGAAATTTTCAAGCCACCATGATTTCAGACAACAGCTGGAAAACACAAACTCTGGAAGTCCAAGAACAAGAACACAGACTAACAGAATTCCATGTTTATCCTTCTGAAATCTCATCATCTTGGGAGGCTCAGCTCCAGCCTTGAACACCTGGTATTGATGGCATTAAGACACTTACAGACACCTCAAACAAGCTTCTGCTCCTGGCCCAGAATCTACACAGGGAGTCAGAGGGGAAGTTCCACAGTATGTGTCAATGCAGATGTGATGATAACCACATGTGCCTTTTCCAAAGAGACACCTTCCTGCAGCATTTGGTGTTTTTTCCAACAGAACTGTTTTCACTGCACCAAAGAGCCAAAGGTCAAAAAGCAAGAAAACCAACACCCTTTGGGACTTGAAGGCAAGACAGCTGACTGAAGCTGTGACCTTGCATGCCAAGGAAAAAATGTAAGGCTTGTTACTACACATCTAGAAACCCTTCCTGAAAAGAAATCACAAGTGCATTTATTTCAGTGGGCATTCATTCAAAGGAGTGCACACATTTTGTGCTTTTATCTCAACATCTGATTATATACATGCAAAACGATATTTGATTCTGTCACCAAGTGGGCAATTTTGTTGTTTTATTGTTTCTTTTAAAACAGATGATAGCTAAAAACAGTGCAGAATCAGGCTAAAAGCTTTAAATGCACAAAAGCTTACCTATGCATCTTCTATGGTACATCACTATCTGACAGCTCTTCACCAACCAGGTCATTCAGATCCACAGTTACAATGTCCATTAGGATCTCACAGTGAATTCTACTATCTGATTGTTCTAACAGTTCTAAAAGGATAAAGCATGGCCAAATTCTCTATTTCTAGAATCCAGTTATAATAATAGGCCAATAACTCCTACAGGAACCACTTGGCAATATTCAAATGCTACTGTAGCTATGAAATCTAACAGTCATAACTTTGAGACCCCTCAAAATTGCTCTATTTTCCAAGGTTTAGTTAAGCTTATCTGGGAAATTTATGCCAGTGGGAACCATCCATGTTCATCTGCAGATGCTAGTTCAAAGGACAAGTCTTATGACTTCAGAATATATTCCTCCATTTTAATTGAACCCAGGATGTTGAAAGCATGCCATAAAACTCAATCCTTTTCCAGTGTCATTATTTCCTCCAAAACTGATTTGAGTGGTTGATTGTTATGGAAATGAATGAAAAATGTCAAGAGATTCTGAATTTCGAGTGTTCTGCTCCTGATATCAGATCAGACTGGATTGTAATATGTAATTAATGGTGTATCTGCCCAGTGTACCTAATTACACTGCTTTTATAAACTGAAATAAATATTTCTTGTATGTATACACCCAGATGGTTGACTTACATTAGCTGGATGACCTATAACTTTGAATATCTTTATATGCAGTTAAAATCTCAAGCATACTGTTCCATCACCATAGTTTCTTGAATGTAATATGATACTAATTCAGCAAGTCACTTAAAAAGCATTTCAGATGAGATAAACAGTAAGAATTTCACCTAATCTAAAGATCCAGTAACAAGGGAAAGCTGTGGTTTTATAATCTTGCTTCAGAAGAGAAAGTCTTTCACATAATCACTCAAAATTTTAATTTCTCTGCACAGAATGAAATTCCAAATGGTTTTTGACAGTTGTAACTCTTATGCAAACCTATTTCATTTTAGTAGCTGAACATCAATTCACACCATAATGAAAAGCAAATCTTCAAAGTTCTCTCTCTCTCTCTCCCCTAGCATTTAATACAAATCGATGACACAACGTGACCGCTATCACAACATCTCTCCTTGCAGATTATTTTCTTAGTTAGCTTCACACATTTAATCAACGATGCTAAGATACCAAAATCACTTTGCTGCCTTTTTTCAATTTATCAAGACTCAGTCTCCTTCCAACTTTCAGTCAGCATGTAAGTTAAATAATACTGGTTGAATGTGGATTGATTTGAGGGTAATAGTTACATGTGAAATAGCATATATTTTATTTAAATTTAGTGATCTAATTTAAGTAGAGGAATTTTTGAATACGTGTGTCACAGACGGTGTGGTAGTTTTATCTTTCAAAGAGGTCTCCTGTTATAAACTGTAAACTTCACTCAACAAGCTCAGTAAAACATTATATATATATATATAAACTGACTCCTAATTGTGTGCTGACATTTGTAATAGTGCAACAATCCCACGGATCTTTCTATTTTATTTGGCAAAGTGCTCTTTACAATATCATTCGCTCTCTTTCTCTCCTGAGATATATAAAGGTTTAACTGGAGCTCCAAGATACACTGCACACGGTCAGAGAACTCATCAACAGCCAGCCAACCTCTTTATTACTCCTTCATTCCCTGGGTTTATGAAAAGGGCTGTTAATTCAGTAGGCAGCACGCTTACCTCTGTCCCTGTGCTGCTGGAGTGATGGCCCCGATTCCTCCCGCACTTTCACTGTTCTCAGTCTGCAATAACTCCAGTGAAATCATGAGTAAAACTGGCCTTTGTGAGAGGGAGATGAAGCCCTTTATCTTTCAGAGAGTAAGTGTTCTTTCTTACTGTAAAGTAAGTGCTTTTTCTGTATTGAAGCTATTAAAAATGTCAGAGTGCATCTTGCAAGGCCACAGACATTTTACTTTTATGACCAAATTCCAGTTTGAATAATTACAAGAGCCAGTTAAAAATATTATTTCAACGAAAAGGGGCAACATTTTCATGAAAACATTTTCCTTCCATGCTGCATTTTCCACACTGTGTCAAATGCACATTTGTTTTTTCCTTTCATTCTTAAATGTCTATATGCTGTTTAGCAGCCATTGCATTTCATCCTAGAGGTGGCTGCATTTCACAGTGGATAAAAGAGACTCTTTTATAAATAGTAAAGTTAATTATTTCATCTTATTTCTTCATTTCCACCAAGATTAGCTGTTATAAATAAATACATTTACAGTCATCAAATACTACTGCCTAATTTCCCATTAGATTCATTCTCTACACTTCTTTTCCATAAAATCAGACTCAGCTTTTTTTATACAAAGAGGGCACATGGTTTTTAATTCCACTAGGATTATGTCTTTGGGTCAAAGCATAACTGCCTACAATAAATAGAAGCATAAAAGAGTGACTTGGAAATGGAAAGACAATAGGCTGGACCTGTTTAAAAGACATCTGGTGCCCCAATTCACTGATAGCAATGCTGAAGGGCATTTGTTTTTCCCCGCTATGTGAAAATTCAATTTCCTTTGAACTAGGGGGAAATCATATTTTTATCGATTAAAGGAAACAAAAAAAAAGCAGACAGATACCCAATTTTGTGGGTATCACACAGAGCATCTCTGGCCTTGCATATGGTATACTACTGTTTTAAATAAAATACAGTTGGTGTTAATTTCTTTAGACAGCGGCCAGATCTAGGGGGCCAAGTGTGCATCTGTGGGAAGACCAATGGAGAAACAATTCCAAATCTTTACATTTAGAGTTAGCCTCAGGCTCTAACTATTATTCAGTAGAGCAGCTTGGCAGGGAAGGTATATAATGTTTTGTAAGGTAAGAAGGGTCTCCATTCACCACCCTGGCACCAGATGGAACTAATGAACTACAATTAAAGTAACGTTTGCTCCATTCACAGATGAACTGACAGACTAAAAACTATGGGGGATGTATGCTCAGTATTGTTCTGGAAAGGAGGCACTAACAGAGCTTTTAAAATCCTAATAGTTGTGTGATAGGTAACCTCTGCATCCCTCTCACCAGCTCTAAATTCTCCTGAGTTGCTGCAGCCACCTGCCAATCCCTAAAACACTACCGAGAAGCTCCTCTCAATGTCAGCATCCTCACAGTGGCTCCTGGACACACATCTTGCACTGACTGTATGTGCTTTGCACAATTGACTTTCTGATCCCTCAAGGTTATTCACATGAGGGGAGTAAATGCCTTTTCAATCAGCTGTAGAGCAGCTGTGAACAGCTGGAGCCATGCAAGACAGCCTGCTAGAGCTGGATCCCCTCCATTCAACTATCCTACCACTGTGGCAACACCTGAAGCTCCCAAAAGCATGGGAAGGTGATGGAGATTCAAGTATCCCCAAATACTGTGGGGCAGCTGCCATGCGCTGGGCTGCTACAACACAGCAATGGCTCTACGTTGGGAGGGGGTGGGAGGTAGAGGGTCCTGGGCCCAAGTGCAGAGAAGGCAGCAATGGCACAAGGATTTACTGCAAACCTTTCCTGAGGTCCCAGCCTGGCCAGTGGGCACACTCTTGTTAACAGCTTTAGCGCTGGTGAGCAGCAGGAAACATTTGGAATTGTAACATTCAGAGCTGAAATCTGCTCACGACAGATGGGAAAGTTAATTCACTCCTGGACGGCAGGTGCCACAAAAGGTTAGTCACAGAGACATAGGTCTGAACAGGCACTGTAAATACAATCGAGCATCAGCTTAAGGTATCTTACTCCTTTGCAAAGAGAGTTGCTTTTCTATCATTCTCTCCAGTGGGTTCACTGCTCTGCCTTTGGTCCCACATCCCATGGGGGAACAGGTAACAATGTTGTTAGGTAGAGTCACACAACAGTCTACAGACAAGTCTGACCCAGCTACAGCTCTATAGGTCCCACAGCTCAGGAGAGAATGTGCTACAGAGCAAGCAAGCTCTGTCCACACTCTTGTTGCCAAATTATCAACCTACTGTTGCACTAAAGGCTTACAATGTGAGTTCCTAAACAAACATGCACATCTCAGTGCAGATACTTCAGTCATACCTGTTACAAAGAAAAGACATCCCCCCCAGACAAACACAATTAGCTTTTCTCCCTTCTCTTAATAAAAGAAAATGCAAATTTCATTAAAAATAGCCTGTGTCCAACCAATGCTTTGAGAACTGAGAAGACCAAATGTTATTGCACCAATGGGAGGAATGAATTTCAGAAGAAAATGCAGTCGACTAAAACTGCCAACCATACTCACATACTTAAGTCCACAGTATGTTGGCTTGAATGTCCCAGCTGAGTTTAGTCACTACAGAACTAGAACAAAGCAATTTCAGCCATTTCTAAACTCAATTTTTGCACTGGAAGGATTCCAGATAACTTTGGACAGTAATCTCACTGCAGTGAGATATATCCAGACCTTTGTACATCCAAGTGAACTCTAATACACCTAGGATGTTTGTAGGACTTCTGTATAACAATTAAAACCTTCCCGATATTGTTCACTATAACCACTTCCACGGAAAAATACTTAACAGTTATTATTCCTACACTTGGAAAAGGCACTCCAGCTCTCTGGCCAAACTTCTATGGTTTTTTTGGTACCTCTCTTACTCACTGTTCCATGTCATTTTTTTCCTCTGTCCCAGGGTGGAATTCATTTTCAGACCCAGTTTTATGTTGCCAGAAACAACTAATTCTTAAGAACCAGGATCGCAACCACACGGAAAAGAGTATGATATAACAGACAAACTTTCTGCTGTACTAAGAACGTGAAAGATGCCACCTCTGCCATGCCTTTACCAAAACCTTGAACTAAGTACAACAGCATGGTAAATAACCGCACATACCTATTAGAAGATCTAACACATAACCAGGAGACACTTAACCACTATTTACCTCACTTTCCTTTGCTAATGAAGAGTTAAGTGTCTAGGTCAGGCATCTAGACTCTCTTTAGTCAAGAGAGAAGGGGCAGAACATTTGCTTCACCTATCTTCACACAACTGTTTCAGAAAAATACTTTTCAGAGATGCTTACTGAAAACTGCCTGAAGTGAGGTGAGGGAGCTACCTAAACCAAATACCTATCCTCCACACTGCCAAAGTGACCCACTGAAGGTCTATTTGCATTAGGGAATTTACATCTCAATCTTATGTCATTTCAATGAAGTTCTCTATATTTTATAGTTAATATGTTAAGAATACAAATTCAGTTAACTATGTTTAACACAAGCCTTTGGTTTTCAGTGGGTTAGGAGCTCTTGCCTGCAGTAGCTATCTCCTTTTACATTAGCATTCTGTGTCAAGAAGCTGCACCCTATGACATTAAGGGTCTAAAAGTTTTATGACTGTATACTGTAGCACTAAAATCAAAGAATCCAAATCAATGCTACAGATCACAGAATGCATCACTGGGAGTTTCTCACCATTAAAAAAACATGTCTCATGATCTATGTTGTAAATACACACTCAATCAATTTTTAAAACATATATTGCTCTGAGTGTGTAGTGATGGTAATGGGAATGGCAAGGATGTCACTGAGATATTCCTGCCCAAATGTGTCCCCTGAGTGGAAGATGTTTTATTGAACTGATATTTGAAACTATCAAGACAGTCGTTACAAATACAGATACACACAGTTTGTTAGTTACAGCCAGGCTCTTTTGTAGAACTGGTGACTAAAGTTATGGCCACTAATAATGCTAAAAAGTGATTCTGTAAGGCCAGTACTTCTACAATCCATAATGGTGTGGATCACATGATGAGATACAACTTATCTTCCTATAATCTTCCACACAGAGGCTTATAAATATATTTTCCTCTGATAGATAATGGTCCAGCAGAATTCTAACTTTTTCCTGAAAATTTATTCAAACAATGATGAAAATCAGGTTACTGTATTAGTGTTGATATTACATGGGTGATTATAGGTGATATTTTAGGGATCAGACAAGACAGCAGAAAAGAAAAAACAACCCATAAGCCAGTCTGAATGCAAGCAAACCATACCATTTTGAATTCTCCTGTTCTGCTGCCATGCACAAGAACATAAGAAATCAAAGCATCTCTTAAGTGCAAGGTGGGAAAGGCTGCTGATCGGACTACTTAGCATCCAAAGGGCACGAAACAAAGAAGTGAAAAGGGCTGAATTTTCCGTATGCATCTGCAGCCCACTTGATACCGCTCAGTGCTAGGCTGATACAACTTAAACTGTAACATTGTAAGGTAATTTGGAGTTCAATTGTACTTTAAATAGAGAGGGCTCCTCTAGGAATTAGAAGAATCAATTACTGCATATTAGACACAGCAAATATAACTTTTGTGTGAGCCTTTGAAACCAATAGGTTTGGTCCTCAGTAGAAAAGCATGCACTTTGTAACTCTGACTTTAAACAGTATTTTCTCAGAAGTTTTTCAACTGAGATTCTCTGTATCACATTGCCTTCCTACCCAATCCTTTCAATTCATTGCTTTTGCGCACCAGAGACTGAGTTACACTTTGGAGTCTTTCACTTTTAAAGCAATGGCTGAACAGTATACTTTGCTACTGCAGACTTCCTCAAAATGTTTAAAAATATTACTAAATAATAAACCTCTACACTCGTTTATTATACCAGTTTTTTACCCCAGAGACTTAAGGTCAAATGTAGATTAGACAAACTGGTATGATCTCATAGTTTCACCAGCCTGTAGCAGTGCTTCATGTACATAGTAATAGACCAGTTTAGTTGGACCAGCAATCTTTCCTCAGGAGAGGAGCCAAAGCCTGGGACAGCAGTGTTACAGTGAACTGGGTCTGATGCAAACTCACAGAACTGGAAAGGTTTTACCAGGTTCTGGTGTATGACATTAGTCCGTCACTTTTATGGGCACTCAAATTATTCCGGCTATTTACACATAAGCTAAGATTTTCAGAGAGTAAGAAGGATACAACTTGCCAAAGCAGATCAGGAATCTAATCCCAGTTTACAGGGACAGAAAGTCATTATAACTAGGTGGCGGACTGCGTGCAAGATGAATTGTTGTCTGTAATTGCAGAAAGCAGGGAATGTTCGTATCAGAAAATTATCATGCATCACAAAGTACACTTTGTGATAACCTGAAAAAGAATGAATGGGCAGAGAGACCAAGACATTAGAAACTATATTTTGTGCTTAAAATATAGTGTCTAGATACTTCAATGCATTGCTCTGTGGTGATATTGGAGTACATTACTTTTAGACATGGTCAGGTTACACTGCAAAACCTCAACCTTCAGTATATTCTGAGCATATCCATCTTTCATTTACTAGTACTAGCATTTTATAATACTAAGATACCTGCAACACCAGCAATCATGCAGAACTTTATAATCATGTTTAGGAAAACCAGCACAAAAGATTTAGACAAATGTTACCAGAAAATCTGTTTCTTCAACTAATGAAAACATCCTACAGTAGTGTTCCCAGTTCTGCTTTCTAGATATTTCATGGGAATTCCAGATACTTCAGTAGAAAAAAATATTAAAGATGCCTAAATTACTCCGGGAACTGTTTCATTTTCAGATGCAATACAAGCTATTTGGTCAAGGAGGTGCTTTGGAAAATGTTTTTGCCTGTATTTGTGGCATGGCCACTCATTATAAACAGTAGTTACTGATGATCAAGACATGTAAACAGGAATAAAACACTGGCAAAACTTAGCTGCCAGGTCTCAAATTTCCTAGAACTAATTGAAACATCTTCCTCACTTTGAAGAGAAAAACCAGCTCCTGATACAGCATCCCATGCAGCAATCCTGTCTGTGAACAGAAGTGCAACACAATGTCTGACCTCCTGACTTTGGTGGGGAATGTGCATGTTGAAAACCAGATTAATGATCTACTGTTCAGACCAGGCGTTGATTTACAGGGATTTGGTGGCAGTGAGGAGAAGGGAAGAAAGTGGTAACGGCTGGCTGAGAAAGCGGTAACACTGTTCAAGTCACAGTGCAGGTGAAGGAAAATCTGCAGCACACAGCAAGCATGGCTTTTCCGCCTTTCCCAAAATGAAAGTTTGCATCAGGTTCTATCAACACTATCTGGATGCCACTGCAAAGGCATCTGAGCTCACAGTTTACCATGCTGAGTAAGAAGAATAGAAGCATATTGTGGACTATTTTCATCAGGTTTTCTTCAGCTAATTTAATTCCTCTCATGCTATAAGATCACTCATAGCAGCTCAGAAATGCCTAATGAAAAGAGAAATAGTGTATCTGATTCCAGTCATGCTGTTCTAAGGGAATTAATCGGAGTCATCATTACCTTAAACACTTCCATTCAGAGTGGGTTTTATGATGAGGTCAAGAAAAGTAAATGCTGTTTCAAATAGGTACCTCTATATATTAAATCAAATAAATGAATGATAAAGAGCTGGCACTTTTTGGCTGTAATCCTGTTATTGCTTAGAGCCATTTCTAATGCAAATGAAGAATGATGTAGCAGAGCTATTTAGCAATTTTCTTTGATGGGCAGTGCTGACTGCTGGAAAGTGGCAGGAATGCAACTGCTCAGATGTGGAGTGCTCCAACATGTCTTCCAAGATTCCTTCCCAAATCTAATGATCACTGCTCCCTCCTGCAAAGTGTGATCTTTAAACAAGGCTTAGCTAGCAATACAACAAGCCTACCTTTGCACAGAGGCCAAGACACAAGAGCTGGGTCTAGTCATATAGAATTTGAGGAAATGTGCAATTTCTAGTGAATTCACTTAGGAAGTTCCACTTCTGCCTATTTATAAAAATGCACTTGATATGGATTTGATCACCACTTAGTCATCCAGGACTCCCTCCCAGGTAAGCATGAACGTACATAGGCAAGAATGCACTCTTGTGCTTTCTGAATGTCAGGGTAGCACATCAGGGGCCATTTGGGAACCCTGACTGAAGGATATATTCATAGCTGTGCCACAGACTTGCAGGATGATACCTGTGCACAACTTGACAAATGACTCCCTGCATGAGTCTTACAATCAGGAAAATGGGGAAATTAAAGCTGATTTAATGTCCTGTGGTGCTTTAAGGTCCGTGGATGATATGCATTACAAAATGCTAAATATTATTAATGAAATCTAACTGGAGGAAGAACACCGACTTCAATCTTGGGAAGGAAGATGGGCTTGGGAACTGTCCCTCTACTTAAATAAAACATTGCATAAGGCCAGTAGGAGGCTGTCATCAAGTAAGAGCATACGTACAAAATGTGGTAGATTATATGTCTACTGTAAATTCAAGCACAGAAAACTTCTTCAGAGACTGCAAACTATCTGGACTATGTGAAATGGTGCATAAACCTCAGCTTTACAATGGAATAGCATGGGCTCTCTTCAGGATATATATGTGAAAAGAATAAGCCCCAGCTAACCTCAATTTCTTGAGCTTCTTTGATGTTTGTGTCTCATGAATGTGGGACGTGGCACTGACTGGAAACCCCAAGCTACCAAGATGCAATACTACCGGCTGCAGACCAGATCCCAGACCTTCAGACCCAATAACAACAACATCAGAAGAGGCAAAGTGTTACAAAGAGGTAGCGAGGAAGAAAGACCAGACCCCCATGTCTGCACTAGCCACCCCCAAAACACAGAACAGCCATCCTGCTAACAGTATCACAAAGCAGACATAGTCCTTTGCAGAGTGTGCAGCTAGGGGCACTCAGAGAGAGACCCAAACATACCTTCCCCAGCCCTTAGCACACACTGCTACATGCTTAGGGGGAGCAAAGCTATTTATACTGTTGCATCCTAGGGAAAAGTGAGACATGGTATTCTGAAGTGAGTGAAAACATCAATAAAACCACTTCCACTAGGATAGCAGAAGGTCTGGAAAACTGGGCAGACCTCACTGAAGAAAATGACCAGGAAAAAAAAACCCTCAGAAAGTTTTTTCCAGTCAAACTGACCAGGTTTGAAGGATGCTAACCAGCATTTTTGCAACAATATTTCACTGTATTTTTACTCAGACTTTTCCACCTGAGGAATGGCTTTGGAAATGGAGAAACGGGGCTTGCCGAGATCCATATGTTGTGGTGAGAAGAGATGTAACTCTGAGCTTTTTCCACAAGACTGGGCAGGGCAATCTGTCCTCAAAGGGCATATTTACAGGAAATCATCAAAGATAAATTTGTGGTTTCCACTTTCCTGATTGGGGCGGATGGTACTGTATGATTGCTATTCCAGGTCCTCAGGTTTCCTGCTGTTTTCAATACTTCGCACTTTAAACTCTCTTCCAAATGACTTTGGTCTTATTTATTTATTTATTTATTAAAAACCACTTCTGTCCATTTAACTAGTTAATGCTTTCACCGCCCTTTGGAATTGTAAAGCACCACAAATTTACAAACTGTTCTTAATAATCATTTGGACAAATGGATCCAGAAAATTGCATATTGATGGAAGGAGTTTATGTTCTTTGCAGTCAAATATTTCCTCACTCGTTTCATGCAAAATTGCTTGGCCAAACAGATTTTCCCAAGACTCTCTCAATAATGAATGTAACTTTCTTTTGTTTCTGGCTCTTCTCCGAACCCATCAGGAAAGGGTAAAGCATAATGACATAGGTCTGTTGTCTCCTGTAACCCTCTGGGACTGTTTTCTCTAATGTGATTGTTTGAAAATCAGCAGTTTTCTGCCAGGAAATAAAACAAGCCATTTTCCTTCCAAGTAGCACTGAAAAAATCTGAATGCCACAGAGCCTGCTCACTCATGCAACATTAATTTTTAAAAGAATCAATTTTGTAATCTTTCAATTATGGTTTATTATAATGATAATAATCACTGAGAAATCAGGGGTTTTTCCACTGCTAGTGCTGGTGGCTGTCATCAAACCACTTTCAGCGATGCTGAAAACACCTGGGCTAATAAACCAGGCATTATTTATTTATACTTTAGTTTTACTTATTTAGAAACGTATTAAACATCAATTCCCTTAGCAGTTGGTGATGTTACAAAAACTAAAAGCAAATAAATTATATCCATAGCACATAAAGACCTAAAAGTCACTGCCAGCCCAGCTATCTTGTACTGTCATAATTGAAAAGTACTTACAAAAAAGCCAAAACAAACCACATGGACCTCGCTCATTGCTAACACTATGGAACACACGAAGCGAGTCTCTGCATGAACACCTCTTGTGCTGGAAGCTCACAGAAAGGCTGTCCTAGCTCCAATTGGGCAGCCACATACCATATCCCTTTGCTTTTCATACTGAAATCACACTGTGCTGGGTGTTTGGTACACTTGAGCACGGACATGAAGCATTTGTGATAGTTCGTATATATGCATATATATATAAATTGCCATATAACAGCTCCAAGACTTTAACAATGCTTGCATACACAGAGCTACATACTCTTGTAACACGGAACACGCATTGTTCATACAGCAGGTCATGCCAGAGCTTAGCATTTAACAGTATGAGCACAATGGGTTTATATTATGTTCACATTTTACAATAAAAAGTGTACAGAAAAATCACTTGGTTTCTGATCAAAATCTGAGCTCCCTGCTGTTTTAATTCCTGTAACCAACAATCATCAATAAATAATCATGCACAGCTTCTACATCCCACTGTGATATTTTGTTTTTGTTTTAAGTACTGGATGTACTGAGTTGGGTTCTGCAGTTCCAGATCAGACTTTCAGGTGTTCTGCTCCAGGATTCAAGTGAAAGAGCAAGCACAAGGGCAAGGGCAAGGGCACAGAGGGGAGAGCTGTTCTTCATCAGATACCTTGCAGGTCTGTGAGCTGTTTTAAAAGAGACCATGCCGAAAACAGGAGGTGTGTTTGAGGCAATATGTTTCACAATAAAAGGACAAAAGGCTGAAAAAAGAAACCTATATAGATGACACAGTTACAAATAATGAGGTAGGAAATCAAAGAGGAGAAAATGTGGAAAATATCAGTAAAGTAATGATAGAGAAGGAAAAAAATACTTGAAGTAAAGCAAGAAACATGCCAAATGGAAGCAAGTATCCCATTAAAAAGAAACATGAACAAGGAAGAGTTTGTGACCAAAGTACAGTGACAACATTACAGCCTGTGATTTGAATTAGCTAATCCAAATGGAAGAGTCTGAGATGGGCGTAAGGAGAAGGCAAAAAAGTTGAGATGCTTCAGGAATTCCTTGGGGCCAGGCCTCAGGCCTCACAGACAACACATGCCTCAGTATGTACTGAGCCCTCCTGGCAGCTGAACAAAGACTCAGACAGTAAGCAGGCTCTGAATACCACCATACAACCATGTCCGCTGAGGCGCACAAATTCACCCACCATTTAGCTCACCGGAACACAAATTTAAACCCTAACTTTGCAAAGACACAAGAACTGTCACCTCCAAGGAGGCATCCTGTAGGTGGATGCACCAAACAACTCAGCCGGCCTCCAGCCTTACTCTCTTCTGTAGCACTCCCACGCCGGCAGCCTGGAGATGCCTTAGCCTTCCCATTGGCTATGGGCAAGAGCAGCAGGGAATGTGGGAGAAAAGTGGAAGTCCACAATCCCCTCCCCTCGATGGGAAAGGCTTCTCTTCCTCCTTGGCGGGGAAGCCAGGCTGCCATCGACTTCTGGCAGCGGGGAGGCTGCCAGCTGTATCTGTGGCTCTCCTCACCCCCTTCTATCACCATCTTTACCTCCCAGTCAGGTCTAGAGCACTCCCTGGGTATATAGGGGATAGGACACTGAGCGGTAGAGGAATGGCAGAAGGCCGAGTCATTCATTCATTCATTGAATAAAGAAATCAAGGCATTTGTTTCTGAAATGTAGGCAATTAACACAAACTAATTAAATATCACACTGTTAGACCAAAGACACTTTCTATTGATGTTATTTGGTATAACACCTAGAAAAAATCAATGCAATTACATTTTTAATGCCTAGTTCGTAACTGCTTAATTCATATATCTTAATTCTGTTTTGGAGTTAAATGGATTAGATGATATAATTCCCACTGCCATGAGTTTGGCATTTAAGGGTAAAATTCAACCATGCCATTCTGTTTAGAAAATATGCAAAGTATTGAAAACTGGATCTGCATCTTTAAAAATCAGTGTAGTCTGATCTGGATATAGAAAAACCAAAATGTCTTAATTCTAATTAATGTTCTTGCCATTAAGAGAATTTTGGAGCTCTATCTATGCATTCCTGAACTAAGCACTTCTAACTTGGAGCTCAATATCCCAACATACAAAATGAGAGGCTTCTCTATGCATGTCAAAGCACTGTTTTTCTATTTGTTCTTGCATGTTCCAACTCTGGATACAATAGAAAAGGAACTTGCTCATGTGCCTAATACTATTCATTTGTAGACAATACTAAAACAAAATTGCCACAGATGATAATGCATTTAACATTTCTCATTCACCTAAAGAGAGACGGTATTCTACTGACTGACTCAGTGTCAAGCTACTTTCATTTTTCCAACACATCAAACCTGAAGGACCTGAAATTATTTTAAAATTTTTGTTCAATGCAGCCATGTTGCAAGATTTGACTACCTCTAATAACTTAATTTGAAAAATATTCTTGTGAAGAGTTTATGTATCATTTGATAAAGAAGAACTTGGAACCATGTTTTAAAATAGTCATATTTTGACGTACATAGAAAGTGGACACAAACTTTACTGAAGCATGCAAATCTACAATGCTGTGCAAAATGTTGTCTTTACAGGAAGTGCAATAGTATTGTAAAATGTAATTAGATATAATCTTCCCTGTTTTCATTAGCTATTAACTTTATGTAAAGATAAACTAAAGCATAATGAGTCTTTTCATTATCACATAATTGTTATTTTAATGGTTACATTACAAGCAATATAATACTATACATACTTCCACCTCTCTTATTAGTGGGCAATTATTTTGAAATTGTCTATTATAATCTACCCACAGAGACCAATGTATTAATGCCACCATTTTAGTATAATGATGACCATGGTTTTGAAATCAATATGTTAGCCTCAAGGAAAAATGTAAAGTAATAATGAAGAAAATATTTACATTATATGCCAGTCTAAGTCCTAGTACACAGACAGAAGAAGTTTAAGGAAAACATGTGGACCTGCTCTTGCTACTGCTATCCTGAAACAGGTCAAATACATATGAAACCAGTGGTTATTATTTCAAAAACAGAGGAAAACTTTTAAGTGATCCAGAAATAAAAGCTTGGAAGTGAAACTGGAAGAGGCCTTCCCTGAATATATCATCCCTGAGGACCGTCCTAAACCATATACAGAAATATTGCCTGAAATACTCTATTTCCCACTGATAAACAATGAACTGGCCTTAGTTACTTATCCATTCATTGCCTTTCTCCTCACCAAGCAAAGCAGTGGAGCTCGGCAGGAAGCCACTGGTGCTTAGACAGGTCTAAGCAGTACGTAAAGCTTGAGGATATCCTGAGGATATCCTATATAAAGTTAAATGAAGTTTCATATCCGCAAGGCACTCCATGAGTGAGACCCAAAATACCTCTAGGAATTAGAAGGCTCTGGGATGCCACTGCAGCTGAGAGTCCCTGGCAGGATCTGTACAGTGGTGCTGAAATCCAACTCTGTTGAACACTGTGCTTTCTTGAAAGAGGAGATGAAGGCAATTTAAGACCATGAAATAAGCCCGGAGGAGTTAAGGACCACTGCTTTCTTCTACTCCAAATATGAAACATATTTCAACAGTGTCATCAGTAATATAAAATCAGAGCAGCACAGAGAGAGCGAGCAAAAAACCACAAACACTAAGTTCTAGCAAAGACACAATTATCCCTTGATAAAAGAAAAAGTTACACATGACAAACACTAGTCATATTTCTTAATGGACGGGAGGAAGGTGTGGAAACAATGCTAAGATGGATGGACACAGGATAGGAAAACAAATAATACTTGAAAAAATTGAAACTAAAATTTTTTTTTTAGAAGAATGCTGCTTTGCAAATACTTTTCAGATTATTTTCTTTCCCTGATATTTTGATTGGTTGTAAAATGTCAAGAGACTACTGCTAATTTCACGTAGAAGGAAGTGCTGGAACCTTACTGTGTTTGGCTGAAAACAGGTTATAGAGCAGCAGAAATTGGTTCAATTTTGCAGTTCCAGACCATTCCAACCCAAAATTAGCACTGTAAGAGATTGAAAAGCCTTCATGGTAAGCATACAACATTCAAAAAGCCCTATGGGCATGAATTTCTGCACAGCAATAGCTCCTGCTTTCCCCCAGTGTCCTTTTCTCAGGGAATTCAAGTTGTAAAAAGGGGATAAACATTCCTTGCCTCACAAAGGCATTTTGAGGCTTAAGTGATATCTGCAATATTTTCAGAAATGCTCTCACAGAAAATGTTTGGGATGCTCTTCAGAGACAGAAGCACTAGCATCTCTAATGAATGTACTTGAAGGAAAACTCTGCAACAACATATGGAAGCAAACTGAACACAGAGCACATATTTCTGACATTTATCTTTGTTTTTATTGTTAAGATAAAAGCACGCTGTTTGTTTCTTAGGATTTCATCTGCTATCGCTTTCTTTCCTTTCTCTGTGTCTTATTCTACACTAGTGACATCATCTGCCGCAATTTTTAAAGTTTTGCAGCAAATCCTCTGCTTTGGAAGTTTTAATGAGTCATGTAGAGAATGTTATCAGACAGGGAGTTCATGCTTCCTTTCTGTAACCAGTACGTCTAGAACAGAGATGATATGCTTGCTGGGATGACTGACTTTTAAAAATAAAAACAAAGAAAAAGAAGTCTCCAAAGACCAGGATGGCATAGTAACAGCAAACTTGCAAAGAACAAATATGGGCATTTAGAAACCTTTTCTTCTATTGCAGTTGCATGTTTACTGAATACTAATGTACTGGATAGGATTGCTCAGGTTCTGAGATGACTGGTGTCTCTGGTATGCAGTCCCAACTGTACCAAATGCTACTACAAACAAGAATTGCTTACAAAATCTTGCAAATAGAATGACTGAACCTTTGAACACCTGCATAAAAAAAGTATTCCCCTTCACACCTAAACTAAGCTACATGCTGATCAATATCCAAGACATCAGACAAACTATTTGAGGACACTCCTCAAGATTCATAATAAATCCCCACAGTTGTGGTTACATTTTTCCATATTTTTACAGCTTCCAAAACCTGTTAAAGATATGAATGCCTAAGAAAAATTGTACATGCTGCTCTTGTGCATGGTATTCTTTAAATGCATAGCTGCCTCGCTGCTAAAAGCTCAGAGAATTTGAGTATCACAGGAACTGTATAGGATGTAGTCAGTGATTGTTTTCTAAACGCAGGTTGTAGCATATCCCAATAGCACATCAAGTTCTCCGAGAAGCGTGGCTGTGAATCCTGAGTTACCTTCAAAGACGTGTGCTATAAATCCATGTGCACACATATATATATATATATCTGTACAGTTTCACTGTTCTGAAATTGCAGCCTGAATTCTTTATAAGGGATATATGATAACAGACATATAAATAAAACAATGTAGAACATCTGTTTTGTTTTCATATGGGTAAAACTACATATTGAAGATGTGCATAAACAAGCGCCTAGTTAACACTGAGTTCTAAATTAATTTAATGAGACACAAAATGCCACCATTTTCCCCCAGTTTTCCTCCTACCTATGTGTATGAGGTCTCACACAGGCTTGATTTCCTACCAATCAAATTTTCAGTGCAGTATTTGTTTACTAATATTTCTACATTTTAAGGTAAAATACTCCAACATCAGTTCAGGCTAAACTGTTTTTACTTTCAAACAGTTTTTCTTCTGCTGTGTTGCCTACTTGTTCAAAGGTTTGAGAAGACAATCTTTTCTAGACATCATTCAGTGAGATATTTGAAATTAGTTCTCAAACACCTTCTCTTATAAAAGTCTTTTCCAGTAAGTTTTACTAGCTAGTGGGTGGACAGATGCACAGAAACTCTTCTCTATCTGAAGCAACAAATCACTGTAGTGTTTTATTCCCTACCTCCTAAAGTTGCTGTCCTCACTTGAGCAGCAACTCTTATCTCCCAGTGCATCTCATGCAGTTTGATTGCAGTATGTTGCCTTTTGCTAAACACTGTAAATATGGCTCAGTGCACTTTAGGGAGCTTCCATTAAAAAACCCACAGTTAACAGTAACTGACCGATATTATACTAAAGTAACAGCAACAATGCATTTATTTTCTAATCTATTTAATATAACTTAGAAAAGCATTTCTGGGTGACAATAGGTGATAAGTATCGACTTCACTGGCAATCACTCTGTGTTTTTAAAGACAACTATTTCAGCTGGCAGCAAGGTTGAGTTTAAAAAAATAGATTAATTTCTTCATTCTTTTAAAAATTTGTTCTGTTCCTTTAAAATTCTAAGGTCCTTTAGGAATATCAAGGTCTATTTTAAACACTGTGATCTGAAAAATCGAAAATGTTGAACTACAGAAGATGATCCAGTGAAGCTTCTTTGAACACCAAAGGCTTCATTCAAGACCTATGCCTCCGCTAATTTTTCCCTCCAAGACTTCTGTCTTTGCAACCATAAAATACCACCTTCACCACCAGCAGCAAAACTGGAACCACTGTGATCCACAGCACTACCAGGATTGCTAACATATGAATCATTGATTTACATAATCGTTTCAAAAGGTGTGTGTTCACGGGATGCAAGAGAAGTTGAAGCAGAATCTCATCTATGTGTGTAATCCCAGTGTTGCTCATGAGAGATATCAGCAATATTCTCATAACCATAAAAGCTGCAGAATATTTAAAGGACAGGATGGAAAAGGTGCGCATGTAATTAGAAAAATACCAAACACTGTATAAAGATTTAACATACATCTTGTCAGGAGCGGAAGACAGATTCAGTGGCACTTAAAGAAGATGTGATAAATTAAAAGCAATAGGTTTTGGATTAATTCAACACCTGCACAAAGATAAAGAAAATGCACAAAGATAAAGTAGATCCTGATTATGTATTTCTTGACTTAAATCATTAGGTAAAAAGAAATAACTCCATGGCTAAAGTCAGCAACCACCACAGAATCAATAGGTCTCTGAGCCCACACCAATCTATATGCAGCCACAGTTTTATCACAAAATATTAGCTAATATTGATATTTTTTAATAAAGTTTCACTGTACTATGTAATTAGTGTAATGTACTAGGAGCTCTGTTTCTTAACAAAAGTCCTGGTGCTTGGTACAGCATTTACTGGCATGTTAATAAAAAATGGACTTCTATGGAGTTCCATCTGCCTAATAGAGAAAAATGTTCATCTTAATTAGGAAAATCTTCATAAAAAAATATAAATGCAGTTACTAATGGGCTGCAGAGAATAAATCTAGGACACTCAGAAACAACTGGTGTTTTACCAGGAAATGGAAGAGTGAATATAAACCCCCAAACAGTTGTTAGCTGTCCAGTGATTGACCACAAATAGCAATAGATGTGGAGGTTTTAAGTGTTTTATAATGAAAAATCTATTTATTTCATTAAGGTTTCATGCTTCAGACCCTTGTTTTTTCAGGTAATAAAGCAGTCTTAGCTGACAATGAAACTATTTAAACCCTCTATGAATTAAGATGGACAAATCCATTAGCAGTTTTTGAAGGAATTACTTTATAAAAAGAAAGAATGGAAGTGCCAAGCAATGGTTCAAGAAAGATCCACCATCAAGCACTTAAAAAACAGTCACTATATCAAACACATATTTTGGGGTTTGCTGTGATGCTCACAGGTAGTTGAGAACTTTATGCTGACTTTATTGGTGCAGCAGCAGACACTACATCGTCATGATAAAGACAATATCAAAATGTAAACTATAATTCATTTTTGTCCTTAAAAATGTTTCAACAGGCATTATACATTTCCTCTGTCAGTCTGAATCAGTTTTCCCATCATTTTCTTCCAAGAGTTCTGTAATATAAAGATGTTGATATTCCCTATCTCTGTTCATTTTCCTTCCAAAATGAAATGAACTTTTACTCATCTTCCAGAATTTATTTTTTTTTAGAAAAAGCATGCTAATACAAAGCACTGATGGGAAGTACTTCCCAAGTCCCAAAATCTAACTCTCTGAGCTAGATTCAGTGTGTTCACAGCTTCTCAGTGAAAAGCTGCTTTCTGCAAATACTACCTAACACTACCTAAGATTTTATATTTTCTCTGAACGGCCTTGATAGGGAAACTAATACGTATATGTAAGCAAGTGCAAAAGTGAAAACTGCATTACTATAATACTTCATTCAAGCCAACAACCAGAAATATGGTATAAAACTGATGCTCTGGCCACTGACAACTTTACTACCTCGATCCACAGAGAATATCACCAAACAATAGTAGCTGCAGCTACTTGAGCCTCACAGAATGTAATTTCATTTATTCATTTCAGTGACATTTTTACTAGACTACAGCTTCATGTAGATTAGTCAGACACATCGAAACCCACATATTAGCTGAGGTGAAGCTGTGATGACTGCAGTTGTCTAACAGTGTCAATCTGAACTTTAGATGAATATAATTTGCTAGCTCTAAATGACAGAGATATAATATAGATCTCGTATATCGCCAAAGTAATAAATAATTAGTGAGCAGAACTGAGTAAAATAGCAGGTTGAGCACACCCCCAAATTTTGAATCTTGATGCAGAAGTCAGCCATCAGAATGATCCATCTTTCTGCCTCAGATGATAAAACAGCTTTCTCACAACCTAACACATAGCACCATCTGGCACAAACAGAGGAAACTAAGAACTTCTGGAAGAGAAGCACAACAGCAATTTAGTTTCTTCAGAATTGTCCAAGATATTAACAAAAATCCTTCAGAAACAGCCATCTGACTGCAAATGTGGCTCAGTGAACCTGCCTTCTGTAGACATGCTTGTATAGCTAATAATCTCAATTAAAATGTTGTTGAATTGAACTGAATTGTTTGGGTATGGGATGGGTGTTGTCAAAGTTAAGACAGTGTGTATGGAAAGTCAATTGTCTACCAAACAAGCTGGGTTTCAGAACATTGTGTCTCTTAACGGGAATTTTAGGAGCTCAGAATACATCTCCTCAGCAAAGCTCAGCAGGCTCTTTTCGGTAGTTATTTATAAGAAGAGTGACTAAAACCACCAAGTTAAGCTGTGCCTTGAGCGGTATCAGCACATGCATTACTGGCTGTTTGCTGGGGCTCAATGTCCTCCACATGCAGTTGGACAGAAGCGGTCTGATCACACCGTCAGCCCCGAGAGAGGATGTGGAGCTGTGCCATTAGAGGCACTACTCGGACGCAGAGTGCTGAGGGGTTAGCCTGACTTGTTTGTAGTGTAAACACAAATGGAGTCTGCAGTCTGGATGACACTAGACTGTTTCACTGATATTAGCACAGATTTATTTTATCATTGCTTTTTGAAAGTGACTTTTAACACAGACTGTTTTCTAAATGATCTTTAAAAGACACTCCTTTCTTCCTCATCACCTTCACCTAAGGCAATAACATCCCATAGCATTGATCTATTTGCTGCTAGTTTTCATTAATTTTACCCTCCCTAAGGGTGGTGCAGCTTTGGTGCCAGCTAATTAAAACCTATTTAGGGCTGTTCAGTGCACTTTATCAGACCAGAATTAGCTCTGCTGCTTTAATGAAGACTACAGTTTTCTCTGTTATTACCAATTAAATGTTGTTACATCATATTGCATTATATTTCTAATGCATGGCAAAGATACAGATGGATTTACAACCACTTACCTGGATTGAGGTACATACAAAGATGCCACATTTAGTAACTACCTAATATTTCTTTAAATCCTTTCACTTGACTCAATACATATAATATACCACAACATTAGTGAAGTACTGGAAGACGCTGCCAGCTTTATGCTCCCTCTAGGGAAGTACCAAGTAAAATGCATTAATGAAAAATTGTGAATGTCTGGTAATGAATATTATTTATGTACAACAATTATTCAAAGTGGATAAGCATTCACCGCCTTGAACTCAAATGCTTCACTAATGAAGACTCTCAGAAAGAACATATGTCCCCCAGATTCATGACACCACATGCAAGGTTAATTCTCCAGTGTGGATAGCCCATATCAGAGGGTATTTTGTACTGCTGTAGAATTAAAAAAATGCTTCATTGCAAAATAAACAAACTTGTTTGTTGGAAATTATTTAGGGGCAATTCTTCTTTCTTCCATGAACCAACAATAAATCATTTGCCAATACCAAAGCTGTGGGTTTTGAACCTGCACTCAGTGAAGTCAGGGATGAAGCTCCCGCATCAGTGGTGGAGGACCAGAGCTTTTCTGCAGTAGAGAAATGACTGCAGCACATACCTGTTAGCTGCTTCTCATAACATCCTTTAAAACTTGAGCACTGCTAGGATGAAACTACTGAAAAGTCCCACTAATGACCTAAAAAGATGGTACATCAAAGAGTAGAAATAGAAAGCTCATCAAAGGCTTGACAGACTAGAAATCTGTTGCAATCTCACTATGCATTAGTAGCGTACACTGTACATAAGGACAGTATTTTAGGATTAAACTAAAAAAGATGTGGTTACAATCCACTCGGTACATTTTAAAATATGAGTTGAACCTGGTTTCCTTCCAGAATTTTTGCTGGGAACATGTTGAAACAGACCTCTGTTCAATCTAATATTGCAAGCAAGAGTTGATGTTTCTCTGAGGAACTGAAGGAATATTTGGCTGAGGAACCTGAGTCTGCCTCGGCATCATAATAGTCTGGCACAACATGCGAAACTATTTTCATCACCCACAAATCTCTTGTGCTCTCCCCATTTACTGCTTCCACAAATGCCACATACCTCTACCAGCCTCATGACCCACCCTAGAAACAGTAGACAGGTCCTGTGAATTGAAGATGTTACAGAAAATGAAACAGTTTCCAAACTGATGTCCCCTGATTAGTAGGGAACCGCAGGATGTTTTCTTGTGATACAGAAGGTGTTGGCTGGTAACATGTCAATTGTTTCCTTTGTTTCTGGCTGACAAGTGCACTAAATGATGTTAAAAACACCACTTAGTATTTGATGTGGAGAAGTAGGACTAAAAATGAAAGTTGCAGTAGATGCAAAGATTTTATCCCATTCCCACTGTGTGAAGTGGTGGGGTTTGTTTCACAGTGTTAAAGGGAGGCACACGCGAACGCAATGTGATGTGGGTCATTAGGCAGGCTCTTTACAATTTGCCACTGTATGCTGGGTTTGGCTGGCATAGGGTTAATTTTCTTCATAGCAGCTGGTAAGAGGCTATGTTTTGGATTTGTGCTGAAAACAGTGTTGGTAATACAGAGAGATGGTTTTGTTATTGCTGAGCAGTGCTTACACAGAGCAGAGGCCTTTTCTGCCTCTCACCCCACCCCACCAGCGAGCAGGCTGGGGGGCACAGGAAGCCGGGAGGGGACAGAGCTGGGACAGCCGACCCCCACTGACCACAGGGATATTCCAGACCATATGATGTCATGCTCAGCATAGAAAGCTGGGGGAAGAAGGAGGAAGGGGGGGACGTTTGGAGTGATGGCATTTGTCTTCGCAAGTAACCGTTAGGCGTGATGGAGCCCTGCTCTCCTGGAGATGGCTGAACACCTGCCTGCCGATGGGAAGCAGTGAATTAATTCCTTGTTTTGCTTTGCTTGTCTGCACGGCTCTTGCTTCACCTGTTGAACTGTCTTTATCACAACCCATGAGTTTTCTTATTTTTACTCTTCTGATTCTGTCCCCCATCCCACAGGGGGGAAGTGAGTGAGCAGCTGTGTGGTGCTTAGTTGCCGGCTGGGGTTAAACCATGACAGTCCTTTTTGGTGCCCAACGTGGGGCTCGAAGGATTTGAGATAACAACAGATTTGACTGGAATGTGCTAGATCGAATTTATAGCTGTTATTACTGTTTAGCTATTAAATGACAGGCTTCTGTGCTTGCCATGGGGCTTGCTTGCCTCACTGTATATTAGAGCCTAGTGCTCATTAGTGGCTCCTTTTGCTTTTGCTGCTTGCTGTACTGCTTATCATTTTACTCTGCTGTGCCTGGGAACATTTTGATAACAGCAATGGCGATGTGCCTGGGCTGGCAGATGGCCAGGGCATCGCTGCTGTTTCTGTGCTGCTGTACTGGACAGGCTGGAACTCCAGTGTGAACTCGAGTTGAAGGGACTGCGATGTGTGGATGAGTCCACGTGGGTGCAGGACACCCCGAAGCACCTGTGGCTGTGGATTAGTCCACACCAGAGCAGGTACAACTCAAAGCATCTGTGACTGTGTTTACGTCTGTGCTGCAGCAGGTACACCTCTGAAGGGATTGTGGCCCAAGGATAAGTCCACGCTGGGGAAGGTACATCTCAAAGCATCTGTGGCTGTTAAGTCCATGCTGCAGCAGGTACACCTTGAAGCATCAGTGGCTGTGCATGAGGTCATGCTGGAGCACCTCAAAGCGTGTGACCATGAATAAGCCCATGACAGAGCAAGTACAGCCCTAAGGGACTGCAGTCTGTGGATAAGTCCAAGCCAGAGCAGGGGAAAGGGGCAGGAGTTCATTGCAATGTTAAACCCTATAACCTGGCCCAAAGGGACCAGGGGTGGACATTGTAATGGGTATACCTTTAAATTGTTGTAATCCATTATTTGAGTTGCATGTTATAGGAATTACTACAGCAGGAATGCCCTGAGCCAGTGGGGGACAAGCCTTACAAGAAGCAGTGCAAGTGCAGCAGTGACCCAACCTGAGCTGGCTTTGGTGCCACCTCTCCTGTCCTGAGTGACCTCCGTAAGAGATGGAGCTGCCTAAAGTCATGGGCTAAATGAATTCAATGGACATTTTGTGGACATCAGTGGACATTTTATGGGCATTTTACAGGGGTGGCCCATAGACTAGGGGAATGATAGCTGTGTATATCAAAAGATGGGAAGGGGAGGGTTGTTAATGGAGATATATTGGATAGTGTGGGACCTGAGCATGACATAAATGGAATAGAACAAGGGGTGGAGAATGTGCTGGGTTTGGCTGGGACAGAGTTAATTTTCTTCGTAGTAGCTGGTAAGAGGCTATGTTTTGGATTTGTGCTGAAAACAGTGCTGATAATAGAGAGATGGTTTTGTTATTGCTGAGCAGTGCTTACACAGAGCAGAGGCCTTTTCTGCTCCTCACCCCACCAGTGAGTAGGCTGGGGGGCTAGACAAGAAGCCAGGAGGGGACACAGCTGGGACAGCTGACCCCCACTGACCACAGGGATATTCCAGACCATAAGATGTCACATTCAGCATATAAAGCTGGGGGAAGAAGAAGGAAGGGGGGACATTCGGAATGATGGTGTTTGTCTTCCCAAGTAACCATTAGGCATGATGGGGCCCTGCTTTCCTGGAGATGGCTGAACACCTGCCTGCCGAGGAGAAGTGGTGAATGAATTCCTTGTTTTGCTTTGCTTGTCTGCACGGCTCTTGCTTTACCTATTGAACTGTCTTTATCTCAACCCATGAGTTTTCTCATTTTTACCCCTCTGATTCTGTCCCCCATCCCACGGGGGGGAAGTGAGCAAGCAGCTGTGTGGTGCTTAGTTGCCGGCTGGGGTTAAACCACGACACGCTGTTTGCAATGTGAAACTTTTAGTTGTTGTAACAGATTAAGGAGAAAGAAATTGGGCCATTTTGACATTAGGCTGCTTAAGAACTCTGTTCATAAGCACTGGGAGAACAGAAGTTCAATCTGCCTTTGCATGAAAAGAGGCGTTTTTATTGTGTTAGTTGCATAATAATAAAACCTTGAGATGTGTTAATTTGTTGAAGAGGAATGGATTAGGCTGGAGATGAGGGTACTTTGACATTGGATGATGAGATTTTTTTGATAAGATATACTAAGATCTGGTCTCACAATAAGGATTTTGATAAAGTATTGTAAAGTTACTGTGACCTGACTGACTGTTAACATGAAAGAGTCATAAAAATAAACAAATTTATGTTTAGCAATGCAATATTGTGCCCATGATCATATTTAGCTCGATTAGTAGGTAAACCAATGACTTGGACTATCAGAGGGCATCTTCGAAGAACAGATCTTGTGTATTTTCTCTATTAGCCTCTGTTCATCTGTTGTTCAGTTAAACTAAAGAAGCCATGATAACCTTGATACCTTTACGACATATAGGAGCTCCCACCAACTCCAGAATTGTAGAAGTAACATGTGCACTGATGAACAAGCTGAGGGGCAAGTTCTTCCCTATGTTTCAGTAGTTTTAAAGAAAGGAAAAATCAACTCTAACCAAGTTTTGACAGTTTAACAAAGTGAATCAAGGAAGTTTGAGAGAACAAGCTCTTCTACTTCAAAAGCTAAGTCAAAAGTTCGGACTAAGTTAAACTGTTTGTGAATATCTGTATTTTTAATTTGGTCAGAAGAGCTACAGTCCTTCACAACCACAAATTCATGATGTGCAAATTGAAAAATTAACACTAAGGCACAGCAGTGACCTGGAAACTCCTTCCTAGTTAGCTCCAGTGAGTATGCATGACAGGTGCTTTTCCATGCCAAAACACAGATGATCAGAATTTTTGCAGCTCGGTTAAAAAAATCCTGCAATTTGTGGTCTTAATTCCACAAATCCAATTTCCGCTGTGAACATGCTAGCCAAACAGTGGCCCTCACACTTTCATCTCCTTACAGCCCCCACTTCAGCAGCATAAACACACATTCTCAGGCATGGAAAACAGAATTTCAGCATAATTCTGGTAAAAACCTAAATCTATTACAGTATCACTGATAATCCATTTTCACCAAGAAATATAAATAATGCATAACCCTGAGGTTTGTATTTGAAGAAAAGCCACAGTGAATCTCAACAGAGAAGAAAATACAATATCCAGAGTTATCCTGAGGTTGTGCATTTGGAAATGTTGTTTGTGTAGGATTATCCTCTTCAAATAAAACGTCAATTTAATCAATAGTAAATTGAGCTGAAAACAACACACAGCTTTGAAAACGTTTCAGGAAGACATCCAATATTTTTGGGACTCAAGCCAACAGAAATGGAAAGAACAGAAGGTAGCGTAGGTGGGGTAAATGGGGCCTAGCTGCTGCCTCATCAAGTGCTTATAACAGTCAAAACCATATAACAATCCATTAAAAACATATCTGGGGACTCATTTAGTAGCTGGCATCCGGCATGGACTTCTTTAATGTATCTTTTGTCAAACATTTTAATTGTTCTTCACATTTAGGACTTACCGGTCTTTTCCTGTCTCCTTCTTAAATACTGCATCACAGTAACTCATGCGCTTTTCTGTTGTCACATAGATTTTGGCAGTTGGGTAGCTGTCGACAGTTTTCTTCAGCATGTTGTACACAATGCCATTTCCATCCTTCCTCATGTTTCGAAAAGGTCCCCAGATCACGTAAACAGTGTTGTTGGTTTCTTTGAAAAAGTACTCAGGATTCTTGAGTAGGAGAGGCACACTTGTGTGAGAGACCACTCTTACTGTTGTCCTCTTCCCAACATCCTCCTCATAGCCCTTTGTGGGAGCATTGTTCATCCTCCATATGCATGAGGACTTGTCTATCTCAGCTCCCACCTTCTGGCCAGCCATCTGTCCCGAGTTTGAAACAATGGCACAGAGGTCACAGTCCAGTTGTAGAGGCTGGAAGAAAGAAAACAAAAACACGTGGCAAGTCTTACTCTGTAAAACATGAAGACTGAAAACTCATTTAAAAGAAAGATGGGCACAGTCCAACAAATTGATAGCAACGTTTCTCTTTAAAAAAACCTAACAATCCCCATGTGGTAGAGCTGGTGGAAAACCCTACCACTACAAAGCTCTGAATGCAATCCTTTTTAGTGAAATAGGCAGTTCCAATCTTTTCCTTTGTTCTCCACCTTGCAAAGTCAACTAGAAAAATAATAATTCCTTTTTTTACTCTAAATGTTACTCTTTCCACTAGAAAACAATGAAAGAAAGAAGCAGCAGAAAACAATATTTAGATCAATGCCGCCTTCTCTTTTAACAAGGTGTTGTCAGCAATAGGGAAAAAAGTGCAGAAAAAACGATGCTGGGAATTTAACTACACACTGGCTGTGTTTATGTGTCTGAATGAATAGTTCCCAAATTTGTGACAGAAGTCAAACATGAGATGTAACTCTAAAAAGCAATCTAGCAGTTTGAAAACCCTGCAGTTGGAAAGGAGATGTAGACAGACGAATATGCTGTTCTCTCCAGAGAATGGTTATGACCCATGAAAAATGAGAGGCAGATGGACTGGTGACACCTAAACTAGGAACTTAATCCTGGGCAAACTGAAGTCAAAGACAGGACTTCCTGAGCTTGTTCTAGGGTACTATTTCTCCAGTATGAATTGAAAATATGAGCAGTTATCTGTCTAACAGAGATATAGGGACCTAAAAACTTGATCCATCAAAAAAACCTACAGAAGATGGTCCAGGCCACAGATCATCTACAATTCTTTGTATGGTCACAGACTTGATCTTCTGTCATGCTCCCAATTGGGAGCCAGTGACTTCAGTTTAATGTTTGTTAGGAATAATTCCCTTCATGTTCTTCGGACATTTAGCCTGACAGGATGCTAGATGCTTTTCTGATCAGACTTGTGGTTATTTCCCTTCAAAATCACACCTCATTTAGCTGATGTGGATGAATATCCTGGCTACATTTGACCACTATAACCTTAGGACACGGTAGCTGACAAAACATCAAATTTCTTTGATAATAGTGCATGATATAAGGACAAGAGATAAAAATTTGAAGAGAGCCAAATTATAACAGCTAAAATATCTCACATTTGGTGACAAATATTGTACTGAACTAAGGTGCATCCTGCAAGGCTTCTGCAATAAATCTGACAATTGCAAAGGTTTCATTTCTCTACTGTGATTGGTTTGATTTCTCTATGTGAGTGGTTCATGAAAACATTCTTTCCTCATTTCATCAGGAGTTAAAGATGCCTGACTGCATGCAAAAGCATTGGCAATGTTTCCTTTACAGAATACCATGTATTTTTTTATAGCTGTTGTAGTTTTAGAGAGCTGTCCTGCATAGCTCTCTGACAGCAAGGATAAAATCCCAGGAGATGCAGCTGAACACAACAGTCTTTCTCTTTACCGCTTAGTTACAGAAATCCTCTCTAAGATACATTATGAAGACATGGCTGGGTGACCTAAACAAATCCATAAGCATAACTCACATCCTAACATGAAGTGAATTGTTAAAGTCCCAGCAGATTAATTTATAGCTTTCAGGGTGAACTTCCAAACTAACAAATCCTGAATATGAAACTGCTAAATAGGAAAAGCCAATTTGGTCAAGAATCTGGTCCCATTTAAATTTGTCTCAACCTTAGTGCTGCTTTTTGGGTTGGTTTTTTTGTTTGTTTGTTTGTTCCCCCCCCCCCCCCCCCCCAATATTCTTCATTTTCCATTAAAATTGAGCTGCTCTCTTAAATTTGGAATTGTTTGATTTCCTGACCTTAGTTAGAAATGCATTGCACATTTTCTATTCACTGAGTATAACTGTTCTGCTCGAATAAGCTGAGTACACTCACTCCTGCAATTGTGTCCCCTGGTTTTCTAGCTCTTTTGTTGTGATTCATTTATCTTGTTCCAATTTATAAAGCGCTTTCATAATATTGAATGCCTGCACTAGGTCAACATATAGTCTGCTCTTCTTCAACAGAGGCAGAGGCTTAACCCCTCCCAGCCCTATCTCAGAATAAATATTTTTTACAATGTAGAGAAATTTTACATGTCCTAATATGAGTACTTCTCAACAGAGATCCCAGAGAGAGTTAGGAGGCTGATTGACACCCATGACAGACATTCCACTGACTCCAGAATCATCCACTGACTTCAATATCTTTTTGCATCATATCTTCCTCAATGCATGAGAAAACACACATCAATATTTATTCATTGAACCCCCATATGGAGAGACTCCAGCAGCTTGCAGTGTTGATTTATAAGTGTCACACACAAAAGGGGCAGTTTCAGTAATCCATATACAACAGCTTTCTCATTTTCCTCATTTATCATGACATTCCTGTTTGTTATTACACCCTAGCTCAGGTATGACTGTCCCACCACTTTAAGACTCAAAAGCTGCTTAAATGTAGCTCCTCTGCCAGGTGGGTCCCACAGGAGCTATTCAGGCTCATGGATTTGGATGCCTGAGGGTCCAGAATTGGGAAGTGCCCAGGTAGTTGTGGCTGCTACTTCTGCTGCTGAACTAGGACACGGCTGACAGCTGCCTATGACCCTTGGGGATTTGGAGTGATGCGCTGTTGTCCCCCTTCACCCCATATTCTGGGGTCCTACATCCCTCACACCCTTCTCCCATATGCAGGTTTTTGGCTACAAGGTTGCCCATGATAGCCCTAACCTGTATGAGAAACTATCACTTTTCCATAGCCCTAACCTGTATGAGTAACTATCACTTTTCCATTTAACTTGCTGTATTGTTTGTATTAAGGATGAACAGAAGCAGAGAGACAATTCTTACACACAGAAACTGGAATACAGAGAGATGAAAACTGGAGAATTAGAGAAAATGTGCCTTCTTGCTGATCTGTTTTGCAATTAACAGTAACTGTTTACAGGTGTCCACATCACAAACACCAGGATAGCAATTAAACACTAACTCATCAGCAGCCTTATCAGAGAAACCAAAAATGGGTCTGGCAGGCAGTCCAGGCTGCCCTCTCACCTGCAGAGATGGTCCAGCAGCAATGGGATTGATACAGATTGGCAGGACTTTACAGAAACCTATGCTGTTACTGTTTATGCTCTCTGGACTAAGAACGTCAGTTAAGGGTTTACCTGTACCTTTCACAAGGTCTTAATTCACTTGCATTGTAGATATATGAGCTAAAGAAAAAACCACAGAGAACCATTCACTTTTTCTTCTCTTTTCATATATTTAGACACATAGTTCACCTCTACACACCATGGGGGCTGAGCTATTATTGCTTCTAGAAAATTATTCATTTTGTCGCTGACCAGAAGGACGTAGAAGTCCTCAGCAGAGCAGCTGGGCATGATTCTGACAAATTGTCCCATCTTTTTCCTGAATGATATATTGTAACTGTTGAGGAGCACTTATATTTTAATCAGTAAAGAAAATGAAATGTCTGACCTTTCCATTTCCTGTGCAAGCTTACAGACAATAGAAAAGATAATTAAAACTGTGAATTAGAACTTGCAAAACAGTACCGTCTCTCTAGCAAAGAGAAATAGCTGTGTAATAAAGGTCACTTATCAAACAGTTCTAGTTATTAAATCTTTGCATTTAGCACTGAAGTAGCTTCACAGAATCAAAGGTCAAATCATTAAATAACAAAACCAGCCAGAATTAGAAAAGGTCACAAGCAAATCTAACTAGAAGTAGGTCACAAAACATGATTCTCTTCCACAGAGTATTTCAATATTTGGAAAACTGGTTACTTTCCAATTTGAAACAACTCCCCTATCATTTCAAATGTCTCCACCAGGAGACTGAAATTCCAGCTACAGGATTATTTCTATGGGTGGGTTTCCCAATGGCACAGGTCCTGGATCACCAAGTTTCCCAGACACAGACCTCTAGGTCTGCTGAAGTCCCAGGCGGGGATAATCTCAGGCCAGGTCTCAACCTCTTGGCCAAAATTTCAGCACAAGTCAGTGGAGTCCAACAAAACAATGTCTTGACAGACCAGTCACGTCTCAAGCTCCCGTCTTAGCAGAGACTGCCAGAGTCACTCTTCAGTTGGACCAAAACTAGCCCAGGACCTATGCAGATGTAATTTACACTAATGAAAAGCTGAATTTCTCTTGCGACTTCTTAGCCCTATAGGCTGGTGGCACACTGGAGAGCTCACTCCAACCACCAACTCTGCTTCACTTTGTGAATCCCACAACTAATCATGCAGATAGTTAGGAAATTCAGATTAAACTTTCCCGATTGTTACTTTAACAATATGATTGTAATTTTGTAAATTGGACGGAATGTCCATTCACTACATAATGAGGCAATTATTAGCAGCTCGCCACATATTAATTTGCTCCTTTAATGTTGAAACAAATGAGATCTTTTCTTATAATCATCCTATTTGAGTGAATTCTAACAAAGCCGATTGAACAAAGCTCCAGAGAGACTTTCTTTATTTCAATGCCATTTATTCTTCTACTCTTCTTGGATGTCTTTAGAGTTTTAGAGGATACAACATTTATAATGATGCCAATAGGGAATAGATTTTGCCTTTATTCTTCATGATATTCTTTTGAGGTCTTTGAAATGGAAGGTACAAGAGAGGCATTAACCGTCTGGCATTGTTTTTATTGCTTTTCTCTACTTTACAAGCAAAAAATGTATTTTAATTTTTCCTGTGTTTCAGTGATGATTAACCAAGCTGGTTTTATCTACACTTACTCACTTTCTTCAGACCTCTGACTAGGAGGAAAGACTTGCCAGGCTTCTCTAACACAAAATTCAGCATATTTAAAGAAAAGTAAGATAGTAGTTCTGTGTTCACCTAGCAAGAGCTATCAATTTAATACAGCACTCAGAAGCACTGTATATAAATCACATTATATAACTAACATCAAGCAATAAAAATAAAAATTATAAAAAAATACAGGTCTGATTACCCTGAGTCTGTGGTTGTATTCCCTTCCCTCCTGCGGTAGTGTTGTGGTTTTTTAGTCTTCAGCAATTGATTTTGGTCCTATCCCCCAGCATCATATCCCAGCAAACATCTCTGTCTTCATAAAATTTAATGTTAAGATATCATAAAGATTTTAACATTTTGACATTATTTTGAAATAAGCCCTACGTCAACAAGCATCCCATTTCCAAATAAACAGAATATTTCATAAGACTGTTCCTGAGACTGAAGCGCCTGGGATATTTTATTTAGACGACTGTCACTGATATGTACATAAGTGCTAGAAGGAAGTTTTTATTTAAATTGAATGAATTGGAAGAGAATGCATAGGAGCCACATAATGGGACTAATCTTGCCGTAAGAGACTGAATAAGCAACCATCACTGAAATTCTTTCTATATACACTGACCCCGTTGTTACAGAACTGCTATTCTTTGATTTGCAGCTCATGTTACAGCTCCTTAAAAGGGCTGTATCGGCCCTTTGCTTGAACAGGTATCTTGTGGATTCCTGATGTCAGTGGTAAAGAGACAGAAAAGGGAAGAAAGCTTGGACTTTTGGCAGAAGTTGAAACTTGCATGCCAGAGTCTCCAGCACCATCTAAACCTTCATTTGGTAACTGTATTTTTCAAACACTATAGCTTTCTTTCTCACAGAAAGGAAAAAAAAAAAAAAACAAAACACAAACCCAAACCTTCCAAATATGAACCACAGTGCAAAGTGATGCAGTGTCATCTTTCTCACTTTCAAGACAGCTCCAGTTACTCTATGCCAGCTCGTATCTCTTTCAAGATACAGCAGAGCAAATGCTCACCAGAATGTTGTTGATTTTGCTGCAGCTATTGGGAACAATATAGGCAACTTTGAAACAAGGCAAGAATCAAGTACATCTCATGATACTGAGTGCTGAAAAATAAATGCTTCAAATATATGTGAGAAAACTGAGTAGCAACAGAGTCAAGTATATGACCTATAAAGAAGAAACCAGAATATTGGTCTTTTTCTGTATTCCCCTCTATTCTAATATAAAGCAAAAATTGAAAAGTCAAAGATATTACCCCTCTTGATAATCCCATAAAATAAAATTTGAGTTAAACTAGGTCCAGCTTATCAAAATATTTTAACTTTCTATTTTTTAAAAATCATATTTAAATAGTTTTCTAAAATGGAATTAAAATGCTCCTTCAGTTGAACATTTTTCTGTATTATGAAAAGCTTAAAGCATGGTAGTTCACATTAACAGAACAGGCCTTTCATTTTTTCCTTTCTTCCTGATTTTCCAGCTGAAACTTCATTGAGACTGACACCTTTTAAATAAGCATACACTAGTATTTTCTTCTAGAACAATAAACTATTGAAAGATTCCTGATAGCTCCATTGGTAAAAAAGACTCAGAAATAGAAAAGTGGCAGAGAGTAAATAAAGAACAGGAGAGATTGTTCTGTCACTACGTGGAGGGTTAATGAAGGAAGGAAGCTGCCAGATTCAGTGTTTCAAGTGCAACAGAAAGACCCAGCAGAGGCAGAGTGCTGGAGGACTGATGGTCAACAGCCCTGTGGGACTTCGAGCACTGAGAGAGTGGCAGGCGAAGAAAGTTTTGCCCTAAGCATTGCCTGAAGGATGTGTGAGGACCTGTCCTGCACGTGCACTCTGTCAGTAGAAGCCACATTTTACTTCGCATCTCAGGTAGTTGGTAAATTTTTCTCTCCCCATGTAGGATGGCAGAAGAGATGTGCTCTTATTAACATGAATGAATACGTCATGAAAGGAGAAGGAAATAAACAGAAGCAGGATACCAAAAGAGAAGAGAGGACAGAAAAAATCTCAGAGAAGAACTGAAAGAGGCTATGAAAAGGTAGAATATAGTTTAGTGTTTAAAAGAGAAAGATATAATGGGAAAGAGGATTTGAGAAAAAGTAAAATACTGATATATAGCCAGTAAGATAAACCATGATGTTTAGGAATGATATCTAGCAAAAGAGAAGAACCAAAACACCTAAAGATATCTGTAAAGGTATAAACTAACTGTTGCAAAGAAAGCTTTATCAGACATGTCAATCAAATAACTCCACATTAGGCAGAGAGAATAGCTTTTTTCCTTTAACCTGAAACTGCCCAAGCAGAAAACAGACAGAAACAGATACATTTACTGCAGCATATACTACATCTTGTAGTATACCTACATACCTACATCTTGTAGGTAACCAGAAGCCCTGACAACTGTAGACATACAGTTGCCTACAGTTCTAGAACCACATAATTAACACCTCTGAACAGGGGGTGGGGGTAGAGAAAAGCAGAATCTTCTTTGGCATATAAAATATCAGAATAAAAATACAAATATGCCCAAGAACATATGTGGAAATGTTCATGTCAAGCACAGTTGAGGATTGAAAGCCTAATTGTTAAGGGAGGGAGGCAAACTCCATCATGCACACCCTACACAGCAAGCTCATAAGGTAGGCACTAAAACAACACTCACTCTGAAAAACAGCCTATGAAAAAATTAATTTCCCAGTTGTTCAAAAAGGAAAATCAAGAAACTACGTTAGTTATAGAGTACCCCCACACTCATCTCAGTGGTTTAGCTGATGACCATAGATAACCAGAATGTTTGTGACACTCCATCTATCACTCATTTGCAAATGTACAGCCTTTGAAATATCATGGCTTCGTAATAGTTCAAAAGCCGGGAATTCTTCCAACCGAATGCTGCTTGCTGAATGCTGAATCCAATAAGTCATTTATCTTAACATCTGCCACATTTCTCACTTGCCCTCATTAGCACGTGATAACTCTTGAATTTTGTGCCCAAAAGTTACTGGAGAAACACAATTTAAACCAGACTCTGTCCATCGAACTTCATAACTCCAAACACAACAGAATCAGCTGATCTTAACTATGGCACCCCTTCTGTCACTCTACTGCAAAACTGTATTTGCGACAGTATATTTGCTACCAGCAAAAAACATCATCACTTGATCCAGTAAGTTATTGGTATCATAATATTTAGGTTTATTTTATCTTCTGCAATTCTCTGTTTATATTGAATTTCTTTTCTGTTTTTTGTATGTAGCAATAAGGAAGATAAAATTTGTTTCTTCTCTATACAGGCATATTTGCTCGGCAAACAATACAAAACACAGGGAGGTAAAATGTCACTTACAACTCAAGGAGACATAAAAGGGAGGAACGTACTGTTAGCACATGGACTGAATAGCAAATGAATCACAGTACAAAAGGACAAAAACAATTTCTCACATCCAGTACCGTGTATGGCATCAGAGCACAGGTAACATATAACACATAATCATTCCTTACAGAGTGGACTTGAGAACGATATCCTTGAAAGCAACCGAGGCCAAAAGGCCTCCACAAAAGCTGGTTTTTCTTTGCAAATAATAAGTAGTATCTGTGCAAAAAAATTAATGAGAATTCTTTGCTATGAAGTTGACTACTATAAGATTATGTCTAAGGAATTCTTTGTCACATATGCAAAACATTGGTTAATCTGTAACCACTCACTTTAATTTGTATTTATTATAAATACCCACAGATGGCAGTAAAGTATATAATGTATACAGCAAATTTGTTCCAAGTTTGCTTTCTCTAATAACCTCCTATTATCAGCACTCACCATTAATCATGGGCCATTATCTAGCAACTTATTTGGCTGAATCACAGATGCAGGAATGCCTGTTAGGCCTCTAATCTAAATACATTTGAAAAAATTACACTCACAAGTACATTATGGGACTTCTAATATGAAGTTCACATCTCATTTCAGGTCCATTTATTTGGGATCTGATATGGGGAAATGATATTGAGGTAAGCACCAAAAACTGTCGGAAAAACTACCTTGTATTCCCTTTTTTTTTTTTTCTGAAAATCCACCTAACAGACTGGAAGCCTAACCTCTAATTTATTTTGTTCCATGCTGTCTAGACCTATTATTTAATTTTGTCTCTCTTGGTGGTCTATCTGTCAAATTATTTGTATGCATGGAAGGAAAGTGATAAGCTAAAATGCTAATTATCCATTTTTCTGAAATTTAAAAAAAAAAAATCCATGCCAGGAATAACAATAAGGTTTATTACAATAGCATTAAAACCAGTAGCTTTTTTATTTGACAAAATAAGCCTTAAGAAGCTTTCTGAGTCCAGTGTTTTTAATTGCAGGATGCCTTATCTAAAAGAGAATACATACTTGCTTCTGGCCACATTCATTTCTTTTCCCCTCATTGGTATATTGGGAATATTTGCTGTAGCACTTTATGACTGTCAGCTTTACAAATGTTTAAAATCTTCTGTAAAAATGTCATGTCAGGTTAAAACTTTGCTGACAAGGTCATAGTCCAAAAATTAAATTGTTTTAAATATCTTTTATTTTAAGATTTTTAAGCCATTTCAGCTGCAGAAAGATATAAGGTTAAATCACCATTTTTCAGATATCTGAACTTTCAAACACTATGGCACTGGGCACTAGGACAGAAACTTAAACTGGATTGGAGAGTTCTGCTTAAATAATTAGGAAGATTTATTTTAAGGTCTTTTAAGTCATTAATGGAAGCTGTTGTAGCATAGCTGCATATTTAAAAACTCTGAAGGTAAAGGTCTGTTTCAAATGAAAAAATCATTGTACATACACTCTCTTCTGATTGTTTTTACATCATTGCCTCAGTGTGCATGTCCACTAGCCAAATTTTAATAGATGCAGATTTCATTTCAGGCACTAGTTTGTAACATGGACTAACACTACCTGCAACAACTTTGTAAGCACTCTCAAGTGGGAACTACTGGGTTAAATGCTTTGTAAATAATTCAAAGATCATTCTGTATCAGTGCTCCTTCCTCATGGAGCATGACAGTGTAGCTTCTGCTACTACGACATCCCACACCAGCCCAATTTCCCCTTCACTTAAAAGCCTTTGCTAAAGAAAAGCCCCTGAGCACAGTGGCCTCTGCCAAATCTTACTGAAGTCCACGAGGCCTTGTGCAAGTCCATGCATCATCACTACAGAGCTCAGAACAAGATCAAGGCCTGAGGAAGTGCTGAATAACACACATACACAAATGAGGTGGTAAGTTATGAGTTAAGGCATGCTAGAAGCAATTGCAAAACAAAATCTTATTAAAAAATGAAAATAATAAACCCTTTCAATCTTTTCTCCACTATATAGTCTGGCCCGACAATGATATAGTTGCAAGACATAAAAAACACTACCTCCAAAATGGGTAGTTATAATCATATAGCTCTTCTACTTATAATTTAAATTTTTAAGAGAGAAATTCATTTTTAGTTCTTCACACATCTTAAGGAGAAAAATACCACTGTAAAGTACCTATACGCTGACTTTCTAGGAAAATCTATAGCATGTTCATATCCCCCATTACAGTCAAAAGCAAAACTCCTACTGACATCATTAGAGCCATGACTTCACCTAATGTCTGAATTTAGGAAAGAGAAATTTGGATTCTTATTCCATAGATGGAAAAGCTTTCTATCTGTAAATAGACTCGGCTTAGCAGCAAGAGAAACAGCAAGGAAACTTCTCACGTAGCATGTCCAGCTTGTGGTGAAAATCTGTGCAGGTCTAGGCTCAACAAGAGGTAGTCTGAAGAATAAATTTAGGCATGGGACTATAAAATGATATAGCTCAGAAAAAGAATGTTCTGTGCGATTACAAGATTATGGTGCTGCTCCTTTGCCCGAGCAGCAGCAGAGGCCTCTCAGCTATCATTCTGCTTCAACCTCAGAAAAGGATGTAGGGTATTTTCTTGATGTAAGCTATCTGCTCACAAAGCCATATGACAGTCTTCCTTTTTTGTACGTGAGCATGCATGCTGATGTTCTGTGCTATATGGACTTGCCTGATGACTGCTGAAACTATTTCCCCCCAAGTCTATTTCTGGGATGAAAACCTAGGAGGCCACGTTAGCTTCCTGCTCTTGCTGGCATCAAATGGGTTAAGCCAGATTCTACATTTCAACCCTGCTTGTGGGTGCACAGGGTTTGTGTAGGTTTTTCGGGTCTTTTTTAAACCTGTTGACTTTAATGAAGCTTGCGATTCCTTATTTCCAAAGATCGTAATGACAGCAGGATCCTTATTGTCTGACAACTTGAAAAGCAATCTTAAAGGTCAACACCAAAGTTCATCAGCTGCTCTGTAACTCCAGCTGATACAGCAATGAGTACGGTGGTTCTGAAAAAAGAGGTTCTTGGGGACAGCAATAAGGAGGGAAACTTGGTGACCTCTGATAGCATCCGCCTTCTGACCGCTTTGCCTTGCTGGCATTATAAATACGATAAAATACATGTCAAGTGATTGCCTAGCAAGGAGAGAGATAATGGAAGACCGACAACTGCATTCTACAGCAAACAGGTTGTGCCTCCTTTCCTCCTCCTTTCAGAACAATGCTGCTCCATGCTACAGGGTCTGTTGCTCCTGTAGCTATCAACAGCTCACAACCGCACATTGGGAACCGGAGAGGCTAAGTTCCACCTCACTCCCACAAAGAAGGTCTGAGGGACGATAGTATGCAGCTAAGTAAAAAAAAAAACCAACCCCAAAAAACCCCAAACTCCATTGAAATCATCAACTAATTATAAAATAATCGTCCAAAAGAAATGCCCACCTAGGTTACAGCTGATGTTGAGGGAAAAGCACAGAGAACAGCAATGAACCTTGGATTGCATAGAAATAGCATTTCTTCATTTCCATGAACAGTATATATTGGAAAACTTTTCTATAGTCATGTTAGTTCTATGTTCTGTTGTCTGCTAAGTGACTTAAAAAAAAAAAAAAAAGGTATTAACACAACAAAAGCAGCAAGAGAGACATATGTATATATATGGAGAGTTTAGATGATGTATTAATTCTATTATAAGAAAATATTTACAAAGCAAATGCGAAAGCTTTGGCATCTCCTCTCTCTGAGTCACACTACTGCAGAATTATAGATGCAGTATGAAGAAAACTCTGTGTGTGTGTTCAGCTACCCTGTCATGCATGGTCTCAGACATGCACAGCTTCCTTATGGCTAAAAAGGACCAAGGGAGATGACCTGAGGATGGAATACTGATGGGCTACATATATCCCATTAAAAAAAGATCCATTTTTTCAGGGAATGCACCTTTGTAACTGAGGGCAATTAAGCTCTGGAACAGGTGCCCAGAAGATTCTGGAGTCTCCATCCCTAGAGATTTCCAAAGCTTGATGAGGCACAGACCTGACCTAACCTTGATATTAGTCCTATTTATAGACAATGTTGGACAAGATGTACTCCAGAGGTTCTTTCCAACCTATTTTTTTCATTAATTCTAGAATTCTGTCACTTTAAGAGCCAAGGGGAAGTTGGATGAATTTTAATGAAAAAGACAACACACATTTTTTAATAGTGAGCATTATTCATCACGGGGTGGGGTGGGGGGACGACGACACCACAAAAAAACAAAACAAGCAAAAACACAACAAAAGATTGAAAGTTGAAAAATTAGTGAAAAATTATTCTCTTTTTCCTTGTCTGTTCTTGGTTCTTTCTACTGCCTGTCACACAAAATCACATATAAAATACAGTAGGAGAGAGAAACATCCCTAAAATGAAAACGGGATGATAGGATTTGATCTGCATGTCATATCACAGTCCTGCACAGAACCTACACCTAATAAATCTTATTCCCAATAAAACATTATTAGGCACAGTTACAAGACTGGAATCCAGACTGACCTAAGATCATAACCACAAGTGTACTCCAGCCACTGTAGCACAGGGTATGGGCAACATGGTGCAATTTCCTTCCTGGCATATGTGCACTAGCTCCAGGACTGCTAAACCAGCTGTTTCAAACAGTTAGGTTCATTACTTCATAGGATATTTGTAGAGACTGTAAATTTTAGCTGAGTCCTTCTCATAGGTCTTTTTTCTAAGGCCTGTTAGCAATGAATAGGTGATATCACATCATGCCTGGAGACCAATGCTGTGAATTCTTCTTACGCCTTTTAGCTCTGCTAACAGTGGTGCCTCCACCAGTACTGGAAGATGGCTGAGATACAGAAGTGGTAGCTCTAATGGACTCTGGGGTTAGGAGAGGGGTAAAAAGAAAGAAAAAACCCCCCACTGATCCAGAATGAATAAATCTTTTCCAAAACAGAAGTCAAGACTGCTGTCATGTGCTAGTGACCACTGAGCAGTAAGCTGTAGCTTCGCAGGCTGGGACAGATGGAAGAAGAGGTATGTTGCAGGAAATCAAATGCACATTGCATTCTAGAAAAATGGGAGAAACTCCCATACAATCAGACCTGCAAAGCTCCAACTATAATACAGCAGAATTATAATGGCTACGAAATGTAGGATGACGAAAATCAATTCTGAAAAAGTGTATCACAAGTGAATACTGTACTTATCCCCTCCCCTTGGAATAACCCCACTGTAGCAGCAAAACCATTGCTAGTGCTGTCACAAGATCCTTGCAAAAATCCTGCAGACCGTGTTTTTCAAAAGAGCAATAATGAAAAAATAAAGTCCTGTGGTGCTTTTCCTCTGTCAGCCCTGTTTATGAATTCATAGCACAGCATGAAGGTTATTAAAATCCCATATGTGAGAACCACACACAGCACAAGGAGATATGAATTGGCATTCCACAGAGATAATGCTATCTAATGGGCAAAACAAGTAGCATGGTTTCATTCTTATTCAGAGTACATTTGGAAAGGGCAAAGCATCTGGCTGCTGCTCATGGATAGCTGACCAGACACAAATCACTTCTTCTTCTTACCTGTTGATTAAGAAGTTAAATGTAAAGAGCATGGCTGTTATCTTGCTGAGCCTTGATATTCCCAGGACACCCTTTTACCCACAAACCATTTGACGTGAGGTGGATTAAATGCTATTTGGGTGACCCAGATACAGTAATTATTAAATACATTGCTGTTTACTTCCACATACACGCAGTCCAAATCAAAATGTAATTAACTGTGGAGATAACCAACACACCTCAAGAATTAATTCCAGAGGCCTGCCTATCCAATAATTTAATTATTTTCCAAAATTATTCATTTATTTCCCATTTTATTGTTGAAACAAAACAGTTAATGCTGTGCTTTATTTTGCTGCCAAAAATGTTTTGATCCAAAGTAGCACAGAGCTAGTTTGAACACTATCAGCAGCTGGAAAAACTCCTAAGAAAAAAACCCAAACAACTGTTTTGGAAAAAAGGTTTATGAAAAAAATCCCAAATTAACAAAGTATAGACAGGCACAAAAGGTTTCCCCAGTTTTCAAATACTCTGAAACTTCTGTTAAAGAGCAAGCAATCCCCAGTCTGTGATTCTAAAAACCTTGAGTCAAATTTAATGTCTAAACCATACTCTATTTAAGGACAGTGATCAAAGGTTTGCAAGGCTATTTCTCTGTCTTGCATGTATGATCAATCAACCACCACAGTGAGACCACAGGTTTCTGATGGTAGTCATCACTAATGACAGAGATGGAAAGCACTCCAAAATAGGAATGGCAGGATCTGCCGTGAAGCAACATGAGACAAAACCATCTTCTGGCAGGATTAAAATCCATGTGCTTGCTTGGTACTCTGCTATGTTGCTGAGGAAGGGTTTCCTTCTCATCCATACCTCTGTGATCACACTGCTGCTCAGTCTCCCCCACTTGAACAATCACTGCTGAAATTCAGAACGGGGATGATGTTGTGAAGTTTGTGTTCAGATCTGAACTTCTCTTATTTCAGGAGTGTTCAGACTCAAGATTCTCATTTATACCAAATTATACACTCTTTCAACTGCACCTTCCAATCTTGTCACTATGTGATAGGCCTCATCATAATATTACACCATCTGTTTCAGCTGTTGGATACTACTTACATGCTACAATCAACATCACTGTCAGAAATTATAATCTATATCAATATTTTACAGTGGCAAAGGAAGGAAGACAGTGAAAAGAAATTAAGTTCCATAACTAAAACGAAAAATCCTTTCCCTCTAATGACTCCTGCCTTCTAAACTGTCTTTCTTTATGCATGAGACAATTTGACTTGGGATTTGCTACCTGACTAGGATTAGCTACGTACTTTGGAACAGGAGCCCCACAATGAGAAATACATAAAACATAACAATAATTTTCTGTAGCATGCCATTCCAAATAGAGACAGTTATCCTTCCTATCACACTCATGACTAAAGCTACAGTCAGGTATTTAATACTGTTCCACAAACAACAGCTCTTTGGCTTGTATTTAGTATGCAAACATGAGACTACAGGCTAAGTATTTAAGGGTCTTTGTTAGCAGCCAATTCCTTCTGGGTTTTTTTGTAGGTTTTTTTCAAAGAATGGGGAATAACAGACCTCAGGCAAGAGCTGGATAACATTTTGGTTTGCACTTGAGTACCAAGAAGAGATTTGTAGATGCCTCCATGACCTCATGAGCATTGCTTCAGCATCTCACAAATGTTGATACATCTAAGGCCAAATCTGAAAAGAAATTTAGGCGATCTTTAGGTGACAAATAAAAAATGGTAAACCTTTATAATCCCCACTACTTAGCACACGTTCAGCCTTAAACTTGCAAGGTGTCTTCCTTTTTAGACTGAAATGTTTCTTTGGTAGCTGAAGTTCCACAGGACACCCAGACTAAGATCTTCCTGTGGCACCAATCCAAAACCTCCACCCCACTGACATCCAGGAACGAGACTGCGTTGTAAAAAAATTTGAATCCAGCAGATGAGATCAGAGAAAGGCTGTCAGAGATGCTTTTGGATCTTGTTTCCACCTTCCTGCCACCAAGTAAAAATTGAACATTTGTCCTTAGTTTTTATTTCCTATCACATTACCAGCTAACTTGCAGGATAAACTTCCCTGTGATGCTGAGACATTTCATTTTATTCAGAATCTTTAGAATTCTTAAATGAAAAATCTTCTGATTGTGGTGAATATTTATTTTTAATTCATCAGTTTGTTTTAAATGCCTTCTGATATTGCTTTCTTTGGAGGGTTGAGGCTTTGGGGTTTTTTTTGGTAGAATAGATTATGACTGTTTTGAGCCCCTGATGTGGATACCGATTCATATTTAGAACACTGTCAAAGAGTAACAGCTGACATATGCGAACACAGGAGACGTGCTGATACCGGAGCTCAGGAACACAGTTCCATAGGCATTTCCAAGTCTCACAGAAGCATTCAAGATGCAAAGTGGATTCCTTGCCACATCACATAATGAATGAGACATCTAGTTTGACCTCGGTGTCAAAGGAAAACATGTTTATATCTGTAAATATGTCAACCTGAATTTCAGTCTTGCTGCATTTTTAACATGGACACCAGAACTTTACTGCTCAACACAGAAACTTACGTACACTTGCACCTTTAAGACATGCTTCTTTATTTTATTATTTTTACTATTCCCACCTTACAACAGACTACGTGTCTTTCTTACCATGAAGTATTCTGTGGTTTCTCCGGTGATAGCTCATTGGCTATGATATAGGGGAATTCAGAGCCCAAATGCTGGGACTTTGTAAGAATACGAAGTAGTCAGGAACCCAGAGCTAAATCTTCAGCTCTCTTGAAGGAAGAAGCAAAGAGGAGAAACCAACTACTCCTGATCCTGGCTGCAGCTAAAGAATGGTCCGGCTTCACCTGGAAATTGGAACAGCTCGACAGAAGCTTAATTTCTGGAGATTTCTCGTTGGGAAACCAATTAGTGACAGCTGCCTGGAGTGCTCGGCCTAGGAATATACAGGCAATGCATTTATTCCATAGGGATGCCAAAAATTTATTGCCTGAACATGAAGTGAAAAGGCTGGTAATAGTAATTTTTTTCCAGACTCATGAAGGGATGACTTGTGGTTTTGAAAAGGCACAGCTACAGTGTTATTGCATTGTACAATGACAGTCCCTGCACTTTGGAGGTGGAAGGTTAGGTCACCTTCTAGAACAGTGCAAACAACCCTTTTTAAAGAATTAGATGAAACATGTTCTTCAGGATTGGGGAGATTTTCTATATGCAATTACCTTCAGGTTTGAGTTCAGCTTGAGGATACTCTGTCTCTGCACAATACTTTTGGGTGATCCCACAGCAAGTCATGTTAGTTTAAGGTTCTGATGCTGCAAAATAGTTAACGTCAGCTGTTCTTTTTCTTATACTATTGGATTATATTTGCTTTAATCACAAGCTCACAGAGTTTTGTTCTATGCTGAAAATCAGAGCCCACCCTTGTATCTTTTTCACCACTAATGTTACAAAACATGAGGAAAATAACTCTATTTTACTTTTGCCTTAGCTCCTCAAAAGAAGCCTTAGTGCACCTCTATCAAATCAGAAGAAAAAACAAAAGAAAAAAAAACAACCTAGGAGAAAAACTGACTTTTGTTCTCCTGACCTTGGGAAATAAAAATTCACTAGAGCTTCCCTTCATCTTCCCACTTCATTTCTGCCAAGTCACAGACCAAAACAAATATCCAATGAAAAAAAATCTTCTATCAGTCTTTTGAATACTTTCAGGACAGAAATCACTTAGAAGTGATGTGTCAGGGCACCTTGTCTGTTTCTTTCTCTCCCTTTCTCAGTCTAAGGATGGTACTGAAAAAGCAAAAGCACTTACAAGTGCTGTTTGGGGCATAAAATCCCCTGCCATCCATCCCTCACTAGGATAAATTTTGAAAAGAAAAGCACTTAGAAGTCTCTTTTTGTATCCATCTACATTATTCCTTTTCTCAGATGTATTTTGAAATAAAAATAGAAATGAAATGCTATTTTCACTGTTTTGATGTTCAAATCAGACATGTCTCTTCTAATTTCTTCCTTTTGCATTTGCTCTGTAACAAATATCAGTTTTGGTGCATACTTCATTCCGTTTCTCTCTCTTTTTAATCTCAACATCCCCCTCCCAATTCAAGTAATGAGATTATGATGCTATAATCTTATTTTGAGCATGACCTTTGATTTCTATGGATTTCTATTCCAAAAAAGATACATCCGTTCTGCTGGCCAGATGACAGCAATATAAACATTTAGCTAATTTAATTGATGCATTGAATTTCTAAAGTGGGGCAACCTTCACTGACAATGGCAGTCATCTCCTGAGCTACAAGTCACAAATGTGTGCTCAGTGGCAGCAAATTCATCAATACAGTTTTTAATAACTAAAAAAGCAAACATAATCCTGAGACATACATAAAGGGTTTTGAAATTATCTTTTCACTCTATTCAGCAGCAATGATAGTAAATTCTGTCTGGGCATTTGACTTCAGCACAGATTTGGATCAGCTGCTGAAAGGCCAGAAAAAGCAAAAAGAATAATCCCTGCCCTAGAAAACTTAACCAGCAATGGAAGAACTGGGTTAGTGCAGAGAAGAGAAAATGGAGGAGATGTGATAAATGTCTCCAAATATGTAAAACATGCTGCAAAGGATTCTCCATGTCTGTTCTACATGAGCAGGGTGGTAGCAAGAGAGATTTGGGTTAGACTTTAAGCAGCTTTCTAGCAAGTGATACACTAAAACATAGTTATAAACAATCTTGGCAGGGGCACAATTATAAACTAGATAACTCCTGAGGTCCTTTCTTATCCTATTTTCTGTGATTCAGTGGGTTTTAGTAAGGCTGATATACATAACAGCACTTCACAACTTATCCTTCTTCTAAAGAAAGAAGGTGATACTCTGTGCTGTATAGTAACAGTCTGTAGCTCAGCACTGTGCTCTGCACTACATGGAAAAGTAGCTATCCAGGTATCCTTTAGCAAAAAGGTACCTGGGTAGATGTGTGTGTGTGTGTACATGCGTAAGAGTGTAACTCATGTACCAGTAAAGCAACCTGTAATTTGACAAACCCTAATCCCCAGACAGAGAAATCAGTAAAATGAGAACAAACCTAGTTCTCCATAATGTAGTAGCAGCAATAACAGTAACTTCCAACTTTTTAGAAAGTCAAGCATGTTTTGCTAAATATTAATAGTTGTTTTAAAACACTGCCATGTGCTTCTGACTTTCAAGTTCAAGCTACAGTAAAACGAAACCAAAATAGAGGTATTCACTAGCCCACCACCTTTTAAGATTTCTGCTGAAATCCTGCTTAAATGCAACAGAAGAGTTAGTCAACCTTTCTCTCCTCTAAATATATTCAAATGTTACCTGAAGTATTCCTAGCAAACCCCTGCTTCTTGACAACAGTAGACATAAAGCTGTCTTTGAGTAAAAGCTGTATTTCTTCTTAGTTTATGATAGCTTTAGACTTGCTATCCTTTTTTTTTTTTTCCCCCAGTAGAAAGAATAGGAGTAATTGTGGAATAAAGTACCACTCATGGTGAGTAAGGATGTCAAATTCTGGTCTATTGTAAGCTCTGTCAAATGATAAGCAATTAGACCCCACTTTCAAGGTCACTTAAATAATATTTTTGTATGAGTTACTTTTCAAAAACTGCCTAATGTACATACCACAGTCTGGAATAGTTATAAGTCTACACTGACTGTGGTGTTAAATGCATATTTCAAGTATAAGAATTTCTATCTGTTGTTTTTAAAGTCAGTCTGAGGGTGTGCATTTTCACGTTTCTGATCAGCTCTTCACTGTCTCTTTTCCAAAATCTTTGCCATATAGTCAGCATCCTCTTCATACATAGCTGCCAGTGGAAAATGGATCAGATGCTGCAAATTGCTCAAGGGCAATGAAGCCTTGAAGGAACCTTTTGCAGAAAGTTTCTGAACACATAGAGCACAGCAGGCTTAGGCTCTATTTCCTTGGTGGGATTCTCCAATGAAAGCAAACATACATTTGTTTACTGCAGAGCCAGTATACGTGTCCTATAGTAAAGAAATGCTACTTTGTGGCTACCACATTCACTAATTTATTCAAGAAAAATATAGTTATGAATGCTTTAAAAACATTGCTAAGTGCCTGAGCTTACTGACCTACAAAATACAGATTAAATGTGCCTTTCTTGTGTTGCTTGGTTCCAAGCTCTTGCAAGCTTACATGCTAACCAGGTAACTGTTTCACTTGAAAAAACAGATAATGGGGTTCCAATGGCAATAAGCCTGGATAAAACGTGAGTGTATTGTGTGTAATCTCTGATGCCCCCCGCATCAGAAAGGTATTGTGAATCAGTGACATTCACTTTACCAGCAAAGAAAACCCATCACTTGTGGAAACGCACTTGTAGAGATTCTGCTGCAATAGATTTCCACATCCATCAGTACAGCTGAACCTGTCCAGTGAACTACAGACTGGCCTCAATATATGCAAATCAGTTTTAAGTACTGAACAACTCTCTCTGACAGAGATCAGTCTGTCTACTCCATTTCCCGTACAGGAAGCAAATACTGCAGTCACACTGAGCTCACTGGAAACAGAACCACTTATACACAGCTACACAGCAGAGGGGCTCTGCTACAATAGGAAGAAGAGGTTGTAAGGCAAAATAAAGACTACAAGTTTGGGAAAGACAGACTGTAAAAACTGATGTGCTTTAATTATTGGCAGTGGGATGTGACAGCCAGATTCCTAAGATTCTTTTTGTGCTGTCTTTGACTTTACACTCGTAAATATTAAATGTAATAGCACAACAAGGTCACTCTATTCAGAACAATGATGCTGAGATTTTCACTCAGATGCGACCTGTGGACTACTATTTTATTTAATTACTTATTGCTTCAGCAGGATTAGTCATATGGCCAGAAAGAGCTAGATTTATACCACTAGTAATTAAAAAAAAAAAATAATCCCGACTTCGTACAAGTCTGGTAGAGGACACAATTTCATTGCAGGGAAAAGGAACAGAGGAGCTTGTTCTGCTTTCACACTAACGTAAACCTGAAATCCTGGGTAAGCCATTTATGCCAGTGGTGGAAATAAGAAACCTGCCCTGCGAATTGTAAACCACTATAGAGAGATCTAAACGAAGGTAAAAAGACTGCACAAGTTTCTGCTGAAAAACTGCTGTGCTGAGGGAAGATACTGCTTCTGGCTTATAATTGTACTTTTTACTTTTGTTGTCGTTGCTGAGCACAAAAAATACCGACTCTGTTCCCCAAAAGCATGGTACATGAGAAATAATAATGAATACAGATATCCTTTAAACCAAGACTGACTTGTTTTAAAGACCTTTGTTATAAATAGGTGGTATTGTTAAAGGGGTATGTAAGAGTACAGATAAAGGGTAATTAGGAGGGTAATGAAACAACCCCTGTGAAGAAGCAATAAACAGCACAGAGTGGAATAGGTTGAGTCTGTCTGTGGGTGCACTTTCAAATTTAGAAGTCTGAACTTTGGCAGCCATATCCATTTCTGAACTTCTAAGTTGGTGGAGTGGCTGTCAGGGCTACTTCTGATATCAAGTTATTTCTCAAAGAAATATAAATTTTTCTAGTGTTGGAGAAAATGCATAACAAATGGCATATAACTCACACTCCTTTGAACTCTAGGCCTGATAGTGTCACCTTAAGTAGCACTTGCTTCTGAGTAGGCCTTCTACAATCAACAGCATTATTCCTGGAGTGAGCTATTGCTTATGTTCACCAGACCCCAGAACATTGCAGTTTGAGGCAACATTCATTTTTATGCAGTTTTGTTTGTGCTGTATAACATTTGCTCTCTCCTGTGGGGAGACTCCATAGACAGATGCAGGAAGGAAGAAATGGGAACAGAAGTTTAACAAGGCAGAAGGTAGGCAGGGACAGCACAGCCCATACAGAGTCAAAGTCTAAAAGACAATTAACAATATATACCTTGTGGATCCTGGCCCAGGGGAGCAAATCTGGTTTTGGAAAGACCAAGACTTTCTCCTGTTCAAGGGTCTGGTATAAATACCTGACTGGGGTGGGTGAGAGTCAAGAAGGTGGAACTGGACTCTTCTCAGTGGTGCCCAGGTACGAAGGGCATGAATAGAAATACAGGAAATTCTGTTCAAACATATAAAAAACTTTTATATTGTGAGGGTGGCTGAACACTGGAACAGGTTGCCCAGGGATGCTGTGGAGTCACCATCCATGGAGATATTCAAACGCAACTGAACAAAGCCTTGAGCAACCTGCTCTAGCTGACTCTGCTTTGAGGAGGGAGGTTGGACTAGATGATGTGCAGAGTTTCCAAACCCAGAGGCAAATATCTTGATCAACCCCAGCTGAGCTATGTTTACAGGAAAGACCAGTCACAAGAGCTTTTTTTTTTTTTTTTTTTTTTTTAAAAGGAAGGCTGTGTGTAAAAAACCTGCTTGAAATCCTCTCACTCTTCAGCAAAGAAAAAGGTGTAAGGCTGGACATATTTTTTCTGGATCTCAAAAAATGATTTGATACCGCTTCATCCAACAGATTGATTTCTAAAGTGGGAAAGCATGGCATTGAGAAAGACAGAAAACAGAGCAGGTTATAAATCTTTCCATAGAGAAGAAAACAAGGATGTCTATAAAAGGAACATTTCAAGGTTTTAGTGTAGAGAATGCGTAGTGCCATACGGATACCTACTATAACCACTTAAGCTTTTTCTATACCATTTGTTGCCATTACAAAGAAAATGAATCGGGGCATCTAACGTAAGTCAAACATAAAAATAGAAAAGGATAGTAAAAATTTTCTGCTAAGGAGAAACAAATGAACTGCAACCTGCTATACTAGCCAGTGGGTCTTTCTTAGACATCGTGGGGTAATTTCCAGTCTAAGATGCAGTTTCTGTCAATGATTGGCACTATGTATCTTAGATATGCAAATAGCATATAGATTAAAAAAGTCTTCACTCCATATTACCGTTATTGTTTGTGTAGAACTAGCAACAAGATGTGTCTGTACAGAAAGACAGAGAGGAAGATTCAGGTCCACAGGAGCTGATCCAAGTTGGCTACTTTTAAATGCAAGACCACAGAGAACTGAAATCATAGTTTTGGGACAAAATATCAGTAAGCTCTATGCAACACTAGGCAACAGTGGCAAAGTATTATAGTGTCAAAACCCAAATAGTATCATCTTCTCTGTATCCACAGTGTAATTACACCAAAACAATGAAGAATGAGGGTAACAATTTATACAGATTGACTTCTATTATTTTGTTTGGTTGGGTTTTCTTTTAATTTACAATTATGTACAGGTATCAGCCCATGTTCTGGGGAACTAACCCAGGAATCAAAATATGTAAAGACCACACATATCAAGTTCATTTTGACAGACTGAACCCATGTTTTACAAAGGAGTTCAGAAAGAATGGTATGGTGAAGTGTGAGCTCCTGAGATGGAAAGGTAGTAAAAATCACATAGACAAAATCATAAAAGGAAGGAATGAACAGTACAACACCCAGAACAAGGAAAGGATTTGGAGGTGATGCTAAATTATACACTAAGCCACCTGTGCAGTATATTTTCAATTGATGTCACTTTCTGAATCCATCAGAGAGTAGGACCACATTAGAAATACTTTAGTAAGCAGCCTGAGCTCTGTTATTTGCAAGAAGGAAGTTTACTGCGGATGAAAAATACAGCAGGAAATCAACGAAAATCATGGGTTTCTGTGGTAGAAGCAAATTGTTTTAAAAAAAGGGGAAAAGAGAGAATTGAAGGAATATCCTCATGTAGTATAAATGTCTCTTAGCCTCACTACCTCCACTGTACACCCATTGACTATCTCCCTTTAAAATTTTATCTATTACAAATTGGAGGTAATTCAGCCAATATAGAATTTAGCATGTGCTTAAATGCTTTGGGACCCATTCCAAAACACATGAAAAATCAATGTCTTTATCTGGTTTTGGATAAGGCCCCTGTTAAACATACCTGGTGCTAAGCATGAGCTGAAGTGTTTTGCTAAACAAGTATCAGAGAGAAAGATCTCACAGAGGTCATTTCTGTCTGTATATAAGCACTTAAGTGCTACCAGTCTATCTGAGATACCAAGTTTTAAACAATGTGAGGTGAAAGCATTTGGACACTTCAAGAACAGCTTCTTGAAGAAGCCTAAATGTAGAGCAGAAGATATTACAACTTCTGGCTAAGTACTGAGCTTCGCATGTCCTTTGGCTTAATCTGTCATCCTTATTTGTTATCATCTGATCATCTATGTTCTCCATGTTTTGGATTTCATTCACATGAACAGGATGTTACAAGAAACTGTGACTCTACAAACCCTTAACTAAAAAAATACGTCACAAAATTCAGATATGGAGCTCAAAATAACAAAGGATCTGAAAAGCTTCTGTAATTTACATATATTCCCAGACTGTCAGAGCCTGTACCAACCTAAGTCTTAAAAAAAGATTCCAAAGGACTTCACAATATAAGATAAAACAATAATTTTAGGCTATGCTATAATGTAATTCATTGCCAAACGATTTCCATACAGTTTCTAAAAGAGAGAGCTTTATAAGTATAGAAAGCTTTGTAAAAGTCTGGTAAAATTGATATAAAAACTGCAATAAAAGAGTCAATATAATTTCAGAGTTAGCCATCTATTTTCACTACTACTTTAGGTATTCTGTGAAAGGCTTTCACGGTCTTAGAGATTTTTTAATGCGCCATTCCTGAATGCTAAACAATCAAAAGAAAAAGATGCAACTAAAGACAATTCCAATGGAAAACTAAAATAAATATTAAGTACTAAGTGCAAGTAAAAGGTCACTTGCAGCTTATTTTCTGTCATAAAAAAGTTATACTATGCTTCTTTTTTTCCCATTACTCTACTAAAATTCATTTCCTTAACAGAGAGAAAAAAAAACAAAAACCCTTCATTCCTGTGCATCAATGTTTAATTATAGCACGTTTGATTCTTTGTCCAAGAACTACTGGTTCTAGAAAAAAATACAAATAGTGCTTTAAAGATGATGTCTGCGTGGCTTGATACATAGACACCTTCATTCATGATTTCTTGTCCCCATGTTGACAGCTTTTTACTTCAGTTAAAATCTTAGAAAAGGGAAGGAAAATAATTGAGTTATGAGTTTGTAGAGAGAACAAGATGAAAGAAGGCTGAGTTTTTCAGGCTTTCCAATCCTGAACCTACCACCCCGGTTTGTATTTTGATACTATTACTAATGCTGAAGATTACCTAACAGCACCAGCTGTCCCTTTGTTATGAAGATAGATTTAGTATAAAAATATAAGAACGTAGTTTTACAAGGAAACGAGACTGCTTTAACTCTGCAAGCTCTTAGGGACAGACTGTGAAGGTGGACATGTACTGGAACAAAGGAGGTGCCTTTAGGAACACATGCTGGCAAAGGTGGCTCTAACTCAGACGTCCTTACATTCCAATATCCCCCCTTTCACCCCTTTGCTCTAACAGGTAGGTAAAGGGGACCTGGTGTCTGACAACAGCAATTTAGACATCCAGGCATCTCACCTCAACCAGGAAGTATTGGGAACAAAGCCCTTGCTCAACCCTTGGCCATATTTGTATTCAAGTGAGGGCATATTTCAGAATAACAGAATCCTACTTCAAGTAGACCACTTACAGTGCAATTGTAGAGGCACAGCTCAGGAGAGCATCATCACTGAAGCACTGAAAGAACTTATTTGCATGCACAAGACAAGAAGTCTGGATAAACCTCCTTTACTTTCCTGTCCATTGTTCTCCTGTCCCAGTCTCTCCATTTTTCCAATTTTATGTTTATTGTTCTTCACTGATATTCTGAAAAGTTCCAAACCACAGAAGCAGTTAATGCCAATTAGAAAGCTGCACTGTAGAACCAAAATATCTGGCTCCAGATAATGTTTTTCCAAAAGGAGAAATGGATGAAATAAAATTATCTTCTAAAGTGAGGGCTACAGCTAAAGACTGCTCACACTCTAGGGAGAAGAGTCTTAGGAACACAGTTCTCATTAAAAAGATGTTTCACCCACACCATCATCAATAAGCCGTGAAGAATAAATGTAGAAGCAGAACTAGAAATAATGTAACACAGTGTGTAAGAAAAGAGACTGCACTGAAAACAGTTTCTTAAAAGTTTATTATTTCTTAAAAATAATTAAGCAAAGAAAAAAATTTCACCACTGATGTAAACCCTTCAAAGCTCTGACAGCCTGAAGTTTCCTGCTCTGCAGCATGATATCCAAGGTTCATTGCAAACCCCTGTTTATCCTACTAACTGCATTTCTCAGTAGTTCTACGTAATTAACAGTTTGGCAATGAAGGAGGCAATGGGGAGCATATATATGTAAATACACCAAAAATATGCTAGAGAACATTAAATGTGTAAAATCAAGCATTGAAAATTTAGGGAAGTGTCAGAATTAAGGTTGCTGTGCAGCCCTAATTGGGCAACCTTGTGTGCACACATTATGATACTGTCTTTAATTACCCGACCACCTACTATTTTTTCCACTGGACCCCTGCCTGCGCTGACTGACATAATGAGCAGCTACTCAATGCCTTTGTTTTCTTGTTATTAGTCAATGTGTCCCTATGCCTCATTTACTGAGTGCTATTCACACCCTGCTCTGAGACTTATTAATTTCTGTCTGGGCTGTCATATAGTACTTATATTATAGTAGCTCCTCACTCCTCAAATACCATTCTAAAGAGAGATAGGAACAGATTGTATTAGCCCTCTTCAGCAGAAGGGGGATGAGAAATTAAGGTGAAAGTTATAAATTAAATTAAGAAGTATATACTCACTGACACACAGAACCTGGAGCAATTAGAATTCTTTGGTAATTTGTGTATTCAAATAATTTTCATTGACTTGAGTTATCTCTGTGAAAGATCAGTGCTTCATAAATCAGACCCAAGGGTCTCAGACTAAGCATTCAAAAAGTAAACAACACACAATTAGTAAAAACATGGCTTGATTAGATTGGAATCACACAGAAATTCTGTAACAGAGGCAAGAATAGAATCTAGCAGCTAGCGTTAATGCTTAACCATGACAGCCTTGCCTTCCATTCCTGCAACGTCCCTTTACACCTTGCCATTTCTTCAGCAAATCAGGCAGCAGTCCTAGCAACCTAGCTGGCACCAGAAATGGTAAAATCTATACAATGAATGAGGCTGAAGTTGTCCCACCATGCACAGCCATGAACACGTCAAAGAAGCCTGAATCAAAAGTGGACAAGTGATTTCAGTTATAGCACTTCCCAGTTCCTGAACCTTGACTTTGCAACCCTACTAGTATTATGTCAGCTTTGAAGGTACATAGGCATACAAAGAAACCCTAGAAATCTGCCCACAGCACGAGAGTGACACCTATGTTGTCCACAGCAGGGCCAGAACCTTCCTATCCACCACACAGATGTCAGTAAGTTAAAGTAACATAGTAGTAGTGGCAGCAGCAGAATACCACCTTCTACTTCAGTAGTCACACTATTTTTCTTTTATAATTATAACGTCATGCTTGTTATTAGGAAAATGTTTTTCCAACCAGCTCTAGTGAAAATAATATATTTTCCCCTGACCAACACATGTCATTAAGAAATAAAATATTCATATTAAAGAAGCATCCAAAATTTTGAGTCTAACAGGCAGTTGTATTCCAAAGTTCATTATGTAAACTAATTGAGAGGTATTTAACAAGACTAAGTTCTAAATTGCTTTTTGTGTCTTTCACCTACCAGTTCTCCTTTCGGGAATACAAATTATTCACTGGACATAGAAGCCCACCACCCTGCAAGCATAGAAATAGAAGTGTAGACGTTAGAACAGTGGCCTTGGACTCAGGAAGCCTGAGCCATGATCTGGCCTGCTACTGACACGCTCTGTGGTCTCAGGTAAATGACAACCTCAAGGTCTCACCTTCCCAATCTGTAAAATGGGATTGATACTTGATCTCAAAAAGAACTGCATGGACTTGTTATATTACTGTTATTGAAAAAAAGCCTCCCTACCTCAAACCTCTCCACATGTGTGTGAAGGTAAAGTATTTAGCATGGTCCATTTAGTGAAAGAATTATCATGGATCCTGCAAAAGCCCCATTTGCTCCCTGCACGTGGAGATCAGTGGAGCTACACCTCTGACCTTCCAGGCATCACCCTGTAGGGACTGGAGAACAGAAGGGCAGATCAGTTCCAGGGAAGCACAGCAGGGGAAACCTGAGGCACTGGCATGAGTTCCAACAGTCAAATTTAAAATGAATTAAAATTTCTTTCTGCAAAGTCCTCTTAACTTGATGTGGATTTAGCTACTGGTCAACTCTAGACACGATGCAATTAAACGCAAGGATCCTACAATGGAATGATGGATAGAGACTTTCTCAGGTGCTCAGTTCCTGTGCACAGCAGGTGGTCAGGTATTAGAAGTAAAAATTTAAAATAGTAAAATCTAAAAATCTATGTAAATATATGTTCTAGAGGAATGATTTCAACTGACGACTCAAAGGTATAAAGAGGTCATCTCACTGCTAGTAAAACATAATTAGCAGAGTGACATAGCTTTTACTTATTAATTATATTTCTTTTGTATCAACACCACAGGAACTGTGGCCAAAAAAAAAAAATCAGCAAAAATCTTCTCTGATGAGAGGTCTTTTCCCCTATTAGCTCTGCAAAACATATTAATCCTGAAAGAATGATATTTCCTTTCAGTTTTGCATAGCAGTGTGTACAAATAAAAATGTTAACTGCCAGGACATAATTTTCAGTATGCTTGTCTTACTTGAGATGTGTGTTTTCTGTTTGGAGCACAGCTGTTCATATTTCCCAACATGAGCTTCAGTGCTGTAAATATCGTCTCTGTTGAGGGCTACACTCCCAAAGTACTGCACAGGGGCCACATGTACAAATTGTGTTAGTGCTAATGCAAACTGTGTGTGTGCAAATCCATGCACAGCGCTTAGAAATATGCAGACCACGGACCTTGATCCCACCACTTTGCCACTGAAACAGAATTGCTCTATTTAATGCTGTGTGACATTAATCAGGTTTTTCAAAAGGCTTTTATTTAGCTAAAAGAATGCGTTCTGGGATAAATTTTAGATTATGCTGCAGAACTGCATTAATGAAGCAAATTACTCCCAGCAACCTGGAAAACAAAATTATTTGGAAACTGAAGGTAAGATCGTCTGGGGTTTATTGCCACATTTTTTACAACAGTGTAAGTCTGTGTTGTGTTTAGCTCAATTTCTTTACTTCCGGATTTCAAAACCAAGTCCTTTGCCTGTCAGCATAACACAGCTGGCAGCACTACCGCCTCTACGCTAGAAGGTCAGAGATGCACATCTCTGACTGAGACATGGGCTTGTATCCAACGCTGACGCTGCAACAGAGTGTTCGGGGGATGGCGTTGCACAGTTAGAGCTGCCTGCCTTCAGATGAGACATTAAATCAAGGTCATTTCTGCCCATCAGTGGGGACCACCTGGGTGAAAGGTAACAATCCCATGGCAATTTTGACAACAGTAGGACATAAGCACGATGGTCTTAACAATATTTGCTCCTAACAAATAGCTTCTGGTGTCTGAGATCCTTTTGAATAAAATGTTAAGCAAAATAAAAGAAATCCATGGGACTATCCAAACCATGTCAACAATATTGCCCCCCTTACTTTGCAAAGCTTTCTCTATTTAGGAGAAAGGGTAGCTTACTTCTAAGCACAATGAGAGTACTGAGTCCAAGTACACATTAATACATTTTGTATAGATGTAGCATATACTTGTAAGTTTTTAGAAACACGGATTCATGAATTTCCAGTTTCCTGAAGGCAATTTTGCAACAATAATTATCAAATTAGGTTAGTATCAGTCAGTCTGCTGCTTTAGGAAGAGGGAAAAATGCAAGTAACATAAGAGTATGGGAAATAAAAGCTATTCCTGCACCATTTTCCCCTGAGCCCAGCAGTCAAGTTTATTCTACAGCTGGTGACAAAAGTGGTGGTTGATGGCCATCTACCCGCTCCGTGCCCTGGCTTTGTGACTACAGAGAGAGAATCTGATGAATAGACATGGGCATTTTTTAGCTTTCACAGGATCAATCTATGTTGTAAGATCAAGAGCAGAAAGAGTGAATGGTACAACTACCGATGGATGTCAGGCTGTCACTCCGAAAGTGGTGAAATATCACATCTTTTAATAAGAGCTAGAACAATACAGAGATAATGTAACGGGCTGGCATGGAAGCGTGCTGTACTGCACTTGGGGAACTCAGGTAGCCGCAGAAATCTCCCATTCTGATCAAGGATTTCACCTATTCTTCATGGACTACAATCAAGCAAGAAGGTTTCTTTTCTTTTCTTTTCTTTTCTTTTCTTTTCTTTTCTTTTCTTTTCTTTTCTTTTCTTTTCTTTTCTTTTCTTTTCTTTTCTTTTCTTTTCTTTTTTTTTAATGAGACACTGTCTGAACCAAAGATGAGGGGGAATCACAAGCCTATAATGAAACGTTTGGGTACAGCATGAGGTTTGATGGGGAAAAAAAAAAAAGGAATCTGAATTGATTTGCAGGCAAGAAATTATAAAGCATGTTTTTCTTTCCAAGGAAGCCCTCAAAAGGAAATTGAGAGGACTTGCACCATTTCAGGTATTGATAGGGCTCTTCATTGTGTTAATTTGAGCAATCCTAGGCAGGTCTCAAGGAAGGAAATATGTTGCTTTATTCATTCATGCAACAGGGGAAATAAGAATGGAAGAATATCAGATAAAAGGCAAACTAGACTAAAGTTATCTTTGACCACAACTGAAAATGAGAAGCAAAAGCTAATATATACATAGTAGATAGTGAAGTAAAATTAAGCATACAAATAAAAATGCTGCCTCTATAAAAATAATATGCATATACTTAACATCCATCATGGGAAAAATTCCACTGAAGTTACAATTAGATTTTGAGAGTAATTTCAGTAGCAACCTATTTCATTTCTGTAATGAAATGTATAATGATTTCATCAGTAACAAATTCTCTAGGTAGTATCACAGTAGAAGGTTTAAGGATGGCACCATTAAATAGCATCCATAATTGTTACAATCAAATGCATATTACACAAAAGGGTGCATTTGTGGATGACTGCTAAATGTACCAATTTGCCAGATTAGCATTTTGCTGAAAGTAACACTCTGAGCCTTCAAGAACCTATTACCTATGGACCAAAGCTCATGTCAAGCCCATTTTCTGCTGCAAAATGAAACTGGGCACCCTTTCACAGTAAAATTTATATTACAGCCACAAATACTACTGTTTCAGACTCCTTTGCTCTTAAACTATTGCAGGAAGCTGCGAACAGTGCTTTGCAAAGGGCGACAGAATATGAGCAGTGAACCTGACAAAACACCAAATGTATTTAACAGGAAAGGAGTCTTGCAGGGTTCCACAAAGCATGAGAACATGAGGTTTCATTTACAGGATACTGGAGCAAACCTAAACAAGCAATCTACAAACACATTTGCCCTCCCAAGTCACCTAGATCATTAAATAATAGATGCTATCTCTGGGTAGAACACTTTTTAAAGATTATCCTATCTAATACAAAAAAGTAGTAGAAATCTAGGACATCCTTAGGTAGACAAATACTTCATTGCATCCAGAAATAACTAATGGTTATATATAGAGATACTCACATTGGAAAGAAACAAAAATGCTACATTCATGAATCCTCTAGCAATTTAAAAATTCAAACAGATTTTAAGATGTATTATGCAGTAATATCTACTCAGTCACATCTAACGTAGAAGTGCCTGTTAATGATATGTAGTTGCTAAAATTATATTTATGTTTATAAAGATCTTGCCAGACAAACTAGATTTTTCAAAGAAAAATGACATGCTTAGTGAGTGAAGGGAAATTACGAGAGGCATTTCTGCATTTAGTAAAGACTGATAAAAAGACTGATTTTCAGGAATTCTCAATACAATTTCCTAGATAACTGGACAATTAATCTGAATGTATGAGAACTGCAAATGTATATACAAATAAGGTGTTTTGAATGTAAAATGAACCACTAATTTCTTACCAGATTTGGCACATGCCATTATGAAAGCTGTTCCTCTAATGAACAAACACATTTAAACTGCAAGAACACTACCACAGACTGAATGGAAAAAACAATGGCCAAAAATCCTATTTCCAAGAATAACTCAAACCACTGTAACATTTCTCATGTGGACTGAAACAAAAAAAAACCAACCCACCAACCACAAACCAAAACACAAGCAACCAACCAAACCAACAAAAACATCACTTTGCCTTTTAGTTCTAAACCTTTTTTAATTGGCCTCATACAACACACATCTTTGTGATCTTCTCCTCATTAAATCTGCCTTATCTTTACAAACAATCTTCAGAAGAAAATAAACGGTATTTGCAGGAAGAGCTGAAAAGCATGAAGAAAGTAACAAGCTGGGCATCTTCTTGGGAAAGCATGACGTGATTCATCTCATGAAAAAACATCCAGGACATTATAGGAAAAATAAATCCCAGGTAATTTGATATCTAGAAGCAGAGGTAATGTTATGTCATCTCCTTTCTTCCATTACAGCTGAATCCCATGCCAAGTTCTAGGAAACTGAAATAGCAAGAAGTGAGGAGGGGGTAGGCTTTTGCTGTGGATTAATTAGGAAAAATAAGGAAGAGTTTTGCTTGATAACTTGGTGATAAAGGTGGAACTTCAAGTGTCTATATACACTGGAAGAAAGAAGAGAATGAGAAGTGGAAATATTTAAGATCTTTAAAGAAGCAGGAAATAAAGAAATATAAACAGCTGTAATATTTCCCATATCTCAGTCTGAGGAAAAACTGAAGTGGTGAGCTATTAGTCCACTGCATGATCTTCCAAGAGAAGTGGGCAAAGACCCAAGAACTGTAAATATAAAAGCAGACAGGTTAAAACCTGAGTTAATGTGGAATATGGGTCAATCACATACTAGCAGGGAGATGAGCAGCCAAATTGGTTTTTTTCAGCTCTAGATTTTATTTTTTTTATATGCAACTATTTAGCACACACTGAAACTAGAAGAAAAATATATGCATTATTCATGCTATTCGTGGTAGACATGCACTGTAGTTTCAGTGAACAGGACTGGAAGTAATACCAGAGGAAATAAAGGCCTTAAAGGAAGACACTAATCTCAGAAACCTCAGAGTGTCACTGTAATTTTTTTTTAAGGATTCTGTTATGATAATAGTTAGGTTTGCAGAAAACGATTTCTGCACTATTCAGATAAACGACCTCACAGAAGGCCATTTCTTCCCCAGGAAATGAAGAGTGGATAACACCCACCAGAATGGGAGCAAGCCATTTAAGAGCAAGTGGAGGGAGCTCCACAATGCTGGTTCCTATGTGATTATCAACAGCTTGAACATAACAAATGTTTTAGATTTCACGACAGAATTTACCTCGCTCTGCGGCCAGCAGAGATGGCAACTCATTTTAAGCAGGAAACAATATCACCCCCATCCATTGCTTGAAAATGACTTCTCATCTACAATTATCTGTCAGTTTTGCCTTCTCATTTTCAGCTATCACCAGCCTCCATACCTACAAAAGTCCATTTCTCCTTTATTCTTGTGCTCAGCTCCAAAATAATTTATTAGGAGTTACACATGCTTATCAAAGACAGACAGAATTCGTGCAGAAATTAATGGCAGCCTATGGAAGATGCTATATATCATTATATAATATGTGCCAACACTGCTGTCACAGTAGCTGGATTGCCTCATCCTTTGTCAATCAGAATAAAGCATTAGTGTAGTGCAAAGATTATTGTTGTTGTTATTGTTCTGACAATAAAGTTCTGGCTGTAATACAATGGTAATAAGTGATAATCTATCAGGGATAGTAGATCCCCAATCATTTTATGGCAGTCAATCTGACTGCCCCCGTTTTACTTTTTGAACATGACCAGAAGTGACTTGATCCAAAAGTGTTACTTGTTCTTTATAAACATGAATCCTTTACAAACACGATGAACCTAAAGCTGTAAAGAGTACTTTGGTCTATGCCAGCAGCAGGACAGAAACTGAGGCTAGTTCGTAAGAGTTCCAGCCTGTTCCTCTGCTCATTCTCTTCTGACTAAAAGATCAACACTAATCATCATCATTTGCCTTACAGTAATGTTATCAGCTCCATCAGTTGTCACTGATACTGGTGATGACAAGGTGTGTCCAACACCAAGGACCAAGTGGAGCAGAAATGAATAGGACAGCTCCAGAATGGACTCACCTGAATGGGGAATCCTACAGGATGGTCTGTCTACCTCCAAGGCACTCTCCTGTGGGACTCCCTGAAGGTCTGCCATTGAGAGGATTAATGAAGGAACACAATCTACTATGAGTCTGAGAAAACTACATTTCTCTGGCTTCTAACTAGAGAGCCTATTTAGCCTCAAAAACACTGAAAAGTGCCTGTACTTAGCTTTTGGGAGACACTGGCATGGCTGCAAATAAACTTTTTAGGGACTCACTCCATCTAAGAAAAAAGTCATGCTTGTAAAAAGACATCAGGAAGAAACTTAAAAATGTACGTGACCTCTGACCTGAGACACAATTTTGCCATAGGTTCTTCTGGTTTGAAATCTATTTCCAGTTGCTTTTCCAAAACCTGTCACCAGAAGACTGGATCAATATAATGCATCATCTTAGGGCTACATCTTGAATCCATTCAGGAACCAAACCTTCTGCAGAATGCAGCAGTAGCTGTCCTGAGAACAGCCTCTCATCTCCTAAATCTCCAAGCTATGCCTTCAAAGCTGTCCTAAATGGTAGTATATTTTTTGGAGAAGAGGTAATCCGATGATCTAGTGAAAGAAATTCTGGGCAGTGAAGGGCAAGCCAAATTGGAGAGGAGGCTGAAGAAAAAAAACAGCAGTTTTGGACAACATGCACTGGATCTAAAATGGAAGAGCTACCAGGAAATAGGATAGATATTACAAATCTTCTACATGATAGGAGAAACTGTATTGTAAACTAGACAATGTTAATAAATCAATAAAATTAATTACACAAAAAACACCTGAGAACAAAATTGTCAGTCATTGATCAATTCCATAATATACTGTATGTCATCAGATATAGGATTATTGGTTTTACCTAAAGGCCAAACTTTATCCTTCACCTTGGTGTTTAATTTCTATTGTAGGATATTTGCCAGTGCTGATGTATACTTTCAGTGTATTGCTCTGGCACTACTTTGGGGTGACTCTTGTGCATGCAGTCAAGCATTTCACAGGAGTCTGAAGGCATCAGAAGAAAAGCTTAGAAAAATACTTTTTCAACTTGATGCACTCCAGAAATTATATCTTCTCTTTACAAACATGAATCCCAGGGACCAGTACTCAAAAAGGCAGAAGGGAGGGAGCATGGTAGCATCACTGAACTAGAACCAGGAAAATCAAGCCAAACCAAATTGCACTTTGGCTGGTGTAATATTAATATGAGGCCCTTGAGCATTCTTTGCAGTCTCTAACTGGTGCAAGCAGGTTCTGTCCCCTGGAGAAATATTGATCTAAGACCTGTGGCATTTCCATCAATTTCAAATCCAAAACTCTGGGTCCTAATTACAAAAGACTCTTAAAGACAAATTCAGGAAGTTGTACTTCGAAAATGATGCTATTACTTGCAGAAAAGAGGACTTGACTGGTATGAACAAGGCAAAGGCAGTAAAGTGCACCCCTGGGGTTGGGGATAAAAATGGAGGATAAATTGTTGTTATTAAGTGGACAATCCCAAAATCACTCTAGTAACTCGTTTTGGGAATTTCGTTTAACACTGTATTTATTCATCTAATGGGCATGCCAACTGCTTTTCTGAGTGACAGGAAACAACAGATTACTGTAATCTCTGACTAGCTGAATATGAAAAATATATCAAATGGAGAGAAGGAAAAATAAAGATGGAGGAAAGAAATACTGCAAATAACACAGAACATAATTTTCTCCCCCACACCCCACAGACTGAATTGGCTGTCATTTTAGGGTGCAGTCCCATGGACACAATTTACCATGAACTTTTCAACGTTGGTGGTAATATCACCTATTGGTTTAGAGATAGTTCAAAAATTATTTATAATGAGTAGACAAAATTTACAGCTACACCCACAGAAAATATAGCTCCTTGTTACAGATAATGTAACTCTATCAAGTAGAGCTATAAGATGCACACACTGCCAGCATAGTAACGCCAGTAAGGGGCATGCGGTTTTTGATATGACAGTCATACAGGCCCTTTTACAGACCAAATAACATATAATTGGTAGTATGGCTTAATGTATTCAGCCAGACAAGAGAGACTATCCCCAGAAAAGCAATTATTGCTGGTGCAATCTGCATCTGCTCTAAGAGGGTCTCTGAGCTCATTTCTCTCTATGCAGCAGTTACACCAGTCCACCTGTTCCAGCCTGATCTGAGAGCAGATAGCACAGATTAACAGCTCAAAAATGCATCTAAGGTTCACATTTTAATATAACAAAAAGCCTAAGGGAAAAGGCTCATGTGATAGAAAGTTTCCACCGACTCAGAGAACAATAAAAAGGACAAAACTATGTATTCAATCCACAGAGTTTTGCAGCAGAACCTGAAGCTGCCAAATGCAAGCTATGACAGATGGCCATGGGAGCAAACTTGGAAAGCAAAGACTTTCAAGGAAGATGGCTGTGGCTTTAAAACTAACTAGTAATTGGCATGATTGTCAGTGTTAGGAGTCTGTCTCTTGAGCAAGTTCTAGCTGCTGTGTTTACATGCGCACCCATGCACGTATGTGTGACTATGTATGTGTGGCTGGCACGCTGCTTCCCTGCAGGGAAGTATTAATAGCCTCGGGTCAGCTCAGTGCTGCGCATCTCTGCCAGAATAGCTATGCTGGGCAAGAGCTCAAAGAGCTAAAATCGCTGATTGCCGTAGCCAGCAGAAACCCCTTGTCTAGAAACAATTATACAGGCAAAATTCCATTTTCACTGACCCTTTTTACTCTGTGGTGTATTTTATACACCAGTACAAAGCGTACCTTAGCCCTCATCACTGCATCCAAAACTAGCAACACTTTGCTACAAAAGATACCTTGAATCGCCATGAGAAATAGACTCCAGGTATAAACTCCAAAGGGTGACACTGAACTTCTTACAATGGAGGCATGTTAATTTTTAAACAGCAATAGTGAGGATATTCAGTGAGTAAGTGGTAAGGCACTACTCTCCCAACTGATGAAATGGAACACCAAGACAACACCTTGCTTGCTATTAAAGCAAACCAGCCCATCCTTCCTTTAGCAACTATTATTAACAAAAGCTAAAATCACATCATGGTAAAAGAATTCAGTTTTCATCCAGAGTAAGAGCAGTATGTTCCTCCTTCCTGCCCTTAACCACAAGCCTCACTCTCACCTGCTCATTACACTAGCAAGCCCACCTTTCCTATCTTCCCCAGTGGTTTGGTCTCATTCAAGAAGCTATTACACCAAACCCCTCTGCTCTTTTCTTTACCAGTTCAAAGAATACTCCATTCACTTTGTCTGGTCCACCTGTCATTTAACTAAAAAAAAAAAAAAAATTACCAATAGAAGCTTGTCTGTCAAGCTGGCTAACTGCAAAACTTAGGTTTGTCTCTGTTTTCCAAATGCTGTCAAGTCAATTTTCACAGTGTTCCATCTCCCATTTGGAGAGGCATTGTTCACACTTCTCACATGGAAAACACAACTGGCACCTTCTTGTATGGAGTCTAATATTATCTAACATAAACCTCCCCTTTGCTAGCAGTAAAAAAATCCTCAAGGAGGTGGGAGAAATCTCTGAAAATTACACATAAACAAGGTGGATGGCAAACCTATGACACCAGGCACCTTTTCCAGTATAACCTGTAAGCTCTGTTCAACAGATCAATCCAGCCCATGACTGTGCATCATAGACATTTATTTCTACCAGCCCAGATTCTATAGGGATTGACTTTTGATGGCACAGCTCACTGGCTGATAGTAATCTCTTCTCAAGTCCCTTAGTCTTTTTTTTAAAAAAGCAGAGCTGCCACACAGGCAGCACTGCTTGACTCATCACATTCAGGCTCTGTGTGGAGCAGATTTAATTCCTTTGTATAGAATACTTGATATATTTATCCTGGCACTTGACTTTTTCCTCATGAGACACCATCAGAGTTGTGGCAGCTTTAAAAACCTAAGCTAATTCCATATATACAGAAGGAAAAAGGCTGAGCTGGCAGGATTTACTCTACTGAGGACACACATCATCTGTGCTCCCTTCTCTCCTGTAGGTTCACCACAGCCTCAGTAGTTTCAAGTGGACCTTGCAGCTTATTCTGACAGTTCTCTTCTCCCAGGTAAAAAGGGGGTTAGAAAGAGGAAGAGGGCAGCGGGGATTATGGTGATAATTTGTTTAGTGAGGTCTATTTCTGTAATATAAGATGTGCTCCTGGAGTTGCTCATTTGGTGGTTAAAGTCTTTGGCAGGAATTTTATTTTCAAGTGTGTGCCTATGGCTCCCAGAGGCAGGAATGGGAACTCTGGTATGGTAAGCAAACACAGAGGGGTGGGGGGACAGTAACCAACAACCCACCATACAAATCTCTCTCAGAAGTGTAACAAGCAATGCCATTGTCATTAAAAATGTTATGTAGCCAATCCTTCTGTAATACTTCCAAGAAAAGTTGTTCCTGAAAATTTACATAGCAGAAGCAGAAAAATATTCAGAAGGATATATGTCATGTTTATTTTTACTTCCATTATTATTACGATTATTATTATTACATGATTACTAAGGCTGAAATGATGTAACTGAGCAATTAATATAAAATTGTGTCTTAGAAGGGATATAAATGATTTAACATAAATGTTTAACATCTTTGTCGATGACACGGACAGTGGGATTCAGTGCACCCTCAGCAAGTTGGCTGAGGACACCAAGCTGTGTGGTGCAGTTGACGCACTGGAGGGAAAGGGTGCCGTCCAGAGGGACCTTGAGAGGTGGGCCTGTGTGAGCCTCATGAAGTTCAACAATGCCAAATGCAAGCTCCTGCACATAGGTCGGGGCAATCCTAAGCACAAATACAGGCTGGGTGGCGAGTGGGTTGAGAGCAGCCCCATGGAGAAGGACTTGGGAGCGTTGGTTCACAAGAAGCTAAACATGACCTAGCAATGTGCGTTTGCAGCCCAGAAAGCCAACCATATCCTGGGCTGCATCAAAAGAAGTGTGACCAGCAGGTCAAGGGAAGTGACTCTCCCCCTCTGTTCCTCTCTCGGGAGACCCCACCTGGAGTACTGCGTTCAGCTCTGGGGCCTCCAGCATAAAAATAACACGGACCTGTTGGAGCAAGTCCAGAGGAGGGCCACAAAGATGATCAGAGGGCTGAAGAACCTCTCCTATGAAGACAGGCTAAGAGAGTTGGCGTTGTTCAGCCTGGAGAAGAGAAGGCTCCAGGGAGACCTTAGAGCAGCCTTCCAGTACCTAAAGGGGGCCCACAAGAAAACCAGAGAGACTTTTTACAAGGGCATGTGGTGACAGGACAGGGGGTAATGGCTTTAAACTGGAAGAGGGTAGATTTTGATTAGAGGTAAGGAAGACACTCTTGACTGTGAGGGTGGTGAGGCAGTGGAACAGGTTGCCCAGAGAGGCTGTGGCTGCCCCATCCCTGGAAGTGTTCAAGGCCAGGGTGGATGGGGCTTTGAGCAACCTGGTCTAGTGGAAGGTGTCCCTGCCCATTGCAGGGGGGGTTGGAACTAGATGATCTTTAAGGTCCCTTCCAACCCAAACCATTCTATGATTCTATGATAAATGACTATGAAACAGATGACCTTTTCTTAACAAAATATCCTATCAATTCTTAAGCTGTAACAATGAATAAGATCCCAAAGGAAAAGACAGGATAGAAGTCATGAATGTGTCAGAAATTAAATACTAAAGCAACTTTCTGCCACAGTGAGTTCCAGCTGACATAGCTTTTTAGTCTCTCTAGGACCCAGTTCTTCCCAGCAAGAGCATGAAACAAACAGCTGAATACACCATGCAAGTTCACAGACTCGTACCCTCTCTTTTGATATGAAGCCCTGTACTATTGTCCAACTTTCTCTTCATAGAAAGTGTCATTCTGCACCCATCACTAACAGGGGGAAAACGTAAACCTTCCCAGGTTCATCACTAGGTTTACTTATTTTTAGTATTTCATATAAAAATGTCAGTCCTGTTTTGATTTTTTCTTACTTCCCTTATCTGGAAAGAAACTAATATTAAAACATCCATCACATTCTTGGCTTTCTTTGTGCATTTTTAAATTTAGTTATTCAAGTTTTATAAGAACGTGGTCTCTCATGATTGGTACGGGTCCTTTCTATGATTACTCCTAACATGTTTGACAACTACGATTTTGCTATTGTTGAAATGGTATATGCCTTATCTTACAGTCAGATAACACATCACATTTCTGCATGTTACGTTAGTTTTCTTCTATACTTCCAGTGCTGTTGTTTTTTAATGCAATAACTTTGTTAAAAAAAAAAGACTACACAAATATGCATAAGGTCTGTAGCCTCCTCCTATTTTTATTCATATCTGGGATATTTCATTTGTAGAAACCTCCACTCATTTCAGCTGAGTTCTACCACAGAACTTCTGGGAAAAAAAAAAAGAAAAAAAAAAGAAGAAACTAGACTTAGGCTGTATGTTCACACATATCTGTGGCTGTGTGTGCCACAACTGGCAAGCAGTTAATGCTTGTATACTAGTTTGTTCAGGTTACAGGACAAAATGGTATGTGATAATATGATCCAAATTTATTTCTTCAATATCAACACAGAATTGATGAGTTTTTCAGTTACAATACAGTATATTTTTTAAAAAATTAACTGCTGCAATGCATGTTCCTTTTATTTAGTGCTCATCACTATACTGTGAGATTCTTCAACGTTCATGACACAAAAGCTCTTCTCTCCCTCAGAATTCATTTTAGATGAAGCCATTAGATCTCACAGTTGCAGTTTAATGTAGGGATTTTAGGTCATCTCAGAACTTACCCTTTTCCAAGAACAGTTTTAATCTTTGTACAGTACTTGAATATACTTCTTATAATTATGTTTCAAGTGTTATTGCAGCTATATTTCAGATTTTACGTATGTAAGAAAATGCTATATTAGTTTAATACTGACAGTACAGTAAAAATCTATTCAATATTCACCTTTCAGGAAGCACAATCAAATATCCAAGAACACTATTAGACTTGCCTAGCATAAAGTTTCAAACTGCTAATGGGTTTTAAATTGATGTCATAATGCTGCAATTTAAATACATGATGTTCATTAATTTTGCCAGAACTCTTTGTAGAGTAGGAGTAGTATGAAAGAAGCAGGAAGGTTATATTTTCTATACCTGCTTCTTTTTATCTGCTTGCCCATTTTTGAAACACAAGAAGACTCATTACATCACCTTGGGGTTTGGGGTGAAGTTTACTCAAATGACAGTAGGTTTCAATTAGGTAACCACCGTGGAGTTGTACCAAAGTAATATTTTCTATGAAAAAAATACCAGGAATAGGATAAAAGTAACTAACATGTGACAGGCGTGACATTTCGTAAAGATGGATTTCATGGGACCTATCACTAAAAATCCATAGGTACAAAGTGGAGAAAATAAGGGACAGAAAGGTCATCTTGCCCATACACCTCCTTTTCACTGAAAGGTCAAAATTCATGTACTTGAGCAAGAGAGCAATATTGCAAAACAGGCAGCCATAGTCTCTTGCAAATCTCAGGGAGTCCCCTTAGATGTGGACATTGAAAAGGGAAAAGAGATCACATTGTGGAGGACTACTAAGGGATCCTCTTCTCTGGAGGGGAGGGAGGGTGGGCACTATACACAAATTTTCTAGGCAAAGAATCATTTCAGAAATATCTCAAAAGTCAAACTAAAATATGGCTAGACATAATGGGCCAGTATAGTTCAACACTTCACATCTATTTATATTTCAAATATAGTATGTTTACTGTACATAAAGTCAGTTTTTCCAAAGCTGTTGCTATAGCTACAAATCAAGGAAACCATAGCAACAACCCTGTATTATGTACGGCCTTAATTAGGGATTAAGTTATGTGTCTCTCTGCATTTTATATTAAATACCTCCATACAATCTAGTTATAGTAATCTTAAAATTTTTTCAGACTTTTTAATAATAAAAATTCCATAGTATTATCCTGTCAAGTCAAATACACAACACCATTGAAATATGTCTTTACAGCATTATTCTGATCATAGCTAATAATATATGCATCACTGTTTTTTACTTGAGATAAACACAGATGTCCATATCTGTAGGGTTCGGCATTCGGAAGATCTCGCGATGTCACGGAAAGTTAGAGGGTTAGTCGCAGCCTTGTGATGTACCTGTAGTCCCGCCTCCCCTTGTTAGTATAAAAGGAATTAACTGCGCAATAAAAGGCGGAAGCTGGCGTTCACACTGTGTGTGTTAGCTGTCTCTTTCCCTGCTCCGGGCCGACCAGTGATCTAAGCGTGGCACCTTGATATGTAGTGAACGCTACACATATCACCATATTTCCTGATCATCTTTAATTCAAATCATTGATCACTAGTCTTAACCACCATGTGATTGATTTTCCATCATCTCATAACATTTTCAAGTCTCACCCCACTCAGCCTTACCCCAAAAGAAATCAGCTCCTCCTAACTTCAACTTTTTTCCCTATGGATTAAAGTCTTGGGGTTTTTTCCTTTTTCCTCAGAAAGTATGCATGCAAGGGAGGGACAGGAGAGGCAGAATAGTAGTTCATCTAGATCTTCTAGCTTCCCTGTCACATCAGAAGACTGACTGGGTTGGTGGTAAATTACTCTAATTACTCTGTTTTATTGACCTTGTCTATGTACTATTTAAGTACTCTGAGAAACTAGGATTAGAGACCCCTGGCATGCTGCATGCACCCAGGCCTCAGAGTGGAGCCTGAGAGCAACAGGTAAAGGAGAACACAGAACAAATGTGAAGAAAAGATGGGCAAGGATGTTGGAAGTGGCTGAGTAACAGGAAGGAGTGCTATCAGACAGCAGGAGACACGTAGTGGGGTGACAGGCTTCAAAGGACACTCTAGAAGACTATGAACACATTCAACAGCTGAGCAAAAATTCTCTCAATAAAAGAGAAAGTCAAAATTCATGTCTTTAAAAGCCTTCTTTCCTATCTTCCCTTCCATCACATAATTTTCTGATAATTTATTATGGTATAGTTTCCTCACCTTTCAGTCCTTGCCCATTAATGAGATGGCATGTGTCCCATTTTGCAAAAACCTTGGCCACAACTGTTTAGGGCATTAGCTGCACTCACAGTCTGGGCCTTCTGCTTATCTTACATACCACAGCAGCATAAAAAACTTGAAAATAAGATCTTAATTCTATGAAATGAGCAGAAATTCAATGTATTTGGCACTTAAGTAGAAGTGAGAGATCTGTAGTTTTAATCTCTATGAACAATTGAGAACTGCTGGCCATTTTAATACAAATAGTATACAAACATTTATTTTATAAAGCAATCTGTGTTATAAAAATTGTAGTCTGAGAAAGCTATGGGTGTGAGGAACACAAGCTGTGTAAAAGCTTTTCACATGGGCAACACAATAAAACTTCCCTTGCACAGGGAATAATTAAGTCAGAAGATAGTGCATTCACAATTAGCAAGGCATGTTCAGTTTCTTCATTATCATTTTAATTAGCAAATATTAATGTAATCTGCAAATACAAGGAGGAAAACAATTAAAGTTACTAAGTTTAAGGAGTCCTTCATGACCTAAGCTAAATTGAGACAAATGTCTTACTAATCTATACTGGTCACCAACTTTCAGGACATTCATTTCCATTTACTGTTAGAACTTCCAAGCGTGTTAGCAAATTTAAGAATGAATTAAGGCTCCCACAAGCTACATCTAACCTCTGATGAAGGCAATGGTGAATAAAAATGGATTAGCATGCTCCTCTCCTCTCCAGTTATCAGTTCAGACTGATAGTGATCAAGTGACCATGGCAGCTCTACCTCATTCAGATTCCATGCCTGCCGCTGTGGCAATAACCCAGGGACACGCAGAACACACTGCCCTCTCATTTTTAGTGGGTTCCTGGTCCTTTTGTATTTAAGATATGCTGGATAGAGCCTTAGCCCTTTTGAACTCAAGAGCGGCTCCCATTCATTTCACTGGGACTAGGATTCACACCCTAACTCAAACAGATTTCCTTCCAGGTGCTTGTCCTTTTGCTGCTCTGTAGATAACATACTTTGGCCTCCAATATACTCAGCACTGCCTCTTACATGGACAACAATTAAAAGATACAGAAGTTTAAAAGAAGCTGGCTCCTAAAAACTATAACCCTCTCTCATTCCGGTTTTCATATTTAACACTCTCAAGGTAAAATAATAATGAACTTGTCCAATACACTTATAGGACTGAATATCATGAAGTGGTAAAGTATTTTCATTCTCTATAAAAGTTGTTATGTGAATGAATTTCATTTGTGAATACAAGAATTGAAATGTTATAAAGAAAAGTGAGTAACAGTAAGTGGAAGCCTGATAGTATTTCTCATGACTGGCAGTGCTATAACTGATCAGAAACAACTTTTAGAAAGAATTTATTTTTTTATATTAGCTTATTTTGCAAGTTTGTGTCTCTCATAAATAGTACACACAGAGAGAGAGAGAGAGAGAGAGAGAGAGAAGAGTCTGGGGAAGCAGCACTACCACCAAAAAAACCAATGTCATTAGATATTTTGCCAACTAAGACAGTTTAAAGCAGGAGTCCCTGTAAAATCTAATTTTGTCACACAAGTATTTTCATCGCACAGCAAGTATTTCACAAAGCAGATACAGGCCAAAACATTCTACAATACAGACTGAAAGTACATACCTGGCTTTAAAATACCTACCAAGTGTTAATGTAATAGTTTCAGAAAAATCAAGTAAACCCTATAGCTTTATAAATTTTCTACACTCACATATGTTCATTCCACAAATCATTCACTCTTCCTCTTCCATGCACATACAAACACAAATGAGCTACTTCCTTGGGTACCCCAGGCAAAATTAAACATTTTTAGGACTTTATTACAAACACACACAAGAAAATTTCCTTTTGAGTTAAAGGGACTGATGGCTTTAAATTAATCAGAAAAATTAAATTGTCATTCAAATGGTAGCACACTTTAAAAAGACACTTTGCTCAGAAACATTGCTTGCTTTAGTTTTTACACTGGGCAGGTTGGTAGAAAAGCAGTTATGTGGGCTCAGAGAAAGAGAGGTCTACTGGTCCACTTTTCTGTGCTCTTGATACCAGATCTTACCTCTTGTGTTTTCACATTTATATATCCATAATGAGTTCTCAGAGGCTGCCTTTGGCCATTAGAAAAAGGTATCCATTTGACGCTGGTTTGTCCAAAGCAGTTTAGGATCAAAGGGAAAGTTACTTCATTTGTGAGACGAACAATGATCAGACAGAGGAATGCTGCAACGAAACTCACAGCAACAATGGACTTTCTCTGTAATGAAAAGATTAAAATCAATTATTAAAACTAAGAACTGGTTTTAATAAAAAATACATATATTCTATTGTAGGATGAAGGAAAAACATTTTAGAAAGCTTTATGTGAAATTATTTTTTTGGTAGACACTTTGCTGCAGGAGCACAAGGAGACAGGTGACTGGACCATTTTTTTTCAATAAATTTGCATTTCAGAGGTTTTGAGAGTTTCTTTTAGAACTGGTTGGAAATGAATCAGTTTTGCTCAAAAAAAAAAAAACACCACAGCTTTTTTTTAAGTTTCAAAACCACATCTATCAGTTTTAGATTTTATTTGTATTTGGAATGAAGATATTATGTAGACAACCACACCAAAGCCTCCATTCAAAATCATCTGGACACACAACAAACACGCAAAGTGAAAATGCCATCTGCGGCCATACCACACAAATTTTATTGTGAAGATGATGATCACTACAGATTGTATTTATTGTGCATTAATTTTAAATCATTCCCATGCAACAGAACTCATACTCTAACCTTAAATGTTTCAGAATAAATAGTCAGTGAAGTCAACATTCTGCCTTATTCCAGGTTCACGAATTTAGAAAGTGAGGCATTATTATCTCGGATGAGATGACCTCTATTGTTAATAATGTAACAGATCTGAAGCCTGTATCTAATTAGCCTTTGCTTTCCACCTCTAACCTATTCAGTTGGTTGGACTGGTGAATGTAACCACAGAAAGATATCAGCTTTCTCCCTGGGTAACTCCACAGTCTGCAGGAGAAAAACTTATAAGAAATATGATGTTCCCCTCATTTTCAGCTATTAAAAAATAGCTGAAATATACGGCAGTCAATTACTTCTAGACAAATTACTTCAGGACAAAACATGTTAGTTGGCATATGTAAGGATTCTAGGTATGATACTCTATTGTAAAGGTTATTTTTAGATTTTTTCCTGAGGGGAATGGAACAAAGATCATTTACAGGTGTTTTTACTGTACTTTAATTACATTCTAGCTTTACCAAATTTGCCACAGTTTAATCACCCTACTGAATGTAATTCTGTCCCTCTAAACAGTAATATATACAGCAAATGGGGGGGGGGGGAATTATTTGCCTAAGGGACTACATAAGCATATAGTAACACTTAGTGCTGGATGACAGAATCTGATCACCCCAATTCCTGTGTACAAATACGACCAACTAACAGCAACCAGCTGAGTGCACATTTAAGACCACTTTTGTACATGATGTCAATAAGATCACATGTGCTGCAATGGCGATGGAGGGGTGAAAGGCAAGCTCTGATTGCAACCATGTAAGATGAACCTGTTCTTTGCCTGGAGGTTCATCTGACAGTCTGCAGAAACTAAAATTCAAAACGTTGAGCAGAAGAAACCACGATATTTACACAGCAAACATACTGGGAAAGACGCAGAGAAAGTTTTACTGAACATGAGCACACAAGGCCTATGTGCCCATGCACGAGGCCTGTAGGCACTGCTGCCATGCTTTGATTCAGTTTCTGGACACAGAAAACAGTGAGAATCATGAAGAGCACATAGCAAATTTGAAGGGATATTACTGTATTCCCACACACGAGAGTTAACAAAATAGTACATTACCGGGGCCAATTGCATGGGTCTATCTGTTTTGATGTATTAGGAGGCTGCACTTTATAAGATAAAAGCAACGAAAGGCTGAGGTGGAAAACTTGGGTGAATGAGGTCACTGTGAGGAGAAAGGGAAAAGGATGATGAAGAAGAGAAGTATTGTGGCAATGCGATTCAGTGAGGAATCTTAGTCAGCTAATGGCTGTGTAATGTAAAATTAAACCCAGCAAATCTTCAGAGGGCAGCGCAGCAGCCGCAACCCAATCACAGCTTTCAGAATTCATGGAAGCCACTGCACTTTTCATCAGCTGCATTATAACAGATTTACATTAAATTGCAATAAACTGGCTGGGGAGCACTTCTGTGTCACTTCTATTTGTACCAGATGGAGTCAGAAATGTTTAGCTATATATCAGGGCCTTGTAAGTGTTAAGAGCAGCCAAGATGTGCAGTGCAAGTGATAATCATAAAGCAATGAGAAGGACAGTGGATTAGTCATATTATTTATTGCAAATCAGAAGTAAAATATTGCAGATATTTAAAGGGGAATCTAAACTCTCATTCTTCTATGTGAGCATGCTTCAATCAAAACGTCCACAGCAGGAAGCAGCAATACTGCCCTATATGATGCCACTACCTGACTTCCACATATTCTATCTTCCTGGTTTGTTGAATACCATTTTTACTTCCTTTATTTTGTGCAGATATGTTCTGAACTTGAAAACACTGCAGTCAGCTTTGTGTGCTTCTCATAGGGAGCTGTTCTAAACAGCCTTTGCCCTGAGAATAATTCAGATTTTGTAGTGTGATTTCTTGGCCTTCATTAGGATGCCATCTGATTTTTATATTCCTTCTCTTTAAATACACTGTACTACAGGAAGAAAGAAAAAAGTGTGGCCTTCTTTTGTTTTCTTATGTAAGAAAATATTGTTTGAGAAAGAAAACAGCAAAGATTTTTCTGTGTATTGCTTAGCAAGAAAGAACCTGCACAAACTAGAACAGTGCGATGAGAAAAAGGAATTTTTACAACAGAAAGGAATCAAGGCATGTTTTATAATTGCTTTGGAAAAAAATCTAGCCCTATGTAAACACAATGTCTACTTATCAGCTTGTAGAAAGGAAGCTTGTGTTAGGGATTCAGTTCCCCTGTAATTTTTGTTAAAGGCATGAGATCCAACAATATGCATTCTCTGAGGGAAAGGCTTTTGCAAATTGGAATTTCAGTGGCTCTATAAATTTCACTGTAAAAATATTGAAAAACAACAAAGCACCTGCATAGAGTTTTAGTCTTCTTAAGCATCAAGTAAGGCAGTCTGCTCAGTGGCCAAGAGTATTCTAAAGGGCACATCTAAAAGTAATTTGTTCCCCTTAAGTTCCTCCCTCCTTTACCTGCTCAAGACAAAAAAGAATACAGGTGCTATTTGTCAGTAAGTGCTCCTTGTAAAATCTCCCTTTCTGCAGATAAATGGATTTTGTTATTTTTCCTCTGATAAAACTTAAAGTTTAGCATTGGAGACTTCAGGAATTCTACATGACATTAGGATATGACAGAGAAGTATGAAACTATATACAGGGATGAATACCAGACTGTAATTTGTCTCAAAATTTGTCTGCATCAATATTTTAAATACTTACACATCCTACCATTTGGGAGAGCTAAACCAACATTAATTAGAAAGTCTGCACAGAAACAAATCTTATTCCTTCTTAATTTTCAGTTCTCATGAATGTAAATAGTCTCTTAACAAAAGAAATGTTTCTCTAACATGGAAACATCCCCTGTATAAATCTCAATCAATCTTTATATTTTTCTAGCTAATTTAATGTAGATATTTTGATGTTGCTGACATTTAAATAAAAAAGTGTATATTCAGTTATAAACCTTTTTGTATACGTATTCAGTGAGGAGTAAACAATAAGACATACTTTAAACAGTTTCTTAGCTGGACGACTTGCATGGCATATTAGCTTTTGTAACATTTTATTTCCTTCACTATATTACATGACTAGCCTAGATGAAAGTTGCAAGAAGAAAATTACCATACTTGTGAATACAGGATCCTATAGCACAAGACTGATGGAGTTTACTATTTGTTAATGACGCTAAGTCTAAGAGGCTGCTCATTCACAGTTTTTTAAAATAAAATAAAAAAAAAAAAAAGAGAGAGAGATAAAAGTGGACACACTTCAGATCAGAGTACATGGACTGCAATACCTGGGACCCCACTGGGCAGAAAGCACACAATAGAACTAAACAGTTTCTTCTCAACTCTTTTTACTCAATCCCCTGAATAATATAATCCCAGTTTCAGTTATTTCTCAGACACCAGGCTCATTCTGTCTAGTGTGTATATCAAAATCAATGAGCAGTAGGCATGATTCACACTTCTAAGGCTTCAATTTGTATTTACGTTGTTAAAATAAGAATTGAAATAAAAACAGGAGTGTCATACTACTATGCCAATTAGGATTTCATGAAAAACTTCATGGAAATAAAACAGTAACAACAGTTTTTTTATGGGGATATATATATGTATATATATATTTGGCAACATGGTCCCTAACACTATTTATAACCTTTATATCATCTGGTTTTGGCTATTTACCAGTGCCAGGGTGATTCATTAGCTTCAGTTTGGCAAGAACTTGACAGTCTGAACAAGGCTGAGTCATTTTTCTTTCATAATCTGTTAAGAAGTATGAATTGACAAGACCATTTTTTATAGTGCAATAATGTCTGATAGAATAATAAGACACAAACATATTTTGTGTTGTATACAGTTGTCTAGCAGGGAGGAAGAAAGGAAATATTTTCAGCATAAGAAAAGAATTTCATAAGTTGTAAAATTTACTGAGGTATGTACTAAGTATCTTTATTCTACTTTCTAGCCCAAGAGCAACACCCTGCCACTTAGAATGTATTATATGGCAAAGACTATCAAACCACTTTACAAGCAGTAACAAGTCCCCATCCTAGTGAGATTAACAGTAAAAACCCATTTCACAGATGCATATACTGAGGCTGAAAGCAACTTCCCTAAGATCACAAAGAAATCAACAGAAGCTACTCCTGAACTTTTATTCCAGAACTATGTTGTTTCTCAGGTTTATTGTTTCTATTATAACTAACTGCCTGAATTTGTTAAGTGCCAAAGTTGGATATGATATTATGGAAGACCATAGTAAAGAGCCCTTGGAACCAGTGAAATTCCATGTCCCAAACAGTAACTGAAAATAGACCTTTTTTCAGAAATTGATTTTTTACAGTATTCATTTTTTGTTATTTTCATGGATACATGATAACACTGTTCTTGGAAGGACAAATCAAAGGTAAAGACTTACATGAGGGCTTTGAGTCTCTTAGATGACACAATATGCAGTAATATTGTATTAGTTTCACAATACCTACCTTTATGAGCATACTGAATAACTCAATCACTTTTTTAATATCTCTGCACATTATACTACTTTTATTATAGGACTGATGCAGGGTTTCAGGTTTTTTACTCAAGTATAATACCAATTGAAAACAATAATGGCTACACTTACTGAATTTGTTTCATTTTGTAGACTACTATACGTAAAAGATAGTTTTATTTAATTTTCTCTTTTATAGTCTTGAGCATCCTCTTCAAATGCTGCTTTCTGTTACAACAGAGCATAAAATGAAATTCTTTCAGCAAACTAGTTCAGTATACCTTACTGATTTCACTGGTATTGGAAATAAATATGCCTTCCAGCTATTTCTTTTGTCCTGAACCTCCCTTTAAAAGGGCTGCTGGAGGGATACTCAGGCAGGGGTCCTAGAAGTTTTCAAAGCGAGAGCAAGACTATATAGCAAAGATCCTTTTAGAAACAGACACGTGTCAAACAACATTTGCATAAAATCAGTAGCTGAAGATTTACTTTCTTCTCCTCCAGAAGTGAAAGTTATCTGAATATTTTCAAAGGCTCCACAGGAGATGGCTGTCAATGTTTCTCTCTCAGGAGAAGAGAACAAAGCAGGTAAGGGGTTATATCAGAAGTAAGATCTAGCTTGGGTTCAAAAACCAATAAAATTAAGATTAAAGCAATTTATTTATTTATTTTTTCCTGGAAAAGGGCACCTTTGCTAAACTGGGACATAAGCAGCCAGGAAGCTGAGGAGTAAGAGCAGAAATAAAGTTCAGTGATGGAGAAGCAAGGCAAGAAATGCAGCATACATAAAAATAGAAGAGATAGAATGAAAGAAACATGATACTTTTAACCTTCTGTATGGCCTGGAAAGTATTTCTTCTAAGAACATACCCTGAATCAGGACTGTGTTCATAGCTTACAATGTTTGAGAAGGCATGAATAGAAGACACATTACTTCTTGCATGCTTCCTCTGTAGGAGCTCTGGCCTTTTTTATAGCTAAGGCAGCTGAAGAGCTCTCAAGAACACAGCTCATTGTACGTCTTTTATTGTTGTGATTTGTTGAAAACTTGTTACATAATGCAGTTTTCACCATGATTCACAATGCAGTCCCATAAAAAGGGTGGTGTATCTAGGTTCATAACAGCTTGACATAGTGTTTTTCACAGCAAAATAAAACATATTCAAACATCTCCTTCGTTAAAGCCAAAAATCTGCAGAGAGTGCTCAGGCTCACTGGGGTAAGACCTGAGCAATGAAGAAAAACAGGAATCAGCACAGTATTGTCCTAACAACTGATGCAGCAGCAGCAGCAGCGGTCTGTATTAAAAGCCTTCACTGCTTACATATAGGAGGATTATCGCTATTGACATTTAGTCTCAGGTAACTGCATAAATTGTTACATACAGCATTCCCATCAAAATAGCACACATATGGGTAACAATATGAAATCATGTAAGGTGAAGAATTTCAAAGTTTCATGGAGTAACTGTTGAAGTATTTTGAAGGTCTCGCATATGCTATCAAGCATAAGAAGTTACTACATTTGAAAAGTCCCAGTGATTCTGAGCCCTTCAAATTGCAAAGCATTGCCAGATTTCAGGAATTAATCTGCGTCACTATTCCCTCTTGCCGTAACTCAAAGCCTAATAAGAAGGAACATTTTTTTTGTCTGGAGATATTATTATCCCTTGAAGTGATTTCAGGCTTTCCAGCACTTTGAGTTCTCCATATCCTATACTGATTGTTTCTCCCACTCCTTTCCTTCTTACTCAAAGCTGAATTTTTATTTCCTTCAGCAGTCTACTTCTGGCCTAGAGTTCCCTACGCAAATAGCCTCTACTCCCAACAAGGCACAAACACGTCATTAGCACAGCCGCAATCTTCACAAACCACATAGTCACAGTACCACCAAGGCAACCTAAACTTCTGAGCAAGGCATGCCTTTGGCCAGTCTGCTACTTCATTTTATACTGCAACTGAAAGCTGCCCAGTAGCTTAAAAGATCTAGCCCATTAAAATGCACGTGGCAGAGAAGCACACTTTATATAAGATTGTTGATTTTTCATTCTATAAGACCTGTTAAGAATATTTAATCTAAAACTACTGTTACCAATTCATTGATGTTCTTCACAACTAGGGTGAACTTCATCAGCAGCTGTAGATGCATATTATATAAATACTAATGTAGTCTCTGCATGATAAAGGATTAATAAAAAGGAGGAAAAGCCTCTGCAGTACAGCTCTCAAATGGTAAATGGTGCCCCTTTTTTTTTTTTTTTTTTTTTTTTTTACTCTGGATTATTGCCCAGCTCTTCTTATCAATAGTTTGGCAAGCTTTCAGACACACACAGGCTGACGTACGCTGCTCTATAATAGAACTGCTGGTACAAGAATTTGTGATCTTTCAGCCTGGCAGTTGGTTGTTACTACTTATTGAAGTACCACCTGATTGTAGCTATTTTTCACCTGCTGAGAAGAAGTTCAAAGAAAAAACCACCCATATTTGAGTATTAACTCTTACCCTGCCAGATCTACCTCACAGAGATGACCTCTCTCTCTCCTCTATGGAAATATATAAAGATTCATGATCAGCAACATCATAAGAATGAATCCCTAATTGAGCAGTTTTCACAAGCATTCTGAAAGACACCCTATAGCTGCCAATATTTTCATGAAAAATCCCTTTCAAAAAGTTGATTCTTTCAACCAGAAATAGACTCAAAAAATGCATAAACCAGAAGAAAAGCAACAACAAAAAGCCCCACAGATGCAACAAGAAAGATTCTTAGAAAACAATAAAATACCAGCAGCCCTCTGGTCTGCAGATCTCTCTATATGAAAAAAGATGTAGTTATTAAAAGCCTACTGCATTTCTTTGTTATTTATACAAAATATCAGAAATACTCAGTTTCTTGTTTCAAGAACTCACAGGAAAGGGAATGTGATGGCTTCTAAAGTGAAAGTGAGATAAATTCAATTTCTGCTCCTAGCAGTAAAATCATAAGTGCCTTTGGTACGCAGCAGGAGGAATGGACGTTAATCACACACCTGTATGTTTAGCAAACACTACACTGGAATGTAACCTCCGGAAGTACTAACTTTTAGGTAAGGGGAAAAAAAAAAAATCAGACAAATAAAATTAAAACATATGACAGCAGCCCAGGGGCAGAAGATGATGAAAATAAATAAAATGTTGTAACAACCCCATATTCTCAGGCTGCACATCTGTGAAGTAAATGCCTTTTGCTGGAAACCTTCACTTGCCTGCAGCTCATTTCTACCTGCAGGGGAAAGTTTATGCTACAGAGCAAAAGCTGCATAACCAGAAATTCACACAAGTGAAATGTAATTGCCTACCACCATCTGGACAAGCCTAAACTTTCTCCATAGAATTTTCCTCTGTAAAGATCCCTGACTGCCATGCTGGACTGGAAGCTAACAAAAATTGGCCCCATGCATCAGTTTCCTTCTAAAGGCCAGACAACACTGTTAGACAAAAGAGATCTTGCCCAGTCTGTCACTTGGCAGGACTCTTGCTCTCGCCCTTCACACCAGCTTCTGTTCTTTGGGAGGTCAGCACTTTTGGAAAGTTGTTCTGGATGCTCTCTCTGCCACAGTGTATGCAGTGCACCTGCTATTCAGAAACACAAAAAGGAAAACTGAAGCAGGTGGTCATTACTCATTTTAGTCTTGTGTTAGGCACCCTCAGACAGCCAGTGCACCCTAACACAATGCAGATTAATGTCTTGTTCCAGTGGCAAGGATGAAAACACTGTTTAGTGTGAGGAGGCATATGGGCTCTTTCAAGGTCTGGCCGAATCGTTGGCTCTGCTTTGAAATATAGGAAGATGCAAGTACTGAATAAAAGGGTTAGAGACCTCCTTCACAGCCACTAGGCAAAGGTCCAACTTCAGAGATCAGAAAGACAAGTTTTTTCAAACTGGTCTTCCCCCAGAAAAGGAGGACCACTTTGAATTAGAAAGAAGCTATTCTTAAGCAGAGATGATGCTCTCCAGCCAGCCTGCAGGAGGTCTTTTGTTCCTTGAGTTGTATAGCTACTTCCACCCGCTCCCTGCCCCCCTTTTTTTTTTTAATTTTTTCGCATTTGACCAAGAGACTCTCCAGCACAGCTGTAGCCACGTTGTCCTGGGTTGGCAGGAGGCAAAAACAGCCTCCATGGATGCCTTTTACATAAACCAAGTAAACTTGGGCTCTAAATTGTTTTGGCAAGGCCCTTTACCTTCATCAGACACAGAAATCTCCCTGTTTTCTTTGGATAAACCTGCTCTAGCCTACCTCATCCACACATAGCTGCCATGTATGTCATCAGAAAAGTAAAATGTATTATTCAATGCCTCCAAGCATTGTCTGCTTCTGGCATGTGCAGTAACATTTGAATAGGCGTAATCATTTATAGCTGATAAAAAGCAAGACCTAATTACAGAGAAGTCTAGGCTGAGACTAGCTATTTTGTAGTAGGAATTTTACATCTTCTGCCATATAGCTGGGAACACACTACTTTTAGCAATGAAAACACACTTTCCTTTCTTAATTCTTGTTTTTTTATTTATGCTGTTTTCTCTATTGGAAGCTTAGAAAAAGGGGCTTGGGGAGGGGCGGGGGGGAAGGATTGATAAAGAAGCTGGACACCAGCATGACAGTGTCATCTCTGAAGAGATCTTCAACTATTTCTGTGGCATACAACCCTTCAGGGCAGCAAACTTTTGAGCAAATGGAGGCATGTGAAGGTTGTGGTATTTGCTGGGATGGTCACATTAGGGTTCATTCTATCTGATGAGTTCATTTTCCAGTGCAAGAGTACCATGCCATCTGTAGGATATACACTGAATTCATTTCTAGGCTGGGTTTTTAGGGGGTTGGTTTTGGACAAAGGTATGCAGAACTCGGCACTTTTTATAGTATACATTAACAATCATACTATTATCACAGCACTACAGCATAGAGCTTTCCATCTAGGATGCAGATCAGCTGTGTTAAACACTGTACGCTCATAGCAGCAGCTCCAACAATTTTATGATCCAAATGAAAAATAGAAGGCAGGCCTACATTTTAAATCTCACTTGTAGGTGGGGCTGTACTGAGAAATGCAGCACCTGTACCAATACAGAGGGGCAAATGGCCTGTACATTTTTGGCAGAGACTTTCCTTTCAAGCACTAGCATGATCTGACCCCACTTTACTCCCTTCTAGCGATACAATCACAGGAAAATGTTGCAAACCAGCAGAAACTTAAACAAAATTTCTTGCCCGTTGAGTACAATTGTATTCCTTCTACGTGTAAGACTCTGTTCATTATTCATCCTTGGATAACATGAGCAAGAGGTTATCAGAAGTTGCCAGAAGGCAGACTCCCCAGATAGCAAAGAACATGCAGCATTATAGTTACAGAATATAATGACTGCTCAAGAAGTTGATGACATATCCCTCAGTTGACTACGGAGCTCCTTAAATCGGGGCACTGAAACTCAATAAAAGCACTGATCAAAGCAGTAGCCTCAATTTAATTATAAGCTTTATTGATCATGTCTTCTCTTTATTAAAAAAAAAAAAAAAAGGTGAGCGGAAAAAAAAAAGAAAAAAAGGAAAAAATAAAAGGCAAGGAAAAAAAAAAGTGTCCACAAAGCACCGAGCTTGTGGCAAGGCCTGGTGGGACACTGCAGAACAGACTCCTTTGCTGTTCTGACAAATCCACAATGGACAATCTTTGCCTTTTGTGCTGACCTCTCACTTACAGGAATCAGGAAAATAATTTTATGTGAACTAGTTTTCATCAGAAGGAAGGAAAATACAATTTCATGTTTACAATAAAATCCATGATCTGAGACCTATTTTGTGAATACACACAGTTGAATGGTATACCTGCAGTGGAATAGCACCCAAAAGCCACAATCAGGAGCCAATCTCCATTATGCTAAAAGCTATAAATTCTTTAGATTCATTATTTCTGCAGAGCATCTCAATAGGAGCTAGAGGAAATCATAAAAATTGATAGTTTTCCGAAAGAAATTCTTCCAAGCAGTAAAGTTTAATCTCTCACTGATCTGTTATCCTGATAGAATAGTACAGGGACAGTAACATATATATCCTACCCAAACACACATTCTATCATCATACCACACTCCTCTCACGCTGGGTGAGCTAACTGAATTGAACTTGACCTTCAAAGCCCTTGGAATGCAACAAAATATCTCTGTTTTCTGACATTTATGGGTGGCTTTTCTGCATGGCTGCTTTTATTGCCTAGAAAATAATGGTGAAAGCTGTGTGTACAAACCTACTATAAACACTGACAAATCACATGAAAGGAAGACAGATTTATTCAGTGTCGATTACTCCAGAGCTAATCTAATCAAATTCAAGATTTACATTTTTAAAGCAGATCAAAAATTCATAGAGTTAGCATTTCAATACAATAGATAGATACTACAGTTTTATTTTAATCTGCAAGCGTAATTGAACTGATTTGGAATTTCTATGCTTTTATTTTTGCTTAAAAAAGCTTTATGTGTTTCATATGAAAATGAATCATTGAACTAGCACATGCACAAGGAAAACCCTATGGAAAATTCATACAGAAAATTATCAATCTCTGTCTAGTAAAGCTTAGATAAAAATACATTTGGACATGAATCTATTTTAAAAACTAAAAGTGCTACATGTGAAAAGGCAAATATATCCTACTCATGGCTTTCTTAAACTTAAAAGAAACCACTCCTAGCCACTCTACCAGAGCTGATCCTGATTTTCTTCCATGTTGATGGAAGAAACATGACACAAATGTGCACCTAGCACAGTTTTCCATCCTTTAGTCCATGAAATATAGAGGGACTGTCAGGTGTCAGAAGTTATTCCAAACCCCTGTTCCCTTCATGCATGTTTTTCTTATTTGCATGCAGGAAACAAACAAAAGTAGTTAACCCCCCCCCCCCCAAAACATTCAAATTGAGCTTGATTTTTGTATGGTTGTAAATAAAAATTAACAGAGGCAACACTGCCTCACACAGTCTGTGGACTGTTCTCTAGAAGACAAAATGGGCTCATGATACAAAGGATGCTCCTCTACTATGGGACGGACACAGATGGCTCTCATTCTGCTGCTTAACCTTGGGCAAGTCAGTGCTACTCTGTTTCTCGTTTTCATTGTCTGTAAAAGTACCCTAACATTCACCAGGGCATATTGTTTTCAAACAACAGCGAAGCTTGACCCAATTAGAAACAAGTATTTTCACCAAGCATTTTAGTCAAAGACATAATCTACTGTCTGGGTACCCAGTTCTATGCCAGCAGATCTAGCTACTTGCACTGAACAAAACAACTGTTGAATCTTGTTCCTCCATCATTTAAAGATATCTCTAATTGATTTAAAGGAGAACAAGAGAAAGCCAGAAGCACAATTAAATTTGAAAAGGAACAATAAGAAAAAAATCATTATAAAATTTTATTTTTATTCCTTCCCAGTTCCTTTGTGTATCAGTTACTGGATTTGCAAACTCAGGATCTCTCAACTCCCACTTGAGTCAAGTCTAGCATCACGAAACCCAGCTCCTGAATGCTCTTGTTGAGGTCTGTGGGACCAAACACTGCATCTCTGTAGCTTAGAGCCATAAGGAAACTTCCTTAATTGCCAGCTATGCAAGCCTTGACCTGGATTTGAAAAAGTTCTCATTTTCAGTTTTGTTGCTGATGCAGTAAGCAGGTTCTGCCCACAAGCTTTCTGTAGGATATAAATGTCTCCCACACACTAACAGGCCAGAGACCATTTATTTTGTATTCTCTTTAACACCACTCTGGTCTAAAGCAGTAGAATAAGGCCACTCAGACCCTAATGAACTCATCGCAATGTCCCAGAGATTACAAAAGGGTGTTTTCCTTTCCATCAGGAAAGCTGCCAGAGACACCACTGAGATTAAATAATGTGCCCCAAGATGCTTTGGAAGTACTAGGCAAAGCTGAGTTTTCCTAAAGTTCATCTAGAACCAGAATCATACTCAGTTATTTCTAAAAAAGAAATATTATTTTTAATGTTGGAGTGTCTAGTATCTATGATATTCAAAAAGCATGTATAATGAATGCAGTAATGTTACTCTTACATTTACTGTTTCATCTGTTTTTAATATTTTCTGTTATTTTTCTCAAAGGTCTTTATTTTTAGGTAACAGTTATCAGTTTTTATCTGTAGCTTTACCGCAGTGCTGCTTAAACAGCAGTTACCAATAGAAGAGTGAATCTAGACAGCACAGAGTACCCCACTGTCCTGTGGCCACATGTGACCGACCACCCTTCAAGGTGCCCACATTTTCTGTCAGAATATTTGGCTTTGTAGTAGTTTGTACAGTCATTCCAAGTTATGAGAGTTTATGATCTGTTCCAATCACCACAAGTCATAAAAATTATCCCAGTGCTCTGAAAAATGCAGCACAAGATTTTCTCAGTGAACCTTTAAGTCTTTTAGCCATAAATTTCAACAAATAATGCTATTTGTTTAATTTAACGCTGCTATACAGATTAATGAGACAAGTTGTCCACTAGTCAGGGGAGGAACACAAAGATCCATCCTAACTTATTTCATTTCCAGGTTTATTCATTGTAAGTGTTATATAATGTGACATTCACACATTACTGAAGAAGTTAAAAGAACAAAATGCACATCACTAATCAGCTGGTCATTTTTCATTTGATTTTAGGTGCCAGAATTAATGATGCCCTTCCTTTTCATTAGATCTCTTTCCTTATATTTTGTTTCATTAAATCAGAAACAGACTATGTGAGCAATCAGAATATTTCTCTGCAATTTCCTTGCTTCTGCACATTTAAGTAACCCCACAGTGCTAGTAAATAGATAACCGTTTTAAACCCCAGGTCTGTTGGGACTCCAAAAACTTTTTTGGCTAGAAGATCCAACTGCAGATGTTAATGTTCCAAGACATTAAATCCTGATATTTTCAATTTCTCATTCTTAGTTATTCAGCATTCACCACAAATGTCACTAGCCAAATTTCAGCTGGTCTTACTCCATCTCCTCTTGCCTGAAAGTTTATGACCTCATTGAGTGCCACAACATCTAATTTTATACCCTCTGACCATTCCTAGATACTCTAATCCTCCAAAAAGTCATGCAGTACTCCCCATTTTGCTGTGCTGGATACTGCCTCTCCTTCAACAACTTCTTACTACTCAACGATACTGTTTTCAAATTTTCCTCTTTTACTGACCTTAAGGAATTGCCATTTTTAATTCTTTAATCCCATAGTTTTTCTGCAGTTATGCCCTAGCTTCCCGTTTAAGTCTTAAACCTTCCTGCCAGTTTGTCCTTTCATAATTGTTTTTAAGAATCTTGTACTTAACTATTCTTCATATATATATTTACTCCTCTGTTTAGCTGACTAATTCCATCCTAAGTTCCCTCTCAGAACATCAGCTTTCATCTCATATTAATTCTTCTTTTTCTCACATTAAATATCCTTTCTCTTTCCAGAAACAAGAGTCACTTTTGCTCTGCAGACCAGTACATGTGCCCCTTTTTCCTGTAGTTTTTAGGCTTTTTTTTTCTGTTATAATACCACTCCTGTTGTTGCTGTAATGGTCATGGGCTGCTGTATTTCAGCCCTGTTAATATTTTTAAGCCTTTGTTACTGAGATCCAGATGTTTTGATTGGTGCTGTATTAAGAAAAAGAAAGTACTGTTCCACTTAGGCCCCACGAAGTGCCCTCTACAGTCACAGACAGCTAGAAGTATATAACGCTATAGGGAAAGAATGTGCTTTGGGGGATTACTGGGGGCACCACCTTTTCATAATGTATTTGCCTAGAAAGTATTAATCTAAATGAAAGGCCAGCAGACTTGAAGCAGTTTTCTAAACAACAGACTGCATTTAATGTATCTAATTAGTCCTATCCATTCTCAGAAATTTACCTTTGATGTATCTCCTCTCAAGTAGTTTTAACAAGCTAGGAGAACCAAATTCTTCTTGTATCTTCCAATAAGCAGGTCCTCTATTCTCCTGCTACACTAGCTTCTCAACCCCTTTTCTGCTTTCAGGTCATCTTCCTTGACTATAGGTATTGCACTTAGTCTTTCAAAAGGGATCTGACTAGTGTGCGTGTATTAGCCATAAAACTTCCCTGAAATAAGGTATTTCATGGTTCAATTTTATTTAGATTCCTAATCATCTTGTGGGAGATCAGCATACCCATAATGAGTCCCATGTCATTTGTTTCCAGCTGATGAACTACCAGTATATCAAGCAGAGGGCTGCTTGATTCCTTTGTTTTTCTAGGGCTTGTCTAATTGATAACTCTTTTTTTTTTAACATTGCAGAACATCCCTGGAATGTTCTGTAACTATAGCTTTGGTATTAATTATAGGAACCAAATGTCCTCCAGAAAACTTCTACAAAAAGACTTTCAGAAAAGCTCATGCCTCAGTAATGTCCGGCAGGACAGAAAAGGCTGCAGCAGCTAGTATAATAGGAGCCACTGGGTTTAGGGTCAGATTTTTGGAAAGCGGTCTCCCCTTTCTGACAGAGTACTTACAGAAACGGGTCTTGAAAACAGCATCTCAATCTATTTTTAAGTCTTTAGACACTACTTCAAAAACAGTTTGCAATGGCCAGCCTTAATTCACATTACTTAGGAAGTATCTCAAGTTAACATATTGTGCACAGGCTGTACCATCACAGAAAACCTACCACAGTCAGGTCACTTTACATTAGAATATTTACTATGCTTTTAAACAGAGTTAAGACGATTTTTCACACTAGATGATTTAGCCTCTCAAATTTTGACCAAGATTGTACCAAGGAATGTCATATGTTGTCCATTGAAGGGTAAAAGCATTAGAGGATGAAATAAACTACTAGGGTTATGCACATTTTACTTCATCCTTCTACCTTTTTTTTATTGAGCACCAGAGCTGTCATCTCCTAAAAGCCTCATACTATCACCTCAAAGACACAGCAGCTGACATGTCCCTTTAAAGTGAAAGGAAAAAGAGATTTTGTGACATCATAAAACTGGGAATGATAAAATCAATTTAAATAACAATAAGTACAGAAAGACATTTGGTGCTCATCTTTCACTTTTGTCTCTTCGTGTTATTGGATGCTCACAGAAATTGAGAGGTAATGCAGCTTCCTCTCTTATACCCACAGTATTTCCCTTTGGTGATCCAAAGACTACTGAAATCTATAGGAAAGCTCTGCATTGGTTAAAAATCTCAGTTTTCTCTGTCTTCCCTGACCACAGGATAGATTGCCTATGTGATATTTATACATGGAAAAATCATGGATAAATTACTGGACTATTTTACTGCACAGAGACGTAGGAGAATGGAGATTCAGAGACGTTTTGACAAATCAACTATGCAGAAAAAAACAAACCAAAACAAAACCAACCCAAAAAACAGCAATTAAACAACCAGTACTGGTACACAGGCTCAGTGAGAGAATCTCCTCTGCACCATGAAAAAAATAAAGACTTTAAAAGACACCCTTTGCCACCTGCAGCATAAGCATGCCACAGCAGGCTATGTTGCTGACTAGGGTGAAATGTTGTTATTCTATTATATAGGGGTAAATGGTTTGCTCTTGGTTTATCCACATTGTAAACCCAATACAAGTGCAAAGCTGCTCTTAAGAATCAACAAGGTCAATAAGCTGAACTAAAAGCCCATTAAAAACTGCATCCAAGGGAAAGAAATGATACAGTAATAGTCCACTAAGGCACAAATCCAAAAACAATCTGATCAAAATGCAAAGCAGTTGAAATTTTGTAGGTTACTCATACTATCTAAGATTCAGACCAGGTAAGGTAATCACATCACAAAGAAAGCAAAATTTGATTTTTTTAATTATGCTATTGTCTAGTAATGAATAAATTAGTTTTGATTCATTTTATTCTCTCCTCCTATGCAGCACAATTACAACAGTACTGGAATGAGATTAAAAAAAATAATTACCATTTCATCAAAGGTTTTTAATACCCATCTATGATTTAATTTGATCACCAAATTTGATCTATAATGATATTAATAGATAGCAAAATCCATAGTAGAGTCCATTATTGTTGAACTTTATCATCTTTTTAGAAAGTACAATGGTAAAATTATCTATTAATTAGATTAATTTCAAGGAAGTGTAAATCATCCTGACCCATGATACTTGCTTGCAAAGCTATTGTGAGAGAATAATTAGTAGGCAGTAGTCCAGGAATATTATTCTGAACAGACACGAACCTTGAACTTCCAGTCACTAGACTTAAATTCTAACTAAGAATATATCACCTTATGGAAACTCTAACATCCTGGAGTGCTGCAAAAAGGAGATGAAGAAAAAAAAAAAAAATCTAAGTAGATTGTTGTTCTTATGTGTAGTCTGTATTATTGCTTACCATGACCACAAATTAAAAGCGGATATAAGTAAAAATCTCTGAATTTTAGAACTTCAAGGTAAGAAGGACTGTGCCACTCAAATAATGGAGCGCCATATAAAGAACATGTCCCACAAGTCATTTGATTTGTAACTTACTCTGCTGACAAAATGTATGGCCTTGGGTGAGTATTTAATCCTAAGCAGTAGCTGGCAGTAATACATGCAGTAAGGAAGACAAATAAAACACTTAAGCATAGGTTTGCAATTTTTCCATCACATGAAATCAATTTCTACAGATTCTGGATTAGATCTGTCCCAAACATATCTCTGATTCCCAGGTCCTAGGTTTAAAAATTTAATTGTAAGGTCTTTATGGCAGAAATAACATCCACTGAGCAATGAATGGGACATAATCATGACTAGAGTCTTGTATTCACATGTAAATTTTCAGCAGAAATTAGTCACTGTGTTTTCTGATGAGCTATATGTCACATTGCACTATCTGTCTAATAAATTTTAAAATTTTTTCAGTTGTGACGGGTTGAACTCTTACCTGTAAAACCTATTTATAATATACTGAGAGGCTACCAAAATGTTCCGTTTCAAGAGCTGAAAAGAGGACAGAATTGTTTTTATGCACACACACAGACTCCCAGGAATACCCTGTAAGCACGGACCAATGGAAAGCACTATTCTGCTCTACGATGGCATTCCCCCACATGATGATTCCTGTACCATGTTTTATAACATCTAGGCTTTTAGCACAGACACTGTGCAGAACAAAAGCAGATCACTGAACTGAAAAACCTAGACTCATGCAAGCAAAGACTTCAGTAAAGATCAAACTGAATAGATGTACATTTATAATATTGTGACTAAACAAGGAAAGGGTGGATGGAAGATGGAAAAAAAAAACATTCTTCCCATTCCTTGAATCCCTAGTTAGTTTTAACTCCTACGTAGTGCAACGTATTGAGTAACAGAACATGATAAACGCCATTGCGTTAGCTATAATTTTATGACAGATTATGGCACCAACCAAGAACACTTTTTCTTGGGGAATACTGCATGTTTCTGACAGACTATTTAGCAGATACTAAATGTGCTGAGTTCAAATGAAATATGAAAGTCAGTGGAAGAAGGACCTCGCAGTATGGCCCTTGATCTCCAGGCAGAAGTATGTGGTGTGGCATTCAGTAAGGCCTAGAGTTCTTTTATAACAAAGCTTCAAGAATAAACTCCACCAGAACCACCACCTGTACTTCTGCTATCTCTCTGAGAAATCTAGTGAAGTGGAATTGATTTTCTTTTTTTATTAGTGAGGCTATTAAGCATGAGACACCAAGAGATGAATGGAAAGCAAGCTACAGAAAGAGATAGAAACATCTGAAAATGCCTTCTATTTGTTGCACAGTTGCTTTTTGAGAAGAAATACCTGCATAGGTGGAAGATCAATCTCTGTCCAGACTCTACTGGCAACAGACACAGTGACTCTAGGAGCCTGCATGCATCTAGAAATCTGCAGGTGCAGTAAGTGGCCACTACAGAAATCTGATCCTAAATTTGTGAAAAGAACAAGAACATTTCTTCTAACTTCTGAGAGACATCCAAGCTCACTAGAGACTGTTCCAGTAAAAGCCACATATTGCTGATAGCCCATTTGACTGTTCAGTATAAAGAAATTTGAAACTGGGGCTTGCAGATGAGGTTAAGAAACTCATTATCACACCTTCCCCTTTCCATCCTTTTCTTTTAAACTCATGTCCTTACTGGTTTTTCTTTGATTTTCCCCTGCTTTGATGATTCAGAACTGACCATACAGATTTGTTCCCCAAATCATCTTTCAAAAGAAGTAGAAGTGGTAGGAGAGCTGGAAACCAGACCTAAAAGGTGTTGGATAGCAGCACATAGCTGCTGTAAAACAACGGGCCCTTATTCTGATCTTGTTTCTTCCTGATGCACTCGTTTCCTGACTGGTCTTTTAGACGGTGTGATAAAAATACTGTAAGCATAATGTTTCATTTTCTGGTAGTAGAAGAGTTTGGCACACAGTGACAAAGAGAACAAAGGATATCCCCCAAACACATGCACAGTTTAAGATGCATTTATGGTCCTATGAGAGTAGAATGAATTCCTACAAGCAGAATTAATAGGATATCTTATTCTTTAACATCCGAAGGAGGCAGAAGTAAAATAAAAATTAAACTTAGTGTCTTTTATCACAAACAAAAAGAGGGTATTTAAACAGGAGAGTCTCATGGGAAAGATTTCATATCACTACAAACAGTGCACTTGTTCAGAATATAACAGCAATGATAACATTACTAATGGAAGTAAGACATCCTCTCAATTTTCACATGGATTGTAAATTAGAGAAACAAGTACCAGAGCTAAGATATCCATGTATGCATGTGCGTGCACACACACACCACTCACCCTTTGCAATTACTTAATTGTCATGTCAGATCAAAGATAGTCAAGAGTACAGATGGATGATTTCTCATCTGCATCTAGCTGCGGACTTTCTGTTTGTCATTGGGCCTAGATGATAGCATGAAGTGATATTATACTCATTAGTCCCTGGAGGTTTCTGCAGTTTATGATCAAACAGAGATGAGTTTTCCATCTTCCCACTGCTTGTATATCATTTAGCATTACAAGATGTTCCATGAATAATGGAAATAATGAAACTACGTCCTCTAAGACACTCTCCCCAGGCCAAAGACAGTGTACACTGGAGTTATTAACAAATTACATATGTGTTGATTAGCTGGCAGCTGCTGCCAAGAAGAGCCTGTATTACAGCTCAGCTTTGCCTGCCTTTCTTTCACCTGGGACCTTACTTCGGATCCTCCTCTTCTAAATGATCACTAATGTTCACAAAACTTTTGGGAATGTAAGTAGGTCTGAGATGATCAGGAAATGCAGAAGTTATTTGGAGAAGACGACTGGACAGACAGACAAACAGGCAGATAAGCACCATGGCTGTAGAAGCGTTATTTCTGGAAAAACTTAACTAGTGACTGTTCTTCTAGTTATTTCCTTGTGGTTCTTGCACATCACAATTTTAAAATAAATAATAAGTAAAGACAGACTGAACAACTTTTAAACTATGGATTTCTCTCATTTATCTACACACTTAAGGGCAAGAATGAACATCAATGCTCTACCTGTTCTTCACAGGCATTTGTGGGCATTTCTTGACAGTCTTCATTTCTTGACAGTCTTCATTTCTTAGGAACAGTAAGACAGGATCCAACTTATTGAGTGTTGAATAATTTTTTGTAGTACTTAAGTACACTGTAACAGCAAAGGGCCTTAGAGACTTATTTAGTAAAGTAGGCTGGAATACTCTAATTCTGGATCCATGCTGGCTTTAGTAAATTCTGTAACAAATCCAGGGCCATGCAGGAATTCATAGTTGTAACTATATTGAGCCACATGGCCAGCAAAACATTTTAAAGCAACTAAGATGGAATTTAATCCTTCCAAGCCAAAAAGGATTTTTTCTTGCATTGTTGCCAAAAATGAGTGCATGTTACACAATTTTAATTCCATTTGTTGGAAGTATATAAGTATTAACTAGTTCACTGTCACATGAAAAGTAATATCTACAGAAAGTAAACATCTTTAATATAAGAACTCACTGCTAAAAACATGCTAACATTGGGGTTTTGGGTGGGGTTTTTTTGTTTGGTTTTGGGTTGGGTTTTTTTTGTTAATAACTTGAACGTGACTTACCTGTCTGCTATCTCTCCTTTCTGCCCCTAGTAACTCAGGTATGCATTTGCAAATTTCAACAAAATCAGAAAGAATGCTAGGCTGGTTTCTTATCTCAGAGGTAACTAAATTCCCAAGAGAAAAACAAGCAGCTGATCAGATCAACACCAACACTTGCGGTCAGATAGGCACAACTCAGCTATTCAACATTTTGCTTGACATTTTGCTGGCTTACCATAGCTATGTGGCATATGCACATAGCTCCAGACGTGACAGATCGTTTGCCATCTTGCATGCCAGGAGTACAGCAAGAGAGAGCAGGTGAACAGGAGTGTACAAGGAGGATAAAGGGCACATTAGAGCACCACTCATGGAGAAAAACTTGCGTACTCAAATATCACTGATCTTGTAAAGAAATTCTAAAGCTCCCTCAGTATCTCATCAGACACAACTAGCTGAAGTTAGAAGAACCCTACGTGCCATTATACATGCATACCTCAAATTTACTTCAGAAGATGGTTTAACGCAACAAAGCTGTAAAATGCAAATATTTGTTAAATTGTGTAAGGCAAATAGTTCCATAACAATACTTCATTGACAGAGCCTGATTTTCTTTTCATACACACCAGCTAATGTGATGTATTACAATTCATGTCAATTGAACTATTCCTGATTTTCATCAGTGCGAAAAGAATTCAGTTCAAGATTAAGCAACGATTAAGTTTTTAAAATCCCATGAACTAAATGAGAGGCTGAAAGATGCCTGTACTAGAGCTTTAGTAAGTCACAGATCTTTATTGGACTGTGTTATCTTTTATATCAATGGTAAAAGTAACAAACTGATAAACAGACAAAAACACACTGTCAGACAATCATGCTATTCTGGCATCTCACTAGAGATGAAGGGCAAAATACATTGCATAAGCTTTGGGTGCATGGCAGGCTTATACAAAAAGCCAGGAATGGGGTGGAAGTGAACAAAAGAAAAAAAAATAGTTCTGAAATTTGGGGATATTCAATGCATGTGGATAGAACTACACAGCTTCTATTCCCAGGGATGCGCTTAAATACACCCTATCCTCAAGGCAGCAATGTGATTACAATGAATTGGTGCATTGAAATATTCTGAGAATGGAAGCTGATCCAGTTCAAACAAGTGAGAAATGAGGATGCTACAATTTGAATATTTAATTAACGAAAGAAAAACAGAGAAGATTCACTAGAGACAACTGTTCTGCATTCCCAGGCTTTGGCTAGCTGGCTTGAGAAACATTTCCACTGTTAAACTCAATTTAAAGAAAGGAAAAGAGATAGAGGCATGCAGGAATCTGATATCATTCAATTAACATTCTGGTTTAAGATTTTAACAATAGCATCTTGAAAAAAACCATTTAATGTGTAGAAAAATGTCCGCTCCCGATTGGTTTGGCATGTTCCAGAAATGCTGTCTGATTATACCTCAGCCCAGAAGAATGAGAAAGCTGTCTTAAAGGATTACAACCTACAGACTTACATTTCTGATTTGTACATCTGCTGGAGGGCATCGTTGAGTGAAAGCATTTTGTGAGGGTATCGTACAGAACGTGCATCTCAAGTGTTTTACACACATGAATTCAGCAACCTGCCTTCCTGGACAGCAGTAAATCAAGGACCCAAGCATCTTAGGAAGGAAAAAGGGGGAGTAATACATTATATAATTTTTCTCTATTTTGTCCTGTGAACAGACTCTTCTGATAGTGCAGAGGTCTGTTTGATAAAGCAATTTGATTGATAACAACTGTGCCATTCCTCTGAAGAGTCCACAGGAGTATCACAGATGGTGAGATAACTTGCTGTAATTTTCTCACCAAAGAACACTGAATCAGGCTTTCAGCCTACAGAGCAGACAATAATTTCCAATAAAATTCACTAAAGGAGGGGGTTTTGGTTGGGTTTTTTGGGAGGTAGAGAAAGAATTTTGCACTTGCACTTCTCAGATTTCGATTATCCCAGCATCCACGTCTCTGTGGTGATGCTGGAATCTGTTCTACACTCAGCATGCTGAATATTTCTGCCCTGGTGATTCTGAGCACACATGTAGGCTAACGTCAGATTCTGACAGTGATAAAGAGTGAAAATATGGGAAAGAAAAAGGAGAAAAAAACAGGCATAAAAAATACTGAACTAGAAGCGACTTAATTGAGATGCCTGAAAGATTATAGAACTGAGGATCTAGTCAAGTAATCACTTTGTAATATTTTTACATTATACTGTACTAGCTGGGTAATGCAGTGTCATTGTGTCCTGCTACTCAGACCCTAACTAGAATAACTGGACTCAATTACATTTAGAGCGGATTTGTGGGGTGAGGTATCTAAATCTACAAATAAGCCAACTGTATTTCACTATACCAAAGGATTAGGTAAATTGAAAAAAATCAAGTACAGCATTTCTGTGATCCAAGCTACTCAACTGCAGCTATCCCTTAATGTTTTAAAGAGTTTTTACCAAATACACTGACCACAGAATGGACAAGCACAGAAGAGACTGTCAAATTGCAGGTGCACTGGGGACCGTAAGGATGTACAGGAGTGTCCTGTAACATCTAACTAGAAACACTGACAATCATGGGCCTTCAAAATATTTACCACTCTGGACTTCAGACAGTGTTCTGCAAACTGAAAAAATAAGCCTTCTGCTTTAAGGAGATTTTATTCCTAGTTCTCTAATAAACAGCCCTTCCTGTTTCATCAATAATATCCAACATAAGGCAAGGTTATATCAAGCCAACCTTCTATTTCCAGTGACTCTTCACATTTTCTAAACTGTCAACAGGTGAAATCACTGTCTAGCCAGTGACTCAGGAAACAGCACACCTGGATTCTAACATCTCACTGGACCTGGGTACTCACTGTGGTGAGGGAACACTATACCAACATGCACAGCTAGTCTGGGTTTGTTACTTGGGAGGTAAATAAGAAACATAACCCAGTCCTTGTAATTCAAATGCTGTAGTAATCTTCCTCCCATTAATCTTACGGTTTTCCTGGATAGCACGAAACTTGGGAGTGCTGGAGTTTGCCTGCCAGTGTTTGCCTCACAGGTGTATCCCTCCATTGCCTCTTCAGGTTTCCCACGTGCTCCCTCTTCACACAGAACCCTAAAAGCATTTCCACTGGCGGCACTCTTGGAATACGCACAAAACTGGCTGCAGAGGCTCCTTCCTCTGCCATTGCGTCAGTGATCTGTCTGAAGAGCCTGCTTTAATTCCAACTCTCACACCTTTCATTTAACTGGCATTTAGTTCCATTCTCAATGGCTTGCCTCCAGAGAATTCTTTCCCTCGAGAAGAAATGCCACAGCTTCATTGATCGGCCCATGCTCTGTGTATAGCAATTTCACAGAAGTTGACTATATTGCTTGAACTCTGTGGCACAATTTCCATTGTTTTGCAACAGCTTTAAGGCTCTCAAAATGGTCTCATCAGCAACATGATTATCTGTTTAAAATGCTGCACTGCTCCTTGAGTGCTGCCATTCAGTAAGCCCACCTGTACTGAATGGAATAGCATCCTTGTTGCAAGTCTAGATCATATTTTGGGTCTTGAAAAACAAATAACACTTCAGCTCAAACATAGAGCTCCAACTAAACCACCAAGGCATCTTTTTTAGACCTTGCTGCTTTTGATTGTAGCCAATAAAATACCAGCTCCATCTTTTTCCCAGTAATACAGTCTGGGAGTTTGCTTCTACTTTAGCAAGTTCAAAATAGTTTCTGCTATGACTAACTCCTGCACAGAATCCTATTCAAACTAAGATGACTAGCTTTCTTGACTATTGCCTATGCAAACCTCACTTTAAATTTTATGAACCAAATTAAAAAAATGTGTTCTTTGGATGGGGAATTGTCAATCTATAATTTTAAAATCCTTAAAGATTCTGTTCCCAGGAGTGGGAATATCCAATCTTTCAGAGAAGCCTGGCTTTTAATTTCCTTCCTGCTTTCCTGCAGTTGTGTTTCAGGTACCTTTTTCATAACACTGTTTCTGAATTGTCTGTTTTTTACTTGTGTGAAGTGAATCTACTTGTTACTTTAGCACTTTTGTGCAAAATACACATTTTTAAACTCCAACAGTGCCCAGTCTCCTCAGTTTCTACCACTGAAAAAGAATACTCTATTTTTTATTTTCTTTTTATGATGTGCTGGGTTTGGCTGGCATAGGGTTAATTTTCTTCATAGTAGCTGGTAAGAGGCTATGTTTTGGATTTGTGCTGAAAACAGTGTTGGTAATACAGAGAGATGGTTTTGTTATTGCTGAGCAGTGCTTACACAGAGCAGAGGCCTTTTCTGCCTCTCACCCCACCCCACCAGCGAGCACGCTGGGGGGCACAGGAAGCCGGGAGGGGACAGAGCTGGGACAGCCGACCCCCACTGACCACAGGGATATTCCAGACCATATGACGTCATGCTCAGCATAGAAAGCTGGGGGAAGAAGGAGGAAGGGGGGGACGTTTGGAGTGATGGCATTTGTCTTCGCAAGTAACCGTTAGGCGTGATGGAGCCCTGCTCTCCTGGAGATGGCTGAACACCTGCCTGCCGATGGGAAGCAGTGAATTAATTCCTTGTTTTGCTTTGCTTGCATGCACGGCTTTTGCTCTTTACCTCAGCCCACGAGTTTTCTCACTTTTACCCTTCTGATTCTCTCCCCCATCCCACTGTGAGGGAGGTGAGTGAGCGGCTGCATGGTGCTTAGCTGCCGGCTGCAGTTAAACCACAACAGTAGTCAAATAGTGTTTTGCTGTGAAGTGCCTTGAATTTGTCCCTCTGCTCTTCTGCCATTATCACTCTTCAGATAGAACAGAAATCCTCTCACCAAATGAAAGCCATTAGTCCTTTCGTAGCCATAGCGCTTGCAGAACTGAATCTTCCATGGCAGTTGCAGTCAGCTATTGCCTATAGGTAGATTTTTTGAAAGGTCAGGTCTTCACATTTAGCCTTTTCTGCCTGTTGTTTTTTGGTCTGTGGTACATTGTGTTACAAGCATTACATTCCCATGCCAGGAAAGAAATATATTAAAGTTAGTATCAAAAATAACCAAACACCAATAATAACTGTTTGCAAAGGAATGTGAAAGGTAAATGACTTTGTATTTCAACAGAAATGACCCTGACCCACTTAACATTATCTAAATGAGCAACACACAGTGGGCCACTCCCAACATTTCTGTTGTTTCAGTTACGGCAAATTTCAATGACAAAAATGTTTTGATTAACACTGGTAGAAAATTGGCCAGCTGTGCTTTGAACCCTTTCAGCAAATGGTAAGTTCAGAGCATTTTTAGAAAGTCATGAACAAGGAGTTAAACTTTGACCTCTTGACACCAAGAGGTACAGGACAAAATATACAAGCAAGTAACATTAACTATTAACTGGCTCATCATCAGTATGTACCCATAACTGTATTCACTGTATGAGATGTAGCTGTATGTGAACAGCAAAAGTGTAGCCTGACGGGAGCAGCAACACAAGTTCTGCAGCCTTGCATCTCTGCCCAGCCATTCGTGTGTTACCCAACCACAGAAAGGCACACTGCTGAAGGATCGAAGGGATCCACCTGCCTCAGGTCCCTGGCATGGCAGAATGGTGTTCTTCCTATGGTACATTGATTAAAGGTAGACTGAAAGAATAGACTTTGCTAGCTATGTGCACATGAAATGAGCGAATTGCAGATTTTAGCAAGCACTTCATCCATTCTATGGAGCAGGCAGACCCTTGCTCAACACTGTGCAAGTACAGCCCCAGCGTGCCTTTTGAGTATCTTGGGGACCTTTCAGAGAGAACAGCATTACAGCATCACTGACATATACCAGCACTCTGTTTCCTGGTTGCAGAGTGTTAAGTTTTGCCACATCAGTCTGGGAAGGCAAGAGACACCATTCAGTAATTTCAATCTGTTTAATAAAGTTTTCTCTCATTACAGTTGAGTGTCTTCATTTCTAAGACAAAATACTTCTCATAAGAGTTAGCAACCATGCATGCAACTGTGCTGAGGAGGTAGTTAATTGACCACCTGTTCAAGCACTCCCCATCCCAAACAAAATGGTTTGGTACACTTGTAGCATGCCTGTTTAAGTCCTACACAGAAGCAAAGGTCTTCCCCAGAGGCTCGTCCAAATGGTGAAAGAAAAAGACCTTATATCCCCCAAGAAGGGCACTGACTAGACTCGGACACTAGGGAAGGGATGCCTGGCTTCTACATTCCTATGAGTGCCTGTCTCTTGATGCTTCCTATGCAATGATCCAATCTGTTATAGCATTTTCTAAATCTTAGCCAACAGTTTTATATCTGCAGGTATAGAGTAAAGGGGTTCTTAAGAAACGTACTTATTAAAAAGTCAGAAACTGTGCTATCAAAGTCCATGTGTGTGAGTGGGGAAACATCACCCATCATGCAAGCTCAAGTTTTTCCCAGGTTACTCATTAAGAGCACAAAATAATTCTATTTCATATTTCTGCACAGAAGCTCCAGACTTTGAGCCCAGTTCTTGTTGCTAATAATAATGGCTGACAGGTAGATGGAGGTTATAATGGCTCCATTATAAAGGAAACCCAAAAGGACACAGAGTTAAAGGTTTCACAGCTCACCAACTCTGTCACTGCTTGATGTTTCGGCTTTTGAATTCTTGTCTTTGCGTCTTCCTTTTAACATTTTCATAGGACTTTCTAGCTGGACTACCTATTAAAGCAGCTGTGTTATTTGCTGGATAGAAATTTAGTAAAAGAAATCCCTCTTTAAAACAAATAAAACTAAATGCAACAAATATGTAGTTCTACTCTTGCCCTATTGATTTCAAATCCCACAGGAGTTTCACCATTGTGTTATCATATACATGATAACTCAGGGTAGAATTTGTTCAGTAAAATGCACTGAGGTTCACCTTGGGACCTGACCCTGGTAGGGTTCCATCCTCCTGCATTTTCATTTTGCCTTCAAGTTGAATATTCGTTTTTAAACTGCACCAAAGCATACACATGGCTTACGATAAAATTCTCAAGAGGAAGCCCACTAGTTTTAGGAACAACAGTGGAAAGAATATGAACAGAGCAGTGTGAAAAGAAATCTCAGCAAGGCTCTGCCCAATTGAAGTCTCTTCTGCATTCAACATTTGAATTTTCTACATTATTTATTGCCACCATCAAAAGTTTAATCCTTAAGGCATCATTCTGCATGCAGTTGCCTTATAAGCACATGAAACCCTAGGTAGGTTAATTCCAATACAGTTATATAAATTATTAACATCATCTCCAAATATGATGTGCATTTCATCTGAGGAATTGTCTAAGATCCAGAACTTTTGTGTGGAGACCAAATTTCTTATATTCAAGCTCGTTTTCAAGACCTCCGTTAAATGATCTTTCACTTCAAGACTACACTGCAGACAAGCGCCATTTTGTAAGCTGCAAGTAGGACCAAGAAAATATCTCCAAACCCAAACATTTACCTAATGGAATCATATTTTCAACCTACATTTCTGAATTTTTCTCTCCAGCTGACCAGACAAGCATTCTGAACACTTCCCCCCACACACACCATTAAAACTCCAGGCAGATTAACCTACAATTGTAGCTAATTGTAAGGTACCTTGAGGTAACTTACTACTTGGAGTGCATCAAACATGATAACTTAGGACATGGCAAATGTCACAAGAGAAAACTCTCTGCAAGCACCACTTCTATTATTCATTCTCTACTGTCACCCTGAGCGTTCTCAGAAGAGTTCTCCAAATGTCACCTTCCCACTAACTTTCACATAGCTACATACATGTTGCTAGAAATACTGTTTCAAGTATAGCCCAGTGTAAACGTTTTTATTTCCACATACACAGAAAATGCATTAGTTTCTTCTAAAGAAAAAAAAAATAGGGAAAAGAAGAAGGAAAAAAAAGAAAAAGAATAAAGCAAGTTGTGTCCGCTGAGCCCGGTACATCCTTCTATGTTATCCTCAAAACTAAAAGTAGGTAGAATTAATAAAGTTATTTTTAACATCACTAGAACTCTAAAGAGCTTCCTCCAAGGGTCACTGCAGTACATAGGAAGGCATGGGCTGACTTATTTCTGCAGCGGTCCTGACCTTGCCTTCAGTCTGTGACTGCCTGCTCAGTTTGCCTGTATTAGCGAATCAGTTGTTATTTCCGATATTTCCCTCCAAAATTCATATCTGAGAAATAGCAACACTTTGCGCAAATATCTATATTCTTGTACATGAGGAAATACGTATATTCTTTGTTAATATTAGTTTTTATTTCTACTTCAGAAGTTTTAGCCATCTAGCTAAGAAAAAGAAACAAGATAAAATAAGCAGTTGTCAAGTGGAATACTATACATCAAACAAGGGATTATTTAGCTAAACTACTGGTAAGTACCACTGATAAATCAGCACAGACCAGAATTCACTGTTTGCCCAAAATGGGAAGAAAAAGCTATGTATTTCATACAAGTGAAAGAAAGCAACTACAATGTATAAGTATCTTCTGTAAATATCCTCAGATCTCTTAAGTGGAAAGAGAGATAGCCCTTTAAGATTCGTGAATGAAAATGCTAATAACATCTCTGCCGAACCCATTTTAGGATCTGATCCAAAACTCAGTAAGGACATGGTGAGTTTCCATAGGGCATTAAGCTGTTATTTCCATACGCAATCACCAATAACATTGCTGCTAGTAAGTAAGGAGTGGTTGTGAAACAGGCAGTGCATCCAGAAACTGCACTACCAATATGTGCATTTAATTTTTTATTGTATAATACCCTTTGGACATAAGGAGTTTTGAGAATCCCAACATTACAAACATTTTAAGTGGACTTCTGGTTTCTTGAGCTAGTCTGTTAAAACGGTACACTTTCTTTCACATCCTAGGTCCCTTGAAGTCAATGAGTTTATTCTGCTGGAGTAAAACTGTCCACTTCCTCCAGTGATTTCTTTTCATCTTTGTCTTCAGATAAAAGCTCAGATTCTCTCAGTAGCTTCCACTGTCAAGATTTTTACTATATTTAAAAGTATTTTTAATGTCTGGCAGGGTAAAAAATGCTTCCCACAACCAAAGCCTTTATGAACACTTTTAATTCTGTTCCATTCCAGTCTTAGTGATGTGTGTGTATATATATATATTTACATATTACAATCTGTATTTTGAAATGAGGGAAGCTAATACAGATAGGTGTATTGGTTTTATGTGGCAAGGTTTTGGTAGCGGGGGGGGCATTACAGGGGTGGCTTCTGTAAGAAGCTGCTGGAAGCTTCCCCTGTGTTCGAGAGAGAGCGAGCCCATACCAGTCGGCTCTGAGACGGACCCGCCGCCGGCCAAGGCCGAGCCAATCAGTGATAGTGGTAACGCCTCTGTGATAATATTTTTAAGAAGGAAAAAAAGTTGGGAGAGTGAGAAACAGCTGCCGGAGAGAGGAGTGAGAACATGTAAGAGAAACAAGCCTGCGGACACCAAGGTCAGTGAAGAAGGAGGGGGAGGAGATGCTCCAGGCGCCGGAGCGAAGATTCCCCTGCAGCCCGTGGTGAAGACCCTGGTGAGGCAGGCTGTCCCCCTGCAGTCCAGGGAGGTCCACGGTGGAGCAGATCTCCACCTGCAGCCCGTGGAGGACCCCACGCCGGAGCAGGTGGGTTCCCGAAGGAGGCTGTGACCCCGTGGGAACCCCGCGCTGGAGCAGGCTCCTGGCAGGACCTGCGGATCTGCGGAGAGAGGAGCCCGTGGAGCAGGTTTTCTGGCAGGACTTGTGACCCCGTGGGGGACCTGCGCTGGAGCAGTGTGCTCCTGAAGGACTGCACACCGTGGAAAGGACCCATGCTGGAGCAGTTCGTGAAGAGCTGCAGCCCGTGGGAATGGCCCACGTCGGAGAAGTTCGTGGAGAACTGACCCCGTGGGTGGGACCCCACGCTGGAGCGGGGGAAGAGTGTGATCAGCCCTCACCCTGAGGAGGTGAAGCGGCAGAAAATAACGTGTGATGACCGTAAACCCCATTCCTGTCCCCCTTGTGCCGCTGGGGGGGCTTGGTGGAGAAATCCGGGAGTGAAGTTGTGCCCGGGAAGAAGGGAGGGGTGGCAGGAAGGTGTTCTGAGATTTCGTTTTATTTCTCATTACCTTACTCTGGCTGATTTGTAATAAATTGAGCTAATTTTCCCTAAGCTGAGTCTGTTTTGCCCGTGACGGTAATTAGTGAATGATCTCTCCTGTCCTTATCTCGACCCGCAAGTTTTTGTTATATTTTTCTCTCTCCTGTCCAGCTGAGGATGGGGGGAGTGATAGAACGGCTTTGGTGGGCACCTGGCATCCAGCCAAGGTCAACCCCTCACAATAGGTTAAGTAGTCCAAATAAGGGTGGACATCTGAGCACACCAGATACAGCACACAAACCACAAGATCCATTACAGTTTATTAGTTTTACTGCTTTCAGCATGGCCTTAGCTACAAAACTGTCTTGTAAAAGTCGTGCAAATACCACTGATTTCCCTTGCAAACCTTCTTTAAAAAAAACTAAAAATACCTTTTTCCCTAGAGCATAAAAGAAATGTGCTGCTTAGAGTGTGCTTTTCATTAGAAATCAGGAATAGTATCAACTTTTCTTCAAATTACCTTTGGAGGCCACATCTGGTTAGTTTAATTCTTCAAAGATTGCCTTGCTTTTTCTCCTTGGCTCTTTTTTCTCTGTCATACATTGGCTCGTTTTATGTCTGACAGTTCTTTTATTACCAGATTTCATTTTGAATCCGATTTCCCCCCTGTCTCATTACTTCTGTCTTGCTCTCTGTTTGTTCTCTTTTTCTTTTCCTGTCTGACAATTCTCTTATTAGTGGATTTGGTTTTGCTTTTGTTTCATGCTTTCTGGTTTTATTCTCTTGTGTCTTATTTTTGCTTTTTTACTTATTTTTCTCCTGTCAAGGCTTCCTTTTCTTTCTGCCTATTCTCTCAAAAGGTATATACTTAGCCTTTGTTTAACGTTATCGGATTTCAGTATGTTGTAGAGTTGGTTTATCATTAGATACTGCCATGCAGAAGGAACCAGGTTCAAATCTTAGTTCCTTCAGCTGTTTGGTCTAAGAGCACAATCACTAATCTAAGTATCAACCTATTTATATAGCCATTAGCTCTGCTTCTCAGCTACTACAACATGCCCTAGATCTAAACTTACTGGGTTAAGAGCAAGGACAGTACTTTTAAACTCATTACTTTCTCCCAGCACTCTCCATAAGCCATTAGGTTCCCTCCAGCTAGTACAGAGAAAAGGTGACCCACAAGCCACGCCTTTGCTCTGCTCCTCACAGGTTCTCCTAATATGATCTCTACAGTAAATGAATAGACTCCTGAAGCGCATTAACAGGCACAACCAATGTTACTTGCAGTTCTTTGTGTCTCAGCTCCACCCCAGGGAAACAGTTGTGTATGCACATCATGCAGTCTTGCTGTAAGACATTTCAGAGGGAAAATGAGAGCTTTTGTGTGCTTCATTGGGGAAAAGGTGGAAATGCTGCTATTAGCGTGCTTCATCCAGCTGGTCTCCTAATCCTTAAAAGAACTCACTGTACCACTAGGATTGCATGTGTCCTAGGGGCTAGCAAGCGCCCACGGGAGTGACCATTTCCAAGCAGTTGGGGCTCTGAGTGAAAGCCAGGGAGACGTCACTTATTTGCCACCTGCATCACTGATTTGCTTCAGATGCCAGAACTTGAGGCAAGACCATGAAAGCACTACTGGGACAGGGGGCTGAACTGAAGGGAGATGCTTGGCCTATACTGATACTTGGGGATCCACTTATCAATGGGATATTTATTTTTACAGGAGTAGAAAACACAATTAGGTGAATTTGCTGCCATTGACTGCAAGGAGGAGAATATTGTCTCACTGCCCCTTCATATTGTTGTTCTGGTGGTTTTCAAATTAAAAGGGAAGTATCGGAGTCATAAATTTTCTCCTCCATACTTATGGACAGAGGATTTCTGATTCCAAAGGCACCAAGGAAAGCTTTACTAGATTTCTGGGTGAGAGCTCAAAATGATTTATTATTTGTCAAGAGACACATTAAATAAACTTGGCCTTTTTTGCTGTCATCAGCTGTCTGAAAGACAAGCTACAAGCATTAAGAGTTTCTTTTAATGCCACAGCACTTATGTTAGAGAAAGTACAGTTGAATCATCTTATATTTGGAAAGAAGATGTAATGTCAGGGATGAGTACTACTTGCTGGGGCTGTTTGTTCCTCAGTGGGGGACTGGTTCCTGTGCAGTGTCTCCTGTACATGTTTACACTGGGGGTGAACAAAGTAGTAAATTGTCTTTAGTAAATTAAAATTTGGTGAATCAAGACGAGGATTAAGTGCCATGTCATTTTCATAGCCTATAAGGAGGATCTCTATAAAGTGACTCAGCATTCCTTTAAAGGTCATTACTGCCCAAGTGCAAGGAGCATACTTCCATTCAGTTATTTTCAGAACACAGCCTCTCTATTGCTGCCAAAGAAATTTTCAGGTCATTTTTTTGTTGACAGGTCACAGGATTTTCTCACAGTTTCCAGTTCTGCAGACTTAAAAATCAAAAGCAGTACTCTATACAAACAGCAGTGCAGGCCATCAAGACAGTGATTTCTGCTTAAGCTTCTGAAAACCAAAGAAAAAGCAAATCGTGTGTCATGTGCTATGGGCTAGGCATACTAGCACCCTGTTCCATTTGCTAATGAAAGCTAAGAAATCCAAAGGATATAATGCATACAATGATATGGGGCAGTGCATCATAAAATGTAAAGGCATGCAGCCCTGCAACATTATTTGCTGTATTTAAATCCTGTGGACATACTAAAAACTGCAGCTGTGTGAACCAGATACCAACCCTTCCTTTTTATGCACAAATTCTGTATTCTTGGACCAGTATCAGATTCATCAAACTGAGCCCAGGATGTAAAAAAGAAAGAAAATAAAGAAAATGCTCAGAAACATACTATTGGTGTGGCAGACCTTTTTTTTTTTTTTTCCTCCTTAAACAGGCACATCTGCACCAATTTCTCAGACTAAATGGTATTAATCACATTACCACAGTGAGTCCCACAGCAAAAATGATTCATCTGATCTGCTGATAAGGAAGGCCATCTCCATTCCTGCAAACCCTTCTCTTCTCCACATCACTTAGTTTCCTATCTTGTGATTTAAATAGAATTGGGACAAGATTGCACACCCTTGATACAGAAGTCCCACTAACGTTTCAATAACTGTTCACCACTATGCATAAAAGCTCCTATTAGTGGTCTTTGAGTGCTGCTGAACCTGACATAGCACTGAACTGCAGCAAGCAGACTGGGATTAGAAATTTCAAAACCATTTAGATGCCTTAGAGATGCACTGTCATAATCTGCCTTTGGGAATGATCTGCCCCAATAGCAAAAGCTAGCATGTTAGCCATGTACTCCAATTCCCACAGGCTCTCCTGCTGCCTAGTTATAGCTACCATAAGCCCTGTTTCAGCATTCTCCACTGTCTATGCTGGATTTAATCAGAATAAGGACCCTATGAACCCTTCCCACGACAGCCAGAATCAGGTATTTGTAGACACATGCTGCTTTTAAACTTAAACTACACAGCAGAGCTTCCCTTTTTTTCCAGCATCTTGAAAAACGGAGCCGTCAAAAGACAAATATTAAACTTGCTAAAATCAAACCTGCACCCCACAGAAATTAGAGACTGATCTGCATTGAAATGCAAGACAAACTCTGTAGGCCAGCCCATAAATCTACTGTACCTCTTAGTCTCGTACTTCAAACCGAGACTGGCAAGAAACACCAATACTTGCCTCTGCACTGCAATAATTACCAGAATCCAAACAATCCCAAATGAAAGATGCATAAGGGATCCTGGGTCCTCAGTTCCTCAACCTTTGTGGCTTAAATTCGGGCCAAAGCAGTGACTGTTTTGAATCTGAATGCTGATCTGAAGTCACGAACTGCTCCTAAGTTTCTGCCTGGAGCCCATCTATACCACGTTCAGAGTAACTGCAAATGCCAGAACCATCACGGACCCTGCACACTTCTGCCAAAACTCTATCCACTTCACTGGAACTTAATTTGGCCCAGAGTCTGAAATTACTTAATTCAAACAGCATCTTATTATAAATTTGCTGGGAACTATTCCCCAGTTGTTTATCAGCAGGAAGACAAAAAATTAAAATACAGTTTATATTTTCCAAGGCCAAGAATTGCTGGTTTTATAGTAACACTATTGACTTGTAAATAAACAGTAAAAAGGAGAGTAAAAAAATCTATCATGCAGGATAATGTCCCTCTCATAAATACTCAAATGATATCTACCTAGCAAATAGCAAGCAAGGCTTCTGAACCACTTAACACATCAACTGTTCAGAGAAACCCTTGGATATTGTTAGCAGATGAAAGATAACAAGTTGTGAAATGAATATCCTTTCATTTCCCTTTCACTTACTTCACATTACTTAAGATAAGACTAAATTACCTCAAATGCATCCCTTATCGAAAAAACAAGGATATGTTTCCATACCCTTAAAACATGTATATTTTCAGTTTACATTTCTTCCCTTCAGCTTTTGTCAAAGATGCACATAGTATCAGTATTTTCTCTCCTGTATCCTGTCCTCAAGAAAAGCCTACAATATACAGAAAGCAAGTGTTAAACAAGGTTTGGGCCAGTTCTATGCATCTTGATTTTTCACCATCCACTTGATCTTATTTTCCGCAAAGTTCCAAAGTATTTAGATGCAAGTGTCAAGTTAACACACATGAATATAATACTCCAAGCAAAAAGGAAAGCAACCTATGGGTAAAACACAGTATTAAAATGTGTACATATTTCGAATCACACTTCAGAAAAGCTATCCCTCATAATGGCTTGGGTTTTTCAGTAAAAAAGGCATCCAGCAAGTAAGAAAACTCAACTATTTCAGAAGCCAAAAACCAACTCACTGCCAATTTCATAGCCTCGTAACTCAACCAGGAACTCTCATGACTGAAATACCTTGTTAATTGATAGTATTTTTCTCCTATAGAAGCACTTCATCTACACAAACATGAGGTGAGCACAGGGGGCTGACTCTGAAGATGTCACCCTTAAATGAGTTGACACAGGTAGGCATCCCTTCCAACTACACAATACTGCTTTTCATCATTGTTTTAAAAGTTGCTCCAAAACTTTACAGGCTTGAAAACACATAAGAGACAGAAATCGCAAAGAAAGTGGGAAAGGCTATACTATTCCTACAATGCAAGATAAATTGAAGACAAAACTATGCTCTGTTTTTTATATTCTTACTATTTTCAAACAAAAACCTCAGTCTTTTGTGGAAGATAATTTCTAATCAATTGGTTTTAATCACTTGGTTCAAAACCAATGACTGAATTTTGTACAACCCACAGGAAGATTGCTAGTGAAGTCTACACCTCACCGCTAGTAAGGCTGTTTTATGAGCTGTCGTATTCTGCAAATCTCATCTAAAACTGAGCTCTGCCTCTGAACTATTTAACAATTCAATGAAATGCTTTGCTACACTTTTACTGTAATTCAATTGAGATGAGAGTTTAAGTGAAACAAAACTTCAAAATGCCACTTTATTTATCCCCACCCTTATATTGCTTAAAATATCCAAGACCACTTCCAGCAAAAATTTCAATTGCTGCAAAAACTTAATGGGCCTTAACATTTCATATACCACAGAGCCAAACACGGACAGACAAACTACAGGTTGATGTTATTTAGAATACTGTAGGACACCAAAAGAGCACTCCAGGGTAAAAAGCTCCCTGCCGCTAATAGTCTGTGTTTGAGCTGACAGCAGTGACATACATATACAGGCTGAGAATTCCTGGGGCAAAGTCATGATACAAATGAAACACTGTCTTCAGAAGGGAGAAGCAGAGATTCGCTGGTAATGTCTGTTGTGAATTTGCACTCATACGTACAAATAAAAAAAGGTTAAAAAGCAAACTAGGCTGAAAGTTAGCTTGAGGAATAAAGCAGCTGAACTATGAATTTAGGATGCCATCAAAAAACAGAGAAGGAAATACATGCATGCAGAGGGGAGAACGAAGGGATGCCCAGAGAGAAGGACAACCATTACTTGGTCAATTGGTGGATGTGTCATTATATTCACACTTGACCTGGTTGCCTAAATATAAAGAAAACTCATGAGTCCTACCTAGCCCTGCCCTTCCTATGAAACCATCAGTTACAAAAACAGGTCTGTCACCACAGCCTTGACTAGTACAGAAGGCACTTCATACTTGCATAAAACAAATAGGAACTGAGTCTGCACTAACACGTGAGATTCAGCTGATGGGCCACTAGAAGTGGAAGATTTTTCCAGCATCTTCCCTCTCATTTGTTACTTTTAGCTTGCTGTTCTAAGAAAATAAGTCACAGACAACTATATCCTGCCTGTCCATTCACCACGTTCAATAATCATACTTCCTTATAAGTTTTGTGAAAATCTGCTTCACAGCGTATACTCAAAAGTTATCCACACTCACTGCACTTCTGGTCCATACCAATACACACAGACTAGCCAGCTACCCGGTGCTCCTGTAGCTCAGTATCTGTCATAGCATTGATTTGAGAGAGCCTTGCTACTAGGGAAAAGAGCTAGACAACACAGAGGAAAAAGATCAGAGGTGCTGCAAGGAGACACCATTTCGTAAAGGCTGAGGGGAAGCAGCCAGAAAAGCAAGAGATAGTGAGGTGGAAGGAGGGAGGGAAGCATACAATGACATAAGATCCCCATCCCAAGGCAACCATGTTGTATGAATTCCACTACTGATGGAATGACTTTTTACTCATTAAGAAACTCTCTTTAGATAGTCTTTTGGTGTCTGTTCTGATTGTTTCCAGGACAGAAAGATTTGTTAAGAGGGTTAGATAACGGTATGTCCATCAGACAAATGAGTCAATGTAAAGGTGTTTCGATGTCTGCATAAGGTCACAAGTAAAGCGCTCAGACTTCTATTAAGCTGCTCAAGGTGCAATAGCTGTTCAACATTGGCCGCCATAAAGCAAATTCCAATGGCTCCATGTGCATACAGCAGCCAAGTTCAGGGCTTATCATGGGCCATGTATTTATTTTACATAAATACATTACCTATTATCAGGAAGCAAAATGCTTCCATGGAGAAAGTGTAAGATTTTGCTTACAGCAACCCTCCAACATGAGAGCAAATTCACACAACACGTATTTATGATAATGCTTTTTGACAGAATTCATTAGCCAACTCAGGAGTCCTGCAGTTTATTGTGATTAGGATGAGAAATTTATGATAGAATCTCATGCAATTCTGTCTGCCTTGAATGCACCAGAAATTAAGGTAAAAGGAGGTATTTTCTTTATTCACACAGTGCCAAAGGATTTTTTGGCTTTTCCTCTGGACTAGACTGCCAAGGATTTTGTGACTCCATCCGATGCTTTAAATACAGCCCTCTCTCACTGCTCTAGTACTCTTTCTGCTTTCTCTCGCCCATATATCCAAGTCTTCATAAAATCATATGCAATGAAACCTTCTGCCCACATGCACCCTGTGCTTGCTCATGTTTGAAGTGGAAGCTGCTATCACTCTGCCATCTGTTCTGTAAAAGAGCATCTCTGTTTTGTAACGGTTTTCCCAGATGAAGGGCAACTATTGTTTCCCCATTGCTAGCAGTGGTTTTAGTCCAATTCAGAACAGTATCTAGTAGCAAAAATACAGGGCAAAAATACTGCATTACAACCTAAAAAGAAAAAAAATTAAAAAATTAAATAAAGTTGCCTGGAGAGCAACCCAAAAGACTCTGAAGAAGCTAAGGAGAGACAGTAACATTACACTCGAGTGTGTGGGTCTGCCCTGTTTTAGACCCTTTAAATGGAACCTTTTTGATGCTAAAGAAAAGTGATAGCATGAAAGTGTTTATGGTAAAAAGCCAGCTTAAAATGCCCTTGGCTCAAAGGCCACCCAAGGCCACCTGTCTTTGCCTTTTTTAAACATAAAACTCCACACTTCGTTCCTTTCTTTCCAAAGCATAACCAGAAGTGCAACCCAGTTGTGGTAATCTGGGAATAAGTTTAATTTTAAGAAAGTGTTTGAATTTTGAGTGTCTGATCCTACAACTTTAGTCCTATATCAAACAATCAATTAAGAAGGCCCTATTTTTTTCCTGCAAAACAACTGCTTTTCAGTCCAGTGTTGTGGTGTTTCATGCCCATATGACCATTTTTCTCTCTTGTTCAGACCAGTATCTCTGTTTAGCTTCAGTGGCTTTCCTCTCTGATCCATGAGCAGATATTATGGATTCCTTGCACTGTGTGTTTGTATTCTTTGGTCCCTAGCTATAGACATTGGATTTTTTTCTTTTTAAAATTTTCTTTGAAAAGTTGTGATTTGCTGTCCATTTTTAAGGTCAGGCTTACAAAACATGCACAACCTACCTGTGCTTGATATAGCTTGTTAAATATTTTATTTTATTTGTGGTTTTATTAGCTGGATACAGCCCTCTGGGGCACTTTTATGAAGGATGCTTTTGAAATGTAAATGTGATTGATTTGGTATTACAGCTTATATTATTCTACTTCCACAGTGCCTTTGGGAACAAGAGAATGGAGTTTCTCTTTTTACTGATGAAAAGGTCCTATGGTAGGTGTTTTCCTCTCTTCTACACACAAACACAAAGAGCCTACTAGTTTCTAAAAAAAGTTAGCAGTGTTCACAGTTTATGCCAACCAACTTTTAGTGCTTCTTCCATTTTCTGAACTGGTCTGGATAATAAAAACAATAAATTTGATACTCCCATTTAAGAGGCAAGTTAAAATTCACATGTGATGCAGTCACAGCTCCACCTTTAATAGATAGAATTGTACAAACCATACCATTCTTATCACAGTTGCTAATGAACAGTGCATAAAGCAGTACAGCTAAGTGGTCTAGAACATGCTGCTGTGTTTGCCATCACAAGAGAAAAGGTGTAAGAGCAAAAGAAAATTTTGCAAAACCCTATGATTACTTACTCATGTTGTGAGAATGATTTGACTACATTTAAAAAGTAGTTAAATAAATGGCTAATTCCTTTATATAACACCAAGTCCTTTAAGAAGAATGTATTCTGGGAGAGTATTCAAACATCTGGAAATGATGGGCTAGCACACTCCAATTTGAAACGTTGTGTTCCACTTCGCCCTACCCCAAAGGAGGTGGAAAATACATTTCACTGTAGTTTAGAAATGAAATCTTCCGTTTTCAAAGGAAGCATGTTTGTGTGACTTCTTCAACCTATCAAATCCCAACAATTTAGCAGAAATACTTTTGACTGTAACAAACAACAGAACCCATTTCAAAGTAGTGATGTATTGTCTGGGGAGATATTAAAAGTAAAGCAAGTAACTAAGAAGCTATCTACATTTCACACACACAGTATTAAAATAGACCCACAAGAACAAATGGCATTTGTGTAAAATTTAAGCAATATTAAGAGTGCAGTTTTTCCAGTGAATTGGTAAAGCTCAGAAGATGTAACTAATTAGAACAGAAGGCTGCAACAGTTAGACTATTTCAGAAAGAATAGTTAAGGTACGTTGCCATATGGTTCTGAAAACTCATTTAATGCAATCCAAATAGAAGAACATGTGCATATACCCCTGTGAGTTGCCCAAGCATTAATACCGCCTTTTAACTCAGCCATTTAGTACAGGCACAACTGTTACTGAGCTGCATGACTTTATACAGTGAAGGTAAAATTAAATTGGGAAAAGATTACAAAAGCTGTGAAAACATCATAAATCAAAACAAATTAAATATTCACCTATGTGTTATATGACATACGATTTTCCATTCTGCTGAAACAGATAGCAATGCATAGCAATAAACTTTGGAACTTCAAAGGAGTGACCATATCTTTGCAGAAACTCACGCAGTGGTTAGGACAGTGTGGTCATGTAACGGATCCTGAGGTAACGGACATAGTCTATATAATAATTGCAAAGCTACATGCTCAAAATAGAGAAAGAGCCACAGCTAAAAATCACTTATAGAAAAGGCCCCTCATGTTTGAAAGTATCCAGGGCCATCTGTTCCTATGCAAGTGTGCTCCTTGGAAAAAAAATCAAGAATAACATTTTTGAGTTTAAGAAAGAAGCTGGCATGACATTTATGAATCTAAGAAAGAAATAGAGTTAAAGTTGAGAAGATAACATTTAAGATCTGACCAACAAAATTTGGCTGTCATTCACGTCTGTGAAAATTCAAACTCTTCTTTACTAATGAAGCAGCAGCATTGTTGAAATGAGTTACTCTCGCCTTTAACTAGGATGTTGCACAATTGATATTGATCCAGAAATAACACCAAAACCAGAACTTTGGCTCTTCCTCTGTCAAGCTTTGAGAAAGTCTGGATCTCATTTAAATGCCAAGCCTTAGTTAACCACCTAACAAATAAACTGTTCATCCTACTACCCTGAAAAAAAAAAAAATTAATACAAGAACGAGTAGTTTGAAAACCTTATTCTCTCTTGCTCCTGCTGGAGCTATTCTTACCCACTGTGTCAAGATGATCATATAAACTCTTTGACTGCTACTTATTTCTACCATTGCACTTAGCATGTTCAGGGCATCCAATAATACACAAAATAAGCCCTTTTACTGAATGCAAAAGAAGAATGGAAGACTATTTGTGCTATTGTTTAACGAATAAAACTGTCTCACAACCATAATCCCTGGCTCATCCCTTAGGAGGCAGAATATAATCCCCTGGGAGATTTCATTAAAAATGGAACTGTGCTCCAGTTCTGTAGCTGGTAATTGCCTTCCACAAGCTCTATGCTGATGCAAGGACACCGTGCACAGGAATAGCTGCTCTGCTCACCCCATCAGTGATAGGATAATGGCCCTATATTTGTACCTGTTCCAGTTCCTGAATCTTAATCACCTAGGGGCTGAAGACACTCCCTTAATTGTGTATATTTTACAACCAGTCAATGCAAAATTAATTACTAACTCTCCCAGTCCTCCAAAAGACATTTTAAAAGATTTTTAGACCTATACATTTTTAAAAAGCGTCCTCCATTGATCGATGTCTCTGCCATAGATCTGTGTGCTGCTTTCTGTTCTCTTCAATCTGAGGCTTGAAAACAAGGTACCTTTTCTGAATCCCAATGCCTAAATGCATTCATTGACATTTAGCAATATGTTTTACTACTCTGGCCTTTAAGTATGTTGCATCACAACTGCCTGGTCATCCCATAGTTTGCCCACAGGTCAATGACACTTCTAAGGAGGGAATAAGCAAAATGCTATTTGAGCTGATGGTATCACTTTCTTATTGCGATGCCTTTGAATTAAAGGCTCTGAATATCAGTAACAACACAAGGGAGCTCATTGCTTTTGGTGTCAGCTCCCTTCAGAAACTACCTTATTGCTACCAGTGAGGCCACTCTCACAACAATGGGCTACAGAAGAAAGCTGCATTGCCATCACTTTTAAGGAGAGAACAGATTTTGCAGAAAGTTAATTCTGAAAATAATGTGGTTGTAAACAAGATTTTCTGAAAGCTGTAGCACTTATTTTGAAGAGATCTATGTGAGGCAATACACAGGGAAACTGCAAAGAACATTAGCTTAAGAATCATTGTTTTATGTCACTTCCCTGATTGGTAACATTTAGCTAGTGTGAAAAATAGCTTTTTAAAAAGCAATACTTAAATGTGTAAGACATATTCAGATATTTTCATAATCCTCAACCCTGAAGATTCTTACTAGTAGAACTTTGCATCATTGAGCAGTCTTCCAAGAGAACAACATAAATATTATACATGAATTTATGATTTATTTATCTTTACCCCAACTGCTTTAGAGACTATATTCCTATAGCATGTTGAAACCCAGCCATCTCTAATAGAGAAACTAGCCATCCAGTACCCAAAACCAGCACACTTTGGGAGAAAGCAGATGGAAAAGGTGCCAGAACAAAATTATCTGAAAAAGAGGTGTCATGGAGATGTCAATTCTATAGAGAAAGATATACTTATAAAGATCTAATCTGAAAGCCTCCAGTTTTATGGGAACAGATGCAACAAAAATACACCATGAGGGCACACATGTTAGAGCAAGGGACAGACTTCTCAGTTCTAGGTAGGTAGCTTATACGTATAGTGAAAGCTTTCTTCCTTGAAATCAGCAGGACAACTATTGATTTCTACGGGGAGTGCATTTTCCTTCCCATAGCTATGTTTCAATAGGGAAGACCTTAAGGAAGGGTGAGTAAAAAACTGCTTCAAAGAGGAAAATGCCTCTTTTGAAAATAATTATTAAAGGCACTTCTTTGTCCTTATACACTTTTCCTTGCCCCTCCACAGAAGAAATCAAAATCTGTTTTTCATCTTCTCAGATCAACATTGTTTGTTGTTACAACTGTACCAAAGCTGACTGATTAGCTTTGATTTTTCAGTCAGCTATTTCCCATTAAGAGTCTATGATCTTTGTTCTGACAAATACTCTAGACAAATTAGCTGGACATCAGCTACCTAAACATACATGTCTACCACCATTTTACAAGTCTTAGTTCATAGCTGACTTTCCAGGAAGGCTGCATCATACCTACTAGTTAAGTGTGCATGCTTTTGTTGTCCCAGAACACATGGAATGGTGTTAGACACCTATGTTGAAGCAACTGAATCCCACTGTCCAGTACAGACCTTCCCAAAGGAGGAAATATTATATCAGTTCGATAAGACCTATTCTAAATTTAGCACCTGGGTCAGGACAGATGAAGAGGAACCTCAAAGCTTCAGGTACTTTTGTATACAGTTTAATTCCACTGCTGTCTTAAAGGACAGATTCTCCAAAGACCATATCACGCTTACAGACTTAAGAGTGGTGTATCCTATAAATTCACAGTATACTTGGGTTTACATATTAGTCACTGCTATTCTGTAACAGTAGATAGTTATAATAATAGTATTTCATGTTGTTTCACAGTTAGGGAAGATAGAATAATCATTTGGGAATCCACAGGGTGCCAGTGAAACCAAGTAAATGTTTTGCTATTCAAATTGTGGCATGAAAACAAAATTTTTCATCAAAAGCGCTGCTACAGATTTTTCAAAATCTCTTTGAATACCTTTCCTACAAACTCTGTCATAATACATAATGTTTTCTCCTGGCTCCCAATCATGAAATTAATCACTGAATTACATAATGATTTCTCAGAAATCCTTATGATGCTTAGCACATTTGTTCTACACCCGATTTGCCTTTGTGTTTTATAAGCAAATGATTACAAGGAAATATTTAAAAATATGCATTACTTAAGAAAACAACTTTGATAAAAATAACAAATGATCACTTTCTGCTGGTAGGCAAACACTGCAACAATTTACAATAGTTTGACTGGAAGTTGAAGTGAAGTTTGGATGACAATATTCAGAGTTAGGCAGAAGAAAGCTGGGTGAATTAGAAAAGAAGGGAACACTAACTGTCTGGGAAGAAGTCAGGAAATTTCTTAATCTCCTCTTCAGAAGTAAACTTGGGAGCTCCTTGAAATTTGAATGTGTGTTTACACTAAACACCAAGTTGCAATTTGTCATGTGTTTTAAGACCAAAAAACTCCAGCAAATTCTTCTAGGAGAGAAATGTGTTAAATCAAATTTTAAAATATTTCAAAACCTCTGTTCTCTTAGACTAGGAAGACCATGGTGCTTTGTACTACTAGTTTTGGTGCAACTGATTTACTTCCACAGAAATCGTTCATATATCAGCACGAAAAACATAAATGTCAAAGCAGCTATAATATATGTGCACCAATAAAGTCATCTGTTATGCTTTCCTTTTTTTTTTTTCTTTCTTTAAGCCCAACAAATAGAAAAAAGCTTTATTAACCCTCACTAGAATTAAACATGGATTTTTAAAATAAAAGATGATGGGTGACTTCTACCTAGGAGTCCTTCGGAGGGGACAATGAGCCTAAGCTGCAGACCAGTAACCAGAAACTGCCAATGCCTTTTCTGGCCTTGGCAGTATCATTCAAAGTTCCTTGCCTCAGTTTCTTGACGTGGGATCATAAATAACAGTGTCACAATGCTGATGATCTATGAGTCCAACTTATTCCCATGGCTAATACTGTCAGTAAATTTAGCTATAAAGTAGTTCAAAAGGAATTATATGTGTAAAGAAACACACATACATACACATATCCTGGGAGAACAGACTATCCACAGAGAAGCACAAGTCACTCACCTCCCTCCATGTTTTCTAGTTGCTCCCAAATCACTTTATTCAACGTGTACGACCACCTCCAATTCATTTTCCCCTTTAACTAGTTTGACTAGATTTAAACAAACAAAAACCCCAAAGTGCCACACACCACACCCTCTGCTCAAGGTTTTTGTCTCTGAAAAGAATAAAAAAAGGGGGGGGGGGGGGGGGGGGGTAAAAAAAAAAAAATAGAGTATCTCTGTGTGATGAGTTGATAGATGAAGTTAGAAAGCAATAAAGAAATACATCCTCATCGACTGCGTCACAAGAATATGGCTCTAGCTCTGCATATGAGGTCTTCAAGTAACATGGTGAAAGGTAGGAAACTTGGAAATGTAAAACGGTATGACAATATGTTCTACTTCTGAGAGCAATGTGATTGAAAAGTGACTGAGAGCAATGGAAGTTCATGTTCCTTCAGAAGAGACCCCATCCACCCACTCTTGTTTACAGACACATGTTCTTGTTCTGCACACGTGAAGCACTGTCTTTGTTGGACTGTTAAGAGATACCACAGGCCTAGTGCAAGCCCTCAGCAGAACCCCCTGAGGAGGTTCTGTAGTATTACATCCTATGTTTAGTTTCAGGTCTTGTTCACCAACTGAAAACAAAAGATGGACCAAAATGTGAGGCACACCAGTAGGAATGCAAGACTAATATTTTAGAAGCGACCTAGGGTAGAATTTGTTGTTGTTGTTGTTGTTGGGGTTTTTTTTGGGGGGGGGGGGTGGAGGGAGATCTGTTGTTTGAATGAGCAGCCTTTATCAACATTTGCTCTGACATTCAAAAGTGAAAAATAACAAAAATAGACAGCAAGTGTAGAGCAAAAAAAAGGACCCTACCCCAGAAAAATATTTTAATATCGAAGCTCCATTTATGTCTGTGTAAGTTAGACAACTTCACATTTTTGGTCCAAAGTGTTTACTATTAGACAATGTGGTAATCACAATTCACTTTATTCTAGGATTGGTCGTGCTTGTAAAATTCTTAGTTGGTGGGGATCTCCAATTTTGTAGTAGACACGCACGCACGTGTAATACAAAGGATGTTAAAGAGAACAAATTCATAGAAAACAGGTATAGCACAGGCCACAATATTTATATGCTGCAAAACAAAACAAAACAAATTCCATTATTTTGCAGAAGACATCACAACTTTCTCCTACACACCCGCTCTTCGTGCTCGGACCAAGAGGCTGCATGCTGAGCCCCAGAAGCCTGGGGACAGAACATGAAAAACCTACTCCAGGCTAGGGAGAAGGAGCACAAAGGCACCAGAGATCTGTCGTATGAACATTAAATATCACAAGAAGTTGTTACATGGAATTTATTCCACGCTATGATACTGTTCTCTCTAATTTTCATTCCATTATGCCACCATGGCCCCTTACTGTCGATGCAGAATGCCCAGGAAGTATTTTTGCCACTTTACTAAAGTTTTGGTGGGAATAAGACCCCAGTAACTCCAAGGTGAAAGCTACCCCTGTCTGGGACACCCAGTATAGAAAAAGGGTAAGTTCAAATATGTCTTCCACAAGTGAAAACAGGTTTTTAAACAGTTTTACCAAATATGTCAAAATTCACTTAGGCGAAACCTGTTCCAACCTAATTTAGTATTCAAAATCCACTTACTTTAGCAGTTTAAGAACTAGTGTGTTTTTCAACGCTATCAGTTCTTTCTGGTATGCAGCTTCAGGAAAGCTCTATTGTGTCCCACAAGATCATACCAAAAAGCTGACTTGATACATCACAGTCACATATACAAGAAAATTCAAGGCATAACATAACAAGGTATTTTAAATATATAATTTTTTCCTCAATGTATCTACTCAGAAAATAGTCTCTGCTCTGGAATACCATACAGCCAGTGCAACACATGACTAACTGGGAATGATACAATATTGGGGAGATTTTTTTCTTTCATTGTCTCAAACTAAACACAACAAATGCTAGCAGGAGTACTCTGTGTTATGGACCTCTTTATTGCCGACAAAGAAAAGAGGTCCAAGTCACTGTAACATTAATCTTTCTTCACAGCTATCTCTCATCCCTTCAAAGTATGCATTAAATACCTTCCAAATGACAAAACAAACAGGTAAAGCGAAAACAACAAAAAAAGAAAGACATAAAAAAATATGGGTTCTTCCTTTAAAACATCAAGAACATGGATTTGAATTTGTATCTAATGCCTAAATGTTGTGGCTTACAGAAACATTAAAAATGTATAAGCAGAATTTGAAATAGCTTGAAGAACCACAGAACATCACATCTGTTAACCAAATGGAAAGTATCTAAAAAATTAAAGAGGGTGTGGAAATTATTTGTTTTATTCTTTTGCATTGCACACAATCATTATGTGTTCTTCTCTTCTAATTGAGTCCTCTAAGCTATAAGAGTTTAAATAAACACAACTGTCCACCATAATGTCTGTTTATATCAGTCTTTGATCAAGCTTAACTGCAACAAATTAGGAAGAGTCTTTAAGTAGTAATTAGCAGCATTATTACAAAAGAGCAACAAAATACTTGCAATAAGATATTTCTCTTGGACCAAAGCTACCAGCAGTAGTAAGGGAGGTTAGTCTTAAACTGCTTTTTAAGACCTCACAGGTAAGTAAGAGCATGAATTGACTTAGGTAAGATAAGAGAGGTTACAACATGCTAAGACTCGTACTAAAATAAACCATTTTTGAAGATTAAGGTGTTCCTCAAGTAGCATTTCCCAGTCTATTGTGAAGAGGACAGAAGGACGAGCATGAGGTCAGCAAGAAAAGAAGTGTAACCACACACCAAAGGAGTGTGACTGAGTATAACCACAAAGGGAATATAGGAGGAGGGGAAGGTCTTCAGCATAAGTGGACTGCCTTTAATTTGCATTAATAACAGGCATAACACTACTCTCCTGCTCCCCTTGGGGAAAAACAAAAACAAAAACAAAACCCAACATACACTGCAAACCACATTTTACTGTTTGCATAAGCTCCATTTTGAGGTTGTCAATACACTGAAAGAATCCACAAGAACATTAATGTGATAGAGCAAATCAATGAGAAAGGTGTATTTTTCTTCCATGTCTTGTTCTACTTCATTAGCCAGCAGGAGTAAAGTCCTGGAGCATGCAACTGAGCAATTCGTCTGTTGTCTCAGAAACATACCAAACATATTTGATATGCTGGAGGAAAAAAAAAAAAAGAAAAAAAAAAATCTCTCCTTGACTTCCTTATTACTAATCCGCATCTGAGAAGTCATGCAGTTTTCATGCATCTGTACCCGAACAGCCAACAAACATAAGAAAACTAGATGTCTATGCCCTTTGGTGATACAACCAAGTCTTACCATTATTAAAAAAAAAAAAAAAAGTAAAAATTAAAAAAATTCTAGAATCAGGATCAAGGAAAAGATAACCAGTCTTTTCTATAGCACATTACCATTTCACAACCAAGGCTAAGAAAGACACTACCATTTCATAAAAGAGCAGATAATTAATTTCACTACCACCAGAAATGCTCTTTCTAGAGAGAGATCTATTTCTACTTCTTCAATACCATTAAAATATGTCTACAGCCAATCCTTATTCAGAGCTAAAGGCAGTTTTTAAATTACCAGTTATGATGTTAATTCTTTGCTAACAAGATTTGTGATTTATAGGAAGCACAGCTTAATGTAACTATAATTTGCCCTCCTGCTGCTAATTGATGACAAAGCACTACATACTTTTTTTAAACTTTAAAGAAAAATTAAACATCATTTTCTAGTGCATTATTGACCTTTATTGTACACAAATTACTTGAAATAATAACGTTATGATGATCTACAAACTAATTCTAGATTACCTGTAACTTCCATACCCTGAATACCTCTGTTACATACCATCAACCAATTAATATAATCTCTTTCTTTGCAATGTGAATATTAGGGGAGGAAAGTGGAAGGGTAATAAAATGTACAACCAGAATAATGTGGGTTTGAACACATTTTCCAACTTTGTTATTTGTAATTTCAGAAAAAAATGACACCGTTACACTTGCATATATAATAAATATAAAACAAGCCTTATTAAAAAAAACCAAAACACCACCACCACCTAAAACACACAACAATTTCCTTCTAGTTAGTTTACAGAGACTTCCACTTCCTTTAAAGCACTGCTTTTCATTTTACCTAGCAGAAATTCTGGTAAAGGTAGCCAATGTTTGTTCCTTGACATTTCTGCTGAGAAGAAAAACAAGGATTTGCTCACCTTGCTCTCTGAATCCACAGTACATGTGTGAGAAATAATCAATAGATCTAGGTTAATACTGCAGAATATTTCTGCAAATAACCAATGCAGTTGTAATACTTGGGCCTGTAGTCAGGGGGTCATCTTTGACTCTTCCCTCTCAAGAAACCTTTTCAGTGTCTCAAAGCTACTTCCTATATAACATTTCAAAAGCACATTCTTGTGTACACATTAGTACAAACTAATTTGGGTCCCTATTATTTCAGTTTTGATGATTTTTCCTTCTCACAGCTGCTAAAAATTTATTCATTTCAAATGCCCCCAAAAAGCTGCTGCCAAATTTATCTTCTAGTTTCCCCAAAGCTTTATATTACTTTGATAATCTCCATGGAATCCCCTTCCATCCAAATAAAAAAAAGGCTATTGCTACACCCTGCAGAACTCAACTTCATCTTGTCCTTGCAATGTTCACCCCAGCTTTTCTTTCAGAAACCCCGCTGGCAGCAAACTGTCACCACTTTCAGTTCATCTGACCATCGCTTCATTCTCTTCAGGTCTCCACACAGCTTTCAGGTCTACAAAACCTTGTCTGATAGAAATGAAGTAAAACCTCTTCCTTCCCTTTCCAATACTCCCAATCTGCCACTTCTTGCTCTGCCTTTACACAGAGGTCAAATACTGAAAAACATCACCCTCTAACCCACCCCTACATAATTAAATTGGGCCAGATCTTCACAGCTTTCAATTGTAACATGATCATTTCAGCCACACTTGGCCTCCCTTTGGCTCTTCTGCTTTCTGTCAGAATTTCAGGGTTTATCTTTATTCACAGAAATTTTAACAAAAAACCCACCCAAAACTGCAGTTTTCACGGTTGCATACAACGACATTTGTACAAACCAAAGTCTGTCTTTGCACACACTGGAATGCTCATATTGTCATAGGGACAGAGAATGAAAGTGACAGCGTGTAACTCTTCTGACAACATAAACAAGCTATATATCAAACCTGAAAATATTGTCTTCAATATTAAATGCTTGCACAGAGCTAAGTGATCCAGTCCAGGGAATATTCTTTTAGTAGGCATGAACTGATTTGTTTCTCTATCAAGGAAGGAGGGGGCGGGGGGGAGAAGGGAAAAAACAGAGTAAATATATTACAGAGTTCCTCCTCTTTGGAAAATATTTTTCATAGAAGCCCAACATTTGTATATCTGTGAAAAGAACTTTGCTAAGAAATTCATATTGTGACTTTACAGTTTACATCCATTTTTTAATGAACACACGTATATAAAGTTTGCTGTTAAGCTCCCTGGAACAAGCACTGCACTCCTTGCTCTTTATTTGAAGACCAACTTGAACAAGAGGTTCTTGTCCTTAATTAAGCTTCTCAAGGTTCTAGAGTAAAACAAGATTTTTACCATCACCTCAGTTTAGATGGATAAAGCCTTAGCATAATGAAATTAGTAGAGAACTTCACCATACAATCCAGAAAATAAATATAATATCTTTAAAATATAACACTTCACGTAGTACACATAGTGGCAGAAATCCAGAAAATTAGGAATGACTTTTTCACTCTTGCAACTATATGCAAATTTTGCAGCCACAATCAATTAGGCTTTTTAACTAAGACATCTTTATGAAACACAGGTAGTGACTTAACAAGGTAAGGTTAAAGCAAATGTCTTCAGTGAGAAAGAAGACAATCCCAGTTTATTTCTGACACACTATTGAAGATATTATTTAAAATTAGGGGGATACCTATCTAGAAGGGCACTAAGTCACGATGCCCAGATCACTCATACAATTCAGAAGAGAGATTTTTATAAACAGGCTCAGCCCAAGGAAGACTCCTAGAGTTAGTGACAAGTGTAATTCTATCACACAAGCTTAAGTATATGCCCTAGGGAACCACAGAGTTTAGATAAACTTGAATTAAGGGAAAGTGCTCTCTTAAGATGAAAAAGAAGAACAGCAAAATTGAATTTGCTTGATTAAAACAAATTTGATATATTTCCAGAATGAAAAAAGTGGCTCATCTCTGAACAATTGAGATTCTTTGAGGATACTGCCAAGACGAAAATCACAGCATAACTCAACCTATTCGTTTTTAACAAAAAAAGGAAAAGGAAACACATCTCTGAGGTGAGCTCTAAGGTGAAAGCTTAACTACAAGGATAGGGAATTATCTTTAGGAATAACTAACTGTAAAATTTGAAGAATGGCCAAAGGTTACGAAGCAAATAAACTTTTAGTAAAAGCAGCATCTCTTCCCTTCCCATTTCTGCCCATGACCACAAGTGGAAGAGGACCTATACAGACTCAGCCCTGCTCGGTGGGAAACAACAGGGATGAAGTAAGGTTTACAATAGCAAGGTAGAGATACAGTGTCCTCTCCCCACCTGGTGCATTATGATCAGGGCCTCTGTACATGGAATGCACACTTTGGGCCATATCCTCCAGCAAAAGCTGGCTATCTGCCACCGTATGTTGCAATTGTTACAGAAGATGTCTTGCCCTCATTCAGCAGGGCACAAGGACCCTTGGAGAACAGCTTCTGTAATCCATAGGGTCACTTTGGCCTTCAATCCAAGGAAGAGCTGAAGCTGAAATCTGTGAGAGCTCTGGGTAGAGCACAGAGAGGGGACAGGGCAGGGGACAGCCTACAGGTAGGACCCTCCTAGGGATCCTGGGGCTCAGCCAAGAGCAGTGGACACAGACACTGGAACAGACTCCAACTTTATGCTCAGGTGAACTGCTGGGGAAACCTTGAACCTTTCTGGAGATTAACCTACACACAACATGATCCAGCAGTTCTGTGGAATTAGGATCAATACTGTCAAGTGGGATATCAGTGTTAGACAGATAACAGCTAGGAGTAGAAGATTTGACTTTTAAAATAGTCAGTGGTCATAAATAAGTGAGCACTGCAAATTATATCAAACGCAAAAGAAGGCAGATCATTTAAGAGCAGGTGCACAGGCTAACAGAGAGTAAAGCAGTTCAATACTGATAAGCTTCAACCAATGTATCTTACAGCAAAAGGAGAAGAAATCCTTGCAAAAATCTGTTCATAAACAGATAATTAAAGGAAAGAGGCAGGAACGTACCTGTAACATCCCTAAGCCAGTAAGAGTGGATGCTGGGGATTACAAGGGAGTGCTGCTGCTATTGGAACAGAGAGATGGGCTACATGGACCATTGGTCTAACCAAGCAATGTATTTATGTTCTTTAAAAAAATCCAAGCTGTTGAGAGTGTTGTGTGCAGAGAAGAAAGTGCTCAAGTACAAGAGAGGAGGGGAAACAGCTCAGTGTGCAGCTGCAATAATAAAGCTGAGTATGAACAAAGACAGCTATCACTACCACCAATTTTGCAGTTCAATCAAGTTTTTCATTCACAAGTCTCCAAGGATTATACAAATGTTCATTAATGAGGTAACCAATCTCTTTCCAACTCATTTTCAGATGAGTTAACTAAAAAAAAAAAAAAAAAAAAAGAAAAGGCAAAAAAGCACGCTACTTTCCCAAGCTTGCTGTTTCACAATTGTACTGCTACCCTATAGGAGATTTTATGGCATATTGGGGAACATCTAGAGAGCCCTGCATTTAAAAAAAGTGCTTGATGAGATGGGATAATACACAAATAGAAAGGAAAAAAGCTCAAGTGCTAGACTCCTTGGCTCCATCTCCTGCAGTGAGCTTGGTGACAGAAAGGAATTAGCTCCCTCTGATACCTGATATCAGAAGCTAAGAATACTGAATCTCCCTCCTGCACTCACACACAAAGAACAATGATCATGGCAATGTACCAGAGTCCTGTCCCTGAGCAGACAGACATGAAAAGAATTTAGTTAGAAATTGGAAATCCTTCTGATCACAATGAAAAATTGCAGTGAAGCTAGACAGAGAGAACTAGAATAAGAGCAGCCACATTATCATCTGTAATGGGCAACGGCTGCCATAGGCTACAAACAGTATTTGGATTTTTCCGCACAAACCAGGAGGATCTATATAAAATTTTAGAAGCATTTTCAATCCACAGTGTCCATCATACACCAACAAAGCGTAATAATGAATTTGGAGAAAAAGCAGATTGGCAGGTTGCCAACCTGCATGAAACAGCCAAGTCATGCTATTACAAAATCTTAAAAAGATGAACTAATGTGCTATAGATTAATAATGGGAAATACAAATCTAGGAAACAAATAACAATACTCAGGAACTAGATTAAGACCTACAGATACATGCAAAGCTAGTGAGCAAGGCCACATCCAAACAGGGACGATGTGTGGTACGGGCTTAGAGTCCATTCATCCAGTACCTCAGAAGGTAAAAAAGCAAGCAAAAAGCAAATGCACAAGTACAAAACACAGACGAGCTTAATACAAAGATGTCTGAGAATTGGAAGAAAAATACCCAAGACAGTAAAGTAATGTTTTGTATAACAGGTCATGAGCACTAACTGTGGTAAAGGGAGTAATTATGACACAGCTTCCAGACAAGAAAATAATGCACCATATTGAAGTAGGGAGCAACAGGGATCAGTGGCTTGGAAGATAACATTTTGCATGTATAATATTAATGCAGTGCCCTGTTTGCAAAGCAAAGACAGCACTAGGTTTAGAGAAAGAGACACACAAAGTCCAAACGATTAAATGCAATATGAACATTAGCCCACTTACTACACCACGCAAATTTCCTCAGAATTACACAGGAAAAGAATGCAAAGCTACTGTCAGACAAACGGAATTAATCATGAAACCAAAGGAAGTACACAGGTTATAATTATATACAAAACCACCAAAGAATAAATATACACACTGAAGTTTCAGAAAGTACAGACAAAACAATCACTGCCTTCAGTTAAAACAAGTGAATGGGTGCTCCTAACAATGCTAGAACTAAGTATTCCTATGAGAGATGCAGCAGATGCAAAATAAAGATGCAGCCTGAATATGTCTCTTTCAACTTGATACAGCCATCAGAGGTAGCATGAAGCTTATTACCAATCATCCCACCTTGAAGCACTACGTGAATGAAAAGGCAATCACACAACATGATGCCAGTGAGATGGGGCTTGAAGGATCATTCCTATAAAAGGGACAGTCAGTACCTTGTGTGTGAAGGTCACTATCACCAGAGGAAAAATATATACCTGATTGAAAAGAAATGTCTTGCAGTAGTGTTTGCATGTGAAAAGTTTGGTTCAAGGACAGGAAACCGTTCTAGTGGAAAGAGATCATAAATCACCAGAGAGCTGCTTTTTTTAAAAAAAAAAAAAAAAAGTAATGACAAGAAAAAAAAAAAAAAAGATGGAGATATACATAACTGACTTCCCATCCAGCACAACCTTGCAGCATCAAAATATGGCAGCTCAACATTAACACTAACTCTTCAGTTTGACAGACTTAACTGGAACAGTTTTATACCCATATGAAGGGAGATGCTAGAATGAATCAAAGAAATCATGAAGAACAAAAGTTTACTCAGTCTTACATCCAGCATCTTTTCAGGATGATGCTCCTTCCCAATAATACAAGTTCCCAAGAACACAAAGGCCTCCCTTCCCTGCATACCAGAGCTATGAGGTAAGGGTACAAGGCACAATTAGATGTGGTGGTAGCTGAATCTCAGTGAGAAATTATCACTGAGGAAAGAAATTATCTAAATATTAATTCAAACATCTTTTGCAATATGAACAATGGATGCTACACAGACCTCAGGCATGACAAAAGATACCTGACCCCAGGGAACAGCAACAACTTATATAATGGCGTCCAGTCTAAGCAGAAGGAAAGACATTAGCACAATGTAGGAAGAGCCCTACAGATTGCTGGCTAAATGGTCAGACATTGTAAAATTACTCCGTACTGGGCAAGCAGCAAAACCAGAAGTCGAAAAATAGAACAAAAATATATATTTTTTACATTCCTTTGTTTAAAGGCATTATGTTGAATGTCAGCCCTTAAAGGAGAAGGCCTAACTTCAACTACCTTTGAAGGCAGTTGTCATTCAAGGCAAAATAAACAGAGGTAGCTTTGGTGCTGTGCAACAGACACTAACTTACTCATAAACAAATTGCAGAGGACTGGGGTATATTTCCCAAAAAAGCAAGTAAATTTATTCATGACAAACCAAGTCATAACTGGGAACAAAATATGGTCTTGAGGACAAAATATGCTCTTCAGACTTCATCAGCAGACCATAAAAGAAAATGGCAAAGTTTTCTAAAATCCTATTCTATCAAGAATTTATTCTTGTCTGAAAGGAAAGACTCAGACTTGCTTTAAAAAAAAAAAAAAAAAAAGTTAAAAAATAAAAATAAAAATTTGGGTCACTAGCAGTTCCCAACACAAAGGAAACTGTGAAAGATTAACACATTCAAAATCAGATAGATTTCCAGCCATTAAAGCACCGATTTGTTTTGCCTTTCCTTGACCTGCATTTATTATATAAATATACAGACAAATTTTAAAAGTGAATTAAGACAAAATGAATGATGCAGTTTTTCAGCACTGCCATTTCACATGAAACAGAAGGGTAGGACAGGTTCCCAAGACAGGGTGTTGTAGGATACTATGGCTGCATTAATGGTAGGCTACAGGGATCTATCTCCAGACAGGGCTCAGTGAAAGCATAAAACCTAGCTAGTACACTGTCCTGCCAGTCGGTGTATCACCGCTGCAGGTTGTGGATCACAGGTGCCACCACACCTCTCTTTGCAGCACAGGTCTCACAAGTGCAGTTCCATCCTCTGCTGGCAGGAGTTAGTGGTAACAGCTTGCTACTGCTAGAGGAACTCCTCTTTTGCTTGAATTACATAGATGGTGCTTTGGGTGCCAGAGGTCCCACTTCAGTCCCTGCTGATTCACATCATATCTTTTCTTTAAGCAGCTATGGTTCATTACTTATCAGTCTGCAGAGTTCTTCTGTTCACATCTCTGACTAACTATTAAATCACACTAATACGGAAGATTTACAAGAAAATGGACTTCACTGCCTTGGATAAAAACAGTATTAATCATGCAAAGATCTGCTCTGTGCATTTGTAAATGTTGTGGGGAAACAAAGAAGCCTGGCTGTGTCCCAAGAATGTGCTTATAGCACTAGAGCTATCTAGTTTAAAATCTCATTTTCTAAGTACTAGATTGAATAAATACTGCAACCCACAAGTGGAGAAATTTAAAATCTTTTCCAGAGCTCTTTTATAATATTAAAATGTCATTTGTTATGCAAGAAACCTTGAGCCTGTGGAGGGCCAAGCAAAGAAAAAAATCACCATGCCGTACTTCTCAAATGTGCCAAAATAAAACAGTTGAGGCAGAAGCATGAGTTGAAGCACAAGCAGCTTCCAGTACATCCTCCAGCTTCTGCATGCAATAAAACTGCGAGAGAGGACTAGGTTTGAGAGTTTTAACATAGCAGAAATTGCAACTATCATGTTTCCTATCCCTTTAATATTATTACAGTGTTAGAGGATCCTCCTCCTTTTGAAGCAATTTGGTTCTCATCCATTCAATATTGCTTCTGCAGTGCTGGAAGAAAGAAAAATCCAACTTCAGAAGCAATGTGGAATGAGTAAGAAATGGTTTTCTATTTGAAAAAGTTAAATAGCTTTCTCAGCCTCTTTGGTTGCTAATTTAATCCCTTTGTTGGCAGATAGTTTTGGTTAAGTTGCTGGAAGAGTTGTTCTGCTTTACAGTCAGGTGGAAAACAATAATTCTTCAAAGACATCTCAGTCTGGAGAAAACACAGGCAAAACATTAACTTTGTCCTTGGAATCATGATAAGGATTGGACATAGGGGACTACTTGAGAAAGACTAATTTTAACTTCAGCTACCTGAATGTTGAGAGTCAGAGTTGTAAAATGCTATGGAAAAAGAACTTAACAAGGAACACATCTTAGTTGGCCAGGGCAAAGCATATCCTTTCTGACCTCTGATCCAGTCTGACCTCTATGTCATACACAACTATGTTTCACCCAAATAACCTATATCAAGCTGAAAGACTTGAATTATGCATTTTAACTTAGGAGTGAAATACTTAGCCTACTGTGACTACAGAAAAGAAAAAGCCAAAGCACCAATGTTACACAAAGCCTTTGCAACAGCCAGGAACTAATGAGCAGAAGGAAGTCCAGGTAGTTCCAAAAGCCAAACCACACCTCTGCAGCACAAAGTTGAAACACTCCCAGAGCTCCTGCCAGGCTAAGCCAGAGGAAAAACCTGAATGATCACAAGCCTGCAAGCAAATCACTGCCAGGACGCGCAAGGGAATTCTCTGCACCAGCTTTCTGGAGATTATGCTGACCTGACCTACTTATTATCCAGATGCCAGCTACGACCTGGTTTTGATGCTCACAAGGAACCTTGCTTTCACCAAAGTCTAAATATGTAAGGGGAACAAGCAGAGTGCAGAAGAGGAATTCATTCCTGGCAGGCAATTAACAGAAACCCTGATGCATGAAATAAAATATAATCATCATATTAATGCAGAGTTCTATGTAATAAAAGCTACCCCTAATTTCTTTCAGGGTTCAGTGAAGGAAAGAAACAGGCCAAGAAACCTTTATTCCACACCTCCAGTACATACAGATTAAAGACCATCTCCCAAAACTGGAGCAAAGTAGACATTTCAGGAGAAGGAGCCAATTTCTCCTTAAATACTCATGGTGATGCAAGTCCACTGTCTCCCTAGGGCACTGTTCCAATGCTTCATCCCTTGAGTGCAGTGAAAACTAACAAGAGTCACTAATAACATGTTTGCTACAAAGGCTAGGTCTGTTCTTGATATTGCTAGACTTATTAGCAGCATTTGCTACTGTTCAGTAGATCCTGCTGCATTGCTGAGTAGCCGTGATCAGTTACGTACAGATAGTTCTGCTCAGAATTAGCTGCAGTCTTGCTTTTAGTTGGTGAAAGTGAATTCATTCTCTCACTTTGCTGGGTTTATGCTCGTAGCTCACTTCTCCCCACATTGATTTTAAGGCCTCAAGGCAGGACATACTTCTTCTATGACTTTTACTTGTTCTACATGAATTCATATGCATATTTGTAAAGTGCATCTGAGATGAATATATAAACACATTATCTAGTAAACTATATGAGTGCTAGCAAACTATGAGCAACACAACTGAAAGGTGGCAGCTCTGACAAGTATCAGATACATTGACATGACTTTCCCAAAGTCGTGTCTCATTTATTTTTCTGTCTCTGCTTTCCTATTTTTATTCTGCCACTAAATTGCCTCACTTCAACTCCCACTCTCAAATCCTCTAGCTCTTTCTCTTCTTCTCTCAGACTCAACCAAAGGGCCACCTACTTAACTCGCGTAGTGGGCTCACAGCCTTATATTGCCTTTCATATTTCTGCTGCATCAGTTATCACTTGATCTCCGCAAGGATGAACAGTGCCAAAAGCACCACTGTGGAGGAACTAAAATGAGAAAATGGGACCAAAAAAAAAAAGATAACCAAAAAAACAGAAAAAAGAAAAAAAGGATGATATAACAGCCCGTTTTTACGTGAAAGATAAAGCAGCTAAACTCAGCACTGTGATGTAAAATAGTACTGACATCTGCACTTTCAGAATGTGTGGTCTAATCTCCGTTGGAATCCCTAGTGCTTAATCTGTCAGTCACCACACACAGATTTAGTATTTACTGCCAGGTAGTAATTCTCAACTGTTTCAAGCATAAAAATCATCAGGATTGGACAATACAGCTAAGAAAACATGTTTTTTATCAACTCTTTCACAGAGATGTCCTATCTTGTTTTAACTAACAAAAAAACAATTCTATTGACTATAAATTTAATCTTACCCTAAGTATTTTGCAAGTGTGACCACAGAAATATCTCTGAACCAGACTCAAATGTGAGGCTAAATTCTCATAAGAACAAAACCAAAATAAACCTCACACAGTGGCAGATTAGAACAAAATCTCCTTTACTGTAAGTGGCAGAGGACTTTGGCAGGGAAATTTCTGGGAAGGTTTTTTACCTCTGGACAGTTCTGTCTTCTCTAGTTCAGAACAGCCTTGAATTTTTACCCTCTGGGTTCCTTTGATTACTCGGTATGTAGATCATGAGTTACAACAAGAGAGTGCGCTCCTTAGCCATATCATCATGCAGGTGTCCAGTCACCCCAAGCATTTGCAAAACAAAGGTTTCTCTTTCTTTCCTACTGTTCTTTTCCTTTCAGAAAGTGGAAGAGTAAGTAAAACAGATGGCTGTACAAAGGAAAAAGCAGGGAAAGATTATTCCCTTTAGGAAGGACAGGGAACAGTTGATCTGAAACGAATGTAAATAATTACCTCCAGTCTCCAGTTCCTACAAGTAAGATCTAAATTGCATACAGTTCAAAGGGTTTCTTTGCTTTACTGTTACTAGTGTCGTACAAATATTGGGCCAGAGGCCCCATTCCTACACCACTCTAACAAAGCATCAACTATATTGAGAATGTGATGCACTGAGCGCAGCTCTCTGGAGCCCACTTGCAAGAACCCAAGATGAAGAGAGTAGCACTTTGGTAAAAATACTGGCAGCCCATGACTGCGTGATTGACAGTGAGAGAAATAAAAGTCCAGGTTCGTCACCATATTCGACTCTCCTAATTTCCAGGATGACTTCCCTTAGCATTGTCCTGGACTATTCATAGCATATTTTGAATATGCTATATGGCCTACACTATACTGGCATTTCAGGGCAAGGGTTTTGAAACTTCCATAAAGTAACTCATAAAAATAACTTTATTTTATGGCTGCATCCCTCATTACACAATTTAGCACCAATTGCCATTGGTCATCAAATTTCTTCCCCCTTCATTTGCATTTTCAAGGCAGAGGTCACAAGGAATTACATCCCAGAATATGGCAGTTCCTTCATTGACTAAGACAGTCTCATATTTTATTCTACTAAAGTCAAATGTCTTCTCTACCTTCTCATTTCAAAAGGTACAAACAGACAACAAGCATTTTCCAGCCAGTTCTTGGCAGAGCTCTTTTAAACACTACAAAGCCATTCTGCTTGCCAACTCATCTACCAAAAACTTTCTTTTGAATTGGCATGACCCTCACGGCAGTAAATTTTTAAACATAAATGTAGTCAACAGACTGCCTGTATTTGCCAAACTAAGAGCTATACATTTATGAATACTTCTGTTCAAGTAAGCAGAGAATGCAAGACTAGGTGTTTATTTTATTTTTATAGAACATAATGTTTCTGTCTGATGGAAGGCTAAAAGCTTTAATAAAAAGCCTCCTTGAAGTGAAGGTCAGCACAATCAGATACTTAGAACTCAAGGTTTAATTCACCATATGAAGGTTAGTAAAGGAAACCATCAGAGACTACTTTGCACAATGTTACTAATGCAGAAAGGCTAGCATACCAGTTGCAGCAACAGACTTTTATACAGGGTTGCTGAAACATTTAGAATGCCAACACAGGATTAATTTAACTGTCCAGCATGCAAACAATTATAAAGAGCAACCCTGAGCAAGACTGCTTGCTAACTGTGAGCTAACACAGAACCTCAGCACTGGATCCAGGCAAACAGACCTTTATTATCACTACAGAAACAAGAAGGAGGGTTGTAATCTTGGTACCTACTATTTCCTCAGAAATATTTTTTTGTGCTAGACTGATATTTAAAAACATGCATTTTTAAAAATTATCAAATATTAACAAAATGACTATATAAGAACTACAAGCATGAGGTCAGTAAACACTATATTGAAAGGTTTCCTTCAAACACCCTACACTTTGAAATCAAATTTAAAAGTTACATGTTTAATTCTGCTCTGAAAATATTCCAAAATCATTATCAACCGTATGCAAGCCAGATTTTCACAAACTCAGGCTGGTGCTGTACATAAGCAGTGGACTTTTTCCTGGAATAGCAAAGATAAATAACAATACTGTGCTTCAAGATGTCCCAGGACTTAGTTTCAAATTAAATAATACATCACCTTCTTCAAGGAGAAATCATGTAGCTAGAACTCCATGAAATGTTTGATCTAGCTACAGACTAACTGCAGACAGACATCTCTACAGTGTTATTGTTATTGACAAAACTTCCACAACAGGGACACAACCTAATAAACCAGAAGGATCAATTATTTCTGCACTACATTCTTTACCATCTCGGTTCTCCAAGACCTTTAAGTAATTTCCTTAGGAGTAATTCAAAGCAATGGCAAAGAGTCCTTGGGAAAACTGTGTTTAACTTTATCAGACTTCTGGAGACTTCTTTGAGCTAAGATATGGTATTTATCAGCATATGCTGCAGTCTGTACAGCACATGCTTACATTAAGTGCCAGTTTCTCTTCTCAGCAATTCTTCTATGAAAGCACTTTTCTTTTGGTGACATGGGATCATTTCAGCATGCCAGGAGAACAGCATCCCCTTTTCCCCCACATCCTCCCCTCTGCTTACGTCCTCAGAAGCTGGCTCTAGCAGAAACACAACCCCAGTGCAGCCCATGCATCCAGTGGTAGGATCAATTGGTCCCAGGATTCAACTGCTTCAGGCAGCCTCTGTGCATCTGTATACAGATGCATTACCTCATCCAGAGCTCCTTCAAAAGCACTGGTAGAACACCAGCAGTATGTCATTAAATACCTGTCTTCACAAAGGTATCTGATCCTACATACATAACATGCTGACATTTTGCCCCAGCGCGTACTGGTTACTCCAAACACTTCATTAGAAACATGAAGATATTTGAAAAAAATTCATTTACAAGTCCTTTTTTGCACAGTGGCCAATTCAGATCACAGTTCTCTTCAATATCTTTTATCAGTGCACTTAACTTATGCCTTTTTTTAACCAATAAAATATGGAGGCCCTCTAGACACTGTGTCTTTGCTGGCTTTCACAGAAGACAGTACAGTAGGCAAAAATTTCTGGTTTATTTGCAGTTGATCTGAAATTAATGTGAATTTGGTCAACATACCAATGAAAGTAGAGCTGCTTGGAGCAGACCACCTCCCACACTTCAGCTCTGATCACTGGAACATCCACCCAGCACATGCAGCAAAATAGCATAGTTGGAAAGACTGGAATCAGGAAGCAAGTTGAACAACACACACACAATGGATTCTTGCAAACAGCCTTCAGAATGGTGTGAAACTACAGCAACGCTGTTTCTGATCTTTGTAAACCCCAGAGGGAGAATCCCATACCAATGCATATTAATTAAAACCTCAGTTGATCCTTTCTTTAATAGAGGCATCAAATTTGCATTTCCTTAACCAGTAAGCCAAAGTGGGTATCTAGCGATGAAAGTGTTAGGTATTTGATACTCCACAGAATCACAAGCTTAGATCCTATCAGCAATCTAGTAAATATGCTCAACTTCTTGAAATGCACTACAAGAAACTTTTTGATAGAATCCAAAAAATAAAAACAGGAGGGGCACCAAGAAGGTAGTTATAGAAGGTAGCAAAGTATGTTTGCCAAATTCTACCCTCCTTAAACCACCATTGTACTCACATTCATATATAAATGAATTAAATAATTGATCATCTTCCTAACAATGCCCAAGAATTACACTGATGGTACCATTTAATGAGACAAAAAAAAGCCATCTTAGTTCTTACAGTAAACATAAAGAAAGAGTAATTACAGAACTACTGGATGGAAAACAATCACAGTATTTTAGCTAAAGAAGCTGAGACTAAGTAGTATAATGTACTCATCTGTTGTCTGTCATAATGAAGGCAGTAATTTGTTCCAATACCATTTAAGTATCTTAAATCATTTGGAATGCATGGTAAACTTCACAACAGCATTGCAAACATTTAAAAAGCTATAATTTTGTTGGGAATCTGAGTTCAGGATTAGGGTGGCAACAACAGGGTGTGATTAAAGTGAGACACTTCACTTTCAAAATTTCCAGGAGGGGTTCAGGGGCAAGGGAGGGGATGCTGTTTCCTTGGAAACTAGTCTATATGTATAGTTGCAGTGTTTAATATGGATTAGATGGCATAGTTACTACAAAGCAAATTAATTATACTTCTTTAAACTGAACAAATCTAGAATACAAAAATTTCCAATCTAAGAAACATAAAAGGATGCTCAATAGGAAAGACAGCAAGAGTGCACAACCAGAGCAGAAAAGAACAGTCACCAGTATCCAAGCTGTAAAAGTAATAACAAGAATAAATTCCATGTGTGTCCTCCTTTGTGATGAATGACTGCCACAAGCACAGTTCAATCTTTCATTTGTTTGTTCTCCCTACAGTCATTATTGGTAGGATATGTTTCACTTGGCATAGGTCTTGGAAACAGGCTGCATTTCAGGAGAGCAAACTCATTTAAAGGCATTTTTGTTAACAAATACATCTTTTATAAGAGCCACACACAAGGTACTTACCAAGAAGCAAACTTTCAGGGAAAAAAAGGCATTTATAAAATATTGGCCAGTCATCTTTGGTTTTAGCTTAGCTAATATTTTACAGGTATTCTGGAAGCCCAAAGCCCTCTGCACTCAACTGATCAGCTAGGCAGGACTGCTCATGTGATAACTTTCAAGTGGTTTTTACACAGAATTTCCTAACTGAGTGGCCATAAGACTTTCCATAAGGTACAGCTACAGAAGGTGTATGTTTTAACTGGATATATTTTAGCCCCCAGAAACATCTGCTCCTGACCTGGAACACACTTATGAATGCCCTTGATTTTATGATCACTAGGGGTCTCTAATGTCAGCAGAAGTACTGCAACAGTCATTTGCCCTGCAGACATCCATGCACATGGTTAAGTCTTTGAATATGCACTCAGACACAATCTCCACAAAGAACACTGGTGGAAATCAGCTGAAACTAAAGGCTATAGCTAAAGGCAAAAAAACCCTCATACAGTTTATACTGAAGTCAACTGTTTAAAAAAAAAAAAAAAAAGAAGTCTGCAGTTTTCATCATTTCACCTGCACTGTTGAATTACAGGAACCAACAGAAAGATTAGGAGAAAGGGAATATTTAAATCATTGTGGTTTTTTAAGCACTTGAAACTATTACACATCCCTGAAAAAAAAAGATAGAAAGTAAAGCTGTTTAGGTTTTAAGTCAGAGACAGCTCAAAGTCAGCCATGGATTGAAAGTCTATTTAAATCAGTTCTCTATACAATAAATTAAATTTTCAGATACGGAATGCAAAAATCCAATAGAAAAATTGATCTACAAAACCAGATCTGTTACATGAAACATTCCCTGATTACGAGGCACTTAAAGCGCTGTCAACTCTCCTAACAACTTCATGTTAAAAGACACGCACTTATGACAGAACAAAACCACCACCACCAAGTTAAATCCAAGTTATAGGCCTGAATGAAATTTGCTCATATTTTTAAGTGAATTTAAATTTCAATGTGGGGTGGGTTTTTTGTTTTCACTGATCACCAAAGTACTGTATTTTAGTGCACTATATTAATGGTGCCAAATTTCATTAGACTGTGAAATTCAAAACCCACCTCTCCTTATGCAAGAGACTCCATGAAAGAACATAAGCAGTATACCTCATGATTTGGAAAATATTCTCAATAGTCTATCAAAATTTGAAGTTTCCTATCACAAGTAAAAAAACCAAAACCAAACTACAACCTTTATTAAAAAAATGTGCTGACAAAAATAAATTACCAATTTAAAATTAGTTCTCTGTAATCACAGGATTCATCAGTACTTTTAAAAATTACTAGCTTTTAAGCATATTCAATACTAAAAATCTAAATGTAGCCAAGTAAATGTTACAGACTTGCATAACATTAAGAAAATCTTTGGCATCATTTCAAGCAGCTGTCTGGGAGCTGGGGCACATTAGTATGAAAACTGTATTTTAAACACAATCTATATAGGGTTACTGTCCAGTTTATTTATTACTGTTACCATGATATATGGTAGCATGACAATTGTCCTAGTCACAATGGAGTTGTGTCATACTACTAAAAAAGCGCATAATTTATAGTAACTACATATTTCTCATTTTTAGCAGTGATCTAGGACAAAGTCTTACTAGAGTATAATTCTTGCAAAATACAGCACTGTTGATGTCAAAATCTAATGCAAAAAATTTCCAGTGATTTAAACTTAGTCTCCGATGGCATTCAGTAAAGAGCAGTAAATCAACTGAACACTCCTCTTAAATATCTATCATTTAAAGAACAAGATCACAAAGAGGAGGAAAAACCCCAAGATTTATCAAAGGTAAATGGGCTTCAGATAACTTCAATACTCATTGTGCTAGAAAGATACCACCGAGTTGGAGATGTCATATATAAAAACAGAGTTGTTATTTATAGTTGCTCCTTCTCTAAATTCAGTGCTCAGCCTTCCAATGCAGAGTTGCCATTTTTCCTCTTGTATGGAGACTAGAAGGGATAAAAAATGAACCTGCACTGAACATGTGCCTTTAACAGTCCTGTTCATTTTATCCCCCAGGATAATTAGCAAAATTCAAGAGGCATTTTTAAAAATAAAGTCACAAAGATGGTAAATCTGAGCAAGACTCACAACTGCTCACAATGATATAGTAAATTAGTAGAAAAGACAGTATTTCTGGCAACAAATGGCAAAGCTCTTCAAAAGGACCATATAAGTTCATTTTCTCCTCATTCTTAAAACACTTCTGTTTTCTGAGAACAAAGTGGAGAAGATAGAACAGAAATTACTAGAGAGGTATATAATCTATTACAAATGGATTTGTCAGCCACATTTAAGCTTTTATCATTTACATATATGTAGATATAAAAAGTCAAGTTCATGAAATTGTTCTGTCTTAGGTTTCAAAACTTCTAGAAGTATTTCTTACTGTTTGGTTAGCATCATACCATACCTGTCATTGTATATCAGTCTGTAATAAAGTCTTTCTGCTGATTCAAATGTAGTAAAATTGTGCAAGGAGTCTACCAAATTAAAGCAATTATAAAAAATAAAGGTAACTAAACCACTACGATTTATAGGTACATACTGAATACAGAGTAACTTACTACCTGCAAAAAACCAAACAAACCAACTAATCTATCAGTCAATAGTAATCAATCAGGTTTGCGCTCTAGGGTTTTTGGTACTGTCAAAAGCATTTAGGAATAAATCCTGTAATGAAGCCAGAGGAAATCCTTCCAGCTTGTCTGTCTAGTGAACATATCTCAAGTAGTAGCAACCAAAAACTTGCACAGACAGTTTGAGTTCAAAAAGCACATAAAAGTAATAATCAAACACAGAGAAGGACAACAAACAGAACAACAATCACTCAGATAATGTTCCTTATACCTTATCAGCTCACGATGAAAAGAACAGTTTTTTCTGACTGCTGGGAGCAGGACATGGAGAACCAGAAGGTCCCTAAATAAAGCCTAATAGAGATGAAAATTATATTTTTTGTTTGTTTGCAACTTCATGTTTTCTTTAGATACCTTGTCTCTAGTTCAAATATTTATGGGCTTTCCCTTCATAAAATTGGAAGAAAACTTCTAAATGAGGACACCTCAAAAATAAAAAGGATTGTTGTAAAATTTAACTTTTTTGTGGGTGCATTTTAATGACATGTCCCCTCCTACCCTCCATTTCACCAACCCACATCCATTTGGGAAAACACATACAAGCTCACGAGTTATTTCACTGTCATTAAATGTGTAGTTTTCAATGAAAAGTGAGCTTTTGGCAAAAACATTCCCTATAAGGAGCTACAATTGCAGGGAGTTCTGGATATGCAGAGAAATCCCTGCTCTTCCAGTCTTTGTCCGTAAGTGAGGCAGGTTCCTCACTGGTGCTAGGGAATACAAAATGCTTCCCCTTATGATGCCTGGAGTAATATTTGAGGTCGTGCCTCTGCTTATGCCTCTTCTTCTCTTCACTGTTCTTACTTCAGCAAACCTCCCACTGGAGTCAATTAGAATTTTGCTTGAGTAAGCACTGCAGGGTACAGCCTGTTGGCATTAAATAAGTCATCATTTTTAATTGGCATTTTAAGTTCCATCTAACCACAGACTATACCTCACACTGCCTTAGTAAATGTTTGCACAGGGTAACAATTTGGATCATGTTAATATTCACAAGTGATCCAAATATACACTGTACAAATACTGAGGTTAGGTGTGTTACTTCAGGACAAAAGATATCTAGATCTATTCTTCTTAAATTAGTATGTATTTTGAAAGTCATAAGACAGCCCAAAGTTATTTATTTTAGGGGATGCACATATTTCTTTTAGATCATTTGGTCCAGTGCCAGTAAGTACTGTGTATACTGAAGACCTTATAAAAGCTTGTTTTATCAGTAAATTCATCCTAAGCCTCTTTTTAAGTGTAACATTATTCATCTTGAGAAGGCTGTAACAGCATGCTCACCACTTTTCACGATTACACTAGCTGCTATCAAAACACCCCCAAACCTCTAATTATTGGGATTTCTTGTTGGGACTTTCTCCCCGATATCGCTCTTCCTCCCCCTTCAAAAGGGGCACTAAAACAAGCTTTTGGTTTGTTGTGTTAGCTGTATTATACACTCAGGATGTCTATTCTTTGAAGGACTTCGGGACTAGAATTTGTATGAATCTCAACAGATTTTGTAGAATATAACATCAGATTTTTATTTTTTTTCCTTAAGATCCTAAACCACATCATTCTGGATATGTGAAGGACAAACTTCACACTGATGAATGGCCTATCTTGCAATTCCTATTCACACATGTGCTTCTTTTAGCTTCTATGGAAATACACGTAGGACCCTAAGTTACTCTAACCTTCAAAACCTAGTTTTTCCCCCAGTTTCTTCAAACAAACAAACAAACACAGAGACTTTACTGAGTCTTATGACATACATTTTGATCCAGAAAGTGTTTGGGTTTTTTTTTTCCCCTGTCCTGTTAACCCTTTTGCAAGCCTAAATCATACCCCCGCCTTCCTTCTCCAAAGGAAGTCCCCATTTCTTGGAGCACCAATCTATTTCAAACATCTCCATGCTCAATTCCTGATGCATCTTTAGGATTAATGACAGCTAAAAGACAGAAGATATTGAGCTTATGTAAGATTGAGTCATGCTTACACAGAGCGGGTAACTAGAAACTCAAAAGAACACAAGAGCTTATGTACACTATGCTTATGTAGAGGCAGAACAAAAAAGTGAAGAGAAAACATTTTAAGAGCCAAATCAAGTGGATTGTTTCTGTAGTATCCTAGAGTTAAAAGGCAAATTACAATCAGTCCCTTAGTAAAATTGAATTTGACACCTCTTTTCTATTGAGATTAGGAATTATCATCTTGCAAACCTGCACTTCGGAGCATCAGTGTCAACCTGTCTGGAATGTAATTTAGATTTTTCAGTAACATAAAATGCCTTCTCTTCTGTAGTCATTAGTGGCTGGCATAAACAGTCTGACAGTATTATAAATGAAGGCCCCGACAGTTTGCAATACTAATCCAATATTTTGCCAGTAGCTCTAGAGCTCTCTCAGAGGGGGAAAAAACTGCACCTCTTTAATTAGAATCTCTTTTTTTATTCTTGTACTGATGGTCTGCAAGTCTTTTTGTGGGACCAACCGGATTTCTGTTGAAGAGCTAGAAAACACACAGTGGAGTTAAGAATTACAAACATTTATGCACATGCTTAATGTTCTTATTATAAAAAAGATGAGCTAATATAGATTAGCAGTTATTTCTTAGAGATTAATCTAAAACTAAAGAAAAAAAAAGTTTCTTTTGAAATGGGAACAGTCTGGGATCTCTCATTCCCTCTAGTGGCCACAGGAGCTTAGACATCAGATTCAAGAATGTATGTGAACTGCATCCTTTCATTTGATATATGTAACTAGACTGAGCTCTGCCGTGATGTCGCATTTTAAGTGGAACTCCCTGAAGAAATCAATGGGAAATTCTGCTTAAAGAGCGGTGGCATATTATGGCCTATAGTCGCCTAAGGAAGATTTCTTCCCAGCAGGGACAAAAATGAAGGTCATTCTCTAGGAAAAGAGAGTACTATAGGGCTGGACTTAAAGTAATTTAAAATTACATTAACATTTTGATTGTTTCTCATGTGTTGTGCTTGCCTGGGCCTCAGATCAGAAAATATAAAATAAAGATTTAGGAAACATGAAAGAAAAGAGAACTGATGCAATTCCTGGTAAAAAGCAGGTAATGTAAAACAAACAGGAAAAGCCGAGCTGCTTTTTAACAAGAGCCACTTCGATCTGACAGATCAAGAAGTTGGAAAACCTTCTGACTCCTCCTCCTTAACAAAAAAAAAGAAATCTATGTTTTGTGCTTATTGTTATGTTTAAAACTCCATTGAAAAGGGAAGAACACTAGTCTAAGTAGAGCAGCAACATGTGAATATAGCATCCAATTATTTAGCTTAAGTAAAGAAGGTGACTAGATACTACAGAAATTTCAATCACTAACTCAATACCCCCTATCAAGATGAAGGGAAATTTTGAGGAGTGTAATATATGCAGAAAACAGTAATTCAAGCTATTGCTGCTAGCTTCCAGGTTAACTACAAGCACTGAGGGCAAAAACCCAAAACATAATCGTGCATTTTACAGTTCCTGTTCATGGTGGATTAATGATTAAAGATAAATAAAATTATCAATTTACATTGTGCAAGGAGTGGCAACTATTGAAAGCATTAAGGTGCTATTAAACTGACAGCAAATGATACAAACTCAGTTCTGATATCCCCATTTTAGAACAAATGGAAGAACTGGATTTCTATGACTGGAGCACATATAACTGACTGAGAAATTTGGGATTAGCTGGTTTATAAAGGAAACCTAAGACTGGACTCAGACTGGCAATATGATTAAGAGCATGAAATTAGCAAACCTGAAACATACTTCTATTAAAGATCCAAAGATTATTTTGGAATTTACAATGCCTCTGTTTGCCCAGGGGGGTGTGTGTGTGTGTGTAAACATCATATAGCACCTCTATACAGAAGCATCTGCAAAATACTTTTGTTCTACTGCAAGACTGTAAAATATCAGTTAAAATACCATTCTCACTTCTGAGCATCACACATCAAAAAAACTGGAAATGAAATGGGGAATCCAGAGAATGATCAGCAATGAGGCTGATCAGACTAGAGATTTAAAAAAAAAAAACCAAACATATGAGGAAAAGCTATGGTAAATACTTCGATTAATTCAAAGGAGAGATGACAATGTGATATGCTTCAAATACATTAAAAGGCTACTGTTCTTCCTGCGTGTTGGACAGGACAAGGAGTAAAGGGATTAAGTTTCAGCAAGACGGATAAGGACAACATTTTCAAACAGTAATGAAATACAGTAGTTTAGCCTGCAAGGTCTGCCTTATTGAAGGTGTTAAGAACTAGTTAGAAAATCATCCATCCAAAAGGACCAATATGGCTGATCTTGCCTTAGGGCAAGATCACAGAGGTGATCATGGAGGTCCTTTCCGGACCTGTAACTCTGTGAACAGGGGAAGAACAAAACCAGTCACTGAATCTGAAAGACAGAAGATAAGAAGCAAAACAAGTGAATTAACAGCAAACACTCTTCAACACATTAGCTTACTAGGCCACAGAACTCATTACCACAGAAAAACAGAGGTTGAATGTTAAATACCTTACTAAAAGCAATCATTCAATTTTATAGACACTGAAAAATATCTTCAAACTTACCAGTACCGAGCAGCTATAGCACTAGTAATGTGATTATTTATGGCTGTTTACATGGTAATTTTGCAATACAAAGAATAGTTCACTTGGAAGGTAAGTGAGGATGCGACTGATTCCCTCCACAATTTCCTGTCCTAAAAGACAGGGCACCAATCTGCATCCCCAGACATTAAGAGAAAAGTATTGCCTGTCAGAATACTCACAAGAGGCCCAGAATAATACCGCATTCCAAAACTAATGCATTAACATCTGTTTTACTATGGTTTGTACTCTGCTTAGCAAGTGTTCTCCCTTTAAAAACAGTGTAGGTAGGAGGTAATAAACTCATGGGAAAGTGTTTGCATTTCTGGAGAAGTGGAAGAACCTGCTCCCAATAAGCTCCAAAAAGCCAGAACCACATTTAACACATTTGTCTTCCCAGAAAGTTGGTATTCTCTCACCAACATTTAACATTTCTTACCATGGAAATGGGGTGTCAGAGGGTGATGCTAATGATCTACACTGCCTTTCAGCTTCATGTCATTCAGTTCGAATTGTAACCAGGCTAGTGAGCATTCAAAAATCATCATACCTAAGCAATAACAGATGAGATGAACTCAGTAGGAAATGGAATTTCCACCTTTCACAAATGTATCACGGTACTTTATTATTGTATTGCAAGTTCTTCAACTACAAGCCAGATCTCCTACCCTGTTTTGACTGCACCCAAGACAGTGATCTCAGCTGAAAACACTTGTTTACTGTGTTTAAAAAAAAAAAAAAAAAAGCCCTACAGGACAACCCTCCCGCTGTGATTTTCTGCAGAGATTCTGTTTTCTCATTGGGTTTTTTCCTACATTAGGCTAAAAGCAGATGGTTTTCTCCAGGTACTAGAAATGTAACAATACTTTCCCAATACAAGGATTTGCTTTGTCAGTAAACTAAAATTAGGTCATATTTTTGACTGACACTATTCAAATGTCACATCTTACACAAGAGTGATCACCCACTATTTACATAGCTGTTATCAAAATCTGCATGGTTAGGCCGTTCAGATTTGTTGCCAATCATCCCTTTTCACTGAGTGGATTCAGTGGTTAAAAGTTGTAATACAAATAGTTATTAGTATTAATCATTGTGAAATAAATATAGAAGGGAGACACCACTTTCTAAGGTGCTGAGACAGAACCTTAGTAAATCACAATGGCTTTGAAAATGGCATATTGAAATGTACATGCATGTAAAAAAGGCCCTAATAGAGGCTAATATTTCTTTTAAAATTCCAAGAGCGCCCTCTTGTGTGAAAACTCACAGACATGACGCTGTAAGCAATGGTGAAACACCTAAGATGATGTTTTAGTCTGCAACAACATAATTACATTTCCCTCTTATCACTTCGTAACTTTGCCTATTTCTGACATGTAATTTTTCTTCTTCCAACCTGTTTCACTGGATTTCTATTCTCATGGACACATGAGCAGGCGAAGTCAAAGCCAAATCAGTGCAAAATAATCTATTCCTTATCTTGTCTCATAAATACAGTTTCCTCCAGTGTTTCCCTACTCAGCTCTGCAGGAGTGATACTTCCTCCAGGCTGCAACACTGACACATACCAAACCTTAATAAAAATAATAAGAAAATATCAGCCAACACTTTCAAGCTGATAGGACAAAAGTGAAAAAAAACTTAATTAGAACTGAGAGAGGTGAGTGAGCAGGGGACTCAGCTTGCTTTTCATTGCCCATCTTCAAATCAGACAGTTTGCAATGGGAAATTTCCAGAAAATAATGGCCTATTTACAATGGAATGTCAGTAGGAAAGCATCGTTTGGCACAGAGAAAGATGAAAACTGAAAGGCATCACAGACACTTGCCTGGAGGTAACATATTGACTAATGCCACAGATTTCAAATTGACAGGTGCTCATTAAAAGCCACAAATGCAAGCAGCCAGAGTGAAGCCAGATTTACTAGGGAAAATGCACATGTTGCCTGTTAAAGCTGCCATAATTACCAAAAGTAGAGCAGACTCAGAGCTACTGAGGAAGAGTGGGTAAAAGCAAATAGGGAGAGAGGCAGATGGAAAGACCTAAAGCAAATCTAGAAAGATGAAAGAAAGGGAAAGGAGTTTACAAGTTGAATCCAAATAGAACATGAAACCCTCATCACTTGTGCTATTCATTCTTTTAATTTTGTGCTTGCCTTCCCCTAGCAATTAAACTGAACGTCCTTGACAGTCTGCCTTCTGTAGCAGCACAGAACTGAAACTAGACATGAGCTTCAGCCCTTTATGGTCCCCATAGTATTTTAATTTTCTAAATTGGAGATTTATGGAAATGCTGACATTCATCTCTCAGTTAAAATGCTAGCACGTTGCTTACAAACACAGACTTTTCTCCTTTTAGCTAGAAGGTTGACAAGAAAGGCTTAGCTGCTTTCTAATCATTATCCTGCACATGATGGGCTATGAATTTTATGAGCTTTATCATCTTACTGCTTACATCTCTAAAAGCGTATGGCCACAGACATGCTTTTGCTCTCTGTATTCTTTAAACAACAGTGGTAATAATTAGCAACTGTGAGCAGCCTGATTATCATATGAATGGAGAAACATTTGAAACTGCAGCAGAATTAGGACCCAGCAAACATCTAAGTCTTCAAAATTACAGAATCTTTAGCAACAGATGCCATTCAAAAGTTTACCTGCCACCATACCATTACATTAAATACTATTAACAGTAGGCTCTAAATTGCACCACAAGACTTCAGGTTTGATTAAGAGACTTCATAGTATTGATGACCTCTTTCCCTATGTAGACATGTAATAAGGGGACCTGAAGTCTGGTTAGTTTGTTTCCAGCAGACTTATTTATTACTATTTATAAAAATATATGTTTTTTTCCTCTTAGCTAGCTTTCTTTTTTGTCTCTTCTCAGATTATCAGAAAGTAAATCTTCATGTGATTAGTTCTGCATATATTTTGACAAAACAACTAAAAAAACCCTTGATGTGATTTAGAATCTACTGTAATTAGAAATGTTGCCATCCATTAAAAGTAAAAGAGGAGTGACAATCATTCCTTGTATCTTAAAGAAAATTTTTAAGACACATGAAATAGAATGCTAGGCTGTCCTACTGAATAGTAGCTACCTTTATTTCGGCTTTGTGTGTCAAGGGGCTTCTACAGGAGAAACTTTTAAAAAAGGCTAAACTGTTCATAAAACCAAATATGAAACACCAGTACTTCTAACTCTGCTTTAATTATCCTCGACAGAGTTAAATGGGCTGTCATGCTGCAGAACACTGGTAAAGGGTTAAGAAAGGCTAAAAGAAAATGCAAGTTCTGTGATTGTCAACATTTGCCTTTGTAAAAAGGCAATGAAACCAGACAAAGAAACAAAATTACTGCACAGGCATCCTTTCATGCAAGAGGCTAACCATGAAAATTAGATGGAAGACAACTGCAACTGAGTATGGGCTCCTCTACATCAGAATGAACATGCAGAATAACAATCAGCTATAGCCAACAGTGTACATGGACTGGATCTAACGAAAAATAATGCACAACTTCCCCACAGTATGTTGTGATATGGGCATATCTGTTACCAGTGGGATTCCCAGAGAGAAAATATTACACGTAAACACCAAGGTGCATTAAGAGCTATTTATAACAAAAGGTGTTACCTATTTTACAAGTGTCTCCATATGCTAGATGCACTCACTGCCTTTCCAGAGTCCTACTTTAATAACACAAAATTTCATTAAATCTTCGATAACTGCTGGCACTGCTGGGCCATAAGCCAAGGCACTAAGTCATTTCTCTCATCCTGCAAAGGAATGAATCCTAAAGGAGCATGTGTGCAATTGTTAACCCATCAACAGTCTTTCCTCTGTACCCACATCCTCAGCGTTGTGGGTAAGCCAGGAGTAGGCTGGGATCAAAGTATTTACCTACCTTTCTCTCAAACACATATCCTTCTTCCTCTACTACATGCTTCTCTTCCAGACCATGGTAATATTTACATTTAACGTTCCCTATGTGAACACTGAGAGGCAGATAATAGCGTATGTAAATTATTTCTGACAGAAACAGTGAAACTTCATTTTTTATTAGTGAATTTATCATCTTGCTTTTTTCCACAAGCCAGAAATTCAATCCATTTACCAAACTGTAAATCATGTCCTCAGAACTTTCAGATTTTATTTGCAGAGGTATTTATTCACCTGAGAGCCATAGCAATATTTTAACATGCCTCTGAAAATGGCTTCCTGCTTTTGCTTACAGCTTGAGACAAAAGACCAAAAAAAACCAAAAACAAAACCAACAACAACAAAACCAAAAAACAGACAAAGAAGAAAGAAATGCAATGGTTTCCCACATATGGTAGTTTGTGACTTAGTTTCAGCTGCTGATTGTTCTCATTCCTCTCAGCTTCAGCAGTAGAAAAAGGAGGAGAAAAAGAAAAGAAAAAAGAAAAAAAACCCCAACAATTCTTCAACGCACAGCACTTCTGGAATGTCTCCAAATCCACAATAACATTCCTCCAGGACTTGAGGGATTGACAGACAGCACACTGCAAGCAGCACCCACCGCTTTTTCCTCTAACATTTTTAAAGCCCAGCAGCGCCACTGTCACCCGTTAACATCCCAATTGCCTGAAGAACAATTTCCCTGGCCTCGGGTCTCCTGCAGCACAAGGCACAGAGCTGTCACATCTCTTGTAGGTTTGCTGCCTCAGCAAATTCAGCTTAAACTTTCATTTGTTTATTTTCTCAGCAAAATCCAAGCTGGATCACTTCCCCAAGAAGGAAAATTGATGTTAAAAACCACCTGAATTTGTCTCTCCTGGCAATACTATAAACAAGGAGTTAAGAAATAATTTCCCCTATATAAAAAAGAGGGAATTTAAGGCTTTAGTAGACAGCAGCTTAGATCATCCCAGCAATCAACCCTAACCAGCAAAATCTAGGTCATTGAAACTGAATGGAAGTCAGAAGGCTCCAAAGAATGAAACATTCAATTGTTAAGAATTACGGAAAAAGCTTAAGATCTGGTTAGGACAAAGGTCGTATTAAAGCTGCCAAGTGGAAATACAAAAGTTATCTGGAAAATAACCTCCTTCCAAATCCTACATGCAACAAACTACTTAGAGAGTTCGTTTTGAAATAACAAAAATGAGACTTTGCTGGGGGGGGGGGGGGGGGGGGAATGCAGCCATCTTGGAGCTATAAGTAAGTATTTATTGAAGTGATCACAGGCTTCACCAAGACCTTCTCTGACATCATCTCAAGACTAATAGAATTACATTCAGCATTTTACAGAGTTATGAAAATCCTAGTAGGACAGAAAATGGCTGCTGTTACAGACAGGTCTCCCCTGGCCTCACAAATGGCTAGAAGCAATGTAAGACTTACAAGTTAAGACACATTACAGTAAATGAAAGTAATATGCATTACTTCATTTTCCTTCCTGCTGCAGCAGGAATGTAAAACCTTCCGATTCTGTTTCATGTAAAGGATTACAGACCACTCTGTGGAACTGCTCCAAACAGTCTCTGCTCAACTTCTCTGAATCCAAAGCTCCAGCTGACCTACAAATCCACACAGATATTGCATATCTTGCACTGATCACAACTTCAGAAATCAGAGCTGCTAACAGGACTGTTCACAAAACATCAGCTACTGCAATTTTGTTAGTGCTCTGAGCACCTTTAAGGCTTCCCTGTCCTGGAAGGTGAACTGAATGAGGTAACTGAAAATCCCAATTATTTAGAAGTGTCCTAACTGGTCCCTACAGCCCTTTAACAATTCTTAAGCATGATATGGAAACAATGCCATGCCCACCACTCCCCCAAACCCAATTAAACCTATAAGTTACAGTTAATTGCTTATGTGTGCTTGGGGGGGGGGGGGGGGGACACGGACACAACACCCAGCTACTGCTATCTTTAAGTTTTTCTGATGCAAAAATGATACCTCAAAAAACACTCCCTGCAACAGGAACAAAGAACAACTCTAAACTCCAAGCACAACATGTACAAAGGCTCCTGGATTGTCAGCATGGAGTTTGTTCTGCTTACCACATGAAAGCAAAACAATAAAGCCTGTTGTACTCATGTGTTTCTTTACAGTACTAAACAGAATCCTGATGACCATTCCTCATCAAAAGACCTCTGACATCTCAAGAACTCCTCCAAAAGGGAACTGCATTGCAATGACAGGTTAAAGGGCAGCTTTTCCTGAACCCTCATTTTATGTGGCACAGAGAAAAGCTTTGGAGTAGGCAGGAAGCGAGAAATCTATGTCACACCTTGCAACAAAAAGTTTAGACATTTAAGTGACAGAAAGACTTTGATGTGTTCCATACTATTTTAAACCGTGCCATTCTGTACAGACTCCTGTGAAAAAGATCTTCAGCCTGCTCACAAGCAAGATGGAAAGAAGCTATTACTTTGCACTGATCTTGCACTATTCTCTCAAAACTTCTCAGACATTTGTTTTGGGTTTGGGTTTTTTTATGTTGGTTTTTTGGTGGGTTTGGGGTTTTTTTTCAGCTCAGCATTGTCCTTCGGTAAGGACAGAAGATAAAATTTTGAGACCATGAAAGGTCAAGTCACTTGACTCCATCCACAGAGATGGGAATGGAGGATGCCTCTCCTTGGTCTAGAGCTATATTTTAATAAATCTAAACTTGCCATAGCATTAAAAAAAATGCACAGGTATACAGGGTTATCAAACTGGAATGGAGAATATTTGTTGTGGACAAGGGAGCTTCACAAAGTATATAGATGGATCTGTTCAGTTCACTGTAGCCCTTCTGCATTATTTCAAAGACATTCGCATCATACTTGTTTCTGGACTGTATTTTTCATCGACAAAACTCTTCTGCCAGGGACGTGATCCGATACTAGTAGAGTACTGAAGATGGATTTGACAGCAGAGTTTAATTTCCCTTATATGCCCAATAATGTCTATGTGCTGTCTGGAAAGCTTAAGGTTTTGGAATGCTTAGAAAAAGATCAGAAAGTCAGACTTTAAGGGGTGAGAAAATATAAATATATTTTCTAGACAACAGGAGGCTATGAACCACTGCTCACAAGCAACAGATATTGATGTTTATCTCTTTATTTATTATGTTCACCACTGAAGCATCTAAACCATTAGACGCCACAATTTCGTCTTCCTAACCAAAATGGAACTTGAAGAGACAGCTTGAAGGTTGCAGAGACTACTTGCAAAAGTGTTCAACAGAATAATACCTCTTAAAGTATTCACTAATATTTAAATGTAATATACTGCTTTTGCAGTGCTCCACTATTTACTAAAAGGCCTTCTTAATGCAGGCACGCTTGTGAATAGTTTGACATCAGCATTATCAAAAATACTAAAATTTTATAATAAAAAAAGTTAGCAATAGCAAAATTACCTAAGGAATGCTCTTGCATGTTTACAAAATGCTGGCTGGTTGATTCTCATGGTAAAAGAGAATATTATTCTTTAAACAGTATTTTAATTTTTTAAAAAGCAAGAAAAGTGAATATAAGCACATCAGCTCACATTTGGGAGAACAACCTGAATAAGGATTAAAATGCAGGAATTCCTGTCTCCCATCCTAATGCTTAGGTAATCAGAATACAGGCTACTAACACAGCAACAAACAAACTTCACATCTCTAATGGCCACATTTGTGTCTTCGAAGAGCAACAACCTCTTTAAACATAACAGACCTACATAACATCTAGAGATGTTATCCAGGTAAGTGCCATATTTAATCATACAGAACACTACAGTACTGTTTTCCACACTAAAAAGTTTCCAAACTCCTATGTCTTTTACCGAAAGAGGAGCTTCACTTCATGTAATGGTAGGCTTCTCTAGACTGCGCTGAAAAACTATGTTGAATATCTTCCTTCCCTGAGTAGCAGGATAAGGAGGGATAATTTTTCATTGTCCCTTTCAAGAAAAGAAATAGCAGGCATCAAGTGAAGTTAGAGGTGTTTTCTGTGCACACAGCTTATCTAAGCTGTGGCACTCCTTGCCACAGTACACAATAAAACTGTGTGGGTTCATGAGAAGACTGCACAAGTTCATGAAAGAAGTTCATTAAGGGTTATGGAATAAACAGAAACCACTGCTGGCTCAGGAGGCCTCCCCTCCCAAATTGTTGGGAGCTGGGTGAGAACAGGGGAAAGCACTGTCTGATGCTTGCTTTGGTCTTTTACTTCTGCCAAGTAGGCCTTTGGTCTCACCTTTCACAAACAGCCTTGTATGTGCATTAGTATAATTTACATCCTTATTATTACAATGATGTAGCATTCGCTACATATCAAGGTGCCACGCTTAGATCACTGGTCGGCCCGGACCAGGGAAAGAGACAGATAACACACACAGTGTGAGCGCCAACTTCCCGCTTTTATTGCGCAGTTAATTCCTTTTATACTAACAAGGGGAGGTGGGGTTACAGGTACATCACAAGGCTGCGACTAACCCTCTAACTTTCCGTGACAACGCGAGATCTTCCGAACGCCGACCCCTACACAATGATATTCAAAAGTCCTCATGAGGATCAGAGCATCATGCTGGATGAGCAGAGGACTAGAACTGCATACAACATGAAAGGGATCAATACCTTGCTGGTAGCCCTAAAGCACCTGCACAGAAGTGGGAAGGGGAGGGCTCAGATCTCCACGTCTCACTGCTCAGAGTGCCCCACACAGCAGCTGTAAAATGCTTTGTCATATCTACAAGTACCTGTTTAAACTATCTCCTTCAAAATAAACACGACTTCAGGTAAGATACTTGAAAAGCAACTCAGAGGCCTTGAGATCCTTACAGAATAACACACAGACTCCTATGACCTAAATTCTCAGGGATATCAAAGAAACAGAAATCAGGCACCAAGTATATTTCTTATTGTGTGCCCAAATGCTTAAACTGCTTTTCAAAACTGAGACTGAGTCCCAGCAATCCTGCACAAATTTTTTAAATCCCAAGCTCTACAAGCTTTTGAAATGTTACCCTTTGGACCAACATGATGCCATCTCCAATATTTTATGCCTAGCCTTATCAGTCCTGGCAGGGACCCGGCTTCACGGCTTGAAAATCTGAGCAGAGACCACATCTGGCAGCAATCTGGATGTGGCTGCTCTGCAGCTGCCTGATTAACAGCACACACTGGGTTTGGATAGCCACTATCTCAGACACCTCCTTATGCCTCTAACCAGACTCCCTGGGGAGGACAGTAGCAAACCACAACAAACATATCCATAGAGCAGTCTCTGGAACTGATTAGTCTTTTCGGTCAATATTCTTTTTTTGTAAGATTCAGGGCCTGGATTCCAGTTCTTCTGACAGCAACAGATGCAAGACTGGCAGAAGCAGCGTCACAACTAAGGAAAAAATGCAAACCTGTTCCCCCCACTCTCCCCACAGCTCCCTCCATCCATTATCTAGTATCAAGACTCTCTGGCAAAAATGGCTGCCAGATTACTGGAGAACAAAACAACAAAACAAAACACACACACACACCCCACCCCACCCCCAAAACCAGGGATTGCAGTTGTTATGAAATGTGTCCTACATAACCCAAAAAGACTGACTGACACCACTGCCAGCCATCTTCTGGGCCATTCCATAGAAAAAGGGGAGCTGTTGTGACACCGATACACATCAAAGAAACTGGACAGACAGGAACAACACAGATTTACCATTATACTGTATGGAATGGGACTCAAGAGCTTTCAACATGATGGATGTCACCAAGCTCCTGTGTGGTCTCTGCCATCAGGAATCAAAGAGCCTTTTCTCCAAGTCATCACAAACCTGGTTAGTTCCCACATGGTAAAAAAGCAGGATTCACAGGGTGGTGGTTTTGGTTTATTGCTGTTTTGGGTTGGGGTTGGGTTTTTGGGGGGGGGGAATGTTTGCTTGTTTGTCTGTTTTTGATAGAAACAGGGCAAGTAATAGACAAACCAGATCCAGGGAAAGAGCAGGGTGGCTGAAAAATCAAATTGAAAGTGAGAACAGCTGCAAGACAAATAGGTCTGTAGCAAATAGGAATCTTATTGTAACATCTGTCAATAACACACAGTCTTAACAAGGGGAGAAAACAAGGCAGGAGCATAAAACAAGGATCAGAGGCTTCTGAGATGGATGCAAAGAAATTAATATAAGGCACAAGGCTAAATCTAACCCAAATAGAGTCAATACATTGAAAAGAATGGCACACACATAGTACTGTTGACACTGCTGATAACACAAGCTGACAAATCTCCTAATATATTAGGCATAAATATTTTTTCATGCAATATCAGACATGCATGACTTCTTATCCCATTGATTTCATTCCCTTTTCTGCTAGCAAGAGGATTGAGTTAAGATCCAGTCCAGTCAATGAGCTTCTTTCCACTGACTTTTGTGAGCTCTGGCTCAAGCCCATACTTGTCATGGCCAATGCATGGTTTACAGTATTTGTCTTGTCACTGACCAAAGAGAACATCATTTCAGTGTTTTGCATATCCATTTGCTGAATCAGAGAGAAAGCAGATTTTGTTAACAGCAGTAGAAAACAGCTGGGAGGAGAAGGGGCAGAATTAATTTTGGACCTTAACAAGCCAAATAACTGAGCTATTCAGTCAGTAATTGACATATTGCAATATAATAAGGGATCCTGAGGACTCTGAATACACCCAAGTCACCTACACAGCCTTTACGTTCCAGTGGGAGGGGCAGGGGGGGAGTCAGGACAGAACAAGCCAGCCTCTCACATGCATAAGCAGACTTAGCATAAGAATCTCTTTAAGGCTGGACATTTTGTTTTATTGTACCAGGAGTGGAACAGGATGTCATGGGTTAATTCAAATTATGACTAATACAAATGACAACAGGTCTAATAATTTCCCATGCACTTACAGAGCCACAGAGAGAGCAGGCATCATAGTGCAGCTAAACTAGAATTCAGAGGTCTGTGCAAGAGAGAGTATTTCTCCTCCATGCTTGAGCTAACTCTTTAACTTAGAAGAGGAATCTAGTCTTTCACAATGTTAGCGTACTTAAAGCACTTTTCTGTATGTAGATTTCAGGACATCACAGTCTAGAGTCATTAGTTTAACAACGGGTGCAGAAAATTTGTACTAGCAACACTGTACAGCAACTGTTTACTTGTGGGAAATGCAAAAAAGAAGGAAAATTAAAAGGAGTGCAAAAGCTACTGAAGAAGCTCCTACAAACACATAGCGATTAGTTTTCATGTTTACTCTTATTTCTTCTGTCATGCACACAGTATAGCATCTTGCACTTGCAATTTTGTATGCTGTTTCCAGATATAGTCCTTGAGAAAGTATTTTGACATTTGTTTATGCTTCCATACTACAACTCTGAATGAATTTTCATCATATTTTTGTTTTTTTAAAAAAACAAACCAAAACAACCAGAGGGACAACCCACATGCAGCTGCACATTCTGAAGCTGCTTTCAGCTAAGCTTTCCAATTATATTAATTGTGACAATGTGTGGCATACCACCATTTTGCAGAACAACAATCAAAACAGAAGTGTGATTTTTTTTTTTTTTCTATCTTATAGGCTGCTTAAAAATATCCATGCTTGGCTCTGTAGTCCCTTATCCTTGCCTCAGTCAAAGCCTTTCAGTGGGTTTTATGATGTCCACAAAAATGCTTTTTGCATCCACAGTAGACTTAAAAGCTCTATTTCAGATGCCAGCCCCACATACAAAATCCCATTCATAGAGCTTTAATCAGACCCAGTTAGCCTCCACAGTGAGATAAGGGCACACTGGCACAGTGATGAGACCAACTGACTGAGAATCAAAACAGTCTGAGGGTCAGCCAAGGAAAGTAAATATTGAACGTGTTAGTCCATGACAATGCTGGAAAAGGAAACGAAAAGCCAAGAGTACTAGAAAGGAATAAGGACCTTGGCCCAAAGCAGTCACCAGGCAGCTCCTAGTCCTATTTTCTCCTTGTGTTTCTGACTGTCTATCAGTAGTTTCTCTGCTCCAGGTTCTTGTTTCCTTCACCAGTTTAACTCTGCCAGACAAACTAGCTCTTTCAGATATTCACAGCCCAGCTACCAGTAATATTAGCAACAACCATGAAGATCAGCTTTAATGTAGGAATACGCCCTATTTATTCTTTCTCTAACTAAAGATTGCTCCAGCCACTAAAGCAGAAAGTGTTTTCTTTGCTGACAGGCATGCTATAAAAAAAAAGAAAAGGAAATGATCCTCAGAGAAATGTAACAACCCACCTCCAAATCACAGTCTTAAAAAATATCAAGCACCCATCTTAGGCTGGAATATAAGACAGGATAACTTTCAAAATGTCATCGTGCCACATGCGTTGTTTTCCTAGATGGATGATTCCTACGAAGTAGGTTTTACAGTCATTTTTTCCCACATGCAATGTTGAATTCATTGTTGCTAAGAAAGTAATACTATAGTATATGGGACAAATCCCCACAAACTGCTTTTACCAGCAAGTGTGAACTACAGAAAGCACCATAATCTACAGATGGAATGTAATGTTTTAAAAGTCATCTATGATGATCTTTAAGGAGCTGTGCATAAATAAGTGTTTTCTGATGATGTTTCAGTAACTTATAAACATTGCTCAAACAATTTACAAAGTGTTAGCAATACCAAGCCCTACTAGCAATGCATTCATTTTAAGAGACAGAACATAGCTTACTGAACTGGTTTACATATGTTCAATAAATCATTTATAATGAACTGTGAAACCCTTAGAAAAAATAAATACAATAAATTAAGTTCATTTGGTAAATGCAGCTATTGACTATCTATTTAATAAAGCACTCATAACACACCATATAAAGCATCTGTCTATAGTGCCACATGCTTACTAAACTATTTACCACTGAAATAGGCAACCTTTAATAAAAAAACCACTAAATTTAATTCTAAAGATTATTGACCTGCTCTAGTTGTTAAATACATCATTCATAACACATTTAATGAAACATTTATTCCAAGTTACGCAGCCCTGAAAACAAACACATTTTCACAGCTGTTGAAATAGCACCAGTCTTCTATGCAGTAACTACTTCATAGCTTATGATGAACATATTAACAATTTATAGGCTATCCTGAGTTAAGACAGAAAACATTAGTGAGGACATGCATTTGGATATCTAGCTGTATTGGTTTTATGTGGCAAGGTTTTGGTAATGGGGGGGGTTACAGGGGTGGCTTCTGTAAGAAGCTGCTGGACCTTACCCTGTGTTCGAGAGCGAGCGAGCCCATACCAGCCGGCTCTAAGATGGACCCGCCGCCAGCCAAGGCCGAGCCAATCAGTGATAGTGGTAACGCCTCTGTGATAACATTTTTAAGAAGGAAAAAAAGTTGGGACAGTGAGAAACAGCCGCGGGAGAGAGGAGTGAGAACATGTAAGAGAAACAAGCCTGCGGACACCAAGGTCAGTGAAGAAGGAGGGGGAGGAGATGCTCCAGGCGCCGGAGCGAAGATTCCCCTGCAGCCCGTGGTGAAGACCCTGGTGAGGCAGGCTGTCCCCCTGCAGTCCAGGGAGGTCCACGGTGGAGCAGATCTCCACCTGCAGCCCGTGGAGGACCCCACGCCGGAGCAGGTGGGTTCCTGAAGGAGGCTGTGACCCCGTGGGAACCCCGCGCTGGAGCAGGTTCCTGGCAGGACCTGCGGATCTGCGGAGAGAGGAGCCCGTGGAGCAGGTTTTCTGGCAGGACTTGTGACCCCGTGGGGGACCTGCGCTGGAGCAGTGTGCTCCTGAAGGACTGCACACCGTGGAAAGGACCCATGCTGGAGCAGTTCGTGAAGAGCTGCAGCCCGTGGGAATGGCCCACGTTGGAGACGTTCATGGAGGACTGTCTCCCGTGGGTGGGACCCCACGCTGGAGCAGGGGAAGAGTGTGATCAGCCCTCACCCTGAGGAGGTGAAGTGGCAGAAAATAACGTGTGATGACCGTAAACCCCATCCCTGTCCCCCTTTTGCCGCTGGGGGGGCTTGGTGGAGAAATCCGGGAGTGAAGTTGTGCCTGGGAAGAAGGGAGGGGTGGTGGGAAGGTGTTCTGAGATTTCGTTTTATTTCTCATTACCTTACTCTGGCTGATTTGTAATAAATTGAGCTAATTTTCCCTAAGCTGAGTCTGTTTTGCCCGTGACGGTAATTAGTGAATGATCTCTCCTGTCCTTATCTTGACCCACGAGCCTTTTGTTATATTTTCTCCCCCCACAGCTGAGGAGGGGGAGTGATAGAGCAGCTTTGGTGGGCACCTGGCATCCAACCAGGGTCAACCCACCACACTAGCAAAACTCAACAGCAGGGGCAGAGAAACACCACGTGAGCACCATGTCCTTGGGGACTTCAGGAGTAAAATCCTTGCTTTCTTTGGTCCTGGAAGGATACTCTAAATCACAGAGCTGGTTCTTACATGTCTTTGAACTTTTGCAATTACCTTAAGACTTGCTACTTTCACTTGCAGATTTTCAAAGCTTACCTTCTGTATCTACAATGTATTTATGCCTCAGCAGTGAGCAGTGTTTTAGACTCAGTGTGAGAAAGGGAGTTGGTGCAGTACCTTTAAATAGGACACTTATATTAGTTAAAAGGTCAAGATCCCAGCACTTTCAAGCAGCCTAAAAAGTTAACCAGGAAAACTGTTTTTCTCCAGCAAGTAAGGCAGAACTAAACACCTTTCTTCTGTTTTGTAAAATCATGATTTGCATGTAATAATTTGATTCTTCTTTATTCAAATGTCATTCATGTCCCCAAATAAAAGATGCAGGTACAACCACTGCAACATTTGCTGTCTACTGACTGCCACCCACCTTGGCCTTTGGACATAGGTTTGTCACCTACATCTGATTTCAATTAAGCTATGCTTTTTTCTTGGAAGTGCTGTGCAGGGCATTAGCTTGTTACTTTGCAGCTTCAATAACGGCAGAAGCTCTCCGGAATTCAATTCTTTTCTTTCTTACTCCAGTGAACCCTTGCTGATGTTAATGAAGTTGTGCCACTTTACCCAGAGTTCTGGTTATTGTTAGCAGATAAAATATGAAAAGCAACAAAGTTTATCTTCTACATTTTTAAGGAGCTCTGTGCTGCATCATTTATACCATGGAAATGTGTTCTGGATTATAGAGGCACCCAAGCCTGTTTGCAACACCTCTGCAGGGTGACTCAGTATTGCTCAAAATACCCGCTGTATTTATTTCTCTGTCCCAGCACCATTCTCTCCCTATTCTTTTCCTATTTAAAAAATTTTTTCCACTGTCTTCTGAAGAACACAGTTTACTTCAAAAGCAACACAACAACATAAAATGGCTTCAAACTCCCATAGGGCTAGTAAAATGCTTAAGGCAAACAAAATTCCTTACACCAGGACCACCAATAGTCTCATTACTGAAACTAAAAAATCCTTCATATATCTGCTGCAGAAAGTCATTGCTACGGTAAGACAATCCTGGTGATTCAACAATTTTGAATAAGAGTCATCAGAGCAGCAAATTTTTAATTTATTTTTTTTTTTAAACTGATAACACTGCTCTGGTATGATACTCCTGTAAAAAGCAGTGCTTAAGAAAGAAGTAAGATCCTTTCTTCTGGGCAGTATAGGTCAAGCCTCACAGAAAGCAGGCTAATGAATCCCATCTGAATGCAGTCATAGCTGACCTCGCACAAGGTTCATAGAAATATGAAAAAGCCTAAACAAGAAAAATTCAAATTAATAGTAGAGATGAAGACCTCAAATTCTTGTGGCTGATCAAAAGTTTCTGTTGTTGTTATATCATTTGCAATGAAAAAAATACCTTCTTCCATTAGAAAAAAAAAGTAAATAAAAAATCTGCCGTCTCCTATTTTCCTAGATTCTAAATTTAACTAGACGGCTCAGAAAGCAGCAGATTATTCAAAAAGACCGTTCTGAGATACTGTCCTTGACAGCCAAGTTAGACTTGCACTTAATACAACCACTTGGCAAATTATACCAAATGGTTGTTTTGCTTAGACAAAAACCAAACAAGACACAATAAACTGGATTTAAGACAGGACATTATTCTGATTTACGTCCAGTCTCTGATTATTATTTTGTCAGATTTCTTTTTTGTAATTATTCCTTAAATATTTCAGCACCAGAGCGTGCTGAAAGAGGCAACAATATTGTCCAATCCAGGTGTAAGTTAATAAAGGCAAACAGAGCTGTTTCAGTTGTTCTTTAGTTTATATACTTCACTAAAAGGAGGTATTAAAAGATTCTGGAGAGAGGAAAAACAGTATCAAAATCTCTGGCTATAGCTCAAGAGGAGAGAACCCAGCAGGGAGTTTTGCCTTAAGCCAGAGCAGAAAAAATTCTGATCTACTAAGCACAGTAACTGCAACTAAACCAACAAACTGACAGAAAGGATTGTTTATTTACAGCTTCCATAAGGTAGAACGCAGACCTTTAAGTTGAAAAAGCTGGAATATTTTGTTGCTTTTGAATATGGTGGTCTGAACTGCTGAAAATGAAGCTTCATTCTAGTCACGTGTAGTAATCCACTTTCAGCCTCCAGTCTATCAAACTCAGAAAATATTAAACATATTGTGTCCATATCAGACAATGTCTAAGAAAGAAAATTTAGGAACTGGGAAAAGAACTATATCCAGGAAGACAGAGGATATGAGATACAAAGTCAGTAGTACATTTTCCCTTAGCCTCTGTCCACCAGAACATGGACATGCACGCAAACACACACATTCTAGGCCAGGCTTACAAACAGCAATGTATTTGAAATTGTGCATATTTGCCACTGATACTGGGCCTGTAATGATATTCCCTGTAATAAAATCGATTCTGGGGCTGTGGGATGCTTGCAGTAAACTCTAGAACTTGTGTGTTTGTTTTCCATCTTTGTACCAAAGCAAAAATAGGTGATTTACTTCAGGAATCAGAGGATCCAAAGCATATGACAACTACCAGTTACACAGTTTGGCTGAGAAGCTGGACTAAGTTTAGCCTTCAATCCAGAAAGATGAAACATGGCAGCGTATTAGATGTAGGACGGTCATTTGAACTTTTCCAGATGACAAATAAGTACTGCTAGCAGGAGGGCCAAAACCACACTGAAGTAAAGAATTGTGACCATAATGTTAGAATGAATTCACTTTACAGGCACCAGTGGATTGACCTTTGTTTCCTATGAACATTCTAAAATAACTTTACCAGTAAGCATTTTAGCAGACAGTCAATTTTAAGCTATAGTGAGCAAGTGGCAAATGGAAAAAAAGAAAAAAAAAGTTTGGCAATACATTTGCATCATAATCCTCAAGAAAATGTAAGATGAGAACAAAGCACAGCATTTCTCTAACTCCTCTGAAACCTGTAAGACTAGGTTTGGGCATATCTAGCAGACATTGTCCATGTAACAACATTGTACATTGTACCATTCCAGTAAAAATAACATTGTGAAATGCAAATAGCACAGTCTTACCATGCACAGTTTGGGTGAACAGAACTCAAAGTTTACTATGCCTGCACTACAATCATTGAGAAACAAGGAAAGGTGTGGATTTCAGCAGAAACAGACAGCTGGAATAAATCACTCCTCTTCATCATACTTAGCTCTATTAAAGGCATATGTATCAAACATTCCCTTACTTATCCTTAATACCAAAAAAACCCACATGGAATTTCATACCAGTAGTAAGCTATATACCTCATTCCAGGTAGTCTCTCTTGTATAATTACATAAAGCTTACTTTCTTGATGAAAAAGTTAATAGCCCTGAATATAGGTTTTAAATAGGGCCTTTGGGAAAAACAGGGCAAGATGAGTCAGTGAACTGCAGAAAGGAGAGCTGAACAGAGGTGGACCGAGTTTGTACTCACTTTCTCACAAACTATCAAATTACTAGAAGCTTATCAATTTAGCTAGATTTTCCTGTCTAGTTTAACACAGGAAGAAAAAGAAAAGTTATACTTCACCACTTCAGGAAATTCTCAACTGAGTGCATTATGCATGAACAAATTTAATTTAGGCTCCAGGACAAAAAAAAGCCCTGTCACATTAAAGTTTGCTGCCAAATATAATCCTTCAAGCTTTCTTAAGAATACTGCAAACTGTAATTCCTTTCAAGAGAAGCCTGCGCTTAATTGCAGAGACCTTAACAAAGGATCAAGAATACTACATTCAGGATAACCAGTCAGTAATTTATTCATGCCCTAAGCCAATTGGTAAACAGTTCCTCTACTTCATGACTGAAGGGCCACCATTTCCAGCTCTTCAATCTACCCCTCTACATGTAAAATAATTAAACTTGCAATGTTTTTACCTTCTGGAGGTAACACTATGCTACCTCAGCAAGATTAAAGAGAGAACCAAAAATGCTTGACCTGCCCATAGGTGAGGATGATCCTGTTAACACAGCTATTAGACACGTTTCAATAAACCTGCTACATATGGTGTACTACAATTAACATTATGAATAGCAGCAGAAGCATTGTAGAAATCATAAAATCACGGAATAATTAAGACTGGGAGACCTCTAGAGATCACCTAGTCAAACCTCCTGCCTAAAGTAGGCCTTATTTCAAAGTCATATCAGGTTGCTCAGGGCCTTCTCTTGTTGAGTTTTGAATATTTCCAAGGCTGTTTATGCCAGGCCCCTGTGCCAGTATTATTCCAGTCAGCATAAATTTTTTCTCCTTATATTTAGTTGGAATTTCCCTTGCTGCAACTTGTGGCTGCTGACTCTTTCCACTATGCTCCTCTGAGAAAAGCCTGTCTCCATCTTTCTAATCCTTCTGGAGGTACAAGACTGCTAGAAGCTACTTCAACTTTCCAGATGTCTGCTGGAAATACAATACAGCAATGAGTAAACAATCTAGGAGGTTCCTGGAGTGTGTGGAAGATCATTTCCTGACACAGTTGGTAGGTGAGCCAACCAGGGCAGGAGCCTTGCTATATCTGCTGTTTACAAACAGGGAAGGACTGGCGGGAGGTGTGATGGTTGGGGGCCGTCTTGGGCTTAGCGACCATGAAATGCTAGAATTCTCAGTTCTTGGTGAGGCAAGGAAGGTGGTCAGCAAAACCACCACTATGGACTTCTGGAGGGCAAACTTTGGCCTCTTCGAGGCACTGATTGAGAGAGTCCCTTGGGAGACAGTCCTGAAGGGCAAAGGGGTCCAGGAGAGATGGACATTCTTTAAGAAGGACATCTTAATGGCTCAGGACCAGGCTATTCCCATGTGCCACAAGTTGAACCGCTGAGGAAGACGACTGGCCTGGCTGAACAGGGAGCATTTGCTAGGAGTCAAGAAAAAAAGAGAGTTTATCATCTCTGGAAGAAAGGGCGGGCAACCTGGGAGGAGTACAGGGATCTTTTTAGGTCATGCAGAGAAGAAATTAGAAAGGCAAAAGCTCAGCTAGAACTCAATCTGCCCACTATTGTAAGGGACAACAAAAAAATGTTTTTACAAATATGTCAACAGTAAAAAGAAACCCAAGGAGAATATCTATCCTTTAATGGATACAGAAGGGAATGTAGCCACCAGGGATGAGGAAAAGGCCGAGGTACTCAATGCCTTCTTTGCCTCAGTCTTTAATAGGGAGACCAGTTATCCTCAGGGTACTCTGCCCCCTGAGCTGGAAGATGAGGATGAAGAGCAGAATATACGCCCCCTTAATCCAGGAGGAAATAGTTAGTGACCTCCTATGCCATCTGGACACTCACAAATCTATGAGACCAGATGGGATCCATCCACGAGTACTGAGGGAACTGGCGGAGGTACTTGCCAAGCCACTCTCCATCATCTATCAGCGATCCTGGTCAACAGGGGAGGTCCCAGAGGACTGGAGGCTTGCCAATGTGATGCCCATTTACAAGAAGGGGCGGAGGGAGGATCCAGGGAACTACAGGCCTGTCAGCCTGACCTCGGTACCGGGAAGATTATGGAACAGTTCATCTTGAGAACACTCATGTGGCAAGTCCAGGACAAGCAGGGGATCAGGCCCAGCCAGCATGGGTTTACAAAAGGCAGGTCCTGCTTGACCAACCTGATCTCCTTCTATGACCAGGTGACCCGCCTAGTGGATGAGGGAAAGGCTGTGGGTGTTGTCTACGTTGACTTCAGCAAGACCTTTGACACTGTCTCTTATGGCATACGCGTCTCATGGCTTAGACAAGTGTACTCTTCACTGGGTAAAAACTGGCTGGATGGATGAGCCCAGAGGGTTGTGGTGAATGGGGTGAAATCCAGTTGGTGGTGGGTCACAAGTGGTGTTCCCCAGGGCTCGGTGTTGGGCCCCGTTCTGTTTAATATCTTTATCGAAGATCTGGATGAGGGGATTGAGTGCACCCTCAGCAAGTTTGCAGACAACACCAAGTTGGGAGGCAGGGTCAATCTGCTTGAGGGTAGGAAGGCTCTACAGAGGGATCTGGACAGGCTGGATCAATGGGCCGAGGCCAATTGTATGAGGTTCAACAAGGCCAAGTGCCGGGTCCTGCACTTGGGTCACAACAACCCCATGCAGCGCTACAGGCTTGGGGAAGAGTGGCTGGAAAGCTGCCTGGCAGAAAAGGACCTGGGGGTGTTGGTCGACAGCCGGCTGAATATGAGCCAGCAGTGTGCCCAGGTGGCCAAGGCGGCCAAGGGCATCCTGGCCTGTATCAGAAATGGTATGGCCAGCAGGAGCAGGGAGGTGGTTGTTCCCCTGTACGGGGCACTGGTGAGGCCGCACCTTGAGTGCTGTGTTCAGTTTTGGGCCCCTCACTACAGGAAAGACATTGAGGTGCTGGAGCGTGTCCAGAGAAGGGCAACCAAGTTGGTGAGGGGTCTGGAGCACAAGTCCTATGAGGAGCGGCTGAGGGAACTGGGGCTGTTTAGTCTGGAGAAGAGGAGGCTGAGGGGAGACCTCATCGCTCTCTACAACTACCCGAAGAGGGGTTGTAGTGAGGTGGGTGCTGGTCTCTTCTGTCAGGTGGCTGGAGATAGGACGAGAGGAAATGGCCTCAAGTTGCGGCAAGAGAGATTTAGGTTGGATATTAGGAAAAACTTCTTTACCGAGAGGGTTGGCAGACATTGGAATAGGCTTCCCAGGGAAGTGGTTGAGTCACCATCCCTGGAGGTATTCAAAAAGCACATAGACAAGGTACTCCAGAACACGGTTTAGTGGGCATTGATGATAGTTGGACTCGATGATCCTGAAGGTCTTTTGCAACCTAAATGATTCTATGATTCTACTCCCTAGGTCTTCACTTTTCCAGGCTAAGCTCCTGGAAGCTGGAAACTCAGCTCCCTCAGACTCTTCTCATAAGATTTTTCTTTCCTAACAACTAGGACAGTAGTGGGTAGTTACCTGCCTCCCGCTATTCTTTGCAAAGTAGAAACCTCAGACTTTGGGACTTCACTTTTCATTTTAGTTCCTATAGAATGAAAGCACGCACACACCAACTTCTCATACACACACAGACATACTTGCTATTTGTTCTAGGTGATGATGACAGGGGACAAACTTGTCTAGCAGTTGATCCAACAAATCCTTTCCATCTGCTTTGTCACACTTCAGAATTACTCTTGGCCTGTGGCAGCAAAGGAGCTAGGACAAGCCCTGATCTCCACTGGATATCTCCACAGAAGAGACAAGCTTTAAAATCCATACAGCAGTTAAAGACCTCTCTTCAAAAGAGGTCGTAATTAAGCCAGATGACAGGCTGTCATTACAAGAAATGCCTTTAGGCACCTCACTTATTCAGCCTGCCCAGGTGCAATCCATTGTTGGCTTTCACAGAGGCAGCAATACCCCCATGGTCTGCTCCCATGGCAAAAGAGCACTACTGCACACAGATCCCTTAGCACACGCACAGCTTGGGAGGCAATCATATGTTGTCACACAACCAGCTCTCATGGGACAATGTTTCTCTCAGCAGAACAAGAAAAAACAAAAAAAATTTGTTTGGATCCATTTTTTTGTCAACCAACATGCATAAACAAACAAATCTAGTGTTATAACACAGAAAGGAGAAGCCAACTTTTCCTTCCTCTCACAAGGAAAAGAGATCAGAAACACCTGGTGATGCAGCATATTGCATTATGCATACATTGCCATAAAATCCCCACCTGTGGCATGAATTACCAACAGTCTAAGATACATATTAACCCCAAGAAAACATTCGAAGTGCACTCCCTCTCACAGTTCTGCAGTATATCTTACTCACCCACACTTTAGTGCTTCAGTAGCAACAATGAAATTAAACCAGTAAAAAGCCCAGACTACTATTCTGTTATTTCTTCCTGAGGGTAGACATCTTCCAGTCTGTGTATGGCTAATCACATTTTACCACTTCAGTGCTGGAAAAGTCTATCTCCCCATCCATATGCAGCCAGGGACAGCCCCTGCTTTCTTCTCAGTTCCTACCACCACACTCAGCCCATCAGCACTTGAACCACCAGCCAAATTCAGAGAGGGACACTTGTCTTTCAAAGCTCTTACTCCTATATTTTTCCCCCATTTCGGGTCTGGGAAGGAAAAGATGTACTCACACCTAGCTACTTTGGAGTTTGACAAAGCAGTTAGTTGAGATATTTGGCATCTTTTTTTATTTAGAATCATGGTGCGGGTCAAAAGAAATTAACAGTTCTGAAGCACTAAAGAGTAAGAAAACAATTTTCAGATTTATGTTTAAGGTTCTCCTGTTTGCATCAGTTCTGCAGAGAAATAAAGCATGTGTGCTGTAAAAACTAACTTTATCTTACCTGTTTTTTTAATGCAAATTTCACATTCAGTCCCCTACACAGCAGCAACCCATATGTTTTCCTGTTTATTGCAGAAATAAGCCTGATTTAAGCTGCTGATGTAAAACCGACTGAACCTTTAAAATCCGTAAGAATATTACAGTACAAAGATACAAGAAATCTTATAACTTCTGAAGTAACATTTATAAATACAATGAAATTTGATTTCAGAATTATTAATGTAGTTTTTCCTGTAATTTCCAACTAAGGGCTTAGCACAGCTGATGATGAAGTTGCCATCATAAAATACCTTCGGGGTAGCCATGGCTAATTCCCAGTTCCATTGCACTTGTTTGATAACATGCAGACAGCACTTCTGGCATTTAATTTCTGACTGGCAGAGTGTAATAAATTAGGAAACAGAAGTGACATCCCTTATCAAAACTTAACTCAAGTGTCTATTATTAGACCTGATCTCCAGACTCAGGTTTCAGAAGACAGTTTCATATAACTTCATTTAAATAACGGTAATACTTATCTATTTGCCGGCTAGCATTTCAAAGCATGCATTGCCTAAATCTGCTTTGAATTAGTCCTTTGCATCTGCTATTATACTCCAAAGAAATGACTTCAATCAAGTTTAATTACTTCCTTCCACAGCTTTGGATACAGCCCTTGTTATATTTCATTACCTTTCCTCATAGACTGCACAGCAAATAGATGACTAATAAAAGTACAAAACCAAAGAAACTATTAAGCAAGTACATAACAATACTGTACATGTATCACACTAATTAAGTTATTATCATAGTCTGCAATCACATAAATGGAATATTAGGAAGGAACTTTTCACACGGGATCAGCAAAACCTGGCTCATTCTCTGAAGTTTTTAGTACCTTACCTAATTTATAAATAGTTTTAAATTCCTGAAAGGAAACAAGCCTAAAGCACAAAAATAGTTTATACTTTTTACTCAAAAGTATATTAAAGAACATCACCTAGGCAGCGAGTCGGTTACCAGTTAACATTCCTCTCTACTCTGCTTGTCTAGTAGTTACAGGAGCATGCAAAATAGCTCTATCCTTTCCAGTCGTCTGGAATACCATACCCATGATTCAATACGTATCCCATAATCTCACTTTTTTCCCCAACTACAGGTGGTAGGAAAGGTGAGGTAAAACAATGGTAGTGCTATGTAAGTAAAGCAATTCTTCCCATTTCATTTGGATGAGAAGGTCTCAAGTATTGACACGAAAAACAAAGCGTAACTCATTTATATTAAATTGTTAATGACTATTTTGAACCAAGGTTAAAACAATCACATGTCCGCTAAAGGGAAATACTAGATCAGTGTTATCATACCATTTGTGGTCCAAGCGCTGAGATAACCTTTAACGGTCCCTTCCAATCAAACCATTCTATGAAAACAGCAATTTTTTTGTTGTTAGTAATAAAATACTGATAAACAATATAACTAACAATTAATAAAGTGCATGACTGTTTATGGAACTCCTTACTGAGTGAAGAAACATATGACTAGTTGTCACACATCTCAGGCTGTTAGAGCTGTAGACCTTGAAGACTGAACAATTTCAAAACTCTCTTTCATTTGGTACAAGAAAATAAACATGTTTCCTCCCAGTAAGCAACTTTTAAATCAATTGGATGTTCAGGTTTTTATTATACTTTAGTTCCAAACACACACACCCCCCCCAAGTAGACTTCCTGCAGTTTTATCTAAACTACTGATGAGTTTTCCATTTTCCTTCTTACAAAGATGTTTATTTCCATAAATGGATTACATTTTCCCATAAATTGCTTTAGAGCGCTTTCATGCAATGCTTCACAAGACACTTTACAAACACAACAACAGTGGCTTAATGCTGCCATTAGCAAACCACAACAAGCCATGGTACCTTGCCTTGAGGCTCAGAAGGAAATTCAACTCTCTGGCCTTATTCACAAGGGGCTGGGAACTTCCCTTTGAGAGCAAGATTTGCAAACAGGAAAAAAAAACCCCAACAAAAACCCAAACTAAAAAGGAGCAAGTCTGTCAAATTCAATTTTCTTTTCAGTGGCACTGAGAATGTTCTTCTGCAGATTTTGAAGCTAAAAAGCACCTACAATCCATTTCTACATGTGTGTGACCTGCATGATATCTGCCTTTTGGGGGATGCACTTTTCACTGTACAATTGTTCCTTATTGCAATGGCCTAAGGCATTGAAACTGATGATCAGAGGTAAAAGGTAAAATAGGAGTCTGTAGCTCTAACAGCTCTTCCAGTTTGCATTCAGAACAAGTACACCAAAGTCAGCTTCTCCCACTGGAATCAACGAACAGCGAGTAGTAATAAGGTCTCATGCAAGACCTCAGTGGGGAAAAAAGCACAGTCAATCTTCTGGTTAATTTGTAAGTGCCATCAAGCGTAACATTAGTTTTAGCAAATACTGAAATCTGAATTTTCAGAAACATTCATTTTCCAACCCTCACCTGAAATACCAGACACACCAAAAGGCAAAGAAAGCTATGCAAGCAAAGCTTTAACAAAATGCCAGCTGAGCTTCACCTCACGTACGTCAAAAGCACACAAGCACCCCCGGGGAGACAGCAGATGAACTAACACACTGCCTTCTAGATGTGTGATCAAACTTGGAATACTGATCGCATTTAGTAAAACAACAGGAAACAAAATACCTTCAGAGGCCAGCAAGATGCAAGACCACAAGCAATTTTAATATTCTTTATTTGACAGACATTCAGTATCAGTCTTTCAATAAAGACCAACTACAGTGCAGCCACTGTTGCCTCTTGCTCTCATCGGATCCAACAAGGGAAAATTTTGTCTAGTCTTATCTGGCCACATTATACAAGAGACTGAAGTAGAGTGGACTTCGAATGGCTCCTTCAAGATCTCTGATACAGTTATGGGTAATCATTCTTTTAGTTAAAAAAAATCAGCTGTAGGACATGCTGATAGAAATAAAATCTATGATCTGCAGAAATAGGAAGCAGAAAAGAACCAAAAACATTTTAGGGATATAGATATATATACACTCCTATGCTGAATAAGAGACAACATCTGAAGAAATAAAGGGCCTAAAAGCATAAATCCACAGACATGGTCACTAACTGTCTATTAGGCTGTTTGAGTACAATTACTATCTAAAACTACAGCATTAGTGCTATTTAGAATACACTACTGCTTCCTAAATAATTCAGACTTACCTACAGTCAAATGTGTAAGTTAAGCAATGCAAATATTTTGTGGTACCTGGAGTTTGTGCAGGACTGCAGGTGAGGAGGTGGTGGCATATACAGACAGGGAGATGGCCCAGGAGTATTGTTCAAAGGTAGCAAAGCTAGATAGCACGCAGCCAGCTCAGCTGATAGCTGGAAAAGGTTATAGAGGTATCTACAAGTCCAGGACAAATAATGATCTCCATTAAGACTAAATGAAGTAGGGAACAACTCCTTTTTTCCATTCTAAGTACACTAAAGCCATATTTCAGTGCACAGAAGGCACCAAGTTATCAGACTGGACAAGGGGACTTGCCGCCTCTCCAACGCAGGGCAGTGGGGCATGCACATAACAAAGCTGCATTTCTGCTACAGAACTTCCCATATAGCTTCTCTTCCCATTTAAACAGTGGCTAGATCCAGGCTATACATTGCAAGCAGTCTCCTACTGAAGGGCAGACAAGTAACACCATGAGCTACTACTGTAGGAAGTTTTTTGGTAGTAGTACCCACACAAAGATTTGCTGACCCCTTGTAGGCTACTCTCTCATGCTTGCACCACCGCCTCAGCTGGGCCCAATGTAACCTCTGCAAACTCAGGAAACTAATTAATCTTAAAAGTAACCCTCTGGAAAGCAAAAAGAGTTATTCTAATCCAGTTCCATTTTCTGCTTATGTTACCACAGCCCCACATACAGCTACGCTGGCACAACAGAGGGGAAAGTGAGTAGCTGTAGGTGGCTCATCAGGGATGCCAGTCTGAAGCCAGAGCTACGCTGAGGAAGGGGTGAGCAGTGCTGCTCCCTTTGACAGTGACCACACGTTGACTATCTGGCTCTTGGATTACGCATTTGGCTCTGGGATCTGGGTCTGTTCTCGTGGTTAAGGCAGCGGTTACAGACGAGGAGACCGAATCAAGAGGAAGTGTGGTTAGATGGGGGAGGCTTCTATGGCATTTCAAGGTCCTCGGTTCTCTGGTTTCATCTTAAGTGACCTGGTAAAACCACTAAGATACCTTGATAGGTTTAATGAAATATGAGTTGGCAAGTGGTAATGAACACAAAGGAAAAACATAGTATGAATTGCATTTCATAGTAGGAGTTGTGAACTGCACAGAGAGACTGCCAGGTCTCAATAACAGGTACACAGCAGTTAGTGCTGGCTGAGAGAACATGCACACTGAAGTAAGGATACAGCTCAAGAAGTGTTCCTAAAGATGCCATTTCTTTTATCTTGTTTGGAATGTTCAGTGGCTCTTTTCCTCTTTCCCTACTCAAGAAAAACATTTAGTAGGGTAAAACTAATTTTTCTGTAAAAATATTTTTATGCCCTGTGGAAGGAAGTGAAAAAAAGATGGAAGAGGGATAGAGACACATGCAGACCGCTGTCTGAAATTCTCTCATTAATCATACGGAAAAAAGCTACAAAAGTTTTTCTTTTGGCAAAGTTTCCATATCCCAATTACAAAAGATGTGCCTTCAACCACTTTTTTCCCCACATTACACATTCCACAGCTCGCAAGGATCCCACAAGAGAATGAGTCAGTCTCATTCTCCATTCCATTTTTTAAAATGCAAAGGCTTTTTTTTTTTTTGTCTCCACATAAGAAGCACTAATAGAAAGGTCTCTTCTGTTAACAGTTATTACCTGACTACCTTGCCACAGTCAAATGCAAACACAGGAAAATTACAATAGATCAGCTGACACGCAGTAACTTGTAAATAACTTATTCACGTGGCTGAGAGGGCTAAGCTAGAAAAGTTTAGTACAACTATAATGAATTTTAATAAGCACATAAGCCCCAGTGTGGACATACGTAAACTGGAATTAAAATCTTTATTCCTCTGCCAAATCAGAACAAACAAAATTGTATAGGAAATTTATTCTAGTATAACTGCATACCACAGCAGAACACAACACATTAAAACATGAAAGCCTTCTAGCCTTTTTGGATTAATCCAAAAGATAAAGTGACTTCCACTCATAAAGAAGGGCCAGATCGTAGGAATTTAGAGGAGTACATACATAAACCACAAGCACATAATTTCATAATCTAATGTAAAATAATATAATAATAATTACTCTAAGTATACCAGGTGGTGTTCTACTGGCCTCAATGGGTTTGTAATAATACCAACATATATTAAAGAGCTAATAAATACACATTGTTATTTCTTAAATGTAATATCATTCCAAAAGAAAATTATGTTCAAGTCTGAGTAAACAATAGATTTGGAAGAAACTAAAAACTAACAAAAGGTTGTGAAACTTGCAAGAAAAAAAAAACAAACAACTGGTTTCTGGCTTTTCCTATGTCGAATTAAAACACAAAAATGCATGGAATGACATCTCATGTTGTTACATGCTCAGGAGGGCATTCCTTTTGCCAAAGACCAGGAAAACTTTTGCTAGCAGTGAGATTATATATAATTTTAAGGAAAAGAATTTTAGAAAGAGACAGAAGATACCTAATCCTACACCAAACCAACATGCAAGTAATGCATCATTAGAATAGACAGGATCTATAAATAATTCGTTTTGCATTTCTTCTGTACAAATTGCTATTCCCATGAAATAAACATGTTTTTCTGATTACTTCCAACTGCTCCACACCTGCATCTTACCTGCCTAGGCTAGCATTCCACTGCCTATTGTTAATGCAAATTGCTGCAAAACGTAACTTTCATAAGAAGCTACTGCTTCATTTAATTATTAGGAAGTCTGGTGCTCCCATGTTAATTTTAAAATGTCACACATGATATACAGATATACAAGAACTGCTTAATAGGACTGCCTTTAGACAACACAGCCATTACTCCTAAATGGCATCACTTAGAAGATTTCATCTCCCAAACCCTTCCATCTCAGTTCCTGCCTCACCTTTGTTCTTCTCAATAGTAAAGATGAAAAAGAATATCCAGCATGGTATTTTATCCAATTTCAAATATATAAACCAAGAATTACCATGTTTTCCAGGTGTTTCTGCTAAAATGATCAGAAGCAAAATAACTCATTATTTTAAACACAAACCCCAGTTATATAAATTTTGTACTGACAACAATTTCAGTTGGTTGACTGATTTAAAAAAAATAAAGAGTAATAGTATATCCGTACAGCTCCTGAAAAGCATATGAATGCACCAGTATATCTTACTTGATAAAACTTGTGACACTAGTATCAAAATCATATTTGTAACAGTGTAAAGGCATTATCTGCATAAACATTGGGTGTTCTTGAAGGGGGCAGGAGGAGTGCAGAGAATGTTCAGTTTAATATTTCACATTTTCTGAGATGACATACAGCAATTCTCACTTCATCCAGCCATATTTTATTCTGTCCTCAGACTCAGGAGCACAACATACATTACAATCACACATTGTCCTTTTTTAGTCCAGGTTCCCATTCTGCAGAAACCAATGAACCCAGTGGAAAAGTGGTGGTCTTTCTTATGTCAGCAGCGTATGGGTTATTTACAAGAACCACCATACAAAAATGCAGTAGATGCAGGTTTTCCTCCAACAGGAATAGCAAATTCATCCCACATGAGTATTTGATGCTGCAAACAGTAAGGTAACTGCTCCCTCAGCTTTAAGAGATGACAGGGCCCAAGGCAGAGTTTTGCCTTATTTCTTGGGAATACGTCCAATAAATAAAGCCACCTTTACCTACCTTGTTTACAGATCCCCACAAAGATCAAGTCTTCCTAGCTCCTGGAGAGAGGTCTCAGAGATGTCTCAAATACTAGCAAGATAAAATACACCTCCAGCTCTTCTTTGTTATGTATGTGCACACTTCTACCTTCTATGCTACGAATCAGACCATGGATGGAAAGCAACTGATAGGCAGAAGAAAATATTGGGGAAGTGTCATGGATAACAACCACAAAATAAATTATCAGTTTAACATCTGAAAGTCAAACTAAAAATCTAAAATAAATTTACAATCAATAATTTAATTTTTCTTGCACAAAATTAGATCATTGCAAGCAAGAATGAAAAGTGGGTTTATACTTCTTAGAATTTAATATTCCCTGAATTTCTAAGAAGCCAACATAGTAAAAAACACATTACAAAATTCCATGTACTACACTCCATAAGATCTTACAAGGTAATTAAGCACCACTAGACCATGATACAGCAAATCCTGGCCCTGCATGTTGCTGGATTCATTAATGCAGCTTCATTCACTTTGGAGCAATTTAGAGGTAAAAAATGTAGAGCAACAAAAGAGAAATCTTTCAGAATAATTTTAAGAAATGTATTTGAAATAGAAATATCCAATGTAGAAGGAGCATCAGAAAGCATTAACTATGGAGTTTTGCTAGTTTTGTTTGGCAGGGGGGGAGGAGGACGGGAAAAATCAGCCATAGCAAATAAGGATGGAGTGATCCAACAAGAAACCTGGTTACTGCCTCAGAAAACCTGATTCTTCTCTGTAACACTTTGTTGGACCCACCTGTTACTTTCCAACTCATTTGTGCATACCTCGTAAGGGTCACCTTTGTGTATTTACACCTTCGATCCCTAGAGGTATAACCACATACTCCTAGCAATGATTCTGGTCACAACAGAAATACCGCAGCCCACAAAACTGTGGATTATCAGGTTAAGAGGCTGAGAAGAGACCTCACATTATTGTGAACCTGCAGCAAATTTAGACATTTCTGGGAAATGACCCATCAGATGGGCATCCTCCCATAAGGAGGGGAGGTCACCTTTATTCCTTTCCCTAGGATCTCTCCATGTCTTGTCATGTCAGAGGAAAGAGCACAGCATGAGAATCAAACAGGATCCAAGTACAATACTCAGCACAGGAAAACGGATGGATGCCATCCATAAACATTGCTGCAGTCAATTTAACAGTCAAGGCAGTATGTGAATTTTCTTGGACCGGGTTCAAGCAGGATATAGAGGTCATCTCTATGGAAGGCCCTGCATCCTGTAAATCCCTAGCAGCAAATAGAATTATGGTGAGACACAAAGCCTACCCTGCAAAACAGAGCAGAACTGAAACAAGGAATGTGCTTCTGATGATGTAGAAACTTGGGACGAAATAGCTACAGTCTTTGTCATGTACATAAGGGTTAAAAAAAAAATCAAATTAATAACTAAATATCCAAAATGACAAGCATCCAAACACCCGGACCAGATCCTTTTAGACTTTCTGCCTCTCCCCTCTGAAGGGCTACTTGCCAGGGTGGAAAATTTAATATAATGAGACCAGCTTTGCTATTTTAGTCTCAAAAGTGCAGATGGAGCATATGCCTGCATATAGTAATGTTATCTGTATTACTGCAGTATCTGAAGACCCCAATCAGACACAGGCCATTGAACACTCAGAGAAAACTCTCAAAGAAAATTCCTACCAAAAATAGTTTACCATGTGAACTAAGGGGAAAATGCAACCTGTGGATTTAATTAAACCAGTTGAGATAACCACAGAGAGGAAACTTGCAAAACAATCATAGGTGAACACACAGGTATGGTCAACTTTGACAGCATCCTGCAGAAAACTGTTACAAGCCTGTGCTGAAGGGGTTTGCTTGTTAGTAAGTTACATTTTGCAAAACAGTTCATTTGATCTTCGAATTAGATAAGAAAAATATTAAAGAAGCTATGGATGTTAGTTGGCCACCTGCTTACTCTGAGAGAAGAATCCACAATCAGCTGTGGTAATAAGAAGATTGCCTCACATTATACAAATACTATTTAGACCACAGAATTTCACTGAAGGTTTCAACTCACTTGTGATCTCTGCTGGTATAAGGTCACGTCCAGCCTACAGCCACACAAAATCTCTTTTGTTCACCACACAGTAAATACACAGCACACAGAAGGAAACCTTTCTAGATTTCATGCTTAGTCCTCACTGTATGGGCCCATCACACATGGATTTTTTTTATTAAATTCTACCACATTAAGCCCGCACAGTTAAAATTGTACTATGATGACAACATAATTCACCTCCATCATCTTCTTCAAAACCTCTATTTAAAAAGAAGAGTTTGTAAATGGGGGAAGGCATAACCCCCTGCAAAGTGCAGCATGTGTGAACTAAGTTACCTGTTCTATTTGCTTTAAAAATATCGTGGTCCAGTCCTCAGGGGGGGATATCAACATTTTACAGAGTATCATTATCATTCATGTTGTATTTATTGTAAGACAACAGGTACATTGAAGTATCATCTAGTGTTTCTTTGAAGTAATTTATTGAATAACATTTGTCACCATTTTAAAGGGTCAGTGGCTGATATAGTGGAAGTTAGGGAGTTCAACATCTTTAGCCATAATAGTGACGACATAAATAGTAATCACTCTGTTAATCTAGAAATCAGCAAGGTGGCATGTAGCTACCATAGTAACAAGCATAAGATCAGCTGTTTCCTTCCAAGAAATGCCTACACTTCACTCAGCTATTCTGCCACGATTTTTGAAGACATGACGAAAAACAACCCCAACACATCCTGCATCTCAGAACTTGCCTCTTTCTCTGCATTTCCTCAACAGAAGAGAGAATTCTTTAGAAGAAGAGAGTTTTACTTGTTTTAACGAGAACATCCAACTACTGATTGGGAGACAAAGTTTCTGGAGCCAAAATTTCATGACTAGTGACAGCCCTGCCAATCTTACCTAGGGAGAGTGCACAACAAAGTGCACCACAGAGACAGCACGCACCCTAGAAAGAATCACCTTCCCAAGCTTTTCTACAAGGGCTACAGAGATTATTTCATGCAGTAATCATAGTAAAAGGAGGTCTTGGTATCTACAGGTTATACACTTTTTCTAATATACTCTTAACCACTGTAAGTAACTCCAGTTAATTATTAATAGCCACTTCTATTCTTTGCACTTTACGGACATCTCTATCCAATCTCATTTATGTTAAACTCTTATGCATACAGAACTCCAACATTTCCCAAGTTGCAATATCTGGGGGGTTGAAGTTGCGGGGGGAGTGGAATTTAAAAATCTAGGAACAGAGGCACTCAGGGTTGAAGTAGCAAGGACACCCAGTTGTTCTGGCTTCCCATCCACTGTGCGAACACCTAGGTAAAATCTATACCTATAGCACAGATTTTTTTTTTATTTTTTTTTTTTAAGTGTTTCCACACAGGCTACTGACTGAATAAATGAGACAGTCAGGACAAACCTAAGAGAAAGGAGGAGAGTGTAGCTAACAGGTTTGTATTTTTCAGGAAGGAATTAGCCTGGGGTCACATAAAAATATACATATTATTCTGAATTTCCTTGTTATGGTAAAAGCTTGAGGAGTACCTGTAGGCATTCCATTAAAAACTTCTACACCGTTAAGTATCTTGATCTAGACATTTAAATTACTCCTATGGGATGTCTGTCTGAGAAAGTCCAGCCTGCCTTATGGCAAAGCTAATCTTCACATAGCTGTTTCACTTTTTATCGGCGCACCTGCCTGTATTAACAAGATTAAGAATTAAGCTGGCAGGAGGCCGTCTGTCAAGGAATACCAATTTCTCTATTGACTTAATCATCAGAATTACAACCAAATGGAGCTCCAAGCCTGGGCAAAGGGAAGTTGTTCATTGTGTCATAATTCAAACTCTAAAAGGAAGGTCCTGCAGAAGTCATGCTTGTGGCAGGCTGTGTCACCAGACTGTGCAGGGGAAACAATTGGGGGGGGGGGGGTAGACACTGGAGTTGTCTTGTAAAAGGATATTCTTATTTAACTGTTAGGGCCAGAGGGAAGATTTTGCATGTGATCTCTCCACACAGTCAAAAAATGTAAGGAAATTCTATCTTCTGGATCACTTGCAGATCCAAGCTAAGTCATTCAGGGAGTGTTTAAAAAGGAGTGCACATGCTTATCTTTGTGAAGCCAGGCTCCATCCACGGAGCTCGTATCTCCTCATTCCAAGTCACAACTTAACTCTCAATTGTGTCAGTGCTGTATGCTTAAAGGAGTTTGTTACCATCTATCTCCAAGCAGAACCTGCTAGTTCAGGGAAGTTTCTGCACTTGAGGCAGACTTTGCCATATTTATTAATATAAGCTGCCACAACCTACATGCTCACAAAAGAAAAACTGCAAAAACATCCATGTACCACAAACCCACTAGTAGAGAATGAATGAAAGGGGAAAACAGCACAGCAAAATAAGAAGTTGTTTTTAAAGTTGAACACAAAAAAAAAGTTCTAAGAATTGGATTCAAGGAGACGCAGGAATGTTTATTATTTGGGGACTGTTTTGAAGCTTTGCAATTTATCCATTTTGCTGATATGCTGAAGGCAACTGCTATGAGAGGCCATCCCAAAGTTTGGGATAATCAACCCTTTGTTAGAAGATCAAACTGAAAGTAACAAAGCATTCACGGATCAGTTTTATTTACTAAAAGGAACAGAGTGCAAATGTATTCAAAATATACACAGAAAGGAGCAAGGCAGATAACAAATGAAATCTGAAACAAAACACTTGCAAGCCAGGCACAGGAGAGTGACTCCCTGCAAGTGACAACACTGCAAGGGAACAAATGCTCGTTGTTCTCAACTGACTGCACTTCCGCCTCCTCCCCTTTCATTCAATACTTAGTGCTAGTGATGCTCTCTCCATCTCCATGACATGCTGGTTGCAAATACTTTTATCTCGGTGAGGAAAGCAGGCTGGAGAAAGCATATGATCACATGGTAAGTTTACACTTATATTTGCTGGCGTGAAGGGGAAAAACCCTTTATCAAATAGGTCGCTTAACTAGCAAATGCAATTAAATATTAAGTATAATTGTGTGGAGCGTGTGGATCTTGGGTAAATGCAGCAGGGGAGTGTATGCTTAAGGAGCAACTGGGACAGCTGTGTATATCTGCAACCTTTGCTTTAAAAGCAGTAAATGCTGCACGGTCAGAAAAAAGAAAATAACTTCCCCCGTTTTGTCCTTTGTACTGGAAGTCTGTTGCCCGAATGCTATTTCTCATGAAGGAATTCAGCTCAGACAAAGTCAGCTGAGACAAACCAGAGCCCCTCACCCCCCTCCTATTATTCCGTACACAGCTCCCTTCCCGCTAGCTTGCAGTTCTGACAATGCAGGGAAAGAGGAAAAGAATGGCAGAGGGAAGCAGAGCACAGCTGTACGTTGCAGAATCTCTCCATATTCATTTGCCAAACAAAGCCAGTATTCAAAAAGACAACGAAGATGCAATAGGACCATACCAAATCCATGCCTCTGCGCAGCGAGGGGCTTCCTAACAATGCATTCAAGCAACAGATAGAGATTTACCTTCAAAATGCAGGCCATGTTCTTTCTCTATCCTTCCTACCACAGAGCAGCAGGATTCTACTTTGTGGGCAGCAGTTTCAGTGTCAAGCAAAAGGCTGGTAGAGCTGCAGAACTGCTAGAGCCTACATTCCTGTAGATCCAAATAAGGGTACCACGCATCCAGGATCCGTTAGTCATATTAGTCTTTTTATGCCCCGTTTGTTCCACCCATCAGCTCCTACCACTGGCTGGGAGCCAGCCCGGTACCTCCCCTCTGTCACATGACCGAGTTTGATTCATGGCTCCAGCATGCATTTTTGTAAGCTCCAGGACGTTCTCGCGCAATACTATACGTGCAAACAGCAGTCTATACTTTGCAGATGTTTTGTAATGGTTGGAAATCAAGCTGCATGTTTACAATGAATCCCTGTGCAACTCTCTAAATGTTCTCAGGAGACAGTTGCTGCCAGTTGGTCAGAAAAGTCCAAGCTCTCTCTATTATTTGGGCTCTAAAAATCCTTACGTTGCTTGTTAGTGTGAAGTATCGTTTTATGTTCAAGCCCTTTTAATTGTACAGCAGGCTTCCCTTTGTCTGAAGGCTACAACTGCTTCCCCATGAGAGATAATCATTACCAGCAGCCAACATAAATATCCTACCACAGGTGCTTGCGTTGTGCTGCACGTGTCTTTTTGTGTAAAGGGCTGGCATACATCACAGGGAATGGAAAGCATGGGTCGGTTTATTTGGGTTTTTTCATTTGTGCAAGTCTGATAAAGGGTCTCTGAACTTTCTTTGGACTTTCCTACACTGCAGTGGGATTAACTACAGATTAATACATTCAGCTGTTGAAGAAAACTTTCACTTTACATCATCTCATCAAATTCAAATTCTTCTCTTACATATAATACTTTATCCATTATAAAGGTTTCACTTCATGTTTGTCACTTTTGCAGTCTCTTTCTCCCCCTTTTACACTTTCCCAGTACTTCTCATTACTACATCTTGGAACCCTTTGCATTTTGTGTACTTGGCACCTTCACTCTATTCCTTGTGTGCTACATTGCTTCGCTCCTGCTGCTTTAATACACACCAAAGCTCTCCCTCTCCCTTAATAAATTCCTTGTAGTGGATGTCTTCATCCTCTCTGCAGCAACTCAGGGTACCTGTTTACATGCAGCCAATACACTTCAGTTAATATTATAAAACTGCTTACCATGGAGCTCCTTAATATGTAGAACCCAGAAGGGGTTAGTACCATGCTGCACATTTAATAACCAATACTGTTGCCTGCCTGGCAAGCCTCTCCTATCCAGGTGCGATCCATCGAGACAGTAAGTAGGTTGAAACTAAAGGAATTAGCTGTCCTCATTTTTGTGCAGGGGCAAATCATCCCCAAGAGCAGAACAGAAAGGGACCAGGGAGGCTTTCTCCAACTCACACTCCTTGGCTGCCTTCCTGTGCACTTCCAAAGAAGATACCAATTTGCGTTTGGCCTTTGCACCACCCCTCCAGAGCACCGTAGTTCTACAAGGGTCCTGCAAACTCCTCAGCACCTCTCACCACTGGAAATCCACCTCTTTGCTGAACTACAGCCAAAAACCAAAGGTCTTGAGCTGAAAATTGTGGTGGTGTTGGGGAGACTAATGAAAAAACTCTTGAAGTTTCTAACGGAAGGAAATATCTAAACTACGAATCAGTGGAAAAAGCTTGTGAGGGAGGGACCTATGGTCTTTTTTTATTAGAAGCTACCACCAATCAGTGTTACCTCATTCTGGACTGCAGTTTATGCCTCATTTATTCATAAGGAGTACTGTAACAAAGCTCTGTTTTTTAATGAATAAGATACACAATTCCCCCCCCCCCCCCAATTAAAAAAAAAAATTGCCTATTTTTCTCTCCCGCAGTCAAGCATCTAGTTTTTCTGGGACTGAAACTGTTCCTTCTATCTGTGTGGTGGGCATGGGAAAAGTTTCCATCCAAAACAAATGAAAAATATTCCATCCCCTTTCCCCCTGCTGCCTTATTAATTCTGTAAAGCACAAAAGGAATGAGACTTGGAGAGAAACTGTCCTGAAAAGGCCAACCATTTCAATACTCCCAAAGCATTGAGCGATTTCCAGTGAATGATATTCCTTAAGGAAAGGCAGAGATGTGGGTAGGTGTCTTGTTTTAAGCATTTCTCTAACATGCTTTGATTCTAAACACCACATCAGACAAAATATGGTGACTTTAACATTTAGACTTTTTGTAAATGAACATTTATCTTAAGATACTTCATTGTTACTTGACTCCAGCAACAGCCATCGTTCCCTCCCTCCCTCTGAGACTCACCACAATCTAACCACCTCATATTGTATGACACCTTTTTAAGGGCATAACAAAAGTAATTTCTTAGATTGTCCAACAGGCAGCTACAGCCCCTCTAAATTTTCTTAGTTTAGTGAAATACAGTCAAATAGATTTTCTGGAATACTAGAAGTGCTCTAAGTGCCTATGGGTTGCTCACAGTGTGCAGAGGGTCCCACAGCTCCTGTCGGCCATTCCCAGCCAACAGGCACCCCTGCAGCAGCAGCTGTTGGTTCAGAAAATGCTCTGCTGGTGCTTGTAAGCGAGCCATGTGAAACTCTGTGTTTATTCTCTGCAAATGCAAGCAAAGCTTAAATTTTTTCTTCCAGAACTTAATTTAGAGAAAACCTAAACCCATGCCTTTCAGAAAAACACACACTTTTCTTTAAGGAGGGATATGAGATTCCACTTTATTTGCTCCTGGGGACAAGAACTGAAGGTGTGACTCTAGCTGAGATCACCGTAAACAGCAACAGAAAGCCCAGCCTTAGGCTGAGCTAATTTTACCTCAGAGAAACTACATGAAGAAATGCATCCACCAAATTATAAAAGCAAACAAACATTGTAAGCGCATCTTTTCTATGAGCCTTATGAAGTGTTTTACTTGAGCTTAAAATGCTCTTGAAATCAGCTTTAGGTCAAACATAGCTCACACAAATTTCAGTTGTGCCTGCAACTTTCCATCCAAAATTAACACAGTTGCTGTTGCTTGGTAGGGATGTCAAAGGCAGTGTGAAACTGCCTTTCAAGTCCAAGTCATTGTGACAGGCCACACAAAGTCACTACTTCTAGTTCTGAGGACAAACAGCTTGCATATTTGCCATTTAGTTCAAACCCTTTCAATATATTCCTATGGAGATGCAACCTTGGGGAAAATATGGTTCTTTGGGCAGCAACTCTTTTCAATTCTAGGTCTTAAAAATGAATTCTGTCATAATAAATCAATCCTTTGTGGAGAAGGCTGATTAAACCTTTTTTTGCAAAGATTGAAACAGCTACACAATACCAGCATTCAAGTAAGAGTTTCTCTGTACTGCCAATATGGCTAGTTATGCTGGGCTAGGCTGTGCCACGAATATCGCTTGATTGGTTTGTTAGCTGAATGGACATAATGTAGCTGATGAAGCTGTACTTTCACCTATGATAAGAACTTCAAAGCCAAAACGTCACAAATAGGTAACAGACTTAAACATTAATTTGTTAGTCCCATACTCTGTATTTCAGAAGTGCATGCTTAGAGAAAGTCTGAAAACTATCCTCAACTCACTAACTGCTGAAATCAGACACTGGCTCATCTAATGCGAAAAACGAAGAAACTGTTTTTACAGTTGCTGCCACTACAAAGTTTTTTCAGACAGGGATGACACAAGATGGCATTTCTCACCCTTCAGGTACAGCCTGAGTCAGTGCTGGAGTAACAGATCTGCTTCACTGTTATCCAGACATCTCATCTTCCCAACCTTCTGTATCAATTTTTCCTTACCTCATGTAACTCACCGTTAGAGGTAAGCAATATAAGCTACTCAGCACCCCAATGGCATGACAGAGGTAGAAGATGAGATGATAGAAAGACAGCACGCTATGATTTGAACAGGAAATCTTACCAGCTTATCCAAATGTTACATGTAATTTTAATTTAAACCTTTTCACGAGCCTGACTTTTCAGGTAAGAAAAAGGGCTAAATCAAGCTAGTGTGCTTCATTTCAGAAGTGAACTCCTGCTACACTCTGTCTGGAGTCCAGAAGCTGAGAAGAACATATGGGGACATATGATACAGCCTGAATTCTACCTTTATTTTTCAGAAAAATCCTTACAGCTTAAAGCAAGCATGCCATATACACACTAGTGAAAGAGCCCAATCAGAAGTATATATTGCCCTACCCAACTTGCTTCTCAGCACAATTCATCTCTTACCTTATTTAGCTGCAGGACAACCATGCTGCATTAAAAAAAAAAAAAAAAAAAAGGGTTTAGTTGTGGGATACTTCTGCATGTTTTACTGGCCGGAGACAAGGATTGCTTGGCACCATTAATGCTATTAGAAATTCAGCTCATCACCTCGCTTTTATTCAGTGTCATGGTAACAATTTAGCATAGCCACACAGCACTTTGAGACCATGCATGTTCTTGAGTTTCCCCCGCCCCAGCCCCTTTCTAATACACACAAACACACTCAGATCCATGCCTCCCAACTTTCTTTCAACTAAATCACCATTAAAAAAAAAAAAAAAAATTAAAAATCAAGTGTTGGCCAGACCTAACAGTTTTAGGAAAAATTTTCCCTTTATTCTCTAACACAAGACAAATCTTTGAAAAGGTAAATGCTGTGCTATTTTATATCTATAGGATATAAAGGATATAGTCTAGCCTGTATCTGTAGTATATGGCTTTTATAAAAAGCACACAATGTTGTTAATAAATATTTATGATCTAAAAGAACAAAAAAACTACAATATTTTTAAATGCATGATATTCAGAGATTAAAACACAAAGGTCTGTAGAAGTTCCTGGAAGCAGAACAAAGCAAACCCCCCAAATTGTTAATCTTTTCGGAATGTTGTCATTTTATTTCCAATCCAAATTCATCTGAGAACTTCAGGTTTCTGTTTTCAAAGTTGCTTATTAAACAGTAATCATTTTGCACTGAACTACAGATTGTTCTATTTTATATTTATGAAAGAGTGTATGTCATATGTGTTATTTGTAAATCTGTTTTAATAGAACAAATGGAATTTAAAATGCAGCAAAAAAATGTGCTCAGAGGAGAACACTGTCCCTCTTCCCAGGCAGCTTTCCTCTAATTAAAACAGACTAAGCAACTCTTCAGAGTGCTGTGTCCACTTATGCCACCAGCTGTTTTGCCTGTATAAAAATAGTAAGATAAACAATCATATAACTTACTTCAGTCTTCAGGAGAAGAAAACCCACCAATAATATTCTGAAGGGCATTCAAAAACTAAATGATGTGTTTGAAGATGCACTGTTATTTAAAGGTAATGTTGCTGACTAGAGAATATGGTTGGTTGATAGGCAGTTCTTGCAAGTTCTTCAGCCAAGGATGTATTTCGTTTTTCCACTATTAAATTTTTACATTCTTTGCTCCTATTAGCAATACCTTACACTCCCACTATTTTTATAACATAATTCTAATATCACAAAAACATTAATGTTATTTCACACTTATATACGTCCATGTCAATTTGTCCTCTAACAAGATTTTAGGTTGGAGAATACAGCTGTTCACATAAAAGGAGCTTAGGAAAAGGAACTAGCAATGACTTCAATCACGGTATTGAAGGCCCTAAATTGGAACAGAAAATTTAAATCCAGCATTTCAACTTAGGAGAATACCTTCTCCTGAACTGCAGAAGCAGAGACTGTCCCCTGCTGTGCTTTCTCCAAAGATCCAGTCATCTACTGGTTTTATGGGCTAAGCTCTGTTATTATCCAAACCGTCTGTCTTTCAGAAAAAAAAAAAAAAAAAGAAAAAAAAACCAAACCAAAAAAACCACCAAAAAACCTGTCCCTATCCCTTCCCAAGGCTTTATCTAATGTTTCCTTGCACTTGAAAGGAAAACCTTAAAAGCACAGCAGTAAAGATAGATTTATTTAATGCAGGAGTGAATTAATTTTGTTCAGGGCGGTGGGGTGGCTTTTTTTGACCACTCTCGTGTAACGTATCTGGAGGGGCTCAGCCCCAGCACTGTCAGATCTGAGCCACCTTGCTCAACAACATCCTGCTACATATCATAAGATCACAAAACTCTGAATTCCAAAGCCCTGTCTTGGTCTTGAATGAAGACTTGTCCTCCAGGGAAAATAAGTAAACAAATCAATTCATCTGTATTCTGGGAATGAGATGGGAACTTGAGAATCCTATTTTTGCCAGGGAAGGGTGAGGTTGTGAAGAACAGGAACCCATCTCTACCTCACAGGCTGAAAAATAGGGAAATAGGGGAAAGACAGCCCTTGGCACTCACCCTGCCTACCCAGTGCCCCATACATTATCTTTTTAGGCACTGTGTAGACCCCATCACTGTCAGCATCCTCTGAGGGTTCTTGGAGGTCTTCCCCTGCTCTGGCTGGCAGCAACAGGGCTCTGAGTGGGGACAGCAGCAGCCACTGCTCAACAGGCTCTGCTCTGCCATGAATAGAAAGCCAGAGGAACACGCCATGCCACCAGGGATGTGACATGCCACAAGGGACAACAGATTCTTTGCTCCACATCTTCTTAAGAGACAGAGGGAGCGGCATGGCAGCCAGGAGAGAGTCCAGGGCCGAGGCTGCACATGGCTGGAATCCAGAAAAATAAGATCCTGAAGGCAGATTTGGCCTATGGTGTAAAGGGAACTAGGCCTTAACCTAAGACATAAGAATAGATAAATGATTAATTTTAGAGTAAGCAATATCAGAAAGGTTAGCTGTTTTAGACTAGACATAGGCTAAGTATGAATTAATAGCACAACCTGAGTCATTCTCAGAAATTCAAAGGTGATCTTTGATGTGTAAGAAGATAAGTGACTATGGTGACCGGAGACCTTCTGCCTATGACCACTAACTTCAGAAGAACCAAGACAAGATGATAAGAAACAGTTAAGAGAAGAAAATGTATTGGACTTTTGAAACCACTGGAGAATAGAGAACTGAGAGTTCATGGAAAAACACCAAAAAAACCAAGAACTTCTTTTGACAAAACATCAATTGCATAATGTTTTGTAAAATTGTATATATAGAATGTGTTTTTGAGTTATCCTTGGCCACTCACTAAGGTGATGGCCCAACTCTGAGTTGTTAATAAAGCAAACCTAGAGAAACCCATGACTGAAAATTCTTTAACATATGGTCCAGAACTTTCTATTTCCAATTAAAACCAGCACAATGGCAAGACAAAAGCAGTCAAAGGATTTTTTTCTCATCTTGGTCTCTGGTTTTAGAGTTCTTTGTAGTTACAGGCTTTCAACAGAAAAACAGACAAATGTAATCAGAAATGGGTCCAATTCTGCAACAATTTATCACCTGCACCGGCTCTAGCAACGCTAGCAGCATGCACAGGATATAAATTAGCACCAAGTATAACTTGTGGTCTTGCTTCATTGAGCATTATGAATTAGCATTATTTTAGCATGCTATAAATGGATCTGTAACATGATGACAGTAATTTTAGGAACAAAAAAGCGTTTCAAAGATTTTTTTTCTGTCTTGGATATATTTTATTCAGTTGCAGCCCCAACATTTAGACATGCAGCAAAAAATATGATTATATACCAGAATACTAAGCAACATTTTCTTGTTAACAGCAGTGTCATATGGAGAGATTTACTGAGATGGTGAGAAAGTCACTGGAACCCACATATATCCTGTTTTTAAGCCTCATTCTATACTTGATTCCTGAGTTAAGAAACCAATCAAACTAACACACTGAAATCCAATTCTACTGCTTCCATTAAAATTCTCTCAATGAAATTCCCTTCTTGGCATATTTAAAATCTTACTTAGTCACAGCTTGAGAAACAGAAACAGTAAAAGCTGCTTACAGATCTTGAGTCATGAGCTTGACTCCTGTGAATCCAAATAAACTGATACCCTAGTCCCCTATTAAATCCACACTCTTCTTGAAGCCTTTAGAGGCACTAGCCAGCCATCATGCTGTGTCCTAACGTCAACAGACTTTGCTCCACTGGATCTAATGAGAAGAAAATATCTACCTTGTTATTAAAGCTACTTTCACTCATTAAAATTGCCAGTAGCAAAACTTTGCTGTACTTTGAAGAGTCTATCTCTAACTATTAACATATATTCTCAAGAAAAAGGCCTTCCTATCTTCCAAAACATCTGATAGCTATCAGGCCAGACTTTTAATAAAATATATCCCATGCAATGTTTTTAATTGACAGACACAATGTTACAAGTTTATAACTGACAGCAAGCTTGCCTCTGACAATTTTCTACACTGCTATGTAATACTGAACTAGAAGCTAACGAGATGCAGTTATAAGGGGATTTCAGGTGCTTAATGAGTTAGACAACTTTTGGATATTGCCTTATTGGAACAATCAGCAACCCTGACTTTAAAGGTTTAGGGTTCCAAACACAAAAATTTAATTACACAGAAATGATATTATTGAAAACATGCAATTAAAGTTGTTGAATTAAACACAAGAATAAAGACATACATGAATTCAGCCTGGGTATACAGATCTCAAAATTTTTAAATGACATGATCACACAGTTCTTTCCCCAATGGAAGGTGGTTTGTTTGGGGGGGCTGGGTGTGTGTGTGTGTGTTTGTTTTTCAGGGTTTTTTGGGTTGTTTTTTTGTTTGGGGTCCCATCCCCCCACTTTTCTAGTTCAGAAGATGGAATTTGCATAAGATTAGAGTGAATCAGCATTAGGTGAATATGCTGTTTCCTACAGGATCACTGCTTTACTTACTGGAAAAAATTAAAAATTATATAGTAAGAAATGGGTTTAAGGAAAAAAATTGCAGAAATAGTCTGATTATTTAAATCATTGAAAGCAGCTGTGAAGAGGTAGATTCTGAACTTGACTTTAACAGAAATCCTCTGCAATGCTCTCTGAATTAATAGCTAGGCATTAGTATTATTTTCTCTCATTTTCTGAGCTCCCAATTTGAAACCATAAGGGCTTATTCACCAATGCACTGGGTATGTGCAGCTGCTACTGAAGGTAATAGGAGTTATATTTTGAACATATTAATTGATACATAATGCTAAGTACTCTGAAAAAAGATATCTTAAGCACCCTATATTGGACAGCAACATTAATGGGTACTTTAACCATATTTTCTGTGACTCACTTTCTTTCCTATAAAACAGTAATAATTTTTAATGTGGATATGTCATATTACAGTGAATGGCATAAGAGTGTCCATTAGGAAATTAGGCATCCTGTCTTCAGGAAATGCTTTCACTGTCATGAAGTAACATGTGGCACAGGGCCACACTCAGGCAAGGAGGAGCAAGCAGAATCTTAATTAAATAGCTGCTCTCCACATGCATCTGGCCAATCTGTGCACCTAAACAAGTCAGGAGAATTAGAACAAAAACCATGTTATTGATCATGTTATTTCAAACTATGCATAATGTTTAGGAGATAATTTGACCAAAGTACAACTGCAGACGTGATCAGCTTGGCATTTGAAACTTTTGAATGCCTAGGTTTGTTATTTAATACTATTTTTATTTTAGTATCCCAGAAATCAGAGTCACAAATTCCATCTGCTGCCATTACAGTGGCACTCAACAGGGTTGCCAGTAAAGTTTTCTAACTTCCAGGACCAAGACACCACTCCTCAGAAATCAACAACGCGCACAAAAGCAGTCACTTCTAGACCTAGAGTACAAGACACAGCCTTTCCCTGACATGCGGTAGCAGCAATGAAAGGCAAGATCCTGTCCTGTGACAAACCCCAATCTAGTTAATACTGACTGCTGAATCTACCAACTCTGCCATTTAACACGATATAATCTAAGTCGCCACTATCCATGTATCCTTTCTCAATTAGAAGTTCCAGAAAGAATGTATGTCATTGTTATGCTAACTTTGAGAAGAAAAACCCCCCAAACTAAAACTACCACATGATTTTAAGAGTCCAAATAACTTAAGAAACAAGATGTCTCAGAGTAAGTCCATTTAATGGTCCAAATAAAGTCCATACAATGGTCCCTGGACAACTAGAAAAGTGGTGTGTTTGTTAATTTTGGTGATTTATGACTTCTGGTGATCCTGATGTTTTGTTAAAAGTCATTTTAGAATTTTCAAAAAGGCATTAAGTCCTCAGTTAATAGTTTCCCCAGACTGAAAGTAGAACATGCATACATCCATTATAGTGGTAAAACACAAAGATTTGGTGGTCTGACTATTTTTAAAAAGCAAATTTTTTTTTGAGTAATTTAATCCTGCCATACATCACTCTAAGCCAGTGAGGGACTTTATTGACTCAGTGGCCTTTGGTGTAAAATACCAGGTTTTGCAAAGATAATTCAATTTGCAAAGTTTTCACTGGAAGTAAGTTGTATATCTCCACGAGAAATTTACCGTGTCTTCAATCACACAATCATTTAACAAACCTACATAACTGTCATTCCTCCCTCACTACAATTTAAAGACCTCTGTAAAAATATTCTCAGCAGTTTCAATACATATTTATTAATATTGCCCTATAGTCATAGCCTATGTCCCAGTAGCAAAGGAATCAGAACTTGAAGCCAAAAACATTTAGGAACATCTAAGTGAAATGTGTTCGTAATGCAGATTTTTAACATTAATGTGCAAGACAAGTAAAGAGCTTTCCTCCCCCTGCATTTTCAAGATGATTATCAGCATATCATTTTTCTGTCTGTTCATATTATTGATAGCATAGCCATTAGTGTTTGCAAATCACATAATACCCTGATTCTTTTGCAACAAAAGTGCAAGTAATGTTGTATGTGAACACCAAGGAGGGAATAAAATAAGTATAAGGAGACATATTTTAAATAGAAAACATTTTGGAAAGAAAATAATTTTAATCATCCTCAGGTGGATAACACTCATCATTTCTTCTTCCCCCAGAGATTTAATGCTAGAATTAGTTTTAATCTCAATAAAACTACAGTATTTCTGTTAATCCACCATGAAGTATCAAAGTTAAAAATAGCCTGTGATTTATCATGCATACCATAATACAGTTTTAAAACATTTTTATTATTTTCAAAGCCTTCTAGGATTTTCCTTATCAAGATGTGACAGAAGTCTTCCCATAGCTCAGTTGTCTCTTTAAAATGCTGCAGTACATGATAAAGAAAATGCTTTATAGTTGGAGATAAACTTACTGTATCTGGCTTTCTATTTTAATAAAATTTACAACAGCATTTGGAGAAACTGCAGAACCAGATTTCATGGACTGAAAAAAATACATACTAGGAGCTAAGATTGACTTCATGCCTATTCAGACATTTTGTATAGCAGTCATGGAAGCATGGAGTTGTTAATACAAGGTAAATTAAGGATTTTTAAGGACTGGTTAAATTTAAATGCTGGAGTCCACATGCAAGCAGGATCTCTGCTAACACCAGAAATTGTCAGAGTACATGGATAGCCTAGATTTGTGAGAGACTAAATGCAACACCTATCTGCAAACACAGAGTTCGTCCATTTAATTAATCTGAAATAAAGTTATCTTTTACAGTTAAAGGCTCTTAAAGTAGAGGTGCATAATTTTGGAGTTGGGGGTAGAGGGAGATTTAATTATATTGGACTAATCCTATCCTTTAATTTCCTTAATGCAGTATCATTCCAGAAGTGGATGCCACAGGAGAAATGGCTAGATCCACTGCACTTTGCCCAGGACCATATTTATGTCCTTCTTGGTATAAATCACAATGCTTAGAGAGTTTTCCTTAGAAGATATCAACCTGACTGTTAGGTGAGCTCATGAACAATTGAGATGCAACTGGTTCAGAAATGCCAGGAAGGACAGCTTTTTAAGTTATAGCTCTGTCATATCCTTTGTATTCTTGGACAATTTCCTTTGCAAGTTAACATTTATCTACCTTCTGATAAGAATAACGAGAACTCCACATTGGTGCTGTCGTGTAAAAATCTTAGTCTAATATAATAGCAACCAGTAAAGGGTTCCCTTTTTGGAAAGATCAAGAAGGACATCAGGCTTTGCATTCACACTTCCCTTCTGTGAACCATGCCGCTGCTGTTGTTGCTATAGTCTAAGGGCTGTAATATTAATAAGCTTTCAGCCAGGACTAAGGGTCTTGGGATAATACAGGGTGGGAGGGTGGGGAATACACGAAAAACTGAGGTCAGACAGGAAGGTACCCGTATTGCAACTTTGAGAGTATTTCCTTCCTTCATTCATTCCCCTAGTTACTATTTTTAAATCCCCACAAAGTGAAGCATCAGCAATTCCTCTAAGGGGACAGCAGCTCTATATTAGAAAGGTAAAGGCACAAGGCCACTGACTGGCATAGTTAAATACACTGGCATCAGGGCTGGGTAAAGAGCTGACAGATTTGTGTTTAATTCTGTTTTCACAAAGAAAAATGGAAACTTTTTTAAAAGTGAAATTCTCTTCCTTTAACATAGCCTCCCAAACATAAACCCTGGGCAAGTGAGAGCAAATTTGTGAATTTTCAAAGCAGTATCTTAAACCCACTTGAGATTTTAGTGACATTTAAATTTCTACAGTGTACCCAGTTTATTTCTATCTGGGTGTCAGAAGGTGGCCATTATTTGCATTGCTTGAAACTTTTCTTATGCACAGTCAATACAAATACTGTTACACAAAATAAGTTCACTGGAGGAGCAGGAGAATTTAGCTTTGAATACATTTCAGACAGTAGCTCTCCTTTGCTTTGAACAAAACTTTTGGAGTTTTATCATGCTATTCTGTCTTTCCTTGAGAATAGCTGCAGAGAGAGATGTGGAATTCTTCCCCCCACCACTCCTGCTCTCCTTCATCCATACTTCCCTCTCTCTAAACCAGCAGCAAGGATGGCTGACCACAGCTAAGCTAGAATAGCACTGGAGATTTCCCATGTAGTATCATATGAATGTACTCAGGTAAATAAGTAAGTGCTGGAAAATAGTAATTTTAATACAGCACTGGGAGATGGCTTCTCAGAGGAAATTATTTCAGCTGGAAAGCAAGAAAAAAAAAAATCTCCAAAAGCCAACATTTCTGCTTTACTGTTTGCATGCTACAGCTCACAAAAATAGCAAAGAAACTTTCAAGAGGCAAAATGAAACTAGATCAGGACCCTGCAAGTCTGAGAGGAAGAACCTGAGAGGGAGAAGACCAAGAAACAAGGTTGTTAACACCCAGATCTCACCATGACACAGATAGAAACTTAAAGCTTTAAATCTTTTCTATATTCATATATTTTCTATTTCCAGGAGGCATTTGCTCAAGTGTTTAGCACACATTTGCAGTTTGCTTCTAAAACCATGCAAGAATTTTCAATAATGAGTGAGAATCACTGGAAAAATATTCTCAAACAAAACATGAATCTATTTAAGGGAACAGTCTAAATTCACCTATTCCAAGATTAGTCAGAAAGATTCCTAATTGTGGCTGAAATGCAAGTAAGCACTACTATGATTAATTCCACTGAGAAAGAAAACACCAAGAGCTGCTCAGGAAGTTGCTGAACGTGTTACAAAGTGAAGCGACTACTCGCAGAACTCAGGATCTGCTCTCAAACAATTTAGGAACATAAGACAGTTAATTTAGCAGCTGATTATACTGCACGTGATGAAATCCCAAAAAAGATCTCTTAGAGCTCAGGTTTATATAGCAACATTTGTGTGTCAGTATTGGAACATATGATTCCGAAAGCACAGACAAATTATCTACACATTAAAAAAATCAGCCCCACCAGGTGGTCACATCACCCACCCCTTTCACAGTAAGTACATGCATTTTTAGTGAGGTAAACAACAAATGAACCTAGCAGTTAGCACTGCTAGAACAGAATTCTCTCATAAGAAAAACTTACTTAACCATCTTCTATGCCAAACCTGTGCTGTTGCCTGTTACTTGTGACTGACTATTCAAGACACGGCTGAAAAGCAGTACTGACTGGGGTGCAAACTAGTTACCTGCACAGCATCATGAAGCAATTCAAGCAATGGTGGCAACTACTTTCACAGACACCAGAGTATACTTTGTGTAAGGGCTAGTAGTTTTACTGAGTAGGTAGTTGGCAGGGTTGGTTACTACAAAAAGCTCTTAATTATATTATCATCAGGAGAGCCGCTTGTCTTCAGCAGCAAATACCCCCATTAAAAGATCATTCTGCTTTAGCCTCAGTGTACTTCAGTTTCCATGCAACAATATTTTGGGGGATTATCCTTGATACCCAGATATAACAGGATCCTTGTTTCCTGTTTCTTGCACATAGTACTTCCAATAATCAGTTATAAATAAAACCATTAATTTTAAAGAAAGATAGGGGTATTTTTAAAAACAAAAACCACCTGGGAAAACATCCTGCTGGTCAAAGCCATCTCTACTTGTCATTACACCAAGGACTGCAAAGATGAACAGTGAAAGCGAAGAACCGCCCTACTCTTCCTCTACAACATCAAGCTGGTTGTAGCCTGCTCTGGGATCTAGGCATGTCCTAGGCTGGGATAAGTGACACATAGCTGCCAGCTCTCCCAGAGAGAAGTAGAACTGTTGCCTCTGTTCTGGCAGAGACCTTCACAATGGGAGACACTTAATACACTTCTAGTACAGGGAGGACTCCTGAACTCGGGTGATGCCATCAATAAGAGCAGCAATAGCTGCTGTCTGCTCAGCTGTTCGGATAGCATTCATGTTGTACCATCCTGTTGGGTAACCTCAGTGGTGAAACACAGAGCTCTGCTGCTGTACAGTTCTTGGGGGGAGCAACGGCACAAGGTAAGCAGTGAAGGTGTAAACTCTCCTGTTTTCAAAAAGTGTCAGAAGGGAACTGTTCCTGCATGCAGGCAAAATCAGAAACTGAGAATTTGCTTTTTAATTGAGAACAACATGTATGGATTAGAGTCCTGTTCCAGGCCTGTGGGCACAGGAAAATGTGCTGGAAAACCCTTGGAGGTTAATGTAAACACAGAACTGCAGAAAGGAAAGATACAAGAAAAAGCAGCTGCACCATGTACCAAGTTTGGTACATTTGAACAGGAGAACAGGAAGATCTATGTAAAAAAACCAAGAAATATCTATCCAAAAGTTTTATTTACTGTAAACAGCTCTCTTCAGTCACAGAGACAGTAGACTAGCAAACTCCATGAAACTGTCTTCCCATACATACAAGATGAACCAACTTCATTACAGGTTTTCATTTGGACAATCAAACTGTGGCTCGGTTACAGCTTGAACTAACCTAAACTCTTTCCTTTTCAGGATTAATTTTCAGCAAAATCAACTCCAGGAGCTGGCACCTGGTTGCATGAGTGCTACTGCTAGTGAAGGAAAAAGCGTGTGTGTGCACACATGCACGTGTAAGGGGAAGGCAGGAACACAGAATAAAGGCTGCAGAGACAGGACAGTGACTGTTTAGATTTGCTTAAAATGCCATGAATCCTTAGAATGATCAAAAAAGTTTTTAATCAAGAAATAAGCAAAGCTCAAAGCTCACATACCAAGTGAAGAGCATAAATAGAGCAGAGAATTAATTTAGTAAATATAACAAACCATAGAGAACAAAAAGGAAGAGGAAAAAATGGATAGCAAATACAATGTAGAATAGGAAGGAAACCTAAGTGCAGGGTAGCACTTGTGGGAATTATGGAGAACTGTGATAATGGAAAGTGTTCTGTGTACAGGGTCACCTGAACTACAGGTGATACGGGGAGAAAGAGTGCCATTTAAAGGAATTGCACAATAATTCAATAGATGACATTTTACATGTAAGAGAAGAGCACACAGTGCAAGCCAGCAAAATATATTTACTGCTTAGATTAGGACCAAGACAGGACCTTAGCTGACAGATAGAAAATTGGATGCAATATAGACATGAAGGCATGAGAGAATGTGATGCAGTACCTACAAAGACTTCCCCAGCGTCATGCAAGAGAAGGAAGCAAAGTCATCCAACCAGGATAAATGCTGACACAACTGTTAAACCACTGCGACGGTGTAAATTACAAAGAAAAAAAAATTATACTGGCCTAAGTGTCAGTTATTCTCAGTTCTAGTAGACTCTTATCAGCCAACACTGCTGGGTAACGTTGGTGTCTCCTTGTCCACTTTCAAAAACAAGCAGAACACATTTTACTATTAAGTTAATAGTGGGATCACACCAATATGATCAAGATTGTGATCTGCCTCACAAGTCTCAGCATCATGCAAAATAAATTTTTTGCACATGGATTTAAGAGAACAAGAAACTGTAACAAAATCACAGTTAAAATCCCATCTGTCATCTGGAAAGAGCCAGGAAAATAATTGCAAAGTAAAAATGAAGTGGCATCATAATAGGTTTTTGATCTGCTATAAAATACTTGGGACACAGTGCAGGGACTCCTGACCAGAGACTGAACAGGCTGCTATAGCTATGTGGTGCAACACAGTATATGGCAGATACACTAAACAAAGCTCTGAAAGCTTGACATCGGCATTTACGTAACACTGCAATCAGTGTTGTTCTGCAAGCAGCAAGAGAATGATGGGAGAAAAGACACTATAAGCCTTTTATTTTTTTTTAATTAAAAATATCTTGAAATTTGAAATACAGATGAGACAATCACATAACAGAAATATTACTAGGTGCATGTCATGACAAACTAGAAGGGTTTCTTTCTTCACCTTGGATTGGCAAATTTCACAATAGATATTCCTATATGGGCATTGCAACCCAGAAGTAGAGCAGGATCCAAAAGAGTCGAGCTCATTAAATGATCGACAACATAATTAGCCACCAGTGTGGGTACATACATAAGTGTCTGTGTGTGCGCACACGTGCATCTGTGGGTGTATTTATATATAATCCTCATATTATTAGCTTCTTTTCTGTGGCTGCGAACACGTTTGAATTTCTTCACGTTAACCTTCAAAATTATTTTACAGTATTTGTCTCACAGACTTTAATGGCTTAGTTATCTAATGAAGTAAGAACTTAAATAGTGAACACCTAGATTAGTCTATGTTGGGATGAATGACACAAGAAACCTTCCTGAAAGTATAATAAACAGAATTAGTTGTCGTCAGCCAGCACTTTAGCAATAACAAAGCACAAGAACAATACTAGAATCTGGCATTAATGACCTCCAAGGCAGATGGTTTGTGATGTGGTTATGCTGTGCTTTTAGACAGAGTGCTCTAACCCAAATTCCTATAGCTATGGCCTTCCTCTTGTGGGTTCAAAGTCAAACCACTGCTACAGAAAAATAGTAGTACATTTTGGTCAAGATTTCAAAGGGCAATGAAACATAAAATAACATTGGAGAATAAACTTATTAGCATCAAGCCTTCCAATTCCCACTGAAGACTTTTGCTCATGAGCATGCATGCAGTAGCATTCAGAGAATGTACACTTTTAAAGTGACAAATTCAAGAGGCACCCAAGCGCATACGCTGACCTCCCTTCCCCTTCATGGTATTTGGTTGGGTGTAACAGCTCACTGCAGTTCTTAAACACCATTCAGAACTACAACAGTACAATTCACAGCTTGTACTTAACAGAAACCCTCCAGGTGAGAAGATTTAATTACTTTTCTGAGTCAGAGCTTTCTAACTTGCCCTTTGTAACCTTGCTGCTCTCCTTTCCTTTCTGCTAGTCTCAAGTGCAGCATTCTGATAGCACAGAAGATGTGAACTCAGCTTGATTTATCCAAATGTTATGTATTTTTATATTTTCAAATAGTTGCTCAAATCTAGAGAATTATAATAATTAAATCATACATTGCATTTGTACTCCTATATTACCTGTGACCCAACCAATTTATTTTTATTAAAAGAAAAAAAAAAGAGAATTATAGGCATTCAATGGTATGGACCAGGTTATGTTATATAGCTAGAAGATCATAAAGCAAAAACTGTCTGGGACACACTGAGGTGAACAGGATCACCTAGGCCTGTCTTGTCTTACTTTGAAATCCATCTCAAGAGGAAAAGGAATAAAGGAAAAATAGGTACCAGGTGTCCTAGAGCAAATACCAGTAGCCCATTGAACATGGACCAAGAACCAGTCTATTATTTCTTGTTGGAATGAAATAATGGAATGTGCTTGTGTATCTGAATTTCCCACTTCTGTTAACAGTTGGAAACAGCTGATGTTGTCCACTAAAGTATTCACAGTTATTAGGAATAATAAATGAACCACAGAAAAATGGGTGGCTTAAAATAAATAAGCCTTCAATGGTCAGAGTCATGCTTCAAATTGGATCCTTCAGTTTCTGAAGGATGACTGCCTTTTCTGCATTGGGGGGGGGCGGGGGGGATAAAAAACATGGCAATACTATTCCCTGTGACTAGCCAAAGGTGATGCAAGATGAGCAGGAAGGAGGTACCACCCCTTGCAATGCTTTAGTCTGGCTCCTCACACTAAAGAGACATTCATATTGTCTCCATGTTTTCAATTTCATTTTTCAAAATTCTCTTGATCTAGTGTGTCATTTGGACTTCATACCTACCATCACCCACAGTCCTGGTGTGGCAGCAGTTCATAATGTACATATAGGTAACCCTTAGGAGAAGAGTGAATTACTTCACCAGAATTGTTCTTTGGAACTAATTAACTTTTTGTCATCTTCCCTGGGAAGGCTTTTTGAGAAGACTACTTCCTCTTTGTTTTCCCCCATTGCTGTCCCTCACACATCCTGAAGTGAGTGATACTTGAAATTAGTTGAAGATTCCTGTCCTCTTAAGAAACAGATCAGAAATAGACAAGCTTTTCCAGATTTGTTATCTGTGTCTTCCCACTGCTTGCCAGACACCCTCCATGTGATTGCTCTCTGAAGCTATGAGTTCACAAGTGACCCTTACAAGCTGATGAAAGCAAAACAAGCAAGCAAGCCTTTGAGCCATGCTGGATGGACTCCATTTACAGCATACTCCCTGCAGGAAAAGAATAGTCACATATGCTTATATAACTAATTGAATTACTTCTGGAATCCCTTTCCCTCAGCTTAACACTCATAACCTCATTGGGAAGTGTTTGACAGAAGTTATTTCTTTGGAAAGATGACTGTCTTCACCTATTATGGCTCTTATGCTCCTCAGTAATCAAGTGATCCTTACCTGAAAGCAAAGCCTCAGACAGAATCCTAGCACTGTCTTCTCCTACTACTGAATTTTGTGGTAATACGTTATATCAGTTACATGTTTTCCTGCTATTTTGAGAGGTCGAGCAGCCTTGAATTGACTGATGTTGGCCTCCAGAATGAAGGCAGAAGGGGACAGTGATTATTGCAGGAATCAATGTGCTTCCATTGTACTTCCTAAATGACTCGTCCTCATCTTGTCTGCCCTGCTGTCCCTCCCTTCCCCCCCAGCTAAAATAATGCCTTTGGCTTGCTACAAAACTTCCTAAGCCACCTCTTTGAAGCTCTCACAAAAGCACTTTCTGTAGTCATAGAACATCTCTCCACCACTCCACATCCAGCATCCCTCTGCCAAAAGTAGATACTTAGAATATTTCTTGTAAAAATCTGTTTCATTAAAAACATGGGAAGGAGAGGTATTACTGCCTACTTCCTACATAATAGACAGCTACAGAACATCTGCTCGGGAATAGAAGACCTTTGTTCTATTTCCTCCTCAGCCAGAGGTTATTCAAACCTTCAAAGAGGACATACAAGTAACCCTTGCTTTAAGGTATTCTTCAGTGGGGGCATCCTCTATCTCACATGCTGAATGTGGCCACTGTGTGGCAGGGATACCAGTGGAGACCAGTGAAGGTAGACATCTGTTGGTCAGGTGTCCCTGCTCACATTGGCTGGGGCCACAGGTAACACAGGAATACAAATGCAAAATAATTTTCATATGTCTCAATAACAGTGCAGGTCAAAAAAGTACTCTGGCCTAGTTCTACACTAGCCACCAGAACACCAAAGGTCACTAGTTTTCACTACTGCAGCTACATTGTTGTCAGTTATGTGAACTGCATAGTGTGAGGCCCCAGCAGGTCTGTCAGCATGGGCTGACAGCTGCTCAGCGTACCCTCAAGCATCCTATGAGACTGTACCAGCACTTTCAGCTAAACCTCTGGCTGATCATCTCTGAAGTCTATAAAAGCTATTGCCAACTTGATTTGACTTTTACCTTAATACCTGCTTTTTAACTTAGGGCCATCCATCACTAAAGCAATTTATAGAGTACTTCATACCCAAGATTACAAAGAATTGCATTGCATTCTATATGGGTGTACACCTGTAACATTCTCCTTTATACTAAAGTCTCTCAGTTTCAGATCAAACAAAGGCTGGCTCCTGGTTGTCACTACTCATCAGTTTCCTTTTCCCTGTACAGCCTAGGAGATTTATTATGAAATCCTTTCTCAGTCTTGCCATTAAAAAACATCTCTTCTGTTATATGCATTTAACGCTCAAGTGTTTTCACCATACCAATCTCGATGCATTATTTTTTTGACATGTACCAGAACATAAGTATTTGTACAAGTGAGTCTACAAACTGTGATGTGACTGCATACAGGGCTAAGTAATTACCTAAGCATATTAATGTGAATACAGATAGCTAAAATGCACATGCAGCAATTTAATGGCACACTGTTGTCTCATGGTCATCAAGAAACTGTGCTGGAAAGTAAATGACAATAGCTTGCATCAAAATAAGCAAATGAACAGAAGAAATCCAAATTCACACCCTCTTCATATCTACTGTGCTTCTTTTGTAAGGTGGTTAGGTCTTTCTGCAGACTATTTTGAATTATCAAGTGAGTTTGAAGCTTACCTGCTTTACTTTGAAAAGCTAAACTAGGATGTGTGTAAAAGTCACCCACGTGCATCAGTGAAGCTTGGACAGTGTTCTCCTCCTACAAGTGCTTCCAATAGGAGCTTTTATTGTTGGCTCCAGCTGGCAAAGCAACACATGTCGCATACAAGTCACAATGTTTGTGAAGCACTCAAATACTAAGGTAATCAATGCCAGGCAAGACCCTGGGAAAAAAACCAATTGCACTGTTGCCCATCTACCACAAGGGTACTCCCCTGTCATTGCTCCAGGCCATGGAGCAGCCTGTTTCAACCAGTTTCTGAATGAGTTTCTTGGCAGTACATAAAATAGACCTCTAACACTGACCACCTTTTCCAGATATCCCTTGCCAAAGCCTCATAAAGGGTGCACACACCTACCAGATGCAGAGCACAGCAAGTTAGATCATCTGTGTTGACTCATAACTTCAAACTGAAACCTTGCAGTGAAACTAAGGGGGAGTCTGAACCTCCGATTTGCAGGAAAAACATCCATCATATCATAAAGATCAAAGATTAGCTTACCACGTACAAACTATATAAATGCTATATACAGTTCTTATTTTGATACCCGGCTTTGCTAGCCAACATAATGCTTTCTACTCACTGCTAGCCATCCCTGGATGTTTTCATACAGCAACACTCTTACCTCAGTTACAAGTTCTCCAAATCCAGCACACACTCACATGATGCATCTGTTTCTCTAGCTAATCAGCAAAAATAGTGCTTAAATTATGCCTAGGTCTGCACTGAATTAAAAATTTAGATTTTTCACTTCATTTCGTGATTTAAGGAGTCCTCCAGAATAGCAAATACATCTTATAATTGACAACTTCTGTACTATGACATCACATTTTTGGCAAGGTACAGGCATTCTGTGTTTCACAGTGCTAATAACTATATTCTATCAAAATACGTTTGTAAAATCTCTTGGGAAAGGAAAAGGAAACAGAAATCCTAAACAACTATTCATTGGCCTTTCATTCTCTTTAGAAGTGCTGGTCCCTTTGAGAACATATTTTTCCCTTTCTTTTCAAACATTCTTACAGCATCCTACTCAGAATGTGTTACAGGATTATTCTGTGTCAGATAAGTATAGTAAAATACTGTTATGTGAAACAAAGCTTCTTGCTGAAACAAATAGAAAATAGATTTGCTTCCATCTTTATGTTGAAATAGTAAATCACAGAATCAAACTGATATAAGCTATCACTTAGGTTGTTTGAAAACGTGCCAGCACATCAGAGGAGTACTGTTTTCCTGAGAATACACAATAGCAGATGATACACATTAAGACTAGGGCTATGCAAATAATTGATTTTGCAGTTTCCTTGGGGAACACAAAAACTCATTTCAGATTAGTCTGAAATATTCTCTCAGTTCTTGGGGAAGAAAACAAACAAAAGAACCCCACTCAAGTTAGAAGAAGGCATTTCATACCTAAAGTTTTTAACCTGAAACATGTCTGCATAAGAAGCTACCACAGGAAACATTTAAAATACGTTTATTGCACATTCTGCAAAAGAGTCATCAATACTATTTTTCAGTCAGACTTTGAAATGGTCACTGTTTAAAGAGGAAAAACTAGAAACACATCAATCCTTATGCACCTATACCATTAAGTTGCCATTATTATTATTTATTAATGAAAGGAAATTTCCAGGATGGGTTTTATGCCTGCTACATAGCATACAACACCAAAATCTATATACTTGTATTTCCTCCTGCAGAAAATTGGAATTCAATTGTGATGTTTTTCTGGAGCCTTGACAATATATTTAGCAGAATGCCTTAACCCATTCATATCTATGCTATACAGTTCTACAGAACAGTATTTCATTCAGAGGAAAAATTATAACCTTTCCATCTAAGGCCTGCCCACCTGTATTTCCTTGTCCTCTAAGCTGTAGCGCACATAGTGAAGGTTTTGTTTGTTTATTCCATTTGTTTTGCATACATGCATCAAAATTTAAAACAACAAAAAACTACAAAATGTCAATTATTCCTGGCATCAGTAGTGACACAAGAAAGTCCAAGGCCAAATGACGGGCTTTGAGTGCCGTTCCCATCACAATCCCCTACATATTCTGTATAAGTCTACTAATCCATATCAAGCCCCAAAGGTTTTTAAGTATCCATAAAAAAAACCCAGAGGCATATTATTTTCTACAAAGTCATTTAGACATTTTGTCTACTGTTCATATTTTGGAATAGTTTTCCATAGCTTCCATTTTACCTTTAAATAACAAAGTCAGTGTTATCTAACATGCTGCCTCTGAAAATTCAATCAGCAGCACTTTCTTCACAGCCCATATTTAAATCTTAGCACTTATATAGTATTCTACATCTTCAGAGCAAGCACTGTACAAATGTTTAAACCAATCCTCATAACACTTCAAGGTCCACATTAGTTCAATAATTTAAAACAAAGAGAAAGGATTTCTACCGAGTATGAAGAAAAAAATCATTCCAAAAAAGGAAACAAATACAGCATGCATTCACTATCCTGAACGTACTAGGCCTCCTTTAGAGACAGCAAAGCCCACACAAGTGAAGATATTCTGAAATGTGTTAGCATTAGAAAGCCAGCACTGCGCACACAATGTTTTGAGAACAGAAACACTACTAACAACACCTCATCAATACAGCTTCATTTGTGAACCAACCTTAACGAGCACATCCTACTCCTTCCACACTTCCCTAACATCAGACAAACTCTCAGCTTGCTCTCCTTAGTGCAAACCCTGAGTGAAAAGCTGTCCATTTAGAAAGCAGCTCTCTCACCTGAGTTAAAGCTACATTGGCCATAGAGGTCAACCTGCTTGTTAAGCATTTAGTAGCAAAGAAACCACCCCACCCTTTCCTGGGTAATCACAAGGCAGCTGTGACTAGCTTAGCCAGAGCTTCTGTTCTGCAGCTATTTTGCCAAACCCAATGTATTCATCATGTCCTACTTGTTCACTTCTTTAGTAACTATGGGAGGTTTACAAATTCTACAACAGCTGTCCACATTTAAGCATTTTAAGGACAAGGTTTTCAAAGGTATTTAGGCATATAACGCATTTGCTACAACCAGAGTCAGACATCTATCTCTATGGCTCTAGGCCTTAATTCTGTGCAATCTATCACCTACTAATTCCAGTTACAGTCAATCTGAGGATTTGCCACAAACAGCTCATTTATGTCACTTCCTCCAATCAGGATCCCTTTACCTTCCCTGGCTCGCTCTGTATGTATTGGCTTCTTCTTTCCATCATGTTAGATTTATATAGTTCAAATCCATCCCTATTTGGATGAAAAATACCTATTCACCCTATTGGGTGAAAAACTAGCTGGATAGCCAAGCCCAAAGGGTTGTGGTGAATGGAGTTAAATCCAGTTGGCGGTGGATCGCAAGTGGTGTTCCCCAGGGTTTGATGCTGGGCCCGGTTCTGCTTAATATCTTTATCAATGATTTGGACGAGGGGATTGAGTGCACCCTCAGCAAGTTTGCAGACAACACGAAGTTGGGAGGCAGGGTCAATCTGCTCGAGGGTAGGAAGGCTCTACAAAGAGATCTGGACAGGCTGGATCGATGGGCCGAGGCCAATTGTATGAGGTTCAACAAGGCCAAGAGCAGGGTCCTGCACTTGGGTCACAGCAACCCCATGCAGCGCTACAGGCTTGGGGAAGAGTGGCTGGAAAGCTGCCCGGCAGAGAAAGACCTGGGGGTGTTGGTCGACAGCCGGCTGAATATGAGCCAGCAGTGTGCCCAGGTGGCCAAGGCGGCCAAGGGCATCCTGGCCTGTGTCAGAAATAGTGTGGCCAGCAGGAGCAGGGAGGTGGTTGTTCCCCTGTACTGGGCACTGGTGAGGCCGCACCTCGAGTGCTGTGTTCAGTTTTGGGCCCCTCACTACAGGAAAGACATTGAGGTGCTGGAGCGTGTCCAGAGAAGGGCAACCAGGTTGGTGAGGGGTCTGGAGCACAAGTCTTCTGAGGAGCGGCTGAGGGAACTGGGGTTGTTTAGTCTGGAGAAGAGGCTGAGGGGAGACCTTATTGCTCTCTACAACTACCTGAAGGGGGGTTGTAGTGAGGTGGGTGTTGGTCTCTTCTGTCAGGTGGCTGGAGATAGGACAAGAGGAAATGGTCTCAAGTTGAGGCAAGGGAGATTTAGGTTAGATATTAGGAAAAATTTTTTTACTGAGAGGGTTGTCAAACATTGGAATGGGCTGCCCAGGGAAGTGGTTGAGTCACCATCCCTGGAGATATTCAAAAAGCGAGTGGACAGGGTACTTCAGGACATGGTTTAGTGGGCATGGATGATGGTTGGACTCGATGATCTTGAAGGTTTTTTCCAACCTAAATGATTATATGATTCTATTTATTGCTTACTGCCGGGACTCCATTCGGTATCTCATTTCACCTTTAATTTCATTTTAAAGTAGATGCTAGAAAACCAAGATGGACAACCTGAATCTAATTTATGTAATCAAACTATGCTTATGATGCCATCAGCTGACCACTTTCTTACAGATAGCGCAAGAAACTCTTATTTCAAATGCAAGTTCAGAAACTGCCCAAGTTTACCAAGGACAACTTTGCTGTATGTAGCAAGGCCACCTCACTCCCTCACATGGCACTCTGGAAAGATAACAGGATGTTAGAAGAGCTTCAACCACATAGGAGAAAAATGTCCTCTATAAATGAGTCATTTAGGACAGATTAACAAGCCTACCAGGTTTCTGCCACAGAGAGGAAGAGTCAGGTACTAGTCAGGGCTGGCATACCTGGGGCTGCATTTGCAGTGCTGAATGCTGCTCTTAACCACAAAGCCAAGCACAGGAAATCACTGTGGAGTCAGCCGTACACCAAACTAGCCCCTAACTTACCTTATTTTGGTCCATTCAATAGCCAAAATGTAAGTGTAAAAATTAACATTTTTGCCCTCCCTGCCAGTTGTACCTGCTACATAAGAGAATCTATCCCAAATTCTTTCATACAAACTGCCTCCCAGATCTGCAGGGCTGAAAACTTGACTGCAAAAGGGAACGATGTGGGAGGCAAAAGACACAGAGATGTTTTTCCTGAGGGAGCTTAATTAATTGTTTTTATAGCACATCAATGACATTAATTGCTTTAGAAGTGCCAAGGTTTTTTTTTTATCATTAGCACCAAAAACAGTCATGGAGGACAAGAAATGGCCTGACCACTGCACTTGATGCATTGATTTTACATTGTGACTTGAGTGTTCCGTAGCCTTTTCTTTCAATAGATAGTCACAGACCACATGACTACAGTAGAAAGCCCTTCTAGTGCAAATAAAGGATGTTTGGGGGGATTAAGAGGGGGCAGAAATGGAGAAATTTTTTTCTAATATGTTTCTATGGTGTAGGAACCTCAACCCGCCTTTTTATGTACTCACTTGAGTCCATGCTGGTTTTACTCCATTCTGAAATTACCTTTGTTCAGTTAGAAGGCACAGCTCTCAGCTGAAATAGATAAATACAAAGGATAAGATGGCAGTTAAAGGTTGTTTTTTTCCCAGCTTCTATGCACAGTTTGTCCTTACTGGCAGTCACAGCTAGAGGACTACAGTGCCATCTCTCTCTCTGAGCAATGTTTGCAACATCATTTAACCCGCCTTCACCATAGGACAAAGTTGTTGTGAGGATGAATTATGCTAGTGTATGTTAAGCAAGCAATCATTACAGCTATTGTGCATACCACCATCTCTTTTATATAGCTACAGACAGTTGCTCCACTGCCATTTCGCTGTGGTCTTCCAGTTTCAGTAACACCTTATTGAAAGAATGTAAAATCCCGTTAGTTTACATCCTCTATGCTATGTGATTGAAATACTGCAGATACGTAGCATGCCAAAACAACTAACTCCTGCAGAAACAATGGTGCTGGATTACAAGGGAATATAACTGAGACAGGCAGACAAACATGCTTAGCTGGCATACCTCATGAGCAGACTTTGCTCACAAGAACCTTAGGAATGCTAGTAATGCACTGCTATATTCTTGCCTTTTGTGTTCTTAATTGTCAACTTACCTGAAAGCACAGATGAGGGAGAATTTTTGCCGTACTAGTTCTACCATTGGGTGTACAGGTTGCTCCAAAGGAAATAATCTGCTGGACAACTGGCTTGGTGCTGTATTAAAAAGATCTATTCAGAGACCAGCAAGTTGGTCTGTCCTGGGTCAATTTCAGGAGCATCTCTCATGTGTCCCAGAAGGATGTTGTGGTAAGCTGTACCATTAATATTCCTCCTCATGTTGAATTTACAGTGTTTCAAAAATCCTCATAAAATTATAATGCCCGAGTGCCCTTCTGCTCTCATCAGCATCATCTTTGGACATTTGGTAGGATGTTAGCACTTGTCACTGCATTGAATATCCAGCTTTCTGAGATATGCTGGCCTCCAGGAACAAGCACAGATAGCTGCAGCCAGCACTCTTGGCTACCTCCAGTTACCAGCCTGATTAGAGGCATAAGTTCAGTGTCTTAAATGGCAAAGAAGAGATTTCTCAAAGCAAGTTGGTAGCCTTCCTGTGAATCTTGCATATCTGGCTCAGGAAGCTTAGACCTAGAGATAGTTTACAGCTTATTTAACCTCAGTATGTGACCACAGAACTGCAGAGATGGTCTTGACATGTTAGGCCTGTCCACTGCAGAATGTCATTGATCTTTGTTCATATAAGCAGTTACACATTTAAGCCAATATGATTTAGAAAGTGTCATGGTCAGCCTTAGGTTACAGGTCATACATAGTGGTGACCTGGCTAACTGGACATGTATTAGGAAAATTTTGTTAGGAAAACACAGGACAAAAATTTCAACCCCAGTTAGCCCTCTGAATTCAAATTCAATAAGCCTGTACAAATACTACTCGTGAGCAACTCATCACATCATGAAAACAGAGTTTAAAACAGTATACCTTCATCCTTCAGGTCACTAACTTAGAGGGTAACGGGAAGGGAAGGGTAAAACAAATAGGAACTCAAACCCAGTATATCCTTTCCCTTTGTCTCTCACAAGACAAAGCTTTTTCTGTACAATCATAAACTCCAATAGGAAATGAATTGCGATTCAGCGACCTAAGAAAGTTCAAAGCTACTAAAGCAGCAAATCAGCACAAGTGAGCCAGAGCCAGTGCTAACAAAGAACACATGCTACCAGTTACACACTTGGAGGCTAATTTTCAGTAGTGCTGAGCACTCACAATGCCAGCTGAAGCCAGGTGGAATGGTAGGAGATCAGCACATCAGAAGATCAGGCTCTTTGATTTAAAGACTATCCTGAGGCAGAGAAAGCCTACCAGTGGGATGAAAGAATGGAAGACAATGACTGTCAGTAAGAGTCAAGCATTCTGGGAAAACAAGTTGAAGCCACCAAATAATCTCCTCCATGTCCCACTGCTCAGAAGGGCATAAAACTCAGCACTCTAAGAATCCAGGGGTGAGAAATATTTGTGGAGAGGAAAAAAGTGGTAAGTGGTGCAGTAGGATTTCAGAGCCGGGTTTTTAGGGTTACTGCTGAACAGATGCTTGATGGGAGTACCTAAGGGAAGGCTGTTATGTTCTCCAACTGGTAGAACCCATGTCTGCAAAAGAATGGCATAGGAGTCCTACTCCTGCAGAAGATAAAGCACAAGCAGATACCCACATACACAGCCCTGTAACTTGACTGTCCAGCTGTTCAGCAATTTCCAAATCTCCATAAATATCATAAATAATATTTTACTGTGAAATATATTCTCTCTAGTACCTATAAATATGACAGCTTATTGCAGAGTCTTGATTCAAGAGTATTTCTCTGCCCTCACTTAGTAATTGCCTCACCCACTAACAGCTACAGGTCTATCAAGATGATCCTAGTGATATTCATTATGCAGCATATACAGTATTAAAATACTAAATGCTTACTAGATACTAAAAACATATCACCCTCTACTCTTTCCCCTTACCCACCAAAAAGGAAATGTGAACAAAGCTTGGTATTTTGGGTAAACATGAAGGAGGAATTGAATACATGTATATTAAACACCAGCAAAAAATTACAAGCCCTTTCAGTTTGTAAATTAGCATATTCCCAGTTGTGTCAAACTGCAGGCTCAGGACTGGATCAACAATCTCCATGAACATATGAAATGAAGCCGCATATTTCAGACTATTTTGTCAGACTGGAGAGATTCAATGCTTAGCCTCCTTTTTTAACTTTTGCTTTACCCTTCCTCATCCTCAAGAGCATATAACAGCAGGCATTGCCCTCAGCTGTATCCTGCTGCTGCTTCTCTATTGTGATCATTTTTTTCTGCTTCTGGAAATGCAAAGATAGTCTGAATGAACTGGACCATAACCAGTATGCAGCATTAACAAAGTGCCCCATTCTATTGGATGCAGAACATAAAACTGGGAGAGACAACTAGTTTGTAGCTCTTCCAATTTTTTTGAGACAAGAGTGTCTCCAGCTTTCCTATCACTTAGTAAGAAAAGTTGAAATGTACACATCTGGAAAGTGGGATCCTCCCAGAACCTGTGAGAATCACTGGACATCCACACAAAATTCTTCCCTTTTTTTTGCAGTATGACCCACATTGTAAACCTTTCAAGCGGTAAACTCCCAATGCTTCACTGATTGTAGCTGCCTTCTGAATGCAGGCAGTGTATTGTTGAGGGAGAAAAAGCACAAGTTGATACAGCCTCAAACCCCTTTAGATAAGTAGAAGCTTTCATCTGGCTAGAGAAATAGATGGAGGCAACGTATTTAACCTGGGAAAACAACTTCAAGGTAAGCTTCCTCATGGAGACTGGACATAGAGAAAAACAAGGAGATTCCAAAAGGTAAATAGGATATTCAGAACAGGAGGCTTAGGGGAAAGCAAGTGAAAAAGGCATGCCATTTTCAAGATCTTGAGGAAAGATAACCTTTAATGGCTCCCTAGTCACCAAATCCCAAATACTGTGATAAGTAAGTTGCTAGCGTGCTAAAGCTCCAATTAAATAGTTTATCTCATTACACCAATGTCTAGTCAAGTCTCATACACTGCAGTAGAACATTTTGAAAGAACAACATTTTTGGTTCCTTGTAGAGAGGAGATGGATATAAATGGATGTAATTGCTTTGCTGTGTTATGCATTAATGCTGGTTATCAGTTGTTACCAAAACTGAGCAATTTGTGAATGTTATTTTACACTACCCCTGCTGCAGCACGTAGATGCCTTGAGTTTTGCCTATATTTATGCAATTAAGCTGCATTTAAGTTTCCACTGCCAGGGGTGATTTCTGCGGTAATGTGTTGTGAGCTTTTCTCCAGTACAAGCTTTCAATAATACAGATCCTGATAAAGTTTTAGTGTAAACACACTGCTGAACCTTGAGGATGAAATGCACATGATCTGAGTACTGAAAACAAAGTCAGGGTGGATATCTATGTCTTTTCCTCTTTTCTGCGGCTGGCTGAGCAAGCTTTCCTGAGCAGGAAGTGATCTTGTTATGAATTTAACCAACATTGTATTCAGTGGGCCCTAAGTTCCACATGTCTTTCCGTATTTTCAGTTTTCAAACAGCTGTTAGTGATAACTGCAAGAGAAAACTATATTCTGATAGTCTAATTCTATATAGAGAGAGATTCTCACATGCTTTCACATAAATTTGAATGAAATAGACTATAGACCCTACATGTCTTGAATATTCCTTGTGATAAATTGAAAGAAAAGGAATAACTAGAAAATGTCTAAACACTGGTTATGTCTGCTCCCAGTTGCAGTTCATACAAGTCTGATCTACCTTGCCCAGTAGCTAGGGCCCCAAGTGAAACTCAAGAGAAGGCCAACCAATTTCAAGAGAATGCATATGTCTTTCTAAACACTAGTCACATTAAATAACTCAAAAAAAGGGTTTTAACTGATGCATTTGAAAACTAAATGTGATAAGAAAATTATGTTCTTCAGCTGGTGTGCAGGGAAAATATCTGATAAACTAAAGATGAGTAAATTTAAGATGGATCAGGTAAAAAGGTCTTCCAACTGTAGTTAAAGAAACTGGACACAAAATATTTGCAGAGCTTCGCCCCACCTCCCACCTACCTCCCCAAGGGCAGTAACTAAACCTGTTGTAGCTGTGTCAATGTGTGTGTTCCAAGGATACTGTAATCTCATCTTTCAGGGAAGAAGGTTACAGCTTGCAAAAAAAAAAAAAAAAAAAATCAACAAGGAACCTACCCTCTTCCCTGAACAAGTATCCCTTCTCTCCAAGTGACTTAGATGGGCATATTCATAGAAGAGTAGTCCTTCATTCTCTGAATAAGCAGATTATAAAACAGTAGGCATTGCTAAGGGCAAGAAATCAAACTTGATGGTCTGATGCAATATGGCAATTGCTACAGCACTACTAGTAGTTCATTTCCATACAAAGTCCTTCAAATAGCTAGATGAGAATTCCACTCTTCCTCAGATATCTCTGTCAGCAGAATTTGCATTGCATGCAATATTTATTACATCCTTCAGGAATTCCACGTGACTTGTCTCACACTGGCATCTGTACAGGTCCAGGCCCATGTCATATTCCCTGAGAGGTTATGAAGGAACCCCTTGGCAAAGGAGCTCCGACAGGCAGTCAAGGGTCTAAGTATTAAAATGATTAGTTGGGATTGCACTGAGACTGTGAGATATTATGAGTCAGCTCTATAAAAATACCTGTTCAAGGCAAAAATTAAGACACAGCAGACATTCCATATTAAGGAACAGTCTGGCACACTGGTAGCTAATTGACTGTTAGTATATTTGTAGAATGGGGCATAAGGAAACAATTAAGCCTCCATACTGCTTATTAACTGTGGAACTGATTTTTGAAAATCTTATTTGATAGAAAATAACAGCAACTTCCAGACTACTATCAAAATTTACAAAGCTGAAGTAGGCAATGCAGTTTTCTTCTGACAGTATATCGCTTACATAGCATTTAAGATCAAAATGTGCACTCTCCCCCATTTATTGTCAATTATCTTCTCTTTCATGAAACTGCATGTTTTAGAGACAGAAAACAATCCTATACTTTTAAAGAAGTGAATAGAACAGTAGCTGTTTACTTCGGAGTGTTCAATAACTTCAGATCAACTTCTCTTCCCTCCAAAAGAAGAACTGGGTTTTAAAGTCCATTCCCTGAGCAGCATTTTCTATCAAAATGCTTGTTAGGTAGTGTTTTTTCCCCTCAGTTGTGGGAAAACATGCAAAACAAATATTGAAAAAAAAATATAGCTTGCTTTTCACTCTAGAAAGCATACTGATTTGGGGTTTTAGCACAACTAAATTCTCCTTGAAATATGGAGATGTTTATTTTGGAATTCCAATCAGAAACAAGGAAATCCCAGCCAAACCCTAGAGAAAGGAAAAAAAGCAGATATAAAGCAGTTATCTCCCCTGTCCGCATGCTAAGCAAAGAATTCACCCTTGATTTCCAGCAAATATTTCAGCAAGAGCAGGATGAGGTCTTTATGAACTTAGATGTAAAGATGAAATATGTTCCATTGCCTGTACTCTGGAAGTAAAATGAAAGGGCTCCATACTTGTAAAAGTAAACTAGATCCTTCTGAAGAAAAGGGAGCATTGCAGAACCTAAACTAATTTCTTTTGCAATATCCTCTACTCCATTTAGGCTCCATACTAATCATTACCTCTCCCTTTTTGGTAAGTTTTATTAAGTTGTTTGTGTCTTTTTCTACTTGTTTGGGCTGAAATCTATTAATACATAACCAGCCTGCAAACATATCATTATCGTATCATGTATTCTATATAACTACATGTAGTACCTATCTTTTGTCACCTCTTAAATGTCCTGGAAATACCTCCCCCCTCTTACAAACAGTCCATTGTAACAAAACATGCTTCATGAGTACCAAAAAAGATATACTGAAGCACACTGGCAAGTTTTCTTCTGTTCCAAAAAGTTGTCTACACTGTAATCTGGACAGCATATGCAATGTATCCAGCCCCAGCCCCGACTTTTTCTGGGAGTACCTTATCATCACCTCATTGGACTGGTACGCATCTAACAAGGGTTATAGTTATTTGGCTGCCTTCAGCACTAGCTCCACCATAACGCTTCCTAATGGCTCCTGAACAGACTGAGTGTCCATCTGGTGCCCCAAGGGTGAACTGACAAACTCATTCTGCAGCAAAGAACACAGCCAGCAGCTCCTTTTTAATTTGAGCTTATCTCCCTTCTGTGCCCTTCAAAGCACTGCAAGCTCTACTGACCTGGCTTTGCCTCAGTGCTGCTCCTAGCCCTCCTTCCTAGGCATCATTACCTCTATTGTTATACTTCTAGCCATTCCACAGTAAGACTGAAGGTGCTAAAGGATGGTACTGGTGACTTCCCCCGCTCTTTCAGGTACTTTTTGACCATACTAAATCTCTTAACTATCACGAAGGCCCATAGGCATATCGAATCTGGAAACATACTTGGTAACTATCTAAATCTACTTCACCTGCATGCCTTGAGCTGGACATATTACTTATGATTCAGTTTCTCTGGTTCTAGACATGTCACATGCTCTCTTCATCTTCAGTTTTTGACATAGCTTTCACCTTAGCTTGATATTCTGCTCCCAGCACCCTGCTTGGAGTTGTTACAACTTGGTACAGTGCTGAATTTTTTCTTCACTGAGGCCTCCTTCTACTGCAGGAAAAGCAATATCAAATGCAGTCTTCATACTTGAGGTTCCCTCTAGCCCTAGTTCCTGTTGACAGTGAGATGCCTCTTGAGTCACACTAATGGCCAGAAATGTTTTTGTTTGGGTTTTTTTTTGTTTGGTTGGGGGTGGGTTGCCTTTTTTTTTTTTAAAGAACAGCTCCTGAAACCCATGGCAAATGTTGTCAAGGGGCTGATACTTCTTTTTTATGTTAGCATCCTGATCCCAAAACTTAGCACTGTAAGATGATCGATACCTCACAGAAGTATTGGATGAGCATTATACTTACGACTTTTTGCCTGATGTTTCTGATGTGCTATATTTTATGGAGGCCCTTGATGACACTCCTAGGACAAGTGTCTGATTATCATTTGTTTTGACAATATTTCTATTAAAATAGATAGGTCCTTAGAAACAATATTTTTGACCTTGTACTTCTTTGAGATCTGAGAGTGCACAAGACTACACAGCAATCTGTCAAAAGTAATATTCTGTCTCTAACATGAATTTGAAATTGTTTGTACACTGAGTAATTTTTATCCTTTATTTTTAAAACAAAGGAATATATATTTGCCCAAAAGTTTAGCCAACAGCAATAATTATGGCTAATGAATTATCTGATGTGTTTTATTTTGAGTGTGGATTCTATGTTAAAATAGCCACAGCTTGCTACTATCACAAGTAAAACGGTTAAGGTTATTGTAAGGTCTCTTTCATCTGGAGAGAAGACATATAAAAACCAAACTATTTTAAAACTTCCTTCTTTATTATTAAATTCATTCTGGTAACATCCCTCCGCTTAATGCATTATGCATTGAAAGTCTGGCAATTAAATACTAGCTCATTGCTCAAGATTCAAGATCTATTTTAAAAATTTATTTTGTATTGCAAAGCATCGGTTGACAGTACCTGGTGTTATTATGGTCAAATATTTTATTACAAGGTGTCCGACTAATCTAACACAAACATGAAGGTAGCTTACCTGGAATGGTTTCACAGAAAACTTAATGATCAAGATGATCATCACATATGACTTGCAAGATAAATTACAAATGTAAAAAAAGTTATTTTTTAAACCAAGTTATTCTTATATTAATCCACAGAAGTGTTCTTCATATTTGATTTATTATATTCAGTAAGTCTGTCCAGCCTTCAGCTGGAGATATTAAAAAGATACATGTTGCCTTGCTTTTGTGAATTATTAGCTACTGGAATAATCTTAAGAAGCTTTACTTATATTTTTACTTTAATGTCTAGCATCATCTGCAAAATACATTATATCCTCTCTAAGCTGATATTTGATGATAGGGAATCACAGATCTTTCAATAAGCAAAGCAAGATCCAAAAATCTTTGAAGATCTGGACTCACTCCCAACCCTCAACTGAAAGTCTGGGCAAATCCCCCTATAATTCTCAGGGTGTTGTTAATAATTAAAAAAAAAACAAAACGTACCTACAGAAAGCTGATACAGCCTAGTGAGTTGGGAAGAGTAGATGGAAGGTGTGATTCATTTACGTATTCACCTACCTGTTCATAAAAACCACATATGTTAAGAAATGAGAGAAAAAACCCTGAAATGTCAAACTTCATATGATAAAAAAAATAATAAAATCTTAATCAAATTTCTGTCAGAGGCATCTTTATCATAGCTCTACCTTCTTGAAAAAAGATTGTAATAAACAGTTTCGTAAAAACATGTGTTACGGTTACATTTGGAACATTTTGGGCTTAACTCAGTTGCCCGCACATAGGCACATAGCACCATTTAAGATGCTCTTGGTGCCTACCTAGCCTCTAGCTGCAACCCCAGAAGGCCTTTCATAGGTTCTGTGTCACATCTGACAGCCCCCTGTATCAACACCATAACAGATTTAAAACAAAAAAGCAAACAAACAACAAAAAACTACCACAACACAAAACAGTTCAGTATTAAATAACTGTAAGTGAAGATTACTCTTAGACATGTTACCAGCTTATTTTGCTTGTATAACCAGATTTCATAACTTATATACTAGTCAGTAGCTTAGCTAAAAAAATCCATCCAACATCCTTATACTCTGTAATAGAAGCAAACATAAAATAATAATACAGGAAATAATGAGATAAAGATTTTACACATCTAGATGCAATGTCTAGTAATTCAGGTCTTTTCTCATGCTAATAGAACTGCTTAGATTTAGCAGCAAAAGACAATTGCATGTCAAAAAGTGGCATAATACAAACTGAGAAACTTTCAATATCTGTGAGAAAAATTACATTATTAGCATTCATAGCATAGCCTATAATGTACCGTAATTCCATTACTTAAGAGTAGCATTTGTTTGATCTATTCGGAGCAATTCTGGATACGAAGATCTAATTCACAGACACAATCTTATTACAGCATCTGAGACCAATAGGACTATTGCTGCCTTTCCTGTGCACCACAGGACTTCTGGGTACAGACGGTAAGGACACATTCATGTTTAATTACTATGAAAATGTCACCTAAAGAATGAGAAGGGAGTTAAATCACTGTACAAAGATTTAAACTGGAAGCTGGTAAGGTTTTAATAACACTCTGCATGTGAATTATGCTTCCAATAACACATAAATGTATTATGAAGCTTTAGCTGGTATAAAGCAGTTTCTTATGGCTTAATGTATTTGAAAAGAGAATGGCTGTACTTTGTGGTAACAGAAATACCAATTATGAATCAAACTCATAGTTTAATTCACTTAATTATAGCTGCAGTTAAGGCAAAAGCCACGTTTAAATACTTTTTCTTCAGTTTGTGAAAGTGGAGAGACAATATTCATTTCCTTGTATTTATTGGAGTACAGTAATGAAACCCCAGCCATTTGCTGCACTGCCATGTGCCCTCTTGGCATGCCTCTCATTTTAGCTGGACTCCAGCCACACTGCAGGCCACCTCCTACCTCTGCCTCTTGCCATCCACCAACATGGAAATGGCGGTTCCTCTGTCACTGGCCATTTCCCTTTTCATCTGCCACAGTGCCTCCAGCCTTACCTCTGTATCCCAGGATATCCAACCACGCAAGCGTTACGAGCATCTGCAGGAGAGGGCAGAGAGGCAATTTTGAAGGAAGCTAATACACTTGATACTTGGTGTATCAGGTGCCTGTGCCCAGGTGTTGGCGAGAATCTCTGTGAGGAGAGGTGAGGGCTGCCTCATGCCTGACACGGCTGGTTCCAACCGGTTCCAGCCAGTTCCACAGCAGCCCCACTGCCGGGCACGGCTGAGCCCATCATCGGCACTGGTGCAGCCTCTGTGGTAACAGATTGAAGAAGGGGAAAACTGCACAGCTGCCAGGAGTGAGGAAAAAAAGTGTGAAAAATGAGCCCTGCGGGCACCCAGGTCAGAGAGGGAGGAAGACCTCCGGGTGCCCGAGCAGAGACTCCCCTGCAGCCCCTGGAAAGACCATGGTGGAACAGATTTTTTCCTGAAGGACTGCAGCTTGTGGAAAAGATCCACGCTGGGGCAGGGGAGAAGCGTGAGCTAAGTTGCTTAAGCTGAGAATAGCACATGTACTTGCTCTGTGACAAGCCAAGTGACTTGCCCCTGAAAAAATCCAACCCATTAAGACCACCTTGCCTCAGCAGGTGAAAGAAACAACATCGCCAGACATTTTGAAGAGGGCTTGTAGTAGCCTCAGGTGAAAAGTTCCTTGCTCTTCAGATTCTTCTTCATTTTACTTACTAATAAAGACAGGACGAGTAGCTCTGTTTTTCCAGTACAATCACTGCAATAAAAAAATTAAGGAAAAAAAATCCTGTGTTGGTGTACTGAGATCTAGCTACAGACTAATTAATATCCCTCTGCAAAAAAAAATTAACATGTTAAGGAGTATTTGGAAGAAAGGATTTTTATTGTATTACAAGATTTTTACCTCATATATATGGAACCATGATTCTGTTAAAAAAAGGCCTTATCACAATCCTGACTGCAGGGGAGCCATGACAGAGCTTGACAGCTCAGATTTGTCCTAACTGCTCCTTTTAGGATTTAAGTAGCAGTCTTCAGCCTCAGCCCCCATCCCTACATCTGCTTTAGCTGGAAGTGAGCAAGAACATCTAAAAGTTACAGATGGACCCCTTTTGGCCTCAGTACAGCTGCCAACCCTTCAAAAGCCGCTACTATTCCATTCCCACTGCTCCACCTCTAAGAAGGTAAACACAATATTTCATGTACATTTAATACTAACATGCAATATTTATTATCCTTTCCAGCTTTAAGTTCTGTTTAGCATTTTATCTCAAACCTCAAATTGGCACCAAAAAAACCCCATACAACTGGAAAGATTTCAGTCCTTAAACCCATGAAAGCTGCAGTTAAATGAGTTGCTTTACAAGGTCACAATTAAAAGCTTATTTGCATTGTACATAATCAACTGTCTTACACTCTAAATTATCTTGTCATTACAGTGGTACAGGAAATTTTTAAGAGATGTTAAAGGATTTGAACCTGCATTATCTCATTACTTTTATGCAATCTGTCAATAAATCAATGTATTGTGTATGACTGGAAGTGCCTGGCATATTCTTCTTAACTGTCTACTGCAATGGTAAAACTCACTTTAACATCCCTGAGCTTTTCAGACCCCACATCTCAACCTCCGATGCAACACAAAGACCTCATACTGCAGCGTCCCATCTCTAAAAATCCACGAGAGTGCAAACTGGCCCCAGCCCAGCCCATTGGCCAAGCACACAGGCTTTTAGGTTACCCATCAGGCTTCCCTGCCTGCACAGCCAGCCTTGCCCCTGACAATTAGGGCACTCGCCGCCTCTGACCACCTGCACAAAGGGCATGATGGGAAGATGGACACAATGTCAGCAGATGGTCTGTAGAACAAGGGGAACAAAAGCAAAAACTCAACCCGCAACAAACATGGAGGATGCAGGTTGAGGCCCAGCTGGAACAACGCAGGAAGCATGAGTGGCACAGCACAGAGGCTCAGCCAGGGCACCCACCGCAGAATGGCAGCATGAGGAGAAGACAAGAGTGCTGCAAGATGGGGATGCACAGCAGGGTAGGGCTGACGTGCAGCTGAGGGAACAAGAGGTAGCCAAGGAAAGCCTGGGGCCAGCCTGGCACACCTGCACTCCAAGTATGCTGTCATAGGAGGAAAGGGCTGAACCTGAGCACCCTCATGCTCAGAGTCACACCAGCTGGGTACTGCCACCCAGTCAGCTGGGGGACACAGCCTGCAGGCTGGGTGGGGGCACCTGCAGCAGCTCCCCTGTGGATGCAGGGCTACATTGGAGTCAGGCCCTCACCCAGGTCTTGGTGGAGGCTCTGGGAGCCGCAGGCTGAGGAATCACACCTCAATGCTTATCTGCCCCAGCAGTGATACTTTAGAATGCCAGCACCCTCCTTCCCAAGGGTGTGGGCATGGGAAGGTCATTTCTCAGTTCCTCCCCAAGGTGGGCAAACAGCTTAAGTCCAGCTCAAAGAAGTGGAAAGTGTTGTTTAAAGAAAAAAAAAATTCACACACACACACACAGAGTCTGAAAGACCAGAGGTAGTGCCAGGAGCAACCTGCAGTGTGAGGGGAAGGGTCTTGCCTTTCACAGACTCCAGCTCCATCTTCAGGTACTTCCATCTACCCCCCACCAGACTTCTTTGAAGAAACAATGTGCTGATACATTAAGAACCCTTTCTTAGAATAAACACCTCAATAATTCTCACACTTCTGTCTTCTACTATTGCTTCCTCCAAAACTCTACCCCTCAAGCCCAGAAAAAACAAACCCCCACTTAAAAAATACATTTTGAAATCCTACCAAAATCTGTTTTCTGTTTTGTTAACTGCTGGCTAGTCAACATCCTTCCCTGGCTTTAAGGAGAGCAGCTGTCAAGTGGCCTTGAACTTGCTCAAGCTGCAGAGGCTTTGTTACAGAGACACTCCCCTGCAAGAGACCAGTTCCAGCTGGATGTTGATATTTCACATTATTCACACATGTTAAATATTTAAAAATATACAAGTTACTTAAGCTTTAAGCAATGTGCTAAAATACAAAGACCAAAGCTTCTCCTTTTATTAAGACTTCAAAAAGACAGTATATTAGTTCTGCTCATCTCTGCTTTTGCTGAAACAGGTGAAGTTACAGCTCACTTCACATGTCTTTGGCCATTATTCCCTATTGAACATTCAACCTCCACCTTATTAGTCAGATGCCTTGTTTCCAGCAGAAACTCCCTCCCATTTGAGCAAGCCTCATGTGTTTGAACAAGAGGGGCTCCCACCAGCACCCATCTCCTCTCACTCCCTTCTTGCCCAAGCTATGGGTATAAGCTGTAGGACTTAAGTGCTGGCAGCTCCTATTTTTAAACAGTACCAGCTCAGCTCAGAAGGTTAAAAAAATAAAAATCATACCTTATTGTATGCAACAGACTAATAAAAAGGCTATGTATCAGCGTAACAGGCAATGTATAACTCTTACAGTTCTGCTTGTGGAGGAAGTTATGCAAAGCCTCCTGGTGTTAAGCATCTGGAAGGCAAGAACACCCCAGCGTGCTATAAAGTGATAGCCCAGCTCCTGGCAGCTCCTTGCTTGCAGAAGAATCAAGCATGTATTCCAGATACTTAGCACTGCTTTCCCATATGTCAGCAGCTCTTGTGAACAGGTCCAATCCATCCAGGCAAAGAGGATACACACATTCCATCTCTCAGCTGTGGCATACTTGAAGAAAGGTACTCAAGTTTCAGCCTACATATGTGGAGAATAAAATACAACCAGGCAGACAGGATAGAACTGCAGCGAGGTCCCTCAGGCACGTCCTTGTTCAGTCATTTAGTTTGCTGGAGTTGCATCTGTGACACAGAAGTACTCAAGGCTGTGGGCCCAGAAAGGAGCTACAGAAGCCTTCCAAATTTCAGAGGCATGATACATTCATTTGACTTTATGTTATCAAATATACTCAATAGCAAGATCTCTGCAACTCAGCAGTCTGTGCTGATGGCTCCCAGAGGCCAGAAGAGCATTCTCAGCTTCATTTCCAGTTCTCCTTCTCATCAGCACCTGAATGGGTGTGTAGTGAATCCTTGGGGGGTCCGGGGGGTGAGGAAAAAAAACACAAAACAAAACAAAAGAAGAGATTTCTTCTGTGCCCACTTCCCCTTCAGTCCTTACTGCAAGAGGAGGATCAAAGAATCCCAGCCCATATTTTCACCCACAGGGCCAGCTAGTGCTATACAATCCAACACTACAGTAGGTATTTTGCCACCAAGAGATGTCCCACCATATTCCCTCTCTGCAGTTTCAACTTTCCTGCCACTACAAATTTTAATTTGAATGATTTTGCTTAGGAAGAAAAAGTAGAATCTCAGCACAAACATCTCTCATCCTGGTTGCACAAGGTAGGCTTTGCTAGCGCGGGATTTTTCTTTACCTGGGTTAGAAGTTGATGATGCCTCAGCTGTCTATAGAACTGCAACACAGAAGGATCAGCTCTCACAACTTTCGGATCAAAATCCAGAACACGGAGACCTGCAAGGCTACGGGCTCGGGAAAGAGCTACATAAGCCTGCCCACTTTCAAAGACACGAGACAGGGAGATTTCCACACAATCTAAAGACATGCCCTATCAAAGACACAGAGAAGTTTGTTACAGAACAAACAAACAAAAAAGAACAATGTGCTGTATCAACACTAACCTGTCCTGTGAGTCTGTCAAAGGTACCATCCTTGGTGCATGGGCTTGATAAAACAGTCTCTTGTTTGACTATGTAACTGATTAAAAGACGGGAATCAGTAGAAAGAAAAGGACAGTTTTCCACTGTCAGGAAATTGCTAGCAGACAGTAGGGTCCACTAACTCCACTAAGCCTCTTGTTGTGTGAAACTCCACAAATCCCATATAATCAACACAGCAGGGAAAGAAATCCTGCTGTTTTCACTCCTAGTAATTAACTGGAGCAGCCACCAGTCTCAAGCAGTCCTCAGGCAGACCATCTGAGACAGAGTTTGGGTTAGACCCAGCCAGCCCTGTCTGCACTAAGAGACATCCCAGGAGGCAGCAGAATTGACAATGTGGCCTGGTTTAAGCAGTGGCATGGGAACAAACTCACAGGTCTAATATCAAGACAAGTATTTATCAAAATGTATGACGTCTTCTGGAAAGGTAGGAACTGCATTAGTTACACTGAAAAAACCCAACACATGCCACCAAAGGGGAAGTCCAGCCCAAAGAGCACAGCTGTGACTCCCACAGCTTCCTCAGGTACACTGCAAACCTCAACATCACTAATGCTGATGACTGTCAGGGAAACACTACCCTGATCAGTCCACAGCAGTAAATAAGGCTGCTTTATAGTCCAACACCAACTATGCAGATGGCAGCACCCTTATGAAAACTCCAGCAGATTGCTAGCCCATCCTTGACCCTATAGGCAAGCATCACAAGCAGAAGAGGTCCTGCCTTCTCTGCAGCTAGACACACATATTCTAGAGGTCCCCCACAACAAGGGTCTTTCAGTTTTCCCTCCTGTTTTACCAGCAATGCAAGCTCACCCAGGAAATAAGGCTTATGATGGTGTAAAAGTCTATAGACAGCTGTATAAGCACACCCACCTGACTCTTGTGAATGGAAATGGCCCATGCCAATTTTAAAGGCAACTGTTGACGACTCAGATGAACTCCTGATGGTCCTTTGAAGACCCATTTCTCCATTTTGATGACCTGTGTGGCCCCACAGAGAAACCTCACCTTAGGCAGCCCTGTAGGAATGGGAACAGAAGATAAACAGGGATGTATTACTGACACTCAACAGCCTGGAAGCCAACAGCCTAAAAGCCTTTTTTATTTTTCCCTCCTTCCCCATGTCAGTCTTTCACAAATTTTAGGGCTGCATTAAAAAAAGAAAATCCCACACCAAAAAAAAAACAACCAACCACGCAACCCTAAGCCCACACAAGTAAATAGGATGTTCTGAAATTATTTTTGGGATCTACTTAAACAGAAGAATTTAAGTCACATAATTTATCAGTTGAGATACAGAGAAAAATTCACATTGCAGGTAGAAAAACAAACCAAAAACCCACCAAGACTGGCTTCAACAGAACAGACAGGAAATGCAAGTGAGCATACACATCTAGAGAATAAAGAAAAGCAAACACAAGAGGCCCTACAGATAGCTACAGCAGATGCAGCCCATGAGAGCCACAAGCCTCTCACTGCACAGGAGACCTCCTCCCTGCTTTCCCTCAAATTATTCTTACCAAGCAGTAAACAAAATTAACAAGTCATCAGCCATCAACGATAAATTGTTTTGGTTTTTTCCTCGTCCTTCAACAAAAGATCAAAAAGCTTTCTTACCCTTCTGTTCACTTTCAAATCCTACAACAACTCCTCGTGCCCCATTCACCAGCCCTTGAGACACATCCAGATTCTTAGCTAGCATCACCTACAGAGAAGAAGAAAAATCCCTTAGCACACTGGCTTTACAGCCTGTTCAGCCACCTGCAGCTAAGGTTCTAGCCTGGAAGCACAAGCACAGCAGGCTGATATGGCCACAGCCACATTATCCTATTGCAGGATAGAGCGCCGTCTCCAATTTGATTGAAATTATTTCACAGCCTTTCCTTCCTAGGATTCCCAACTACGTTGTTCTGCAGCACTGAACATTTGATTTGAGCTGCTTCTGTTCACAGCTGTGAGCTCAGATCCAGGGAACAGACTCCCCTTCCCCAAACACCAACAAACCTAGACATATGTAGATTCTGGGAACATGTAAGGAACAACTTCTTAAGGCAAACAATGCTGCTGCTAAGCGCAATCCTGCATCCTTGCCACTCTGACAGCCCTAGCTCACAGCAGGGTGCCCAGTCCTGCAAATTTGGCAAGCTATGCCACACCCTTACAGGTCAGGAGGGCTGCTGTACCTGGAGCTGAGACTGCAGGAAAGGACTGCCTGTGCTCTCTACGACCCAGAAGTTTCTAAACCTGATTGGAAATATGTGTCAAAGTCATAGGAGTCACCACTGTCCACGACACACGGACCTGCACTCAAATCAAACTAATTCTCTGTCTGGATAAGATTCCAAGCAGAAAGGATATAAAGATTGGGATAGAGTCTTCTGTTCACCTGGCATAGCCACTCTATACAGAATCTGCATTCTATACATTAATCTACTCTATGCATTTATCTGCTATTCCTTTATTTTTCTTATGCCATTTGATCCGCTGGTCTTTCACAAATGTATGTACACACACTCACCTGAGCTCCAAGCTTTAGCTCAACTCTACCACCCACAGGACACTGAGCATCAATTAACTTCACTAGCATTGGGTCACTGTCCAAAGCCTCAAAAGTGTGCACTTCTCCTATTAAGGAAAGAAGGATGTCACAAATTGCAACCATTGAATATATTCCACGCAGCATTGCAGGAGGCTCAGCATTTATTTCTAACAGCAATTCCTCTTTTAATATCCATTCTGCTCTGCTGATAGGACATCTTCCCACAAACCTTGTCACCTCTAAGAGCAGAAAGCTCACTATTGCCTCTCTTCCCAGCATAACTCCCAGAGCATAAGAAGGCTCAGGAATCAAACGCCAGCAGTAAATAAGAACTGGGCAGTCACCATTTTGAGCATATGACCAGTTTCACTTGCTGTCAATACCAGATCTCCAAGGAGGACTAAGAAAGAATCCTAGGACCAGACAGGGAGACAGAAATGAAATAGCCCTTAATTCAAATTGTGGTTGGATAGAGCACGGCCTTTCTGAGATGCTACAGAAAGGAAAAAGCAGGGGTATGGAGGCAATAAATGACCCACCCTACCTCACAACAAGCAATGAGCTCACTGTCTATTACACACCAAGAAGTAACGGTGTAGATTTTTATGCAAAAAGCTGTGAAGGTTTAACCCAGGCAGCTCAACTCCAACACGCACAGCTTGGACTGGTGCTGCTGTGCATGACAGAACACCAGTTCCTCCTGACAGCTCAGTATCCCCATTGCATCCACTCAGAGCTCAGCCCCAAAGCCAGCAGCTTCCTCCAAGGAGTTCACCTGATAGCTGTTGCAAGCATCTCTCATTAGTTATTTCTACATCATCTTTATGGGTGCAGAGCCGCGTAGCCAGGATCCCATCACGCTCAGACCTGTTAGCAGCGGTCTGCATCAGCAGTCTGGTAACCTCCTCTGTGCACCTGGTAACAAAGAAAAGGGGATTATTTTTTAAAGTGATCAGGAACAGGTCTTGAGCAGCAGTAACCTCCTCACAGCCGGATCAGGCTGTGCAAGCCCCATGCCTCTAGAGAAAAGGACAGAGAAAGTTAACTACACAAAGTTGGAGAGCAGCGCAATTGTGTGCCCCAGCCCTGCCCTAGCCACTGCCAACTCCAGATCCATTGCATTCCTTAGCAGAAATTGCAAAGAGGGACCCTAGAAAGGGTCATTCCTTACCAGAACAGCATACATGAAACGTGCTTACATTAACTAAAGCATTTATAGCTATTATCCCCAGCCATGCATTCCTGATAGAGCACAAAGAAGTGACAAACTGCTCCTTCCTCTGCTCTGTCAGTAGGGAGAAGGGACTACAAAGACAGCCAAGTTTCTCCTTACCTGCCTAAACGAACTGCACTCAGGAGTGAGACAAAGGTCTTGTCGGTCTGTCTCCGCACTTCAGTCAGCTCCATGTTTATGTGGATGCATTTCCTCCAGCTTTTTGCCTGGCAAATCATTATCTTGTCAAGAAAGAGGCAGACTTGAAGTACAAGAATGAGTTTAGGGACAGTTTTGTACCTGGAAGCAGAACTTGGTTTCTTCATTAGCCTTGCAGACTGGGGGTAGCTGCAAGAAGTCCCCGCAGATGATTAGCTGAATTCCTCCAAAAGGCTCATCCCGTTTTCTGACTGCCCTGAAAGGGAGGGAATAGAGGAGAAGTTCTGAATGCCCTCCAGGCCCTGGTCATAGTCAGGTCTCAAGTTAACTTCTTAGTCTGTGAGTATATTCAAACTTATAACACCTGCAGTAAAAGATGATTATTCTCAGCTGTATCAGAAGAGCTCAAATAATTAAGCAATGCTATTGCAAGACATAAAATTTGCTTTGGTTATGCACCCCAGATGTCATTACCAGTCTCAGTTCTTTGTTAGCTGTTATGCTGCAAGAGAGAATGCTGGATACAGCATAAACAGACAGCTGTATTCTGTATTCTGGACTCAGCTCTGCAGAAAACACTTGGCTCCAGAGTTGGAAACAGCAGCCAGAACAGCCACAGCTGGGGAGTGGGGACACGATCAAAACCTATCTCAAGATAAAGGTCTGCCCACATGCTGGCTATGATTTCATGCTTCCTTCCAGTGCTATGCCAGTGGCTGCCTGGTATCCATTCACATAACCAGAGCAAGGAAACAGCCTGGAAATTTAAGGAAGTTAATTTCTGTTAGTTGTTTGACCTGATGATCGCTCACCTTGCTACTGCCTCCAGCTTGTCAAAGAACTTGCCATCCACCATTGAGATCTCATCGATAATTAAGTGCTGGCAGGCCAGCCAGTGCTGGCGCACCCCAGGCCGCTCTGCCAGCTGAATACACTGTTCCAGCGGTGCCTTCCCAGAGCCGATCCCTGGCAGGGGAGAGGAAAGCAGAGCTTTGGGAAGCTCCTGACTCTTTGGGACAGAAGCGAGAGCTCCCACGCTCTCGCTGTCGGGCAGACCGCTACCTGCGAAGGCGTGGAGAGTGGTGCCGCCGATGTGGCAAGCTGCCACTCCGGTGCTGGCTGTAGCATAGGTGCTCTTCGGAGGGAGGGAGCCCACAATCTT